>NC_059343.1:2910000-3536250 GCF_018350155.1 Leopardus geoffroyi
GAAAAGCAGGTCCCTATGCTCTACACAAGCAGACACAATTGGATGTGAAGATGTTGGCTGCACACACGAATACGAGGGTCTATATATATATATATATATATATATATATATATATATATATGTATGTATCTATCTATCTCCTGTTCACGCAGTAAGTGGTTACAGGCTCGTAAGCATGAGCAAGACCTAAAACGCCCTGGGTTGCGGAGACCCTGTTACCAGACAGCTTCACCTTCCTGGCTTCAGGAGTGCCCCAAGCACACTGGAGACCCCTCTGTCCTGGCCTTTTGTGACATCTTGCTCATGAGCAGATCCCATAAGCTCACGAGTACTGTGATGTTTCACCTTTGGGCCACTGGCCATGTTGCCCTCATGAGGAGGTCCCCGTGGGCTGACAATTTTGGGTGATTTACTTTCCTACTGATGCTTCTTAGAGAAGGCACAGCCTTGTGGTAGAGATGGAGGGTGGTGACAGAGACCCAGAGCCCCATAGGTGAGCCCTTCTTGGCAATGCATGGGTGATTTTCTGTGACAGACCATAGACATGGCAGTCTCAGTTTCCATAGTGGACATCAGTTACCTTTGATCATGGAGTTTTGGGGGGGGGGGGAGAAATCTGGACAAAGGTACGGTATGGGTGGGTATGCCCCTGCCTGGAAAGACTCAGACAGGTAGGCAATGGTCAACGTGCAAGATGCCCATTCCACTCATAAGCCTAGTACTGGGATGGTTAGCTCAAATGTGCTCAGGCACAGGGTTGAACAGACCACAAAATGTACTCTTGCCATGCGATCTGAGTCTCTCATGGAACAAGGGCTGCTTACTAATAAGCCACATCTCAAGAGAGAGCATGTCGTAAACGAGTGCTCTGCAGAAACCAGGAAGAAAGTGCAAGGTCTTAAAAGTCTACGCAGTGTCATTTTTGCAATAACCAACTGGTCCGGGAAGACACAGGTCCCCCCTGACTCAAAGGGAGGGGATTTCGACTACTCCTATTTGACGCGGTTGACGGGACACAGTAAACAGGGCACTTTTTACCACTGGCACACACAGCCACACTCCTGGGATTGCCCCCCTATGGTCTAACATCACAGCTAACAAAAGTGCACCTGAACTTCGCTGGAAAAATGATGTCCAAAATTCATAGCCCCCCTCAGTGGTGTTCAGGAACACAACAGACACAGAGGGACAGCAGATCAAAGGCACTACAGGTTGGATAGCTGTAGCATGGCCAACCTCAGGCCTGCTGCTCTCCAATGCCTTGGAGAGCTGGGTATTTCAGGGAGTATGTGCAGGAGGCCAGGCAGCGGCCTGTGGATGGAGATGTGTTTGCTTTTAAAAGGGAGGAAAATGAGAATCTTTGTTGGCTCACTCAGCACAAGTGACTATTAATAACCATGAGGATGCACACATCAAGAGAGTCCATTTGTGGGGGCGCCTGGGTGGCTCAGTCAGTTAAGTGTCCGACTTCGGCTCAGGTCACGATCTCAAGGTTTGTGGGTTCGAGCCCCGCGTCAGGCTCTGTGCTGACAGCTCAGAGCCTGGAGCCTGCTTTGGATTCTCTGTCTCCCTCTTACACTGGTGATCTTTCTCTCTCAAAAACAGAAAACTTAAAAAGAAACCCCAAATATTAAAAGAAGGTGCATTTGTGGACACACACCTCCAAGGATGAGACTTTCTTGGAATATGTCTATTTCCAGTCCCACACGATGATAAATGCATTAATATTCCTTGCTTTCAGAACACCTTACATATATTGTAGGACACACCTATGCATATTCTTGATATTGAAGGATTTTAGTTGTAGCTATGGCTGAAGAGGGCAGGCCATCCTGTTGCCTCTCTTATATTCCAAGCATTCTGGTATCTAAATCAGGTCGTCATACAGAATTTTTTTTTCCTTTCATGTCTTCTAAAAGGAAATCGATTGTGAAAATAATTCTAAGTGTTATGTTTTCACTCCCATGATGTAATGACATCAACAGTGTAACCAATCCCTAGGAGACTCAGATTTCTGGCAAACGAAACTGCAGATATGTTCCATGAATATATACTGTATTTAAAAGTAATAATATTTTGGGAAAAGAGAATCATTCAAATGTCTATGAGCAGCTATGTAAGAATTAACATCAAAAGAACTCTTAAACAGAGGATTTATTCCTTTTCTAACTTTTTTTTTACAAGTGGAAATATGATTAGGATAGCCTGGCTATTACTTACTTGTAAACTGGCATACAAGTCTGTGAGTTGTGTGTCCGTGACTGGTTGGAGAACGGACATGTGCGGTGTGAGCTGTGTATTTATGTCTATAAATACACACATATGTGTATATCAGTGTATATTTATCTACAAATGCGTGTGTGTATAAAACTTTATTCTGTGTGTATACATATTGATATCTATAACTTGAAGATAAGGTGCATGGTACTATAACAGTAAGCGTTCACTTGATTTTAGATTTTAGTCTGTTGATGGACAACTTGGCTTGGTTCAGGAAAAAACGATCTACCTTATTCTCCTTTTCTCTTAGGACTTTGTAGACACTTCCTTGCCCTCTCCTGCTAATGAGGTCACTATGGTCACAGGGGAGGGACCAAGAGAGAGAGAGAGAGACAGAGACAGAGAATCCCAAGCAGGCTCCACACTGACAGTGTGGGACTTGAACTCATGAACAGTGACATCACGATCTGAGTAAAATCAACAGCTGGAGGCTTAACTGACCGAGACATCCAGGTGCCCATGTTGTCATTTGTTAAGTGTTGCATTTCACTAATTTCACAGCGGTTATTTTAGAATCGTTTTGTTCAACAGGAGCAAAAACGTTGATTTTTTTTTTTTTTTTAGTTTAGACACCATTTTTAAGTCTGTGCTATTTCCCACTCAATTTCATGGGTTCCACCCTGCTTCTATGTCTTGTCCGTGGTGGGTTTTTGTTTGCACTCTACAACCTACATGCTTTCCCACAGGGCTCAGGGCTCAGCTGTGCCTTCCATGTCTGTGCTGACCTGTCTTGGTTAATTTTGCCCCTTCTGCTGGGTTCTTAAGGTTTTCCTTTGAAGCCATTCACGTCATTTGATTATTCCAAGAAGATCCTGCCAAGTATATTTCTTTGGAGAGCAGTTTGATGAGCTGTTTCCTTATACAGCTGACCCTTAAACAACACGCGTTTGAACTGTGCAGATCCAATCATACTTTTTTTAGGTAGTACAGGACCGATTATTTTAGATAACACACGAAAGTCCTATAAATGTATTTTCTCTTCGTTATGATTTTCTTTGTAGTTTTCTTTTTAACATTTTTATTTATTTTTGCGAGAGAGACATAGGACAAGCAGGGGAGGGGCAGAGAGAGAGAGGGAGACACAGAGTCCGAAGCAGGCTCCAGGCTCCAAGCTGTCAGCACAGAGCCTGATGCAGGGCTCAAACCCACGAACCACGGGATCATGACCTAAGCTGAAGTCGGACGCTTAACCTTCTGAGGCACCCAGGTGCCCTGCCTTATAATTTGCTTAGTAGCGTTTTCTTTACCCTGGCTTACTTTAAGAAGACAGTACTAATACACATTGCACACAACATATGTGTTAACTTACTGCTCACACTCTTGCTAAGCCTTCTGGTCAATAGGCTATCAGTGGTTAAGTTTTGCGGGGAGTCAAAATTATATCGGGAAGGGATGTTCCACTTTGCAGTACACGGCACCCCCTCCCTTGTGCTGTTCAAGGATCAACTGAGTAATTCTCTTTCCTGCGTGTATTTTTTGCATGTGCAACTTCTCTTATGTCTTTGCTACAGATCTCCTTTCATGAACCTGCTGCTAGCTCCTTTATACTCACCACCCACCTTGGAACGGTGTCACGTGATGGTCCAACTTCACCAGATTGGGGCGGGGGGTCCTCCGGGTAATGCTCCAGACAGAGCCCTGGAGCACCCCTTTCACTTGTCCTGTTGAATGTCCCCACAACCAGCATGGAGCCCACTGTGCCGGGGAACGGCTCCCCTCAGGATTGAGGATTCCAGCTGTGTAGTGCTTGTCGCTGAGACCTGCCTGTCTCAAGTTTTCATGTCACCATGGACACCACAGTTCATGTCGTGCTTCCAGTTCACTGCATCCCAGACTTTCTCAGCCTTCTGGGATGGCATAATGGCATCCTAGTAATAAGGTTTAATGGCACCAGTCTTCCCAGTGACCCATGTCCCTCTTGGCCGCTTGGGGTCCCGAGATCACCTTGCTGTATAGTTCCACATGCTGTTCGGGTCGTGGTCATAGCTCTTCCAAGAAACCTGATCCTGGCGTTAGAGCGGCTTTTGTTGGTTCCTCCCCCTGAAACTCAAACTTACTTAACCTGACTGAGCGTGCTAAACTCTGTGTAGTTTTCGCTGCCCATTTTCCATTTCTTCTTTGTGTTATTCTTCTATGAACTTCACAGGAAAGGACAGGGGAAAATTACATCTCATTTTTTCTTTCTTAAAGAATATATGTTTTAATCTCACGTGTTCTATGAAAGCAATGGTACGAAACAGAAGTACGGATTTAAACTCCTGAATAGCTGACACATTACAACTACAATGCCGGTCTTTTGTAATTTTATTTTTGCCACATCAGCTAAACCAGAAAATAGGGTGCATGAAGAAAATACACATAAGAAATAAAAAAGGAAAAAGAGGACACGTGAAGTTCCACTGGGTCTCATTGGCACCAAAATGGACACTTTCTGAAAGAGATCATTGGAACCAAGTATCTCCAGTTCTAGCAGGTGCCAGTAGTATGTCTTGAAAGGATTTGACATTTTCAAACCATACAACAAGGTCCATTTCAAATCTTCATGCACATTTTCTCTTTTTGAGTCCCCATCGCTTCTTATTTTTCTTTTCTTAGTGGAGGCTTTTACCTTTTAATTATGACACATATTTTATATCAGTTGCTTTTACTCCCAAATTATTATCTCGAAATAACGTTCTCACGTCTTTTTTTGGTTTGTTGCTTTATTTTAATAGACTTTGTTTGTTTAGAGCAGTTTGAGGTTTGGAGAAAAACTGAGCGGAAAGTACATAACATCCTGGGGTGGTATTAAGAATTACCAAATGTTAAGAACTACTAACAGTGACATTTTGGAATATTACATGGATGTCATTTTTCACCATAAATCTGAAATTTTACAGTCTTTATTTTTTTTAAATGGGCCGATTTCTCTCTTAATGAACAAAGCAGCAGAACAGTGCTACTTTTGTGCGTTTCTCATCAATCTTCACGTCTCAAGAGGTTTTAAATGAATGTTGTTACAAACGATTCAATTTCTCTCTTTCCCTTCCATTAGATCACACGTTGTACAAGTAAAAATAGGGATGGCTGATAACTTGGTTTCTCGGAGGAAGGTAAGCCCTACAACTTCTATTTATCTGAAATGAAGGTGCACTTTATTTCCGCAGTATATCTGTAGCAAGCATTTATTCTGTAAGAAATATGTGCCGCAATGGATGCATGGTGATTCCAAGGCTCGCAACGTGGCGGGTCCATTTGCTGTTATCAAGATACTACTGGTTTTCTTCACCTGTTATCGTGTGAGAGTCACAAGGGAGGATTCGCCAAGGACTGAGTTCGGGGAGGTGACAGGGTTCAAGCCGAGGCCCAGGACAAGGGCGTGTGAAGGAGTCAGCTCTCAGATGGCCTCCTGCTTGGTCACCAGCTGCCAATCTGCATGGCTTTTCACACATCAGAACAATCTCAATCAAAGACAGGAATTATGAAATACTTTCCAATGAGTTTAAGGGATACAGGGCTCTGTTTTCCTCACATGGAGTGGGTGAGAATTTTGGTTTGATTCTAAAAAAATTGTCTTATCTTTTTTCTTTCCTTTCCTTTTCTTTCCTGTCTCTTCTCTTCCTTCCTTTCTCCTTCCCTTCCTTCCTTCCTCCCTTCTTTCGCTGCTTCCAGATTTTCCTTATGCGTCTCTGCCCCACTGACTGGCAGGGTGTGGAGTCACAGATAAAGGACAGTTACAGAAAAGGACAATTACATAAAATATATATATACTGAAAAATATGTTTTTTATATATTTTTTTCATATTTTTTAAAAAGTTTATTGATTTATTATTGAGAGAGAGAGAGAGACAGCACATCCTGGGGAGAGGCACCGAGAGAGGGAGACACAGAATCCGAAGCAGGCTCCAGGCTCCGAGCTGTCAGCACAGAGCTGGATGCGGGGCTCAAAAGAGTTCATGACCTGAGCTGAAGTTGGATGCTTAATGGATTGAGCCACCCAGGTGCCCCTGTTTTTATATCTTTACTATATTTTATATATTTTATAGTTTTTATATATTTTTATATTTATATTTTTAATATTTTATATTTATTTATATTTTATATTTTCATATTTATATATTTTTCATATTTTTTGTATTTTGGTGATAAAATCACTTTATATTTTTATATTTATATATAAAGCATACGTTAACACTATATATTTATATAATTTGTAGGAACCTTCAGGAAGGACCTATGTCATTTGGTTGTTGAATTTCTTCCTCCATTAACCCGGTATACTTTTACATCTGATCAAGGCTCCTCTCTACTCCCTCATACCTGTTTCTCTCCTACCAATACTCTGAATACGTTCACAATTTAAACTTTCTGGTATTACCGTAAAGTAGATCTTACCGGCAATGATATATTCTAAATTGTTACTGCTTACACAGATAAAGGACACTGCTATGTATATGTGTGTATATGGGTATGTATAATCTATTTTAACTCTTTATAAAACATTCTCATATGGCAGCACCTTATCTATGATTTTCTTTTTTTTTTTTTCCAACGTTTATTTATTTTTGGGACAGAGAGAGACAGAGCATGAACGGGGGAGGGGCAGAGAGAGAGGGAGACACAGAATCGGAAACAGGCTCCAGGCTCTGAGCCGTCAGCCCTGAGCCTGACGCGGGGCTCAAACTCACGGACTGCGAGATCGTGACCTGGCTGAAATCGGATGCTTAATCGACTGTGCCACCCAGGCGCCCCTATGATTTTCTATTACTTGTCTAATATTACATGACAATGGGCACCATGTTGTAGAACGTGGTCCTCCTGTTGACTGAAACGCTGCTCACGACGCACAGAACCTGTCCATTTCCACTCGCCACCGCCCGTGGGCGCCACCTTCCTGTGTGTGCTTCTGTGCACTGGACAAGCATGGGCACCTTGCGTAAGTGGATGCATGTCGTATCTGTCCTTCCGTGACTGGCATATGGCATTTCGTGTACTGTCCTCCAGGCTCATCCATGTTGTCTCATGTGATAGTATTTTCATCTTTAAGGCTCAATAATACAAATAGCCAGAAGTGGAATTGCTGGACCCTAGGGTAATTCTATTTTTTAACCTTGTGGGAAGCTTCAATACGGTTCTCCAGACCAGCTGTTACCGGTCTGCATTTCCACCAACAGCGCAGGAGGAAATTTCCAACTTCTCCACATGCTCGCCAACACCTGTTTCTTGTGTTGTTGATTTTAGCCATTCTGACAGGTGTGAGGTGGTTTCTCATTGTAGTTTTGATCTGTATTTATTTCGTTGATGATGAGTGCTCTCTTCAGCAGAGAAAGATCTATTCATATTCAAGTCGTTCAACTCCTTCGACCTTTTTCTCATCATGTTTTCTTTTGTTGTTTTGTTTTGTTTTGCTACCGAGTTGTATGAGTTCCTTATACGCTTATGGGTTTACGCTGGCTCTTGGCATTATTAATATCGAGAATAGTGAGAATGAGCATTTTGTGATTTCCTTCTCTTTCATGGATAACTCCATTTTATTTCTCCTATGATTACATGATGCTTTTTGGGCTGAACAAATTTGATTTAGTAGCAGCGTTCTGTTTGTTTTAGCTGGTTTTCGTTTTCCCTTAGGTTAGCAACACATTTATGCAGTTTTCCCATTTTTTTTTTAAACGTTTATTTATTTTTGGGACAGAGAGAGACAGAGCATGAACGGGGTAGGGGCAGAGAGAGAGGGAGACACAGAATCTGAAGCAGGCTCCAGGCTCTGAGCCGTCAGCCCAGAGCCCGATGCGGGGCTCGAACCCACGGACCGCGAGATCGTGACCTGAGCTGAAGTCAGACGCTTAACCGACTGAGCCACCCAGGCGCCCCAGCAGTTTTCCCATTTTAAAATCAGGATTAAATTTGAAATGTATTGAAGATTTTTGTGTGACTCATTTGTGATCAGTTCTTATTAATACTTCCTTATGCCATATATTAATGTTGGTTTGGTATCTGGTTGACTTTCTCCCTGATATTTAGGAAGGGTTGCATCTGTTTTCCCTTGGACCCTTTCATTTTTGCTTAAAGTGTGTGGTCTGGAAGTGTCCCATAACACACTTTCATGGTTACGTTATGCCCTCAGGTTTTTTTTTTTTGTTTGTTTTAAACGTTTATTTTGAGAGAGAGATTTGCACAAAGAGGGACAGAGAGAATCCTAAGCAGGCTCCACACTGTTAGCATAGAGCCCAACATGTCTCTCAAACCCACAAACCGCAGGACCTGACCTGAGCCAAAATCAAGAGTCAGACGCTCAACCGACAGAGTCACCCAGGTGCCCTGGAATGAATTCTTTTTCATCAAAAATAATTTTGCACGTATCTAGATCCTCAAGGCACAGTGTGGCTGGATGTAAAACTTATTTGGTTCCCACTTTCTTACCTACATTCTGTGTTACCCGTTCTGATTATCACCACACAGAAACTGAGGCCAGTCCTAATCTTCATCCTTATCAATCAGCCTAGTATTTTGGCCAAGGTTACTTTATGCCACGTGCAATATTGTTTCTAACGTATGAGTAGTTAGTTACCCTCTGTCTCTCTTCTTGTTTTCCCTGCAGGTTGTATTCTTTCCAGCTTTTCTTTGATTTCATCTCCATTTCTGCAACCTTTATTCTTCATTACTGAGTTCCACCTGCTTATGATCCATATTCTGCTGTATTTTGCCAGCTCTTTCATGAGCTATTGGGTTTTGCCTTTGTTTCCTTCTTCCATGGAAGGAGCTTCTTTCCTGAAGATGTTTAAGTGCTACAGAAAGCAGTATATATAAAATTTATTGTAAGACCGTTGCATCCTTTCTGTCTCTAGGAGCCCAAATCCTTGTTCTGAAGAAAGTTATATCCCACAGGGAAAGAGTACAACCACACATTTCCTTGAGATTTGTTACATTAAGTCCTCAATATTATTTATACTTTCCCCTTGCTTCTTTTCTGTTTGGCCTGCTACTGAGATAATCGCTCCAAAATGCCCGAAGCTATCCAGCATGGTCAGAGTTTATAGGATCCTTGCTATGAAACCCAATGAAATTATGAGTCAGTGGCCAAATGTACCAGGACATTTGAAAATGTGCTGCTCACACACACTCCTCAATATCATTTTCAGTGTGCATCAGGAGTAGAATGATTAAAAGGAAGAGACAGGTTGCAGGCTGAGTTATCCCTTGGGTGGACTTGACTTTCATATGAACAATGTGGATTTAAATTCACACTGCGATTCCTGCAAACTATCTACGTGGTCTGCTGAGCGGGTGTTGAGCAGAACAAGCCTCTGCAATGAGAGCTAGATGTTTGCCATTTTGTTTTCCGGATTCCAGACTGCTGTAATATAGCACCAAGGTTTGCTGTGGTTGACAGATATAGCTTATTAGGATCTCTATCACTCAGGCAGCCATGATCATTGCAATGATCAATCAACTGTGAGCCTTATATGAAGTCTTATTACAGGCTCTCAATTAAGAAATCTAACATGTTTGGGGTTTCTGCTCCCTAGGACAGAAGAACATGATGACTTCAGTACAACACCAATATATTTTTGCGCACGATGCGTACACATATGAAGGGCTACGTAGGTGAGAATAAACAGTAAGGGATTATTTCTCGAAGACACTACACCTGACCAGACTCTTGGAGGAGGACATGTCATACCCAGGGAAGGATGGGTGGTTTGTTGGGCAGAGGGTCCAGCATGCTCCTCACCAAAAGAGCTGGAGACAGCAAACGTCACCACCCTGGTTGCTAATAAATAACTCGAGGAGACAGTGGGCACCAGAACATGCATGCAAGCGCAAGGACAAACACAGGAGGGAACGCAAGGGGATGAGAGCAGCTAGAAGCCTTGCGAAAGAATTCACGGTATGTCTGTAGCTGTTGAGGGGCTAAACGTGATAAAGCAAGATAGCGAACTGAAGTGTTGAAGGGAACACTCGGCGATTCTGGGAAGACACTTCTCAGTTGTGTGATTCGGGTAAGGAAGAACGCTAAGGGTGCTAACGGGTACATGGGAGGTGGGCAAGGTGGGCAACGTGCTGCGTGACAATGCAGCTAGCTCAAAAGGAAGGAAGGGGAAGGATGCGGACTGTTGAGAAAAGGAAGGAGAAGGAGAAGACGCAAGGGGGTGTAGCGAGAGATCATGTTGTTGGCGGTGCAGCTTGGTGTTGAGTTGGGGGTGCTCTGAAAACACACAGGATCTGAAAAAATATGACTAGCAAAAACTGGTGGGGTGGATTCCAGCATTTGCAACGATGACAGGACCCAGATTATAGAGATGAATTCTGAAAGTTGCAAATAAAGGAATTTGAGGGTAGAGGCTATTTCAATAGTGCAGACAGAACTAAACACTGGACTTGGCTATTAGAACTCAGTCGGTTAAGCCGCTGACTCTTGGGTTTCGGCTCAGGTCATGATCACACGATTTGTGGGTTCAAGCTCCACATCAGGCTCTGTGCCGACAGTGCAGAGCCTGCTTGGGATTCTCTCTCTCTCTGCCCTCTCTCTCTGCCCTACCTCGCGCACTCTCTGTGTTAAATAGATCAACTTAAAGACAAAACAAAACAAAACAAAACAAAACAAAACAAAACCCGGCTCCTGGCTTGCAAGCATCAGCAGAAGTGAAATGTGGACCCTGTGTCTTACATTTACTGGCCAATCTGTCAAGCCTAACGCACACAAAGGGCCATTCTCTTCTAATTTCATCAATACTCTGAAAGCAACAGTGATGAGAACAGACAGCTTTATGTCAGGATGTAATTTATCCCAACATGAATAGGTATTTTTAAATACACATCTGTTTGAAGGAACAAAATTGAGATATTCAGGACCAAAGTATTATAAGTGAATGGGTTACAAGTCAAAGATTATCTAAGTACATAAATGATAGGTAGATGATAGATGGATAGATGTAAACTGAAACACATACATGTAAATTTAAATAAAATTATACTTACATAAATATATATAATAAAATTATATTTATGTAAATATGTACATAAAGACTAAAAGATCTATCATGTACTCTTATTTGAGGACTCTAAATCAGAGACTACTAATTAAGATGTAAGTTATTAGGGATTTGAACAGACTAAGAGTTTACATAATTTTTTTGTTTACAAAAATTACATTTAGGAATCTGTATTTAAGTTTCCTACATGTCTTTTCTATTTTTTTTTTAATTTTTTTTTCAACGTTTATTTATTTTTGGGACACAGAGAGACAGAGCATGAACGGGGGAGGGGCAGAGAGAGAGGGAGACACAGAATCGGAAACAGGCTCCAGGCTCTGAGCCATCAGCCCAGAGCCTGACGCGGGGCTCGAACTCACGGACCGCGAGATCGTGACCTGGCTGAAGTCGGACGCTTAACCGACTGCGCCACCTAGGCGCCCCTATTTTTTTTTTTTTTTTGAGAGAGAGCATGCGAGTGAGCAGGGGAGGGCAGAGAGAGGAGGGAGAGACAATCTCAAGCAAAGAGAGAGAGAGGGGGAGACACAGAATCCAAAGCAGCTCCAGGCTCAGTGCTGTCATCGCAGAGCCTGACACAGGGCTCAAACTCACGAACCGTTGAGCCAAAATCAAGAGTTTGCTGCTTACCAGACTGAGCCGTCCAGGTGCTCCTCCTCTATGTCTTTTCATGGCTTGAAAGCTCATTTCTTTTTAGCACTCAACACTATTCCACTGTCTGGATGGGCCACGGTTTACATATCCACCACCTACTGAAGGATACGTTGGTTGCTTCCAGATTTTGGTAAGAGTGAATAAAGATGCTAGAAAGGCTACCTACTGTGATTCCAACTCTGTGACATTCTGCAAAAGGGTGAAATCAAGGAGACGATAAAAAGATCAATAGTTTCCAGGAATTAGGAAGAGAGGAGGGATGAAGGGGCAGACCACAGAGCACGTAGGCTGTAAAACTACTCGTATGGCACTGTAATGGTGGACGCATGTCCCTGGACATCTGTCCAAACCCACACAATGTACAACATTGAAAGTGCTGTAAACTGTGCACCTTGGGTGGGGCTGGTGTGTCAGTGCAAGGCTCGTCCATTCTCACAAACACACAGGTCAGGTGAGGGATGCTGACGGTGGGGGAGGCTGTGCATGTCTGGGGGCAGACAGGACAATGCGAAATTTCTGTATTTCCTCTCAGTTTTACTGTGGCCCTGAAAGTGTTCTACAAAATGAAGTCTATTTAAAAATATCTTTGTATACAACCCAGCAATCCTTCTATGTCCTTTCCCAAGACAAATGAAAGCCAAAAGGCACACAAATATTTATTCAAGTACGTTCAAGGCTGCTTACACTGCAAGTTCCTTCCAGTTTACATGCACATGCAATGAAATGTGACTAGACAAAAATGTGATTTGTACATACAGCTACGAAAGAACTGCTGCTTGGGGCACGTGGGCGGCTCAGTCAGTTAAGCATCTAACTTGGGGTCAGGTCACGATCTCATGGTTCGTGGGTTCCAACCCTGGGTTGGGTTCAACGCCCTCCCCTGCTTGTGCTCTATGTCTCTCTCTCTCTCAAAAATAAACTTAAAAACTTAAAAAAAAAAGGACTTATGTCGAGAAATTATGGCCATGTTGATATTTGCAGGCTATGTACAAACTCTCAAAACCATATGCTGAGCGAAAAAGACAAACACAGACGAGTACGTGCTGTCTTATTTCATATGTTTGACTTTTTGAAATGTGCAATCATATCTGCAGTGACAGAGAACATATCATTGGTTGCCTACAGCTTGCAATAGGATGATTTAACTCAAAGGGGCAGGAAGGAATGTTCTGGGATTATGGGAATGTTCTCTGCCCTAATTATGGAAAGACTGTGGTCATGGTGATGTATACATTTCCCCAAATTCACCAAACTATACATTTTAAGTGGATGTAGTTCACTTTAGGTGATATACCTCAAGAAATTAGATGAAACATGTAAATTACCTAATGACATCAATCCATGTGTGTAATACAAGCTCTGGATAAAAAATAAAATCCTCCATCATGCTATTATAAGAGATGCATATTAATTATAAGAATCCTATATGTTCAAAATAAATAGATGGAGGGGCACCTGGGGGGCTCAGTCGGTTAAGCGTTCACCTCTTGGTTCTAGCTCAGGTCATGATCTCACGGTTCATGAATTCAAGCGGCGAGTTGGGCTCTGTTCTGATGGTGCGGAGCCTGCTTCGGATCCTCTCTCTCTCCCTTTCTCTCTGCCCCTCCCCCACTTGCTCTCTCTCAAAAACAAATAAATAAACTTAAAAACAATTTAAATAAATGAATGGGAATGATACACCACGCAGACCCTGGTCCTAAGAAAGCTACAACGAGTTACGCTACAATCAGACAAAGTGGATTTCAGGAATCCACGAACATGGGCATAAGAAAGGAGATTTCCTAATGATAAATGGGTTTAATCATCAAGAAAGCAGAAAAGTACGAAAATGTATGTACATAACAACAGAGATTCAAAATAGATGGGAGCGTGATTCTGACAGTTCTCAAGTCAAAAATGGACAAATCCTTAAACTGCACATTTGGTGCTTGAAGGTCCTCTCTGGGTAACTGATGGAACAAAGACAGCGGAAGTGAGAGCAGGTGTGATGTGGGCACCCCATCAAATGCTTGAAATGACTCACCTCGGCAGAATACGCACCCAACGACCTCATTTTCAAGTGCTTGTGGAACAGCCACAAAGACAGACTATCTGCTGGCCCATAAAATACACACTAAGATTTTTTTTTTTTAATTTCCCTCTTTCCATATACGTATGTATGTATGAGACGTATATGAGACAGACAGAGTGCAATCAGGGCAGGGACAGAGAGAGAGGGAGACACAGGGTCCGAAGCAGGCTCCGGGCTCTGAGCTGTCAGCACAGAGCCCGACGCGGGGCTCGAACCCACATGCTGTGAGATCATGACCTGAGCTGAAATTAAATGCTTAACCGAGTGAGCCACCCAGGTGCCCCTCAAACCTGTATTTAGGAAGACATTGTAAAAGACTGAAATCCCATCAAGTATATTCTTTGATCAAAAGAGAATTAAGTTAAAAATGAATGAACACAATTATCTGGCAAATTCCTGGATATCTGGCCATTTAAACAAACTACTTCTGCAAAGCCCATAGGTCACAGAAGAAAAGTATTACAGACCCTATTACAGTGTGTGGGATGCAGCTATCATGGTCATTAGAGGGATATTTTCAGCCCTGTATGCATAATATCAGGTGTTTTCTAAGGATTAAAATTAATGTTCTACGAAGCTAGAAAGAGAGAAAACAAATTCAACCCCGCATAAGATAAAGGAAATACTCGATACGTTTTCAGAATCATACTGTAAGCACTTTGTGCTTACCTTAGGGAGAAGCCTGGGACCTGGGAAGCCACTGGTAATTTTAATAGCGGTAAAGAGGTGCTAACGGAACAAGGGGAAAAGAAGAGAGGTTCAGGATGAATAGGCAAGATGAGGGTTTCAAAGACACGATGGACGGACACATTAGTGATGCCGTGTTCATTCTTGGTAACCCACAAGTGCTTTGGAAACCCCCGTACGGTCTGGTCTACAAAAGACAACGCCTTTTCTAGAGGCATCTCTTTCGAGCATCTGCATTGTCAGCCGTGCCAAACCTTTCCACGAACGCTTTACGGAGGCGTCGGGAAATGTTGTATGTGGTCTGTTTTATGTCAATTATGAAGAGAAATTTCTGGAATGTTTATTTTAAAAAGAAGTAATTTTTTTTTCTTTCTCCCTTTCACAAAAGAAACAATCGTGTTCCACCAGGTGTTCCATCTTGTGAAACAAACGCCTTGGCCACCTGCCATCTCTTGGTAAAATTACATTATAGATGGAACGCGGGCAAAATGTTTGAACCAGACGTACAACTCGAATGTGTTTACATTCTACACCGAGCTAGCCTTGAAATGATAAGAACCTCTGTCACACAAAGAAAACTGAACACTGTCCCTGATTCCTGGAATTTAATATTTAAGATATTGATGATTTGGGTAAGTTCATTGAATTTCCATCTAATACTGTCCTCTCAACTAGCATCTCATGGAAATGAATTTAAAGGGAGATCTTGTAAGTCTGTTCCTTTTTATAGTCGTAAACACCCATGGAAGTGAAGTAAAAATAAACAGTATTTTATGGAACTGCATTTTATAGGGAATGGTTTACATCAAATTTCCGTACATACACAGAGTTTCATTTAATAATAAAAAAAAACACGTAAGGAGAATATTCAAGAGTATTTATGCAATGAAGACAATCACCAAAGATGCAATTTCCAATAGAAGGGAAGAGGGAAATAGAAAACTGTCTGTTATCCACTTCTCAAGGAAAGAGGCTTTGAAGAGTAATTTGAATCACAATAAAGAAAGAGGCTTAAAACTTGTGTTTTGTTTGTTTGTTTGTCTGTTTTTTAAGGAAGCCATAAGAATAAGTCCAAGCAAGCATTTGGTGTTTTTGTAAAGAAGTCTTAAAAGTGGAGGAGGATTTATTGAATGAAGTTTGGGAAGCCAACTCCTTTGAACAGAACATCCTGCCTCAGGAGCAGGACTGAAAACAGCCGTCTCTTACTGTGAATTCTCTGGTCCTGGTTAGGTTCTTGCGCTGAAGATTTCCACATTCGAAATAATCTATAGGTCGCAGGGGGAATTCGAGAAATTACGAAGGCGGGGGCGGGGGGGTAAGCTTGTCCACGTTGTCTTTACAGACTGTTGTTCCGAGTCCCGCAGCCTGTTCCCAGAGATGTGGACATACTTGCCCACAACACAGACTGTTATTTTCACGTACATGTACACAGGGATGGAGATGTTGAAAGGGTTTCCTGACTGGGCGGAACCTTAATAAATACTAGGACCCACTGAGCCATAGCGAAACATGCTTGCTTGATCCTAATGCCCAAAACAAAATAGCAGTATTACGGAGTTGGACATTCTTTTTCTTTTATTCCCCCTTGACAAATAAATTCAATCCCGGCCTTGTTTTCAAAGAAAATTTTGGTCCAGACTTTCTTATCTTGCGTGCAGAAAGGTTTGTTATGGCATGCACACGCATGTGCTCCAATAAGACTAAAGACTGTTCTACTCTTACTGGAATCAGGGCAACCAAAGGGCCCTACATGTACATTTAGTAGATAAATGGCATGTTTCTCACTGAAATGGGAGGTTATGCACTCTTTATAAGTTGCACAGGAGAAAAACCCTCTTATAGGTGTGAAGTCAACAACCTCATGGAAGCCAACACAGCGTTACCAGAGTAAGTTGTTACACGCACAACTTGTCAACCCTTTACCCGCCTTTACTTCCAGACAATCTCTTAGCCCTAGGACAGCAACCTTTACCTAGCTGACTTGTGTTCAACGTGAGGTTATCTGCTCAGTACCATCACCCATTAGTCACTCTTGATTTAAGGGCTGTACGTTTGCAAAAATGTTCCTGCTGTATTTGATTATTTCACTTCTTTTCATATTATTTGTTTCAGGTGTGCTAGTTAGTTCTTTTGATTTATTTCTCCTAACTTAAAAAAAAAAAAAGGTTACTTAGTATATATTCCTCTCCAAGTATGCCATGTTTTTCTGCTTTGTTCTTGTAAAATTTTTCAAAAAGTTGTCTAGACTCATGGGCTCCTATTTCTCCTTGTCAATTCTCTCTTGAATTCACTCCTAAGCCTGGAGCAGTGTGAGGCTTACGTAAGGGGCAAAGGTGAGCTAAAGTATGAAGAAAAGTTGCCCCATGACTGACTGTGACCCACCCCCATTTGCATGACCTCACATGGCTAAATGCAGCGGATAATATCAAGTTCTTACTGTCTGACATGCACTACCGCAGGAACGCCAGGTGCCACCTGTGAGAAGAAACTTGAAACAAGATTGTGAGGATCACAGCAGACTCCGGTCCCTTCCCTCTGGCACGAGAATGGACACATGCCACATACATAAAGAGCTATTCCTCACCGTGGGCCCTGGAATGAGAAAACATGCATATCAAGAGTCTCAGACAAGCCATAGCCTGTGTGGCCATGAGATCAAAATAAATACCAAGTCATGCAAACCACCATTGATGCTGGGTGTCTGAGACACGAGCCAACTGGCTGATAAAAACACCCACCGTACTTCTCGCATCTGAAATGTCCAAACGTGAGCTCAACATCACGTGCCCCAAGCCCACCCACATTTAGTCTTTGAGTGTGAGAAGTCTCCAAACTTCCAAATCTTGCAATGCTTTGTGAACATTCTTCGTCACTCACAAGTTATATTCAAACTCAAGTCGATCGCGAGGGGTCTACTTGAAAATGTTTGCAGGAATCAGAAACCACTTACTGAGACCACCGTGACCACTCAGCCGGACTGCCACCCTCAGTTCCATCGGTCGGTTTCACAAGACCCCTGAGTGGTCTCCCCACCGGTCTTCCACACTGCCCAGTGACTATCGAGAAATCAGCTGGATAATCTGGTGAAAGCTGAAGTCAAAGTACGGCATTTCTCAACTCAAAGCCCACGAGTGGCTTTCGATACTAAGGGTAAGGGTCAGTATTTCCAAAGCGGTTCCACAATACTCCTATTTGTACTTGATTTGCCATGGTTTAATTTGTAGCTTTTCATGAAATTCAAACTATCTTCAAGTGTCTGTGTAGTTTTTCTCGGGTGCATTTAAAACAAAACAAAACAGAACAGAACATTATTTCCAAATACCAAATGTATGAGCTCCTTCTATCTCTCCTTTGGGTTATGATACACTACTTGCCTGCATGATAATCTGTATGATTTTAGTCTTTTGATTTTTCAGACTTCAAGTTTTAAGCTGGTTAAAATTTTTGCTTTGCCTTTTAGAGTACAAGAGTGCTTCCACTGTTCGGTGCAAGGTTTGAGATATATTAATTCGTTCAATTTAATGAACTTTGCTTTCCAAATGTTCTCTATCGTTAGTAATATTTTAGTGAAGTAGTATGTCCTTCCTGAAACAGGTGTGCAAAACCTCGCGGTCAAATCTGGAGTGCACATGACTATTGATGTGTGCTATCATGATGTTAGGAGTTGGGATTCTTCAAATTTACTTTTATTTTTTTTTAATGTTTATTTATTTATTTTGAGACACACACACACACACACACACACACACACACACACACACACAAAGAAAGGGAGAGAGGGAGAGAGTGAATAGCAAGCAGGCTCCATGCTGTCAGCACAGAGCCCCACGCAGGGCTAGAACTCATGAACTCATGACCTGAGCCGAAAGACACTCAACCCACCGAGCCACCCAGGCGCCCCGTGCGTTACCTCTAGAATTGTTATACCTTTCTGGTGTGTTTCACCTCTTACTCTTTTCCAGTGTTCCTTCCCTCTCTCCCCCCACCCCGATTTTTGCATTTTTGCAAAGGGAGCTTTCACGTATTTCCACTGAGATTTATCTGTGCTCACAGGGGCCTTTGTTTCCAATGTGGGACTAGATTATATCGAACCATTCCTCAGGGGGGAGGAAACACAATCCACAGTTCATTGACAATAAATGTTGTAATAAAGAACGGCGCTCGGCAGCATATCCCCCTAGGAAGGCAATGCCCATCATCTGGCAAAATAAATGCATCACGCTGAAACTAAAACAAAGAAGTAAGCAACAATTGAAAACTAAATGCAAACAAATGCATGAGCTATGGGAGTCACAGCAGTGCCTTACCTTCAGGCAGGAAGCCACCCCCTCTGACATTTGCAGGAACCATGGGGTATCTCCTCTAGTCCTATCAATACCTATGCTTATGACTACTGCCTGCCGTGTGCATTTATCGCAGTTAGAATGGCCATCGGATGCATCACGGAGGTTGGCAGATTCTTTTTCCCTATGTGGATAGGTTTGTGGGATTGTTGTATGGCTTAGTGGGCTTCCAAGGCGCACAGAGAGGAGAGAATTTCTGGAGAGAAAACTTCAGAAGGACAGGTGCTGAGGTGTGTTTGTGGTGCTGCTGTTCCCGTGTGGAGATCTGAGATTTACCCCTTCGGGGCCTGCACGCTTCACCACCGCTGAAAATGTTCTCGGTGGTTGAAAATGAAACCGCACTGTTGAATGCATCAAGTCCAGACGTACATATATAACCAGATCCACAGTCGCTTGTGGTGGTCCGATTTTATGGAAGTGAGGCTGGCTACATAAAGAAGAAGGCGGATCAAGAGAAAATTTACTCTTTCATCGGCTCCCCTGAGTCTCCAGGTTACCGACTGCACGTCCTGGGACTGGTCAGCCTGCAGAGTCCCACGATCCAGACTCAGTGAACACAAATGGAGATGGGCAGTCAGCTTTGAATTTGACATAAACAACAAAGCTTTCTCTTCCCAGCGTAAGTTATGTCCATGCTATATGTAAAATGCAAGTTTAACGAAGCAGCCTGTATTTTAATCTGACAACCCTGCCCCTATATATGCACCAGGAACTGTTTTTGGCACGGGGTTTCAGCACAAAAGCATAGCACAAAAACCAACCTGGAGTGGACATTTCTGTCAAAGGACAGAAACTAGGAGGAAGGAGTAGTAACAGAGGAGAGTGGGAGGTAATTTTGAAGCATGTAAGTTGTACACTGACTGGCCAGTGACAGTGGCCTTTCTGCTAAAGAATTGCTCACGGGCTTCTAGAAACACCCAGAGGCCCGTGTATCTTTTTGAGAAGAGGGTCTTACAGTAGCAGGAGGCATGTCGAAAGGGGTAAAGCTGGAAAGCAAGGCTGGGGACACTGCACAGCGCTTTGTAGAGTTTGCAAGAACAATGGCTCTTACTGGCACTGCAGTGACCTTTTTAAACACACAGTTAAGAAAGCCAGGTCCCAGATCAAGTGACCAGGATATCCATGGGAAGGCTTGAAATTCCATATGGTTAATCACCACTCTTAGGGTGTCTAGTTCCCCCTGTTGGCTCAGCACTACGGGATTTCCTACCATGTAAGATTCCCAGTCTTACATCCCAAGAAACCAGGAACTCCCAAGAAAACTAGGATGAGTTGTCACCTGACTACTCTGAGTCCAGATCTCAAACACATCATTATCATCCTTCTGACTCTGAACACTTGGATGTTGGTAGGGAATCCAAGAGGAGTTGACATAAAGACTATTCGATGAAAAGCGAGGGGCGCCTGGGTGGCTCTGTTGACCTAAGTGCAGCTCCATGTTGGCTCTGCCCTGCTTGGGATTCTCGCTCTCTCTCTCTCTCTCTCTCTCTCTGTGCCTCCCTCCTCATGCACTCTCTCAAAAGAAATAAATAAAAAAGAAAAGTGCAATGACACAGAGAGAAATCAAAATGTCTTTTAGGCCTTTACTTTTTCTGTTCTTGGCAGGTCGTGAGTCAAACAACCTAATGGATTTGGGCGAGAGTTATATGCTGTAGGTCCTTCAGGACAGAGTAGACAGGTGTCTGCTTACCCTTTACAATGAACATGTAAACTAGAAAATGCAAAAGGAAAAGACAGGACACCTGGCTTCCTAGAGATAATTCTAGAAACGGCAAGAATATTAAATGAATTGCAAGACCAGAGTCTTGTCCTGGATGCAGAGAAATGTACAAAGTAGAAAGCAAAGAAAAGAACATGGCTGGAGGGCAAGGTGTGGGGGAGAATGACTTGTGTACTTGAAGACTTGACTCAGATGTCTAAAAAAAATCTGGGTCTATATGAGAAAAAAAAGGAAGGGAGATCTCCATAGAATTCTTCACAAATTAATAAGTGAGCCTCCAACATATCATATCTCCTATAGTTCAGTGTGCACTGAGTGAATATACCCAGGTAATGGATGTAATTAGGACCCAAATGGCATGTGGAGGGCAAGTGAGGTGTATTTAAAGGGAACCAGGGAGGACAGTGTTAATTATTAAACTCAATCCCCGTGTTGACTGATGAGAGAGTATTATCCATCTCCTAATGCTGAAAATGAACAATGTGGGAAGGAACACTGTCAGATACGGAAAAGATTTCATTTCATTTTTCATGCAAGAGGCAACAATATGGGGTGATCTACAGAGGGAATACAAAACAGAGAAATGCAATAATGGGTCCAAAAGCAGAGGAAAAAAGAAATGAAAGAATCTGCTTCAAGAACCCAAACTGGCCTCTTTTAAAATAAAGGAAGCCAGAGGTCAGTTGAAGACGCAGGAGTCTTGAGAGACTTTCATCAAAAGGTGAGGGAAGGTCAAAGCCCAAATGAGAATTACTCTGACGTTATGATTCTCTCGAGCATAGACTTCTGAGTCCATGCTATGTGCAATTAATTACACTCATCTGGCGAGGAAGTCCTTCATCACAATTGTTGTTGTTGCCTTTTGTGGGAGAATAGAAAGTACCTTCAAAGTAAATAAAAAAGAATTGGTGAAATCAAGACAGACAGACTGTGACCGGTCCTGTGCCCAGAGCCAAACCACATCTCTGGAGAAAGGAAAGACCTCCCAAGAATAATGAAGACCACATGGTTTCTGTGAAAACTAAAGTGAGCCAATCATTTTAACCTGTCACCATTTAAAACTATTTTTAATGTTTATTTTTGAGACACGGAGAGAGAGACAGAGACAGAGAGAGACAGAGAGTGAGCGAGCACAAGCAGGGGAGGCGCAGAGAGAGAGGAAACACAGAATCGGAAGCAGGTTCTAGGCTCTGAGCTGTGAGCACAGAGCCCGACACGGGGCTCGAACTCGTGAACCATGTGTGAGATCATGACCTGAGCCAAAGTCAGACACTCAATCGACTGAGCCACCCAGGTGCCCAAACCTGTCACCATTTTAAATGCCTATAAGAAATGTTAGGGAAACTACAAACAGGAAATTCATTGTTTTCTTTCTCCTTGATTTCCCTGAAGGTCCTCAGTCATTTGGAGGAATGCTCTCTTGACACCTTCCAAGAAGCTTCCTTGAGACTTGAACTCTCTTGCCCTATTGAGTTGTTAGCCACGGAGAAAAGAACGTCTCCCGTGAACTCACATGGCTCAGCCGCAGGCTGTAGGAGCCAGTGGCAAACTGAGCCGAATTGCCTAAGTCAAGTCAATATCAAATCCCAACTCCTGGAAAACATGAGTTTTCCAGGGCTGCTGTACAAACAAACAATAAACAAAACAAACACGGTGGCTTAAAACAACACAAATGTGTTATCTCACAGATCCAGAGGCCAGTAGTCTGAGATGGGATTTGGGCAGCCTGGGCTCTCCATGCAGCCTCTAGAGGAGGGTCTCTTTTCTTCCTTTCCTCTAGCCTGTGGAAGGTCGCTGGGTTGTGGCAGCATAACCCTGTTTTCTCCATGTATGCCCAAATTTCCCTTTTGATAAGGATACCAGCCATACTGGATTAGTCCCTCATGATCTCCTCTTAATTATGTTTTCAGTGACCCTATGTTGAAAGTACACTTGAGATTCTGGAGGTTTGGATATCAACACGTGAGTTTCAATGGGGGACACTTTTAATGAAGGGTTATTGCAACAGACTGGGTTTTAGACCATATTAGCCCTGCTCTTATCATATTTCAAAAGATACCCATATATTCTTGACATTCCAGTCTATTTTTATCCCATAGACCATCACTCTTTCCATTTCATAACCGACAAAAAGTGAGCAAAAGGGTTGTAAGGTTGACTGTTCTTGCTTTATTTATTTGTTTGTTTGTTTGCTTATTTATTTAGGCAAGGACACTTCACACCCAGTGTGCAGTCCAACGCGGGGCTTGAACTCACAACCCTGACATCAAGACCTGACCTGCGATCAAGCATCAGACACTTAACCAACTGAGCTACCAAGGCACCTCTGGTACTATTTATTAGCCTGTAAAGATGACTGGAAAGTTCATTTAATATTGAAGAAATTGGCCATGGTAACAGCTTCCTAAAAGACTGTTATTTTGTCGACTGATTCACTGGTTTTTTTTTTAAGTTTTTAATAACAACTTAAAACCTGTTTTCTCCAAGCGGAACATGCCCCTACGAGCTTTCCATCAGTACAAAATTGTCTGATGTCACAATCAACTCACAGGGTCAGAATCACTCAGGACACTCTAAACCTTTGTCCCCAAAAAACCTCCAAAGTAGTGTACCGTCCAGCTCGTTCACCCACTTCAGAGTCTGGGAAATAAAGGAAGACCTAATGTTTCCACACATTTGGTCTGTATCTTGGCATTTATATTTATGAGTGGGCATAATTCAATGCCCACACATAAATCTTTCTGTCTTTCAACAAGGAAAAGGGTGCAGTTTGCTGGGGAAAGAAGGTGATTTCCTTGAAACTCATCTGAGAGAAAGGGAAGGACAGGTTTGTTCCCCACACTCCCCACCTCCAAGAATGAGTGAATGAGTCTCAGTGTGACATAAGATGTGCAGGCTTGATCCAAACGACCCTGTAGGCAAGCCTGAATTCTGAATGTCCTTTGGAGGGGTTGATGGAAGAAATGACTAACATGCCGCAGGTCTGAGAGATCTTTGGGATACATTGCTGCCAACATGATGTTTATTTTCAGTGTTGCTCAATGGTCTCTTGTAAAAAATGACAAGTAGATAAACATTGCCACATTCACAGATGTTTACTATATAAAGAGGTCAAGATTCTCACCAGCAGGTAATTGATTCTGAGCTTCCTCCAGAGGAGAAACCAAGAGGTGCTAGAAAGATGAAGATTCTACTCTTACTTGTTGGAGTCGTTCTGGTTTGTGGCGGCCGCCTACCTCTACCGGACGGCCGCCTACCTCTTCCGGACAGCCGCCTACCTCTACCGGACGGCCGCCTACCTCTACCGGACGGCCGCCTACCTCTTCCGGACGGCCGCCTACCTCTACCAGACGGCCGCCTACCTCTACCGGACGGCCGCCTACCTCTACCGGACGGTCGCCTACCTTTACCGGAAGGCCACCTACCTTTACCGGACAGCCACCCACCTTTACAAGACAACCTTACACAGGTACCAGAAAAAGGCTGACCTGACATGGACGTCTTCATGTGTGTGCCTCTGTGTGTGTGTGTGTGTGCGTGCGTGTGTCTTTTGGGGGGTTTTCTATGTATATCCAAATTTATGTGCATCTAAGCCTAGCCATGCACCTGGAAACTCGGAATCCCTCTGTTCATCGCCTCCTTACACATCTCTTTTGTACATGTCTGCTCTGGTCTATTAACTGGCTGCTTCCCCCGTACTTATAAAACAGAAGGTGCATCAGCCAAAGAGCTGTTGGGTTTGAGCTCTTGCATTCGATAAGAACGAGCGTGCTATTTCAGGACTATGTGAGTTTTTAGTTCTGCTGCAGACTTGGGTTTCTCAGTATTTTATAAATCGTGCTTTTGTTCCTTAAAGTTCGATAGCTCACTGCTGATGTAAAAGAGGAGGGAAACCCATGCTGGATGATGTTGGAGGCCATCAAAAGAACTGGACCGACGTTTCTGATGGAAACTTTGCTTTTAGCTTTCAGGAGAATGGAACACGCTTTTGGTCGCAGCCACCAACGTTGACAAGATAAGCAACGGCCCATTCCACGGTTATATGCGCAAAGTTGATGTGGACATAACAAATGGCACAGTCGTCTTCAATTTTTCTGTCATGTAAGAATAGCACAGAATGAAAAGGCCTGATCTCATGACCCTGAGAGGGCATCTGAGTTGCACGTTTGCAGTGAAATACCTCGCTGATGTTGGAAAGTGAGGCTCTGAGTTCTTAAGAAATTCAGTACACCCTTCTTGCTTTAATGAGAGGATTCTCAGGGACCTCCTGTGACCATAGGGTTCCCGACACTGGCCTCAATCATTCTCTACCCTGAAGAACTCCCAAGTAGCAATGTTTAATCATTATTAAAGTCACCAAAGCCTTTGCGGCTTCAAATGTTATTTATAAAATGCTCACTTTCCTGCAGGCATTTTATTAAGAACTCAAGAGTAACAGACGATGAAGACACTTTTTTACTTCCATTGTTCAAACCAGAGCCAGATACAGATCTATAAAGTAATAATATCATGCATGAAATTCTTTACTAAGAGTAAAGATGCGGTGGAAAGAGGGCACCAGAAAATGACAAATGATCGCATAGCTGAACTGTATTGCTAAATTGAAAACACCAGCAATCACACATGCTGATGAATTCACCTGGAAATAACAATGAGTTCCACACCAACATTTGACTTCCAGTAGACGACTCCTAGGATAACAAAATGAAGCAGGAGGTACCACTGAAATCAAAGGAATATAGGGCATCTGAAAGCATCAAATCATGCAAACAGATCCTGGCCTGTAAGATTAAAACATCTATTTACATTGTAGGTGGGAAGTATAATGCTAATTTCTATCTTTCTGAGTTCAGATGGATCTGCTCGGGGGAACTGATGATAGCTTATGATAGTTCAAAAAGTTCCCAGTATAAAGAAATGAGAAAACTTGCAAAGGGTGGTGACAGGGGATTATAAGAAACCGAATGAAGTCTGTTTCTGAAGACCTAATTTCTAAAGCTATAGGCAGAATGCAAGAATCGTTCAGTCTCCACTGCTCACACACACATAAACACAGGCACATACTTTGAAGAATGAGAAATAAAGAGAGACTGACATGAAGGAAAAGAAAGGGTTATGTTTGGAGACAGTGGTTTATAAATATATAAATATAATTGTGTATTAAATTATATAACATGTTATATATATAATATGAAATCTTATACAATTATAATGTGGAATAACATATAATAATAATAATAATAATAATATATGTATACGCCTACAATATAGTGAGCATTCCATAAATAACACTCGAAGGCTCTACAAAGTCAGTAATGGATAAAACTGCAGTATACTATATACAATAATTGTATAACATTGCATATATACATACATTATATGTAATATACATGTAATATTATATAATTATGTAATTATATACATATATGAAATAGATATGTAATGTAATACAATTATATAACTATTTATATAATTGTATATAAAATACATAGTTGGTTATGCTAGATACAATAATCACATAACATTGCATACATACATACATTATATGTAATATACATGTAACGTTATAGAATTGTATGATTATTTAGATACATATATGTAATAGATATGTCATATAATACAATGATATAATTAATTATATAATTGTATATAAAAAATATAGTTGGCTATATGTTACATACAATAATTATATAACACTGCATATATACAGACATTATATGTAATATACATGTAATGTTATATAATTATGTAATTACATAGATACATATATGTAATAGATATGTAATGTTATATAATTATATATTTGATTATATAACTGTATATAAAATATATAGTTGGTTATATGTTATATACAATAATTATATAACATTGCATACATCCATACATTGTATGTAATATACATGTAACGTTATATAATTAAGTAATTATATACATACACATATGTAATAGATATGCAATGTTATATAATTATATAATTGATTGTATATAAAATATATAGTTGGTTATATGTTCTATATAATATATAATGGATTATACACATATTGTCAAATTACACTCACATCCTATTTCAATAGATACACCTGTCAGTTTTCATTAACTTTTTAAAGAGTACCCTAGGGTCTTTTTCTCTCATTTTTCAAATTTCTGTGTCCGTCTGTGTTTAGTAGACTTTCCCTTTGGACGCCCACCCTGCAATCAGGTTTACTGAAACGCAAGGGACGTGTAGTGGTAGGTATCCATGTGAAGGCATAGTTCAGCGAACTTGGACCTATGTGTATATCTATTGCACCCTCAAGATGCATACATTTCCATCACCCCAGGTAGCTATAGGCAACACCTGACATGCCGTGTTTTCCTTCCCTCTTCTAGAACTTCACACGCATTAAACTTCACACGCCGAAATTAAACACGATGCATCTCATTCTGCTTTCTTCACTCTGCATAAGGTTTGGAACGTATATCCACGTGTCTCCGTATGCAAACAGTCACTCGCGTCACTGCCAATCAAAGTTCCTCGTGTATGTACCAATATGACGTCTCCCACTTCCTGGGTAACGTTTCCACGTTGTGGTTGTCTTGAACACCTTGGATACGAACTGCTCTGCACTAATGTCTCTGCCGACACATATTCATTTGCAACTCTTCTCCGGTAGCCCAGAACTGCTGCATCATGGCACACGAGCATATTTAACCACAGAAAGGGTCAAGCTGTTTTCTAAGTGACGGTGCCTTTTGCATTCTTGCCAGTAACGTCTCAGATATTTAGCGGCAGCACATTCTTCCTAAACCTCGGTATTGACATCTTTTGATTTTATGCAGTCCCGTGAACGTGAGGTACCAGCTCACTGTGGTTTTAACCTGCGTGCCTCTGATGAGTCATCCACCTGAGCACGGTTTCCTACACCACTCTTGCATGACGGGTCTGTTCAACCATTTGCCCCATTTTAGTTGGTTTACTTCCTCTTTTACGATTTCTGCCGTATTCATTCTTCCTGTTTTTCCAAATATGCATTTTTTGTCATATACACACACAGGAATACACAAACTCTCACGTTATATATGTGACACGTATATAATTGTTTGTAATACACATGTAGTTTCCATCTAGCACATACACGCATCATGTGTATTTATGCATTAGCTCGTGTGTGGATGGATGTATGTTTGTGCGTGGGCACACATGTGTGACTTGATGCCTAATTTTCTGAGTAGTGTTTTTATACAAGTTTATGGTTCTAATTAAATTAAGCCCATCATTTTTTCCCCCTTTTCTGGGGGGTGCTTTTGTCTATTATATTATGTAAGAAATCTTTGCCCACGTTGTGACAACCGCCAAGGACCGTCTTGATGGCTCTTCTTCTCTTTTTCCAGAAAATCTTTAAGGCAAGGGAATGTTCTTTTTGCCTTCTTTTCTAACAATTCAGATTTCTTCATGTTTAATTGCCTTTAAATATGACTTGTTTTATAGTCACTCTTTAGAACTACCTGATTCCATGTGTAGACAAAGACATTTTTGGCAGGTGACCTTTGATGGTGGAAAACCGACTTCTTCTCTTTCAAATGGCACGTTGTTTACAGGCACTGAAATGATGCCTCATGCAGATTCTTGTGCGATTGAGACAAAGAGAATGTTAATTGTGGTTCACAGTTTGTTTTCATCGACTCACTCGAAGACATTTTGTTTTTAAGGATGAACGGACTGTGCACAGAAAAGTCTGCCGTGGGAACCATTGGGCGTGACAAGTTTCTCAATATTGGTTGTAAGTACAAGTATTTTACTGAGATATTAAGGTCAAAATCGTAGTCTCCACTTCTTTCTGGAACTCTTCTCTGCCTGAATTCTAGTTCAACTAATCATTGGACATGTGACCAGGCACACTCCCCTAAATTATCTATCCAAGCACTTTATCTTGTCGTGCACAGTTAAGTCATAGGACATTGGTGGCCGCTTTCCAATTTTGAGTATTATTAAATCATTCATAAGGGCTCAGGATGTTTATTTCATAAAGTTCTTGAGTATATGAGAATGTTTCAAGATAATTTAAATGGCCTTAGGAACTAAATATAATAGGTCTATCCTCAGTTTACATATCAATCTCATTTTCTTTAAGAGAATACTTTTTAAACATCATCTTAAAACATCTTACTGCATTCCATTCTTGGGAGATTAACCTACAATCCAAGGAAATCGGAGTGATTTTAATCACCAGGCACATTTGTTCGTAACCTCAGCTTCAGTTAAAAGCAATGGGGATGTCGGCTAACACTTAGATTCTAAACTCTTCTTAATTACCCTAAACAACACTCCCAATTTTAAATGGCCTAATGTCTAAATATCTGACTAAAATTGTGATGTGTAAGTCTGTGGTTACACCCCTCATCTAAGATAAGAAACAGCACAACGGCTTTGCAAAAAGTAGAATATATATGCAAACAAAGTGAATTATATGTCTGGCATTCGACCCTATGCATATTCCTCAGTAACTTATGTTCCCAGATTTTTTAAGTTATGTTTTCACTCTTCTTAGCTTTACATTATTTTTTCCTTTGCCTGACCCATCAACATCCTCTATCTTCTTTAATTTTCTCCCTTTTGGTAACCCCTTCTAACTTAGATTTGGACAACTTGAGAAGGGAGAATGAGCTGCACTTACTGTAACAGCTCTTTGGGAACTAGGAATTGTGACCTACCCAGCTCTCTTCTGGAAAAGTGAGGTGTCACACTGACAAGCAGAATACCAGCAGTGGCCTTGAAACCACCCTGGAGGCTCAGAAGACAGATTTAACTTCATTGCTTCCATAACCTGCACTACCTCTATAAACCTATTTAGTGAGATTTCCTGCAAAGCCCTTCATTTAAAAAAAATTTTTAATGATTATTTATCTTAGAGAGAGAGAGAGAGAGAGAGAGAGCCGAGCACAAGCAGGGGAGGGACACAGAGAAAGGGAGACACAAAATTCGAAGCAGGCTGCAGGCTCTGAGCTGTCAACACAGAGCCCGATGTAGGGCTTGAACTCATGAGCCGTGAGATCATGACCTGAGCGGAAGTTAGATGCTCAACCCACTGAGCAATCCAAGCGAAGCCCTTCTTTATAACATTATCATTAAAACATTTGGTTACTAAGAATCTGAAGAGATGTATAAACTCTTATTTAAATTGTTCCAACACAACCCAAGACTCATGGACCTAAGAGCAGGCCTGTGCAAGGTTTAGGTCCATGCAACTCTGAAGTTGTTTCAGCTGCCACTTGGTCTCTGGCTGGGGCTGACTAAGGCTATTTGAATGGGAAACACAAAGTGGCATAGTTTCAAAAAAAATCCTGATGAGTGGTTCCAGTAAGGCATTGTGTACGTTGAGAGCAGAAGAGAGAACGGATATTAGAAGGTATGGTGATGACGCTAAGTTGGTCAATGCTTATTCTTTTTCTTGTATACGTACCAGGGTGGATGGGCAGAGCCAGAGTGGAAGGTGCCCCTGCAGGCAGGATCTGAACGTGTGTATCGTCACAAGTAAAACCGTATTAATAAAAATGCACATGTTCATGGCAGCCAGAGATTTGTTGGGTAATACACCTAGATTAAGGGGGCGGACGTAAGTGACTCAGAAGATCGCCCAATGTAGGATAGGCACTCAGCACACAGTCATGCAGGGTTTTAAAGGGCAACTGAATTTTGGTCTTAAAGAGAAATCATCTCCAATGTCGGGATAAGGCAAATAGAAAGAGATTTTAAACTTGTATTGATAATATGCCATATGACAACAAGTCGTGTTGTTCAAAAAATGTTGGCTCCACTGGAACACATGTTTCAGAAAACACTTTAGTAAGACAGGAAGGGGTGAAATGTTTAATTTCGGAAGAATGGGGCAATAAGGAAAAGTTCTTTACGGGCCTTGTCTCCATGTCATACACAATGTTAACATTCGCTGCATCGTTGGAGGGACCAATATGAGAATGTTGTTACCAATATGCTAATTAGGCCACGGTAGAGCCAATCTCCAATACATTCACTAAGGCAAGGCTACAGTTTATATACATTCTACATATATATTTTTTGTCTTCTCACAGATACGAGTCAAAATATTTTAAATGTTTTTTCTGCCACCTCAAATACTATCACAATCAACGTGAACACCAGAAGAAACACCACAAAAACGTTTGTATTGCTTGGTACGTATATCTTCCTGACGATGGTCATGGTCGCATAATATTTCCACTGTCAGCATTTTCAGTGAGAAAATCAGTAGAGGTTGGAGGTACCAGATCATAAGACATTTAAGAATAATCCCCATTTGTGCAAAAAAAAAATCAGTTTGATTAGAAATTATTTGCTAACAAGTCAACTCATTTCAAGCCACGGCTATCTTCGGGTTGACCCCAGTTCCTTCATTTTATGACAATTTTTCAAATAGACTCTTCAGCCTCAGAGCAGAAACTTAAAAACAACAAAAAGCCTTCATCCTGTTTAATCCTGTCAATGCACTATTGTGAACATCAACGATTTCCACCCCCAGGGGCTTGAGAGGGGTGCTAGGTTTCAAGTTGGAAAAAGGCATTTGAAAACTCTGGTTTTCATAAAAAAGGAAGCTGTCTCCCATTACTGTGTGACAGGGCCATGGTTGGGAAGGTGAGAACCGTGCTTGCTTTTTCTTTGGGCCCAGAACCAGGGGTGCATGTCAGAGCCAGAGTCTGAGGTGTAGGCAGAGATGAGGTAGGCAGGATATTCTTGATGGATTAGGCCCCCAATTCATGGATTTCCTGCTGTTTTCCTGGAGTCCCGCTGCTGATGTTGGGCACTGCATGGGTTATACAGGGACAGCAGTGAACGGCTCCTACCACTTAGGTCAGGCAGCTGACACTGGGACAGAGTCAGTGGCAACTGTTGGAGACTGAGTTAAAGACTTGATTTCCCCATTCATTCTCCTCATTCTGCATTCAGAAATTCTTAGGGGTTCTAATGGGCAATTTCTGCTTTATGCACGGTGATTTTCAGGCAGAGGACTTCATCCTGATGACAACGACTTTGCAAAGTTCAGGGAGTTGATGAGACAAAACAATATTCCCGAAGAAAATCTTATAGATATGAGCAAAACTGGTAATGTGACACTATATATATATATATATATATATATATATATATATATATATTTTTTTTTTTTTTTTTTTTTTTTTTTTCCCTGAACATATCTCTCACCTGATCTGTAAATATGCTATCTGGAAAAAAAAAACTGATTCATTTTACATTTTCTCTTCCATGAATTATCTTTCATAAAATCCATTATTTAAAAGAAGAAATCCTTACATATATTGGGAAATGGCCATGATGGGTTGCTCCTTTATTCACCTTTTGTATTTGTCTTTCCCCAGAGAAGTGTCCTAAAAATGAGAACGGACCAACCCATCCTGAACACTGTAAGTAAGAATGACGTGTTATCAGTGCCACTATGTCAACTCAGTAATTATGTCACTAGACAACTTTTTTATGTTACATGTGGTTACTTTTTTTACCCCGAGACTGCAAACCAGTTTAGGTGAATTTAATGCTAAAAAGCAGTTTGGGGGATAAAGCATTATTTCACAAGAATCATGCCAGTGACAGCCATTCAGAGAGTAGCAGGAAAGCCAGATGCTGGTGGGGATGACAGGAAAAATAATGAGTTTTCCAGTCAGTTCTGACTTGAGGGTTGTCCGAATGCGTCACCACTCCATGTGCACTATTCCCGCTCATCCCGTGTTTAGTTCTGCATAATTGCAACAGCCACCTCAGAGGCCCTCCTACCACGCCAATGACACAACCGTTCAATGTGTATTTTCCGGCAGAACGTGATTTCCTTAAAGCGTGATTGTTAAACCTTTAAAGTAATATGAGCCTCAAATTATGACTGTGCTCTAGGCTAACACATGCCATTTGTCACTGTTGTTGGGAAGAAAGGGGCGAAAGAAAGGTCAAACAGAAATATTAGCTTTCATGCTGAATATAATGTCCTGAGGCCAGAGAGCTTTTGCAATCAGAAGACCAGAGTGTAACTCCATCAAAGATCCTGTAAAATCATGTTTGATGCGCCATCCCCATGAACATTCATTCTGAAATCATGAAAGTGTTGGAAGGGATCCTGATTATGAAAAGTCCCATCACACACACATCCCTGAAAAAATTCCAGTGGGTCCCCCCCCCATATCGTAGGGATGGAGAGTATGATGTTCCCTGTGGGATTGGTGCACTGGGTCAACTAAACGTCCCCCGAACCCTTGATGTTGTACTTCCTGAGTCTCATACAGTCCACTCAACTCAACCTCCTCTCCTGTTTTATGCACCTGTAGCTGCATCACTGAGAGCCAGGAACACGGTCTTCCCCATGGAATCAGGATCAACAGCATGAAGAGTATGTTCCTCCTTTCTGCCTCACATCATTTTCTCTATTCACAAACATGTTTGCCTTTCCCATCTCATCTCTGTCCATCACCATTCAGGTCCTGTTTGGTGTCACAGGATTTCTGAATGATTAAATAAATTGATTACACGTGTACCCTGTACCTGTGTGTCTGTGCACATATGCATGTATCCTAAACCTGTGTGTTTAATTTTAAAAACACATAAATATCCACTTTACATACAACTACCCAGGAAAGCATGGCTATCATAGGATCAACATCCCATCAGAGACCATTCAGATTAGGCTTAAATAGAAAAGCCACAGAGGTGTCTAAATGAGAGGGAGAAAAAGGTCTAAACCATCAGCGGAAGGGACGATGGGTATTTTTACTACAATGGTCAAGAAAAAAGGTCCCAAGGAAGCATCTTATCTACCACAAGGAAAGAAGTGTGCACACCTCACTGAGAGTTATACACAGACAGTCTACAATGCCTTGAGTCATAATTGAGGGGAACTGCCTACCATCACAGCACCATTACCCATGAAACCGAGGAGAAGGACTGCTATTTCCTTACAGTAGGATTACAGTCATTACAGATGGGGCATCACAGTCATCCAAGATGGGGCAGCGGCTGAGACATGGTCAACCCAGAGGGTCATGGTGTCAGTGTAGCGCTTGGACAAACCATCAGATGGTGAGCTCAGTTGGGAAGCTGTTAACACAGTACGCAAGATCTAGAGCGTGCCATTCCATTAAGTTTCAAACAGCAGTGGACACGGGAACTTCTAGGGAATGGCCATTCCCATTGTAATAGGCAGAGCACATGTATCAGCTAGCCATGATACACAGGTGTTCACCAGCTAAGAGATCAGCACTCAGGATGCACCACTTACCCAATGGCTGTGCCAACGTTCAGAGATCCAGTCCACACCTCAGGAAAATAAAATGAGCTTTAACCAGTATTTAATAGAATAAATACTGAGACAAACATAGCCTCCAACTGGGCTACAGTTTGCAAATGTCAAAGGCATCAGTAATGAACATTATTATGGCTTTGGTTGGAAGCAACAAACATGTCAAGGGCGATGTCTGAATTATCCTTCTTGAATAAAAGAGTGTATGCATCTGGTGTTCTGACTCCAGTGATCGGAGTATGTCTGGAAATGCTGGACACTGAAGTCGATGAATTGAGCCTGAATCTCTTAAGGCATGTTGAAAGGTGAACCCTGGCATAAAGGAGTCTAAAAAATTGTGAAATAGGACACACTCACACACACACACACACACACACACACACGTATGACTGTGTGTGTGCATGTACATATTATACACACTCATACGTACTGTGTTATAAAAATTACAGAAAACGTGCAAGAGTAAAAGACAGAATCTGCATTTTTTTGGTGCCCGGTTTCTTTCTCTCTTTCATAAATGTGTGTGTGGGAGCAATGGTAATAAGTAATGGGGAGTGGTCACCACAAACCCAAAGAAATGAACAGTAATAAAAAACTATCAACAAAGTTATGCCAAACATTGTAACACTTTTGATGAATAGATATATTTCTTGAAAGATACGTTACCAAAGTTAACACAAGATGAAAAAGAAAATTTCTATAGTCCTTTAGCTACTCAAGAAACTGAATCTGCCATCATCAAATTTCCCATTAAAAAGCTGCTGGTCCCGAAGTTTTCAGCGGTAAACCCTTTCAAACATGCAAAGGACAGAGATCACTGAGGCAAAGTGTTCAGAAAGAGATAATGAATGTGTATGCCCTATTACTTTTATGAGATCAGCATAACCTAAATGTCTATAGATACATGGACATATGAGTTCATATTAAAGTATTTCCCATCCGTACTTGTAACGTAATGCCCCCTGGCCAGCAATGGATACTCTCAGGAGATGGGTATAAATTCTACGTTACACATCTGCATGAATTTTCATTAACACACAAACATTTTAATATATTGGAGTGCAGTCTTTGTTTTATGCATACATACCAAGAGAAAATATAGAGTATCATACTTCTGGTTTCTTTTCAGTTACTAACAGTCTTAGAGAGTATCCAAATGTTGATTCCCAGAGAGGTAATTTATTACTTCTAATTTCTTATATTTTCCATTTTGAATGTGTCATAGCCACCAGACTTTTGAATCCAGGTTTAAATGTTTCAACATTACAAACAACAAACCAGTGAACAGTGAATTCTTACACGTATCAATAACTTACAATTTTCTGTAAGTGGAAATGCCTTACCGAAGTGAGTGCACATTTAGAATTTTGATATACACAATCAAATTAACCTCCAAAACACTTTTGCATTTTCTATTGTCAGGTCCCAGCATGTTCTTCCCACAGATAAACATGTAACTTACTCTTCCAACTACTGGCAGAGCTTTGCTCAAAACGCTTCCCTAGGGAACCAGTGTCTCCTTCTGAAACAGGGCCCCAGCACACTCCATGTGCCTACCTGGGCTTTATTTTTCATCCTAGAACTTAGGAACAGGCAGTATATTTGGCAACTACTGCTTAGCTTGTTTGTGTTCTGTGCCCTTCCTTTCACGGGAGGATAACTCACTGGATCGTGACCAGAGTCTGTCTGATTCCTGCTGAATTTTTAGGGTTGGGCTGTGATTGGCACATCACATACACTCATCAATATTTGCTGAACACGCTTAAACAATAGGTAGGAGGAATCTTACAGAAGACACATTCTTCATAACGCAAAGTGGGATAAAAGTTCAAAGTATATTGCACTACACTATATTTTCCAGTATGTTGCTGTAAGACAAAAAAAAAAAGAATCATTCAACAGATAACAGAACTCTTGTTCTCTCACTGGGTCCATACAACTTGAGAAGAACTACTTTGTGATTCAGTGTTGCTGACATTTGCTTTTGCTTCAAATATAGCGAGAGCTAATACTCACCATAACAGAGGCAGGTGGGAGGGTAGATAAAAGCAATTCCTATCTAGCTGACGTGAAACATTTTGATAGAAGACTATGTCTAGAACCTGACTGATGAAAATGTCATCACAGGAGTAAAGTGTCCATCATTTAGTAAGACACACACAATGAAATGAAAACAAAGAACAAACAGAATCCAAGTGAAAACCATCCATATACAAATGTAAAACCAAAGGTAAACAGTGGAAGGAGACAATGGGGACCTTTCTGGAAGCTGCCCTCTCTGAAATTTGTAGGATATCATTCTAGTCCCACCCATATCTATTTGTGTACTTAAAAGTTTCCATAAGTTTCCAGAAGGATTAGGAAGGTCATGGAATTTGCCAGATTTCTTAGAAGTTTATTTAAGTAATTTCTGTACCCAAGGTGGGGCTCAAACTCACAACCCTGAGGTCAAGAGTCACATGCCCTTCCACCTGAGCCACCTAGGTGCCCCAAGATTTTTCTCCTACATCTCTTTTCCTGTCCACATGGATGAGTTTGAGGGATTCTCAATGGTAAGCATGGACTTAAGGGGTGAGAGTTTCTAGTGAGGAAAATCTGAGATAAGGTATAGATGTCATTTCTCTCACTCACACTTACTGTTTATCTGGTCTTGGCCTGGGCTGTTTTCCTCTTCAGAATGTTTCCAAACAGCATGACTTTTAATAGGAAAAGGGTGATGCTTTCCAGAGTCAGACTAATGAAGCACCCTAGGGAGATAGGCTAAAGTGTACTACCTGGGAAATTATTGCCTAGAGGCGTTGCTGTTCTCTATTAAACTGGTTCTAGGTGGGGACTTCCCTATGTGTTTCTCGCTTCTTCATCTATCCCCATGTGTCTTACTGAACACAGCAGGACTACCTTTCCCTATCTCTGTGTGTCACACACTGGGGCATGTTGTGTGATTCCTACTTCCTTCTACATGCAACACCTTGTGGCGGGAACAAAAACAGAGAGGAAGAGAAGCTACAGATGGGATAAAAAAGATGAACAGTGTAGGGATCTGCAGGCTATGACAGGGATTGAGGCTCTATTCTGTGGAAGAGGAATGTGTTAATACATATGAACCACGATTTCTCAACCTTGGCATGATTGCTCTTTGGCTGGATGATTCTCTATTGTTAGGAGCTGTGTGCATTGTAGAATGTTTAGCAGCATATTTACTGTCCATTCATTAAATGGAAGGTATAAACACTCCCCTCTCCCTTTGTGACAGCCAAAAATGTCACCAGACATGTCCAAGTGTCTCTCCAGATAGGCACAATGCCCCCAGTTGGGAACCGATACCCTACACACAGTTTAAAAAGCCTTCTCCATGGGTGGCAGGGTGGCTCAGTTGGTTAAGCATCCGACTTCGGCTCAGGTCACGATCTCGCGGTCCGTGAGTTCAAGCCCCGCGGCAGGCTCTGTGCTGACCCCTTGGAGCCTGGAGCCTGTTTCAGATTCTGTGTCTCCCCCTCTCTCTGACCCTCCCCTGTTCATGCTCTGTCTCTCTCTTTCTCAAAAATAAATAAACGTTAAAAAAATTTAAAAAAAAAAAAGCCTTCTCCAATTTGGTCAAACCAAGCTGCCCCTTGAGAACATAGAAATCTACATGGGGAACTAGTACTCCAGGGATCTCAAAACAGGAGATGCTTGGGAAAGATGTGTCGCAAACCGTTGGCACTGGAAAGGGTGGTTTTAAGACCAGAAGCAGTGACATCTCCTGGGCGATTGCTGGAGAGGCAGCATTTCAGGCAAGCCCTAGCCACGTGGAAACAGAACCAGCCTTTCCAACAAAAACACTCTGGGATCACTGAGCATGTTCCTAGTTGAGAGGCACTGTGTTAGAGAATTTCAACAGGATCAGATCTCAAAAATTAAGCCTTGTGATTAACTACATCATCTTAGATTCTAAGGACATTGGGACACTGGTCAGGAACCCTTGAGGGAACAGGGTATTTCTGACGGCCAGGGAAGCCAGAAGCTTTCTCACCCTACAGAGAAGGGACTCGTGGAATGCAATCTACCATCGCAGGGAAAAGACAAAACCTAAATACAAAACTTCATAGCTAAAAGACAAAAGGTTTTTGTATTTACAGGTCTTTACAGGGAAAAGACAAAACCTAAATACAAAACTTCCATAGTGGGAGACGGATGCTAGAGACCTGGAGAAATCTGGGACAAGAAGGCCAGGAGGATGGATGTAGATACCTTATCCATTACTTGGTGTGTTTCCAAGGTATGAATGTTTCCGTAGGAGGGCTCTGTTCTGCTTTTATTTATCATTCTCTTACCTACGTTTTGACTAATATTAATGAAAGACAGTTGGGACCTATGGGTCATATGACTTCCTGTAATTTCTCCTTGATTGGTAGTTACAATGATCGTCCTGAGATGAGGTTAGGTTAGGTTACATTCCCAGGAAACACATGTTGGTAGGATTCAGAAACAAAACAAAACACAACGACCAGACAAGAATGTTAGAGATACACAAGAAGAGATACAGAGGATGGTAATATGTGGAATGCTATGTTAGTCAGGATCATAATCCAAATCAGGGAGACAATGGAGAAAGTCTGCAAGGACATTATAAAATGCGGAAACTGTCTATGGTAAAACTTTTCACAATAGGAGGTCACATATAACACTATGCAGAGGGTCATGTGAAACAAAAAGCAAGAAATTAAAACAACATAAATATCTTGGAACCAAAACAGAAGAGAACAGAAAGTAAAAAGGACAATTCTATGGCACAAATAGCGTTGGTCTGTCCTGAGCACAAAGGTAAGTGACCGGTGGAAGACGTAGGCTAAGGACTCCATTGGGCCATGGTCTCCTGGAAGGTCACACACCACACACAGATTGATTCTGAGGCTCCGATGCACCCTAGGGTGGACAGCACCTGGTCACTCCTCTGGCTGTGTCCACTCCAATGATGTGGACATCACAGGTGCCCTTATTTGTTCATTTTTATGGTAAGAACAAAATATACCATAAAGATATTAATCTCGTATTTTTTTTAATATGAAATTTATTGTCAAATTGGTTTCCATACAACACCCAGTGCTCATCCCAAAAGGTGCCCTCCTCAATACCCATCACACACCCTCTCTTCCCTCCCACCCCCATCAACCTTCGGTTTGTTCTCAGTTTTTAAGAGTCTCTTATGCTTTGGCTCCCTCCCTCTCTAACTTTTTTTTTCCTTCCCCTCACCCATGGACTTCTTTTCAGTTTCTCAGGATCCACATAAGAGTGAAAGCATATGGTATCAGTCTTTCTCTGCCTGACTCATTTCACTTAACGTAACAATCTCCAGTTCCATCCACGTTGCTACAAAAGGCCAGATTTCATTCTTTCTCATTGCCACGTGGTATACCATTGTGAGGAATGAAACAAACATATATGGAAATATTGAACAAACCTCCCCCGCCAAACAAACAGAAGAGGTTCTCTGGCTCTTTTAACGTGCTTGAAAATAGCCAGATGTACACAGATAGGAAAACATTTGTTTCCTTCCCTGCAAACTTGTAAAAATTAAGGAACGAGTATTATGCTTTCTTGCTTGCTTGGAGAGATGACTGAGCCAATGAATAAATACTATATTAAAGTTCATTAGAAAGCTGTTAGGAAAACAGAACAATGAAAATGAGCTGTTGGTACATTTTCTGATGAGGTCATTGGGCATTTTTATGGAAGATCCTCTTAGTAAAAAGGACGAAAGAGTTTCCTTTGGGGAAGAAGGTGATGAATGTTTTGTGTTGATATGATGGTCATCTCACAAGAATGGCTGACTTGCTTGGGGTCTTGGGAAACTTAAAACTATCACAGGAAAATGGAAGAGTAGTCATTCTGTGAGGTTGTTGCAATCGGTTGGTTTTGGCACCTAAGTTTTATTTTATTTTATTCCTAAAGGAAGTCATACAACCTTCATGTTGTAACTGCCTTTTCTTTAATATTTCCCAAACATAAGTGAGGCAATAGGAAGAATAACACAAAACAAAATATTCTTGGGTGGGGCAAGAACAGGAATAGACAATGTATCTTTAATAAACATAAAAATGAAATTCAGCAGAAAATAGTTGTCTTTTCGACAAAACTTGTTGGAAAATTTGGATATTCATATGCAGAAAAGAAAAGAAAGCAAAGAACGTTAACCCACACATTGTCCCATACAGTACAACTAAGTAAAACTGATTCAAGTTCTAGGTGTAAAATCTAAAGTAAAGAAAACATAGAACACTGTATGCCAAAAGATCAGGCAAGTTTTTCTTAGATAAGAGAAAGCATGATCAAGCAAAGCATGATCCTTGAGTGAAAATAATATGTCAAATAATAGATAAAAAACCTGACCCTTATCAAATAAAGATTTTGGATCTTTGGGGGATACCACTAAGGCAATGAAAACAGAAGCCACAAACTAGGAGAAAATCTTTGCAAGTCTATCTGAAAAAGAACTTGTATCCAGCAGACATAAAGAAATCTCCAAACTCAACAATGTGAAAGAAACTGCCCAATCATGTTGAACAAATGATTTGAAGAGACACTTACCAAAGGAAATATAGAGATGGCAGGTAAACACATAAAAAGATGGCTCCCATCTTTATTCATTCCGGAAATGTAACCAGTACCACTCCATACTTATTATAATGCCTAAAATGGAAATGACAGACCACACCGAGTACTGGAGAGTACCTGGGGAACATGGGCTTTCATACACTGTAAAATTGTACATGCACTTTGGATCCAGGAATTCCAGTCAAAAGTATCTACCCACAGAACAGCACAGCCTTTACACAGACTTGTGCATGAGTATGCACCCATCGCTATGTAAGTGGATAAAAATGTGGTATGTCCATGTAACACCACTCAGTGGTAAATGGGAATGTCCTGCACAAGCCACAGTATAGATAAATGTCAAAATAACTGTGCTAAGTAAAAGGAGCCAGAAAACACACACACGCATGCATGCACACACACACACACACACACACACACACACACACACACACATTCAATGTGTGTAAAAGTGTGGAGAATACCAACTAATCTACTGTGTCAGAAACCTGAAGAATGGGTTCTTAGGACAGGATAGGGATGGTTGGGGTGGATGGGGGGGATTACCAAGGAACCCAAAGACACTTTTGGAGTTGGCAGATATGCTCACCATGCTGACTGGGGAGAAGGTTTTATAGCTGTATTCATCCATCAAAGCTTATCAACTATACATTTAAAATATGTGAAGTTTTGTTGTATACCATCAGTCTCTTGACTAAGACTTTTTTTTAAACCTCATGTTTCAGTTCAGCTATAGACTTACAGAGCTCCACTGAGGAACAGAGGTTCAGTTCAATTCCTATATTATTTATATCCCTAATCCATCATTTATCTTTTACTATTAACGTGATCATCATAGTTAGGGCTGGTTCTCCCTGATGGAAAACTGTAGGCTGACCTTTAGTTAGATATTTCTCTAACCCTGGATTTCTCTAACCTGTACTGGTCACTGTGTTCAGGAAGATGGGTCGAATGAACATGGACACAAGGCAGAAATCGCATACATGTTTGTGAGATTAGGTGCTCTACACCGTGCAAAACAAAGCTGTAGAGATGGATGTTGGAAGGATTCTTAAGCAGGATAAGTGATTAAACATTGTTGTGGTTGAAAATATTTTGTTAGGTTTAAACACAGACTCCTCTGAGGTACATCTTGGTAACTGATTCATGGAGAAAGATACCACCATTCAATTGTGTGAAATCACACCGTAAAGTCTTTAGTTTAAGAAAATAAGTTTAAATACACATCCTCAACATTAAAGACATATTACAGGGGTTTGGGGATACATGTTTTGGACTATTTATCCCGCTTTGTAGCTCAAGACATAAAAGAAAATAAATACTACTGTCCTTAAAATACTTCATCACACATATTGTGGTCTCTCACTGATTCTCGAGGTCAAACGTCTAGAATAGGAGTGGTGACGATGGTAAAAGATTGGTCAGACAGGAAAGTTACAGCCAAGGTCACGCTTTTGAAACTATGAAGAGTTTCATGGACATCTCTTTGACTTCATGTGCCATGAAATGCAGCAAAAGGAGGTAACATCAGTGAACAGGGTAGGAGATGTGCAAGACACTGATGAGGACAAGGGCACTCCAACAGGAAACAGAGAAAATGTCATTGCAACAGGCAAACTCCTAGAGCGCAAAATTGATCTGAAATGAAAGCACAGGACTAGGATTCTCCGTTCGCATTTCCTATTGTCACAATTGTCTTTTATAAAGACTGTTGGGAACTCATCCTTAGAAATACTGAGAAACTCCAATAACCATTTCCCAGCTATCCATTCTCTTTCACAGACAACTGTCCTAACTAAGAAATTTGGTTGGGTGACTGACTATAAAGATAATATGTACATCTCTTGCCTTTTTTTGCTTAGTAGGTTAAGGCTGTAGGTTAATTGCTTTCAGTATAAGAACAAAGGAGTCCTATGTGAAAGGTATGTGGGTACCTAGGACTTAGGTACATGGGTGGGTTTAAAACATCCAAAAATAACACTAATCTAGACTATACAGTGACCCAAAGACATAACAGCAATCTAGACTACACAGTGGGACTTTTCAAGGGCAAAGGGAGAACATGTTGTGACACAATGAACTTTGAAATATGATCAGCTCTGGTGAATTCTGGTGTCAATAAAGTATCTTTGCAGTCATAGAGTCTTCTATGATTATAACTAAGATTCAACAAAGCTTTAAGCGACACAGACTTACACAGTCCGTAATTTTCTATGTCTTGTAGCCACGAGTAGGTCTTACAAACTGTCAACACAAGTTATAACACCGGATCACTCCCAATGAACCGTGCGTCACACACACAGATGGGGTTCCATGACATCCTGTGGATTAGTTCTATGCAGACCCCACAGATGCATCACAGATGGTGTTCTGTGACATGAGTCTCACACATGAGAATTCCTCCACTATGGTCCCCACCAATTGCTTTGTTTTTCCTTCACTTTCTCGGCAATAACTTGTTATTAATAGCAATCAGCCAGAAGATAAAAGTAGATAAAATAGCCTTTTCTTTCAATTCAGAATCCCTTCTTTCCCAGAAAGGGTTCCTCTTGGCCTCATGCCCTTCCTTCCATTCACCTTCCACATCCTGTTTGATATTACTAGATTGCTGAATGACTGAATAATTCATTAACACACACACCTGTGTCTGTAAAGAAAGGCACTGTATTTCTAATGCACAGAAATCACTACTGGAACACAACTATCTGTAAGCCTGGGGCTATCGTGAGCCAGGAAATAATTCTGCTTAGGACTAGTTGCATAATTCCTGCAGGTGTCCAGGTAAGAGGGGAAAATATGACCTAAAACATTATGGATGCTACTTTTATCATGCGATGTAAACTCACCCTCAGTGTCACTTAACAGATGGGACTGGATGGTCAGACTACTTTCCAGAAGGGCCTGTTTTCCTGACACGAGAAAACACACTGTAATGGTATCTTTTATTTCTTTCAGCCCTAGTGAATACATTACATTGACCCCTGCAACAAATGAGGAAGAAACAGCAATTGTGAACGAAGGGTATATACGTCTGGAAAACAATGAGCAAGCCTGTCCACTGATGTACAGCAGGCAGTGAGGAAATGCAACCAAGGACACAGAGTTCCGAAATTTTAAAAGGGCGAGAAGGAATTGCATCTAAGAGAAAGTAGGGGGACCATTTAAGGAGTTAAGGAAAGGTACAAATACAAGGAAATTGGGTATTGACGACTGTCCCAAGTTAGTTTTCCCAAGAATTGTCTGCAGTGAAAGTTGGTTGAGTGTTTCTGAGGCCAACAGTGAGAGCCTAGGTGAGTCAGACAGGCAGGTTTGAGCAGAATGAGAAGCTGAACTGTAGTGCCATCATAACAGGGACCAGGGACAGTGTCACAGGGACCACAGAATCTGAGGTGTCCATTCAATTGTCCCAAGAAACATAAGGAGAACTTGGTTTGCCAGAACAGTCTATGATAAATCAAGGGTGTGTCCGTAAGTATTATAAATGGTATTCTTACAATAAACTAAGCTAGAGAAAAGAAGATGTGATTAAGAAAATTATGGGGGGCTCAGTCGGTTGAGTGTCTGACTTCGGCTCAGGTCATGATCTCGCGGTCCGTGAGTTCGAGCCCTGCGTTGGGTGCTGTGCTGATAGCTCAGAGCCTAGAGCCTGCTTCAGATGCTGTGTCTCCCTCTCTCTCTGCCCCTCCCCTGCTCACAGTCTGTCTCAAAATAAACATTAAAAAAATTTTTTAAAGAAAATAAGAGAAAATACACTTATAGTATTGTACTGTATTTACATGTACATACATAGACATATATATACACATAAACACACAAACACACACACACACATACATACACACACACACACACACACACACACACACACACACATAATCCAAGTGTAAGTGGACCCACACCGTTCAAACCTGTGTTGTTTAAAGTTCAGCTGAAATTTTTTCTGGAAGGTGCAAAATTCTCCACGGCAGACACAATGCCCTTACCCCAATACCCAATGATTTATGAAGTGGGTCTCCTACTGGGGCACTGCATAAATTACACACAGGTCTTTTCTCACACAGATAATATGAATGCCATACCACCTCCCAAGCTGTATTACTCCCACATCAAAGTCACTTGCAATGTGTCATGGATGTTCTGCACAGTCCTTCCAACACTGGTACCTACTCAACCAGTTAGTTTCCCTTAATTCCTGGTGGGTGGGTCAACATAATCAGTCAATGAGGAATATGCTGGCTCCAGAAGCCATATTTTAAGTGGGAAAATTTCAGAGAAGATACTCTCGCATCCTCCAGATATGCAGACCCAGAAAAACATCATTGGTTTTGCGGGTCCATGAATTTTCTTGGTCCTTATTCTCCCTCCCACTAGAGTGAATACGTCTTACAAAGCCTGCAGTGAATTGTCAATTCTTGAGCCTCTGGTCTGTAGAGTATGATGCCATTGGTATAGCAAAGTACTATGATGACTGATACAATACCTGACAGTCCAGGACCTTGCTATCACATTATGCAAGAGAGAAAATAATGCACAGGGGACAAGACCGTGACTGTATACTGATTTGTGTTCAGGCGATGCAGTCATTATAATTCCACATTCTAATAATAAAAAAACAATAACACATCCCAGCAAACAGCAGCTGCATGCCAGGTCCCCAAGCCTATGAGAATCTACTTTTGGAAAAATACCACTTCTGGCACCAAAGTTGTAATTAGGGCTAGTAAGTTGGCTTTGTGTCATCCATGGTCCTCCCACAGATTCACCTGACTTTTATAGGGTATGAAACGTGAGGTAAATGGGTATATGAACAGGACCACAACCTATGCATTCTTTAGGCCTTCCAGAAAGGCATGATGTTTAGAACTCTGCCAAAGTCACAATGGCGCTCAAGTTCAGCACTGTGCGTTGAGTGCATAGTCACATGTTGGGGACAAAGATGGAATGGTGTTCCAAGCACCAAACTCAGCCTCGGAAATCAGCCTAGTTTCACTGGTCTCAGCTTTATTCAGTCTTTTGGCTAGTGAAATTGATTTATTACCTAACTGCTCTGTTATCAGTGGAATTAAAATCGTTCTTCAATGTCATTTGATTGTCGCATTGATAAGCTGCAATGATACTTTAAAAAGCATCCAAAATGGCACCCAGAATAGACTGGGGACTAAGGACACTCACGTATGTATAGAAACAACATGCCAAGGTGTTCCTTTTTAACTTTCAAACTGAAGTCAACGCAATTACATTGACACATATTGAGACATTTAAAAATATATTGTGTGACATTCCATACAACTAGGTAGGTCATGTCGATTAACATGAGCAACATTGGCAAGCACGTTACGAAAATAGTTGGATAAGATTTTCTGACATGTCATCTTCGCCAGTGCCAAGGGTTGGCAGCGAGACCGTCATTCCTTGGCTCGCCAGCCCTTGTAACTGACTGTGACATTTCCTTTGCCATGAGAGTTAGGCAAAGGTCTAGGAGATACTGATAATGATGGGTTAAAAATAAAAGTCATGATAAAGTTAAAATGAACTGAATAAAGTCGACTAAAATGCTTTTTTTTCTTATAGAATTAGGCACAAACTAAGGTGCATTAATTCAAAGAACAACCTGCAAAATAAACATCCTGGTTGTGGGTAAAGAAGGTAGACAGACATCCGTGTGACCACAGTCTTTGATATCCCTTGAGGAGCAGGTATCAATATCACTACTAACAACACCAGTCAATGTCACTGGTAATAACACTAGTGCGGATTGGCACAGATGATGGTTAAGGACTGAAGAGGCCAGTGAACAAGATGTGTATCCACAGGGCAACTAAGATGTTTTGGTTTATTTGGCCAAGAATCCTGGAATGTGGACTCCAGAGAAACGTAGCATAAGTGACCAATGGCCATGTTAGACTTGCCCAGAAAACTTCTATATGTACATACACATGTATGTATATATACGTGTGTGTGTGTGTGTGTGTGTGTGTGTGTGTGTGTGTGTATCGGTACATATATATATACACACACACATATATCCTGGTTCTGGAGATTCTGATATATACTCTAAATAAGTCACATATATTTATTGTACGGATCACTCCACTGGGACACCAGTATTACAGAGAAGAGTGAATTAATTTTTTTTTTAATTTTTTTAAATGTTTATTTATTTTGACATAAGTAGAGAGAGAGCATGAACAGGGGTGGGGGAAAGAGAGAGGGAGAACAGAATCTCAAACAGGCTCCAGGCTCTGAGCTGTCAGCACAGAGCCTGACATGGGGCTCAAACCCCTGAATCGTAAGATCATGACCTGACCCTAAGTTGGACACTTAACCAACTGAGTCACCCAGGTTCACCAGAGTGAATTGTATTATTTAGTTGAGGTTGAGATTGAGGTTGAGATTGAGGTTCACCAGAGCGAATTATATTATTTACTTGAGGCATATACACACACACCTTGTTGTAAACTAGCTGAACTAGAAGCCCGTGAGCTGGCTATTCCACGAGGAATTTCCATGTCCTCACACATGGTGGTGAACGCATGGTGTTTTATCTTTTAAAGACAAGGTTCCATCCCATCCCTAATGGGGATGCTTCTGTCATTACCATGTGTGACACTACTATGATTCCTGGTAAAATAGTCCATTTACTATCTTAGAGCTTAGCTGGGTTAGACTTCAGCATGAGTGGATTCTAGTAGTAGGCAGAGAACAGAGGCAGGGTTACAAAATCTGAAAACTAAAGTCCATCCTTCATGAAGTCCCTGATGCAAACAGGATCCTGAAAATTAGTTCAGGAAGCACAACATCAGAAATTTAAATGGTATTTAGTTTCCTCAGTAGCTTTAAGCTCAGAAAAATGCCAACAATAAGAAGGGGAAATATTATATCGTTGGTTTCTGTCAAAGTACATCACCCTGAGACTGGATTTCTACTTTCCCTGTTCTCACTTGCCTATCTGGAACGTCTTAAGGATTCTAATGCACAATCCATTGCCTTATCCCATGAAAAATGCATGCATGGGAAATAGCAAGAATAAGAATCAGAAGATCTCATGACATGAACTGAGGAAAAGATACTTTAGAAACCATCAAAATGGGAAAAGTCACTTCAATATTTCCTAAAAGTATGCAAAATTCATTTCACATGTAAACAGAATTATAGAAATATATATGTATATATTTTATTTCCTTTACCCTTTTCAATTTATTTTTATTTTTAATGTTTATTTTTTATGTTTATTTTAATGTTTTGAGTGAGCACAAGTCGGGAGGAGGCAGACAGGGAGACACAGAATCCGAAGCAGGCTCCAGGCTCTGACCTGTCAGCATAGAGCCTGACACGGGGCTCAAACCCACAAACCATGAGATCATTACCTGAGCCTAAGTTAGATGCTTAATCAAATGAGCCACCAGGTACCCCTTCATTACTCTTTTTTTTACAGTAGGCTCTGCACCCAGTATGGGGCTTGAACTCATGACCCTGAGATCAAGAGTCATGTGTTCTCCCGACTGCACCAGCTAGGTACCTGGGAATGTATGTATATTTTTAATTCGATTTTCCTTACCTACAAAATATAGCTAAGAACGTTTCAAAAATGACAACATCACAAAAATCTCTAAACACTTGGTAATTAAAAATCACACGATAATCTCTGGTTAAAAGAAGAAATCTGAGGGAAAATTTGACAAAATACAAACTAAGTGGAAACAAATATAATCAAAACCTGTGGACTGCAGTACATTGCGGCTTAAAGAGATATGTGCAATAACAAATACTTATTATGAATTAAGAATGGGCACCTGGGTGGCTCAGTCTGCTGGACAACCAACTTTGGGGTCACGTCATGATCTCACAGTTGTTGGGTTTGAGCCTGACATCGGGCTCTGTGCTGACAGCTTAGAGCCTGGAGCCTGCTTTGGATTCTGTCTCTCTCTGCCCATCCCCTGCTCATGCTCTGTCTCTATCTCTCAAAAATAAATAAACATTAAAAAATTTTTAAAAAGGAAGTGTCCAATTAGATAATCTGAGTTTTGACCTCCTGAAAACTGATTAAAATAAAGAGCAAATTAAATGCTAAGTAGAGTGAATGAAATAAATATAAAAGCATTGAAGTAAGAAAATGAAACTGAAGGTTGGAAAGGAAGAGGAAGAACAATCACGATCATGAACGATTTACCAAAAGATATTACTGACTTCCCAAAAAGCAAAGACCCCTGGATCTAGTGAGTTTTATTGCAGCAGGTTGCAGAATTCAAGATCATCATAAAAATCCATCCTATTCTTTATCCTGGAAATGAACAAGTAAAAGAACAACCACCAAACAGTACCATTCACATTTGTCCAAAAAGATAAAATATATAGGAACTTGTCTAAGAAACCACGAACAAGAAGTGTAGGCTGAAAACGACAAAGTCCTGATGAAAGAAATTCAATGAAGACCAATAAAAGGAGAGTTATCTCATGTTCAGTGGCCTGTAAGACTCAAAAGAGCAGACATATCTTCTCTTCAAATTACTCTTTAGAATCAACACAAATAGTTGTCTATGGAACTGCCAACACTGATTTTTGCTCATCCTAGACAAGTTTACCTTACAATTGATATAGAAAGCAACAGACCTAAACTCGATAAAGACCAATTTTAAAAAGGAAGGATGAACTTGGAGGACTGACACGACCTACAGTAAGTCTTTCCTTAAAGCTACGCAAAGTAATAGAATGTGGTTTTGCGGTAAATGGACACACACATCAATGGAAAGAACAGGAAATCTAAAACTACACCCACACAAATACAACCGTTTTGAAAAAGTGATTAAAGGAAAAAAGAACAGACTTTTCAACAAATTTATGTGCAGGAATAGAGGAAAAACATTTCATCTAAACACAAACCTTACACCTTACCGAAAAGTGAACCCAATTTCACCATCTGTGTAATTGTTGAATCGGTATGCCGTACAGCTGAAACTGTATGTCAACTATACTTCAACGGAAGTTTTTTTGAAAAGTAAAAGTAAACTCAATACAGATCATAAATGTAGCAGTAAAACAAAATTATGAAACTTTTTATAAGGAAATGTAGAAGAAAACTTTTGTGACCTAAGGTTATTCAAACAGTTTGTAGAATTGACACCAAAGATCACAATTTATAAATTTTCTACAAAAGACCTAAAAATAAATTTAACACTTTTGGTATGTGAAACATACTGTTAAATGAATTTAAAATAAGTAGCATTTTCGAGAAAATATCTGCCCATCACATAAGTGACAAGGACTTGTATCTTGAATAAAGAATTCTCTAAACTCGACAACAAGTAAACAAAAAAAAAAAAACAGTCATAAAGTGGGCAAAAGACTTGATCAGTATATATTGTGTAGGAGAAAGCCAGTCACCACTAGGAGATATCACTTACACATCCATTAGAATGGGCGAAACAACAAATATTGATTTTACACATGAAAATACCCCTGAGATTTTGCCATTTGCAACAACATGGATGGAGCTAGAGGGTATTATGCTAAGTGAAATAAGTCAGTGAAAGAAAGACAAATGTTGTATGATTTCGCTTTTATGTGGAATCTAAAAAAATGTATGAACAAACAAAACAACAAAAAGAATAAAGAAAAAGAATAAACAGGTGATTGCCCAAGGAGAGGGGTGGAGGAATGGGGAAAATGGATACAGAGGAGTGGGAAGCACAGGCTTACAGCTATAAAATGAATAAGTCATGGAGGTGAAGGGCACAGCATAGGGAATATAGTGAACGATATTGTAATAGCATTGTATATGAGAGACGGTGACTACCCTTGTAGTGAGCACAGCATCACATATAGACTTGTGAATCACCATGGTGGACACCTAATACTAACGTGATATTGTATGTCCACTGTACTTCAGTAGAAATAACACAAAACAATGCAAAATAGTGAAAAAAAAAACAGAAAAAATATATAGATGAATGAATGAATAAATGAAAAAAAAAATGATGTGAATGGATGGCCTCCAAAGATTGTGATTTTAAGTATATAAGTTAAAACACCTGTGATGGAAGAATACTCTCAAACTAGTATCACTGATCTAGGCTCAATGTGGGGATCACTTAGCAAGACGTGGAAGGTATTTAAGCCCGCTGACTTCACAAATCGGTGTAACAGCTTCAATATTTAAGATATTTCATAATTCTCCATAAAATTTATGGGAAAGGACTGAGTCACAGGCATACTATCAGGAGTTTGTAGTTTTGTCTTAATGTAGTAAATATTTTGTCTTTGTGGACAACAGACCACATACTCTGCTAGTGTGGCAGGAAATGAGCCAGAGACCAAAAGTATATGCGTGATTTTGTTGTGCTATGTCCGTGGATGGCCATCTCAGGGCATTCTGAAATTGATACTCATGAGATATCCCACAGAATGGACACCATCAAGAAACATTTCAAGTTGTGGAGAACATTCAATATAGAGATAAACATTATAGTTTTCCACTGGAGAGGTATTCACCTATATTCTCTAAGGGTGACTCCAGGGTTTAAACCATTCTTTCCCACCTTTACCCGATGACTGTCAACAGAACATTTTTTTGCCATTTTGTTTTCATACTTAGAGATGATAACAGCCATCAAGAGAACTGCAATATCTTCTTCTCCCTGACATCAGAATTATCGGCATGGAGAAGAGACTGCTTATGTCTTCACCCAATTTCTCTCCTAGAAAGCCATAACTTTGGGGCCGTGCCATTTCTGGTGGTCAAATTATCTTTTCTGTTCAGTGTTGGTGGAAGTTGAAATGAACCGATATAATATGCACTCCGCACACATGGGCTTATGCAAAAAGCTGCCTCATGTTTAAGGTCAACGGATACCCCTGCGATACACAGATACCTAGAAAAATTATAGGCGTATTTTATAATCAGCATAATTATCCCTATAATTTTTCTAGATGGAATCAGTGGGCTGTATTGGCAATTTTGATAGGGTGTATGTGATAGCAGGTGTAATGGACAGAGGGAAGATACAAGCCAAACACTATAGAAGCATCTTCACTATTTTTAATAAATTTTCAAGCAGGTGTCACATTTGGAAACAGTAAAGATGGTTGTATATCTCCATAAGACATCTGAGTGTTTCCAAATGTCAGTCAAGAACGCTGGGCAGCTATAAGACATGGGCATCATCAATGCGCTGCTGTTTTGTAATAGCTTCAGATAAACCACTCATAGGATTTTATGAATTTGGGGAGATATATCTTTTCTGAGATAATAGTATGAGGAAATGTCTTAAGTCGATGGCTTGGAGTATTACTTTGGGATATGTTTTGTGATACCAAAGTTTAATCTGTTTTTACTATATTTTATAGCTCGTGGTTTTAAGGAGAGAAAAGTCTCTAAAGGCCAAAATATGCACATCTCTTATCTTCTAAGAATTATCATCATTTTGTTTTTTACCTTTAGCTCCTCAAATCATCTTGGAGAAATTTTGGGGTATAATTTGAGCTGGAATCTACTTTTAAAAATATGGACAGTCAAAAGTACAATCCCAGTTACTTTACATTCTAACCTTTTTAATGTGTTTCCAGTATGGCCTTACAATTCTCCTTTTTTGTTGTTGTTAAGTTTTACGTTCTTTATTGTATTCCATCTTTCTCTCTCTCTCCTGTGACTACAGTGCTGTTAGACCAGATATTAAGGAAGCTCAAGGCCTAAATTCTTTAACAATCTTTGCTTTCCTAGCACATCTAAATTAATGTCATTTCATCCACATCTGATAAAAGGGAGAATCCACTAGCTTTTTTGTTAGTGCATACACATACTGGCACGAGACATATTATATTTATACATTAATAGTGTTTCCCCATTTGAACACAATTTGCATGAGAAAAAGACCTTTGTGATTTTCCACGAAGAGACACTGGGCTTACCATTTTATTTTATTTATTTTTAATATGAAATTTATTGTCAAATTGGTTTCTATACAACACCCAGTGCTCATCCCAACAGGTGCCCTCCTCAATACCCATCCCCCACCCCCACCCCACCCTCCCATCCCCCCACCAGCCCTCAGTTTGTTCTCAGTTTTTAAGAGTCTCTTATGCTTTGGCTCTCTCCCACTCTAACCTCTTTTTTTTTTTTTTCTTCCCCTCCCCCAAGGGTTTCTGTCAAGTTTCTCAGGATCCACATAAGAGTGAAACCATATGGTATCTGTCTTTCTCTGTATGGCTTATTTCACTTAGCATCACACTCTCCAGTTCCATCCACGTTGCTACAAAGGGCCATATTTTATTCTTTCTCATTGCCACGTAGTACTCCATTGTGTATATAAACCACAATTTCTTTGTCCATTCATCAGTTGATGGACATTTAGGCTCTTTCCATAATTTGGCTATTGTTGAGAGTGCTGCTATAAACACTGGGGTACAAGTGCCCCTATGCATCAGCCCTCCTGTATCCCCTGGGTAAATTCCTAACAGTGCTATTGCTGGGTCACAGGGTAGATCTATTTTTAGTTTTTTGAGGAACCTCCACACTGTTTTCCAGAGCGGCTGCACCAGTTTGCATTCCTACCAACAGTGCAAGAGGGTTCCCATTTCTCCACATCCTCTCCAGCATCTATAGTCTCCTGATTTGTTCATTTTAGCCACTCTGACTGGCGTGAGGTGGTATCTGAGTGTGGTTTTGATTTGTATTTCCCTGATGAGGAGTGACGTTGAGCATCTTTTCATGTGCCTGTTGGCCATCTGGATGTTTTTGTTGGAAAAGTGTCTATTCATGTCTTCTGCCCATTTTTTTACTGGATTATTTGGTTTTTGGGTGTGGAGTTTGGTGAGTTCTTTATAGATTTTGGATACTAGCCCTTTGTCCAATATGTCATTTGCAAATATCTTTTCCCATTCTGTTGGTTGCCTTTTAGTTTTGTTGATTGTTTCCTTTGCAGTGCAGAAGCTTTTTATCTTCATGAGGTGCCAGTAGTTCATTTTTGCTTTTAATTTCCTTGCCTTTGGGGATGTGTCAAGTAAGAAATTGCTGCGGCTGAGGTCAGAGAGGTTTTTTCCTGCTTTCTCCTCTAGGATTTTGATGGTTTCCTGTCTCACATTCAGGCCCTTTATCCATTTTCAGTTTGTTTTTGTGAATAGTGTAAGAAAGTGGTCTAGTTTCATCCTTCTGCCTGTTGCTGTCCAGTTCTCCCAGCACCATTTGTTAAAGAGACTGTCTTTTTTCCATTGGATATTCTTTCCTGCTCTGTCAAAGATTAGTTGGCCATACTTTTCTGGGTCTAATTCTGGGGTTGCTATTCTATTCCATTGGTCTGTGTGTCTGTTTTTGTGCCAATACCATGCTGTCTTGATGATTTCAGCTTTGTAGTAGAGGCTAAAGTCTGGGATTGTGATGCCTCCCGCTTTGGTCTTCTTCAATATTACTTTGGCTATTTGGGTCTTTTGTGGTCCCATACAAATTTTAGGATTGCTTTGTTGTAGCTTTGAGAAGAATGCTAGTGCAGTTTTGATTGGGATTGCATTGAATGTGTAGATTGCTGTGGGTAGTATCGACATCTTAACAATATTTATTCTTCCAACCCATGAGCATGGAATGTTGTTCCATTTCTTTGTATCTTCTTCGATTTCCTTCATAAGCTCTCTATAGTTTTCAGCATACAGATCTTTTACATCTCTGGTTAGGTTTATTCATTGGTATTTTATGCTTCTTGGCGCAGTTGTGAATGGGATCAGTTTCTTTGTCTTTCTGTTGCTTCATTATTAGCGTATAAGAATGCAACTGATTGCTGTACATTGATTTTGTATCCTGCAACTGTGCTGAATTCATGTATCAGTTCTAGCAGACTTTTGGTGGAGTCTATCAGGTTTTCCCTGTATAATATCATGTCATCTGCAAAAAGTGAAAGCTTAACTTCATCTTTGCCAATTTTGATGCCTTTGATTTCCTTTTGTTGTCTGATTGCTGATGCTAGCACTTCCAACACTATGTTAAACAACAGCGGTGAGAGTGGGCATCCCTGTCGTGTTCCTGATCTCAAGGAAAAAGCTCTGTTTTTCCCCATTGAGGATGATATTAGCTGTGGGCTTTTCATAAATGGCTTTTATGATGTTTAAGTATGTTCCTTCTATCCCGACTTTCTCGAGGGTTTTTATTAAGAAAGGTTGCTGAATTTTGTTAAAGGCCTTTTCTGCATCGATTGACAGGATCATATGGTTCTTATCTTTTCTTTTATTAATGTGATGTATATTAATTAATGTTGAACCAGCCCTGCATCCCAGGAATGAATCCCACTTGATCATGGTGAGTAATCCTTTTTATATGCTGTTGAATTCAATTTGCTAGTATCTTATTGAGAATTTTTGCATCCATATTCATCAGGGATATTGGCCGGTAGTTCTCTTTTTTTAGCTGGGTCTCTGTCTGGTTTAGGAATCAAAGTAATGCTGGCTTCATAGAATGAGTCTGGGAGTTTTCCTTCTCTTTCTATTTTTTGGAACAGCTTGAGAAGGATAGGTATTATCTCTGCTTTAAATGTCTGGTAGAATTCCCCTGGGAAGCCATCTGGTGCAGGACTCTTATTTGTTGGGAGATTTTTGATAACTGATTCAATTTTTTCGCTGGTTATGGGTCTGTTCAAGTTTTCTATTTCTTCCTGTTTCAGTTTTGGAAGTGTGAGGGTGCTTAGAAATTTGTCCATTTCTTCCAGGTTGTCCAATTTATTGGCATATAATTTTTCATAGTATTCCCTGATAACTGCTTGTATTTCTGAGGGATTGGTTGTAGCAATTCCATTTTCATTCATGATTTTGTCTATTTGCGTCATCTCTCTTTTCTTTTTGAGAAGCCTGGCTAGAGGTTTGTCAATTTTTATTTTTTTCAAAAAACCAACTCTTGGTTTCGTTGGTCTGCTCTACAGTATTTTTTTTTTTTATTCTATATAGTTTATTTCTGCTCTGACCTTTACTATTTCTCTTATTCTGCTGGGTTTGGGGTGTCTTTGCTGTTCTGCTTCTATTTCCTTTAGGTGTGCTGTTAGATTTTGTATTTGGGACTTTTCTTGTTTCTTGAGATAGGGCTGGATTGCAATGTATTTTCCTCTCAGGACTGCCTTCGCTGCATCCCAAAGCATTTGGATTGTTGTATTTTCATTTTCATTTGTTTCCATATATTTTTAAATTTCTTCTCTAATTGCCTGGTTGACCCATTCATTCTTTAGTTGGGTGTTCTTTAACGCCCATGCTTTTGGAGGTTTTCCAGACTTTTTCCTGTGGTTGATTTCAAGCTTCATAGCATTGTGGTCTGTGCATGGTATGATCTCAATTCTTGTATACTTATGAAGGGCTGTTTTGTGACCCAGTATGTGATCTATCTTGGAGAATGTTCCATGTGCACTCGAGAAGAAAGTATATGCTGTTGCCTTGGGATGCAGAGTTCTAAATATATCTGTCAAGTCCATCTGATCCAATGTATCATTCAGGGCCCTTGTTTCTTTATTGATCCTGTGTGTAGATTATCTACCCATTGTTGTAAGTGGACTATTAAAGTCCCCTGCAATTACCACATTCTTATCAATAAGGTTGTTTATGTTTGTGATTGATTGTTTTATATATTTGGGGGCTCCCGTATTTGGCACACAGACATTTATAATTGTTAGCTCTTCTTGATGGATAGACCCTATAATTATTATATAGCCCTTCTTCATCTCTTGTTACAGCCCTTAATTTAAAGCCTAGTTTGTCTGATATAAGTTTGGCTACTCCAGCTTTCTTTGACTTCCAGTAGCATGATAGATAGTTCTCCATCCCCTCACTTTCAATCTGAAGATGTCCTCAGGTCTAGAATGAGTGTCTTGTAGACAGCAAATACATGGGTCTTGTTTTTTATCCATTCTGAAACCCTATGTCTTTTGGTTGGAGCATTTAGTCCATTTACATTCAGTGTTATTATAGAAAGGTAGGGGTTTAGAGTCATTGTGATGTCTGTAGGTTTCATGCTTGTAGTGATGTCTCTGGTACTTTGTGGTCCTTGCAACATTTCACTCACAGAATCCCCCTCAGGATCTCTTGTAGGGCTGGTTTAGTGGTGATGAATGCCTTCAGTTTTTGTTTGTTTGGGAAGACCTTTATCTCTCCTTCTATTCTGAATGACAGACTTGCTGGATAAAGGATTCTCAGCTGCATAGTTTTTCTGTTCATCACGTTGAAGATTTCCTGCCATTCCTTTCTGGTCTGCCAGCTTTCAGTAGATAAGTCTGCCAGTAGTCTTATGGGTCTCCCTTTATATGTTAGAGCGCGTTTATCCCTAGCTGCTTTCAGAATTTTCTCTTTACTCTTGTGTTTTGCCAGTTTCACTTTGATATGTCATGCAGAAGACCGATTCAAGTTACGTCTGAAGGGAGTTCTCTGTGCCTCTTGGATTTCAACGCCTTTTTCCTTCCCCAGATCAGGGAAGTTCTCAGCTATGATTTGTTCAAGTACACCTTCAGCCCCTTTCTCTCTCTCTTCTCTTCTGAAATTCCTATGATACCAATACTGTTCCGTTTGATTGCATCACTTAGTTCTCTAATTCACCCTTCATGCTCCTGGATTTTTTTATGTTTTTCTCAGCTTCCTCTTTTTCCATAACTTTCTTCTAATTCACCTATTCTCACCTCTGCCTCTTCAATCCGAGCAGTGGTCGCCTCCATTCTATTTTGCACCTCATTTATAGCATTTCTTAGCTCCTCATGACTGTTTCTTAGTCCCTTGATCTCTGTAGCAATAGATTCTCTGTTGTCTTCTATGCTTTTTTCAAGCCCGGCGATTAATTTTATGACTATTATTCTGAATTCTTGTTCCATTATATTGCTTAAATCATTTTTGATCAATTTGTTTAGCTGTCACTACTTCCTGGAGTTTCTTTTGAGGAGAATTCCTCTGTTTTGTCATTTTGGATAGTCCCTGGAGTGGCAGGGAACTGCAGGGCATTTCCCCCCGTGCTGTCTGGAGTAACTAGTTTTGGTGGGTGGGGCTGCAGTCAGACCCGATGTCTATCCCCAGGCCACCTCTAAGGCCATAGTCAGACTGGAATGTACCTTATCATCCCCTCTCCCAGGGTCAGGACTCACTGTGGAGTGGTGTGGCTCCTTTCTGGGCTGCTTGCTCACTGCCAGGCTTGTGGTGCTACTTCAATGGGATCTGGCGTATTAGCCAGGGTGGATCCATAAGATGCACAGGGACGGGAGGGGCAGGCTTAGTGCCGTTGGTGGTCTCCTGCAGGAGGGGCCCTGCAGCACTGGGAGGGAGGCAGGCAGACCCGTCAGAGGGATGGATCCACAGAAGCACAGCGTTGGGTGTTTGCATGGTGCAAGCAAGTTTGGTGACGGGAACTGGTTCCCTTTGGGATTTCAGCTGAGGGATGGGAGGGGGAGATGGTGCTGGCCAGCGCCTTTGTTCCCCGCTGTGCTAAACTCTGTCCTCTGGGGCTCAACACCTCTCCCTCCCGGTGTCCTCTCGCCCTCCTGCTCCCCAGGTAGAGCTGTCGACTTATAACATTCCATATGTTAAGTCCCCCCAGCAGTCAGAACACACTCCGTCTGGCCCCTCTGCTTTTGCAAGCCAGACTTGGGGGCTCTGCCTGGCCAGGTCGGCTGGCTGCCCCTCCACCACCCTGGCTCCCTCCCGCCAGTCCGTGTAGCACGCACCGCCTCTCCACCCTTCCTACCATCTTCCGTGGGCCTCTTGTCTACTCCTGGCTCTGGAGAGTCTGTTCTGCTAGTCTTCTGGGTTATGCAGGCAGATGTGGGTGAAATCTAAGCGATCAGCAAGATGAGGTAAGCCCAGTCACAGGAGGGACACGGGGACTCAAAGCACAGTGCAGCGAGGATGTAAGCAATGTTCTTGCAAGAGTAGGTGTCTGATGGACAGGAGCACACGGGGCAGTCACAGCAGACTATTTAGTTGCTAGGACCCAGGTCCTTCCCCTGGTTCTTCATTGGCTGAGTACCTGGGCTTATCATTTTATATGGGAAGCTTTTTGCATGGTAAAGACTTCTCAGCAGAAATATAAAATCAGTTGGAGGATCAGGCATGTGTATATCCTGAGGAAGGGCATTCAGGCAGAGAGAAGAGACCCTGAGAAAGCTTGTTTGAAAGACAACATGGTGTCATAAGCAAAATCAGAAATAAAGCTATATTTTACTAAAGAATTTCCAACTGCATCCCAGAGTAGCTAAGCTAGGTGGTTACAGAAATCTGTAGTGATTTGGCAGAGAAGGTTGAAGAAGATCCACAGACACTATCTGAAGCTTTGTTAGTTGAGATGATAAATTTAGCATAGCTGGAGATGCCGTGGGGCAATCCCTATACGATGATGTGTGGAGTTAAGATAATAAGATCTCTGGAAAAGGTACCAAAAAGGACAATAGCACATCAAGTGCCTGGATAAGAATGGTGAAAATATCTCCTGGTGAATTGTGGTCAACTTAGAAAGTGAGAATGACCAATGTAGGATCATTTTCTGAAACCAACATTTCCTTCCTCTTCTGGGCAGTAGCACAGATAAAAATATAAAATATATAAAAAAATACTTTAAAAAGTCTAAGTCCAAGAGGAGATGAAAGAAGGTTAAAATAAACCAACCAGAATGAACATGAGTCTTGGCATTTCGCATAGTATGGGGATAAGAGATAAATACAAGCAGGGCAAAGCATGATCCTGTTTTGTTCTTTATCTTAGTCTTCTTGGAAGGTCAGAGAGTATATGAGCAGAATGATTCAAAGGCCTTGAGGACTCTCTGGAGGAGGGTCTCCTATGTCAATACCATGGAATCCCATAGTCACCTCATTTGGAAAGTAGTCATCATACAACTATTTTTCTTTCTCACTTAGGAGACAATCAAATGCTCTTTGCCTGATACTACATTAGGCAAAAAATAAATAAACAAACATGACATACAGAAGGGAGTCTGAAAATTACTATCTTTTCTTCCCCAGGGTCCGTTAATCCAACTTGATCCAGAGATAGGACAGCTATTTTCCCTCTCTTTTTTTTTTTTTTTTTTTTTTTTTTAACGTTTATTTATTTTTGGGACAGAGAGAGACAGAGCATGAACGGGGGAGGGGCAGAGAGAGAGGGAGACACAGAATCGGAAACAGGCTCCAGGCTCTGAGCCATCAGTCCAGAGCCCGACACGGGGCTCGAACTCATGGACCGCAAGATCGTGACCTGGCTGAAGTCGGACGCTTAACCGACTGCGCCACCCAGGCGCCCCTATTTTCCCTCTCTTAACTTTCAGAAACTGGGGCAATCACACTCGTTCCCGCAGTGCTGTGCGCAAAGAGTATACAGTGTGTTACAAATTACAGAATCCTGTGCAGGTGTTAAGGAAATAGGAACATCCACAGAATTTGACTGTATATCTCATTAACTTCAAATAAAGTGATTGAGCATATGGTGGCAGTGTCACCTAAGTAACCCCAAAGAGGCTCGCTTTAGAGGAAGAAAGAGAATTGTAAATCTCCTTTCCTCCTGAGATATAGCCTCAGGGTAATGATCAAATCTCCTGGACTCATTCATGACATCCTCAACCTTGCGGGAGGAGCCTGAGTCTTGGCTGAATTGTTAACAACGGGAATGGAGAATACCGGGAAATCTGGGGAGATTACTCCAAGGAGTTGGCGATAGGGGACTGCAAATTTTGGTTTTGTTCTGTTAAAAATGGTGGCCATTTGGATTTAGAGGCCTTCTCCTATTCTTTATGGAGACTCAAGAATTCTTTCCTTATATTTAATGCTTGTCAAATCAAGAGTAAAGAAACATAAAGATGCTCTGTCCTTTCTAAGAGCTTGTGAGGCTCAACAGTAAGCTGACTTGCGTGGGAAGAAATGGGAATCTGGGTTTCCCAACATACCTTTGTTATTCTTAGAATTGATCTGCGGGGTTTCATAATAAATACAACAGCAAATGTGTAGTGTATATCGTTTTCTCTCTGTCAAGCATAAAATGTATAGATAAGCATTGGAACTATGTTATATGAGAGCATATAGTATATATATTTGTGAAGTCATGTTTCACAAAAACAAAAAGAAAAGCTAGTTTGGGGCCAAATAGAAGGTGGAAACAGAGGCAGGGTTCAACAAAAGGGTCACAGGAAAGTATCTCCAAAGCTGCATATGCATAAGCCTCACACTCTGTTCTTATCCTGGCATACAACCGCAGATTAAGTGTCAACTCTGTAGCATTTTGGTGTTGGTGCCTGTGTTTGGAAGCTGTTGTGGCTCAGGACATTCTCTGCTCTGTGCGCAGTTTAGCAAGGAATTTAGAGCAGGTGCACTGAGGCATCTCTTATTGGTCCACTGAGGTCATCTGCCCTGGGTTCCCTGTCTTGAGAAGGAGCAGAGGGGGAGGTGTATTGAAATGGCATGTGCCCATCTTGCTAGAGCACCGTGGAACAAGGAAGAAGCATGGCTGTCACTTGAGACATGCCTAGGATGCAGCTCTTCTAGCAGTGATCACGCAACGGACTCTCCGAGTTAGAATTCTGCACTGGTCACACCACAGGATGTCCTGGAGCCAGCTTCACACTCACGCAGCCAGGCTCCAAGGTCAGGTACATGCCTCTCGAATCCCAACTGGGCTGGATGCCATAAATGTATCCATGTAGTAAGTGATTTGGAAACAGCCAGAAAACCTTCAAACTCGTACATAGCGTATGTTCTTAGCTACAGCAGTAACGACATTTGGAGCTAGATCATTGTTGGGATTTCTGGGCACTGTCCGATGTTGATCACCATGCCAGGCCTTGACCAACCTGATGCTAGTGGCAACCAAGAATGTCTCTGGTCATTGCCAAACGTCTCTTTGGGGGGTGTGCACTCTTGCACCCAGTTGAGGAGCCTACTCTAGTGTGTAAGTACCTCCTTTGCCCCGCAGTGAAGGACCCTCCTGCTCTCGTGTCTAACTACCTGGTCTGGTAGGCTGCACTATGGATGAATTCTTCACAGAACCAAGTACTAGAAGATAAAGTAAGAAACGCAATGTGTCTTCACAGAGAAGAAAATCTAGGTTGAGTATACACGCTATGTTAGGAATGGGAACAGCGACTACTTCTGGCCGACTGGGACTTTTGTTTCTGGCTGTTCCCAGAGGGCTGACGCAGCCCTATCCCATGGCAAGTTGCAAGTATGAAGGCTGCTCGCTCTGGACGGCTGTGGTGTGGGCTTTGGAAGAGCAGAGATGATGGACTGTTGGCACTTCCATTCTCATCCGGCAGTCTCTTAACACCACCCTGCTCTGAGCTTGCTTCCTCACACTCACCCTGACTGGGACCTTCATCATTCCTGCACTGGACAGACCACTGTGTCCACATTGGCTCTGTGGACCATGTTTGGTTTTTTGTTTTGTTTTGTTTTGTTTGTAATGTGAAACTTATTGTCAAATTGGTTTCCATACAACACCCAGGACTCATCCCAACAGGTGCCCCCCTCAATGCCCATCACCCACCGTCCCCTCCCTCCCAGCCCCCATCAACCCTCAGTTTATTCTCAGTTCTTAAGAGCCTCCTTCCCTCTCTGTAACTTTTTTTTTCCCCTTCCCCTCCCCCATGGTCTTCTGTCAAGTTTCTCAGGATCCACCTAAGAGTGAAAACATATGGTATCTGTATTTCTCTGACTGACTTATTTCACTTAGCATAACACTCTCCAGCCCCATCCACGTTGCTACAAAAGGCCAGATTTCATTCTTTCTCATTGCCAAGTAGTATTCCATTGCGTATATAAATCACAACTTCTTTATCCATTTGTCAGTTGATGGACACTTAGGAATTTACCCAACGGATACAGGAGTGCTGATGCATAGGGGCACTTGTACCCCAAAGTTTATAGCAGCACTTTCAACAACAGCCCAATTATGGACCACGGTTTTGATTTCTACCATTTATCGTGTTCTGGAACTGGTGGTGTTTCTCAAGCCAACATTGTATAAGGTGTTCCCTTTCAAAGGAAACAAAACAGGGATGCCTGGGTGGTTCAGTTGGTTGAGTGTCTGACTCTTGATTTCAGGTCAGGTCATGATCCCAGGGTCATGGGATCGGGCCCTGCCCTGGGCTCTGCGCTGAGAATGGCACCTGCTCAGGATCCTGTGTCTCTCTCTCCCTCTCCCCAACTCGCGCTCTCTCTCAAAAAGAAACAAAGGGAAAAAAAAAGAGCCACAGGACAGAAAAACAGAAAGCAAATTCATTTTTTGGATTCTAGTTGTCTAAATGCTCCTCTTTACAATCTTTATCGGTGTACAAAGGACTCCAGCATCGAGATCTCTGTGAGTTAAACGTATCTGGTATGCGTTCCTGCAAAAACCAATATATCGAAGCTGCCAGAATAAAGCACCACTGACTGCGTAGCTTAGATAACAGACATTTATTTTCTCACAGCTTAGAGGCTGTAAGTCCAAACACAGGGTATTGGCAAGGTTGGTTTGTGGGGAAGTGTGTCTTTGGCTTTCAGACAGCCACTCTGTCACTGTGTGTTTACATGACTCTTCCTCTGTGCCCGTAAATCTTGTGTGTCTCCTTCCGTTGTTGATAAGTACAGCAGCCATGCTGCGTGAGGGTCCCACCCTCTGACCCTATATTACCTTAACTGTTGCCTTAAAGGCTCTATCTCCACATTCGGTCCCTTTGGGCATTAGAGATTCAACATATGTATTTTCGGGGCACAGAGTTTAGCCCATAGGAAGTGGTCCGTGCCCAGCCCACGGTCAAGGAACAGTAGCTACATGCAACTGAGAAACTCCTGGGCCCAGGACCCATGGTGACAGATTGTACAAGTATTTCCTGGAAAGTGAAGTCCCCTGGTAGAAACCTGTTGCTCTGGAACTTACAAACATTGCTTCTTCAAAGCTAGCAATCAACAGAGAGAAAAAGGGAGAAAGAGAGAGAGGTGAGAGAGAAGAAACGGCAACAGAAAACCCCACAAAATCCTAGGGTAGGAATTTGCCTGAAAACAACTGAAGAGGTGGATTGCCTTTTGCCTTAGAAAGGGATGATTTCCTCTTCTTCGTCTTGTTTCACACAACACTTGTCCTCACGCTGCTCCAGTGGTGTTGCCGGTGGTCAGTTCTTTTTAGTGCCGCTTTCCATCTAGAACTGAGTTTCCAGTCTGGGAGAGGAGTGAACTGGGGCAAGTCACTTCTGCTTTGAATAACGTTTTTGTTTTTTGTTTTTTGTTTTTTTTCCTGAAATCTGTGCGGTGAGGACGCCAACATCAGTTATTATAAAAGTTAGAGAAGATAATACAGAGCATGGCATGTTGATTGGCATGACCTATACGACATTTTTGCAGTTGTATTTGACAATTAACTTGGATTTGCTTTGTTTCCCAGGAACCGTGATGCACACTCAGTAGAAAGGAGAGCAGAGATAACCATGTAAGAGACTGACTGCTATTTCATTACCTCCTGCTGTGGATGCATGGCCCAGACCGTGAAGGGCTTCAAACAGGCATCTGCACGGTGGAGTCCAAGTCTAATTTCTACGAGGAGATAGGAGCAGTAATTCTTCTGGCAAACATCCCATAATCTTCTGACTACTAGTGCTTTCGTTTTCATTTTCAGAAGGGTAAAGAACAGGACTGTTATATTCCCGTGATCTTGTTTGCTCTGAGTCACTAAGAATATACTTCAGCATATTTACTTCGTTTGAACCTTTGACGTAAACTAGAAGAACTTAAAGCCACACTAAATTGTTCCATAATCTTAAATTGCGTTATTTGTCCCCTTATTCATGTAAAGTGCGTCTCCACTAGAAGCTGGGTTTTGTTTTTTGGTTTTTGGTAAAATGTGGAGGCATTCACTGGATTACTTTTAAAGCTTATGATAATCATAAGAATATCAAACATGTTTTATGTAGTGGGCACTTTAATAAACATGGTGAGGCTCTTAATTCAACTTTTCCTTCAGTGGTATAAAGAAGATGAAATTATTTTCTATATATTTCAACCTTGTAATAGCTAGATGTCTAAACACTTGATCAAAAATTAATGCAGGCGGTTGGAGGTAGGAATGCCTAGCACACATAAGAAACAACTTCATTTCTGCTTTGGTTGGTATCTTGTGTTCCTATATTATATTCTTCTGTTCTGGTCATCACACTTTTTTTTTTAATTTATTTTTTATTCTACTTAAAAAGAATTTATTTTTGAGGAAGAGAAAACATCTGCGCACATGGGGGAGGGGCAGAGAGGGAGAGAGAGAATCCCAAGCAGGCTCTGAGCCTCAGCCCAGAGCCCAACGCAGGGCTCTGAACCGTGAGATCATGACCTGAGCTGAGATCAAGAGCTGGACGCTTAACTGACTGACCCACCATTTTTTTGTCTTTCAAAACCATCTATATGTCCTTTCTCCTATGTTTTCTCACTTATCTGGACTTTTCACAGCAATAGAAGGAAACCAGAGGCACACAATGGGATGGTTTTGTTCTCCAAAGGCCTTTCTAACTGGGAATTGCCAAGTACCCTAATCAGTTGGTCATAATAATAATAACAGTGATGAATAATATACCCCAACCAAGTCCAAGCAACTGCTGGCAAGAAGAACCTTCACCATGAGACCTCCCTCCCGTGAAATGCTCACATGCACGGCTTCGGCCACTGGAGGCGCTGAGCTGCAGAGCAGACCTCTAAAACTCCACCCACTTGCACGCCTGAGACTACGCACCTGTTGGACAGCAGCTGCCCATTTCTGTCTCCCCTCCAGACCCCGGCAACCACGGTTCTCCTCGGTGATTTTACTGGAATCTCTAGAACATCTTTCTCTACTGCAGCACTACTCCCTATAGCCAAGATGTGCCAACGACGCAGATGTCCTTGCGGGATGGTAAAGAAAAGGGGCACATGTACAAGATGGAATATCAGCCTTCAAAAAGGACATGTTACCATATGTGGCAACACAGATGAACCTTAAAGACAGGATGCTCAGTTACAGCACGATGGATTCTGCATGATCCCACGGACACCAAGTTCCCAAAAGGGCCAGGAGTTGGTCTGATTTGCAACAAGAGAGCAAGCAACCAGATTCAGCAGTGTCCTTCAGATCAAATAATCTCTTCTAGAATCGGTTCTCCAAGCTTGGCCCTCTTTCCAACCACAATGATCTCAGTCTGTGCATGTTGCCATCTCAGAAACTCAGCTTCACTGAGTGCGCACATGTCCCCAGAGTATGTCAAGGGATTAAGATCCAGCACGGGCTTACACACAGTCTCTCTGCGAGGTCAGGGATGTAAAAAAGAAAACAGAAGTCCTTTTCGCTTACTGTTCGTTGAAAGGATTTCGGTGGAACAAGGATTGGGGGCAGAGTGGAAAGACAAATCCCAAGACAGAATGGAGCAGGGTTCTCCCTGTGTGACTATGACAGAGACGGCTATGTAGGTGAGTACGTCAGAAAAACGTGTACCTTCTTCCCTGCGAGGAGGCAGGTGGACAGCATGCATTTATGGCAAATACAGAGGGCACTTGGGGTAACAGCCTGCTTCAGAGCTACGGGAGGGCAATCGGGAGACTTAAGTCTCCCCTGTGTGAGCAGTGTCAGAAACAAAACCGGCTCAGCACCTATGACGTGCTGCTGCATTAAGTACTTAGTTTGAGTACCTACAGCTTATTTTTATTTGAGGGTAAGTGCATTGTCTGGATTGAGATGGGGACAGAAAAATGCCAGGCACAGAGTAGCACACTGCATACCTTCAGGGACATTGCGATTCTGTTTTTGTTTAATCAAAAATGTACAAAATATCGGGGTGCCTGGGTGGCTCAGTCGGGTAAGCGTCTGACGCTTGATTTCTGCTTGGGTCACGATCTCGTGGTTCGTGAGTTCGAGCCCCACGTCGGGCTCTGTGCTGACCGTGAAGAGCCTGCTTGGGATTTTCTCTCTCCCTCTCTCTCTGACCCTCCCCCATTCGCACGGTCTCTCTCTCCCTCAAAATAAATAAACTTTAACAAACGTGGAAAATATTGGAAATGCCATTATAACATTTGATATGTAAACAGGAGGCTCCTGGATACGTAAAGAAGCATCTGAACAGAAACAATGCCATGCTGTTAGCTCTTGTAAGTAATTCCAAGAGTTTGTGGGGCATCATAATTTGGGATTATGAAGTTCCCATATAATAACATGAATGTGACGAGGGCCATCCCAGGCTGGGACACTGAAATGGCGTGATTAATGTTTCTGAAAGGAAGTCAGAGGAGTCACCAAAGGGTTGACGGGACCACTCACAACTTTTTATGCACATCCTTTGCCTTCACTTCAAATTTCCTTGGCCTTCCTCCCCTGGGGAGAGGGATTTGAACTCCAATCTCCTAGTTTAAAGGTTTTTTTTTTTTTTTTTTTAATGTTTATTTATGTTTGAGAGAGACTGTGAGGGAGGGAGGGAGGAGCAGAGAGAGGGAGACACACAACTCGAAGCAAGCTCTAGGCTCTGAGCTGTCAGCGCAGGGCCCGACGTGGGGCTCGAACTCATGAACTGCGAGATCATGACCTCAGCAGGAATCGGACGCTTAACTGACTGAGCCATGCAGGCACCCCTGCCCCCTTGTCCTAGTTTAGATGCCTCTCGAATAAACCCTTTCTTTGCTGCATACTCAGTATCTCCTCCTGTGCACGGGAACTACCTGGTTCACTTAGAGAAGGGCGGGTCAGAATTGTTCAGCATCATAAGGCACATATGGTCATCAGGAATCCGTTGAATTACACACATGTCACGGGCATTTGTGGTCATTACGAGTTCAATTATGCAATTTACAGAATACTAACCAACGGTTACCAAATATCCTCAGGGTACTGAGGTGCCTGGATGGCTCAGTAGGTAGAATGTCTGACTTCAGCTCAGGTCACAACCTCACGGTTCGTGGGTTCAAGTCCCGCATAGGCTCTGGCCTGACAGCTCAGAGGGTGGAGCCTGCTTCGGATTCTGTGTCTGCCTCTCTCTCTGCCTCTTCCCCTGCTCTCGCTCTCTCTCGCTCTCTCTGTCTCTCTCAAAAATAAGTAAACACTACAAAAATGAAAAAAATATCCTCAGGGCATCAAATGCTTCCCTGCCTGTGTCCAATGGGTCATTTGTAGGCTGCTGTTTGAACAGCATATCAATCTCATACCAGAAGCACTTAGAAAGATAGTGCCTTTCCCTCACAAAATGTTCCAGAACAATTATCAAATTTAGGATTGTTTTCATTTTTTATCTCCTGAGAGTTAGGTTTATGTCAGCAAATTTTAACATGGATTTCACAGGGGAAAAAAGTCTGTAGGATGCTCTGCAGACAAGTGGCCACTGGTCAAACTCCTTTGTGAAATTCTGCATCCCATGTCCCTGTTCTGGCCATCATTCAATCTCTGGATCCTCAATCCACAATTCATCATAATTATGACTGGGACGCCTGGGTGGCTCAGTCGGTTAAGCGTCTGACTTCGGGTCAGGTCATGATCTCTGGGTTCATGGCTTCAAGCACCACGTCAGGCTCCACACTGACAACTCAGAGCCTGCTTGGGATTCTCTCTCTTCCTCTCTCTCTGCCCCTTCCCTGCTCACATTCTCTCTCTCTCTCTCTCAAAACAAATAAGTAAAAACTTAAAAAAAAAAGAATTATTACTACATTAGGAGCCCAAGGGTATTTCTGAGGCAGCTGAAAGTTTTCACAACTACAAGAAACAGGGGACCTTTCTGCGTTCCTACAGATCACGTTGAGACTCAGAAGAAAAAAAAAAAAAACAAAAAAAAACGGAGTTATGCTGATGTCGTATCAGTTCCCATCTTCATGTAGTAAAGGGATAGTTGAAACCCAAAGACCCATGATTGCTTTCCCTACATTGTAATCTCCCTCCCACCAAACACGTGGGCGTGTGTACTTATTTGCTTTGCTGTTCCATCCTATTTACAGAGTTCCTCTGATTTGCTTCATTACCTTGAGGTTTAAGAGCCAATGAACTATTTACAGGTCAACTTATGGAAACGCTACCTCACATTTTGCTATGACTCCACCTCATGATACTGGTATTAGGACGTGTGCATAAGTCCGCATATTGCTTTAAAGCTCTGATAGTTTTGCCATCAGCAACTGATGCGTGGCTACAAGTACAAAGTCCATTGCAATTGAAACAGAAACAAGGAATGAGTAATAGAGATAGTTCTTAGAAGCTGTTAAATCAAGTATTAATGAATGTCGTATTAAAATCTATCAGACTAGGGGCGCCTGGGTGGCGCAGTCGGTTCAGCGTCCGACTTCAGCCAGGTCACGATCTCGCGGTCCGTGAGTTCGAGCCCCGCGTCGGGCTCTGGGCTGATGGCTCGGAGCCTGGAGCCTGTTTCCGATTCTGTATCTCCCTCTCTCTCTGCCCCTCCCCCATTCATGCTCTGTCTCTCTCTGTCCCCCAAAGAATAAATAAACGTTGAAAAAAAAATTAAAAAAAAAAATCTATCAGACTAGCGAAGGTTCTACTTTTTTTAGGTTGTCTTTTATGTAAAAGGAGAAAATGCAGCTGTGAAACTCTGAAGACTGCTGAAATACTGTCAATTCCATCAGTCTCACACAGCGAAATATAAAATTAAAGCTGTGTGTCAGACATGCAGCAATGTCTTTGTTAAGATCACCTAACAAATCAACATCGCGGATAAGGTGGAACGTTGTCCCCCTGCAAATAGGGAAGCTGAAAAGTGGTGTATTTTGTTAAAAGATCATTAAACTCATTAATGAGCTGTTTACACATCACTGGAGCAGGCTGGAAGCTGTTAGGGATTAAATCCACGGTGAATTTTTACAAACGTTCTTGCAATGGTACTGACGTTGGAAGGATGCTTTAGATAGTGATTTTTTGTTTGTTTTTTGATAAGTCTGGCTTAAATAATTCTCCCTCGTCGGTTTCAGCATTTCTTACTAGGAGCATTGATTCTGCTCCAAATGAATAGAAACAAAATTGAATATCCACATATATTTTGGATATCCATATATATTGGATATACCGACTATATGTGTACATATGAGAAACTGCCCAGGGACAGCACTGAAATTTTTGCTTAAGAAAATAGGGGTTTGGTCTTAAATATTTTGTCTTTTGGGGCAATGAGCAGTATCACGGTTAACAAGAAACAGAAAGGCTTAGAGACAGACCTAAGTGCAAGGTCTGCACACAATTGGCCACCGGAGTGAGGCAAATATTCCCAAGGAGTTGCAATACTCAAGTATGATACCAGACCTCGGATCTTTGCATCTGGGTCCTGAAGAAATGCAAATACCTTCTCTGGAAACACTATGCTATTATCTCTCACTAGACTGCAGTTTGAAGCTAAACACGGAATCAAAGAATCTAAGCCATATTGACAGCATGTGCTAATTCTATGACCAGGCAAGACTCCCTTGTACTCCCCATAAACCATCTTCTATAAAGATATTAAAGTTCTTAGATAAAGATGGTTTATCATCAGCAGCCTTGTCAAATGCAACAAAAGACGAAATGGATTATACGCCCCATATCCTGAACTGTTATCTACAAGTGATTATTTTTAATAATTTTAGCAAATTCCATTGCCCTCAAATCATCTTTTCTAGTGGGGTTATGCTGTGCTTTATAACTTCAAATAACTGCCACCAACAGTGATGGGGAAGCTAAAACTACTTTTAATTTAACTGAATGCACTAACTGTAGTTTACTGCGTGCAGTGGGTTAACTTCGTCATAGAGTGCCTGTTAGCTTTATTATATAGAAGAAAAAAAGCAGATACATAAATAACTTACATGCCCATATCACAATTAATGGCTGACTTCTGTATGTGAGAACTTAAAATGAGCCACATCTTCCCACCTGCCTTAAATTTCAATTTCTGCCTCTCACAATTTGGTGGTCGTTTTCTCCGTAACTAAAAAGTATTACAACAGAGGATGTCAGCAATCTCTTACTATTTCATAGTACTGTCTTTATGTGAGTTTAGCACAGATTTAAATACATTAATTTATTACGTTGTAGAGGCAGAGAAAAAAAAGAAAGTTACTCAAGTAATAAGAATAGGAAAGATATTTGAACAGGACTCTGGAGTCCAGGGATCAAACTTTTATTTTAAAGTAAAGTCAATATGATAGGCCATTCCATAGGAAATGATGTTCAAGATCTACACTGAACTACCATGACATTTAAAAATAACTTTGACAAAAAATGATAAAAAAAATTTTAGTGGCAGACAGCTCAGTTGGTTAAGCATCTGACTTCAGCTCAGGTCATGGTCTCATGGTTTATGGGTTCGAGCCCGGCATCAGGCTCTGTTCTGACAGCTCGGAGCCTGGAGCCTGCTTCGGATTCTGTGTCTCTCTCCCTCCCTCCCTCCCTCCCTCTCTCTCTCTTTCTCTCTCTGCCCCTCCCCCACTACTGCTCTCTGCCTCTCAAGAATGAATATTTAAAAACTTTTAAATGATAAATTTTCAAAAACTGATAAGGTGTATTACTGTACTAATGAACAAGAATATCAAAATATTACTATTTCACAAATTTTGATGAAAAGTATGGTGGGGAAGTAGGTTCTACTTACATAAATGGGTTAGAAAACACCTTAGGGCAGACAGTCGCCACTGCGGGGCGAAAGCGTCTGAGGTGAGCTAGCAAGATACTGTAATGGGATCACAAGTAACTTGTTATATCGCCAGCAGGAAATTCCCTTCCATGTGGCACTACTATTCTTTGATCACAAACACCACTTGCCCCACAGACCCTTTGCTTCTTCCAGAAAGTTACTGATTGTTTTCTCCATGTTCACCAAGCGTGTAAGATCTTGTTCTCTTCATGCTCACCACGTGGGTAATATCTTGTGGGCTCAATAAATATGGAGATAAAACCCCTGTTTGGGGCTCCTGTCTCATCCCGGACATCAGCTTCTCCTGTATTCAATTTTTCCTCCTCTCTCTTGATGGACAAGAGAGAACTCCAGACTCATAGTCTTTGACAAAGTACTATAGCGTGTAGAATTTTAATTTTTTTTGAATTTATTTATTTAGCTTGAGAGAGACAGAGAAGGGGAGTGGGAGAGTGGTAGAGAGAGAGGGAGAAAGAGAAACTAATGATAGAACTCAATGGCCACTTACGATTAAAAAATAAATTTTAGGGGCGCATGGGTGGCTCAGCTGCTTAAGCATTTGACTCTTGATTTTGGCTAAGGTCACGATCTCACAGTTCATGAGTTTGAGCCCTGTGTTGGGCTCTGTGCTGACAGTGCGGAGCCTGCTTGGGATTCTCTCTCTCCCTCTCTCTGCCCCTCCTCTGCTTCTTGTGTGTTGCTCTCGCTCTCAAAATAAATATTTAAAATTTTTTTTCATTAAAAAATGAATTTTAGGTCAGAGAGATGGAAGACGTGTTCCTTAATGCAATAAAGTCTGCAAATTATGGCATTCGGGTAATTGCAATGCATGGGAAAAGTATTTTGTAAATCACTAAAATAATGCTGAGCCTCTCTATTCATACATTGTTTTAGATGCCCTGATTAATGAAATAACACATGGAGAACCACCACTATCCACACAGATTACAAACAGAGATATAAAAATGGCACTATTCAGATGACAGTATTTAGGATGTGGAAAATCTAAAAAAAAAAATTACAAACTATTGGCATTATTGAGGATTCTGCAAGATGGTAAGACCGAGAGGGTCCCTGAGGGTCAGCGTTTCATAGGGACAAGCCTCCTGCTACTGCTCTGTATTATCCTCTAGGTGCAGAGTTTGAGATTTGGAACAGGAGGAAAGAGGAAAGCACACTTGAAATGTGCTGTCTACGTCAGAGAATCCTGCAAGATGCCCAGGCCAAGCCCCAGGACAGACTCGGAAGAAACAAGGTGTGCCATGAAGGAATAAAGGCAAGGACCCCATTCTGCGTCTGGGTGAGGTAGCAGAAGGCAGGTACACACGAGGGGCAGTGACAATTTTTAGTTACATTTCCAAAAACGTATGCTGGGAAAAGTCTGCGAAGATGTCCAAACACAGGGGCACCTGGGTGGCTCAGTCAGTTAAGTGTCTGACATTGGCTCAGGTCTTGATCTCATGGTTTGTGGGTTTGAGTTCCGTGTAGGGCTCTGTGCTGACAGTGCAGAACCTGCATGGGATCCTCTCTCTCCCTCTGTCTGCCCCTCCTCTGCTTGTGCATTCTCTCTCAAAAGTAAATAAACATTACAAAAAAAAAAAAAAAAAAAAAAAGAGAGAGAGGTCCAGGGCTCCTGGGTGGCTCAGTCCAGTGAGCGTCAGACTTCAGCTCAGGTCATGATCTCGCAGTTCGGGAGTTGGAGCCCCGTGTCGGGCTCTGTGCTGACAGCTCAGAGCCTGGAGCCGGCTTAGGATTCTGGGTCTCCCTCTTTCTGCCCCTCCCCTCCTCGCACTCCACTTCTCTCCCTCTCAAAAATAAATCAACATTTAAAAAAAAGGTCCAAGTAAATAACTGTAAAAGACAAAGTATTTAAGGACAGGTATACTGAGATTTTAGAATAGAGAATGTCTGTATTGACAGGTGAGGCTTAAAACAAAAAATGAACTTCGTCAATTACATTTGAGGAAGAAAGAAATCAAGACAGAGAATGAGTTAATAATTGACTTCATGGGGCATTCCAGGTTAGCTTGTGAACAGGAACCGCCTCCTGTAACCTTTCCATTTGCACCAGAGTTCAGTTTAGACAGTTTTCACTTTGTCCTTCTTGCTAGTGGGCAGGGATCTCAAATACAGGGTATCTTCACAGCTGCCAGCAGGCTCAAGGGCGCGGGACATGGTTACTAACTATTAGTGCATTGAGGTATCTTCAGAGAAACATCATTTCATGGCCCTGCGGATTCTCTTATGTAAATTTCCTTTAAAAGATTCTACAGAACAATAGCCTCTCAAAATACTCTGCCAGAGAATGTTTCCTCTATCAAATATATATAAAATATATATATATGTGTGTGTATATATACACATATATATATACACATACATATATGTATATGTATATACATACACACACACACACACACACACACACACACACACATATATATATATATATATATATATATATATATGTATTTAGAAATTTGGCATAATGTAAGGCCACATAGGATTTATTTATGTCATTGGACATACTGAAACTTCAAAGAAGTTTATCTAAACAGAGATCTGGGGAATTAGTGCATACCAACAGCATTCTCTGTTTAGATAAGTGCTTTTAATGAACTATTAATCAGTGATGCCAGCTTTGTAATTATAAACTTCTTTGGACTTGGTTTCTTTCTTCCTCAAACGAAATTAAGCCTCACCTGTCAATACAGACATTCTCAAGCAAGTCAAGTAGCTACTAGCAGTTTGTAGGTAAACTCTCCTTACATCATTCACACTGTATTTCACATTGTCTTCATCGGCCGTCAATTTCAAAATAACTTATTATTTAATCATGGTGAAGTAAAGTGCCGTGGTTTCAAATCGCCTGCATGGGAGGGTGTCAAAACTCCTTCATAAATTCTCTTTGGTTGACAGGACCCTAATTCCTTAAGTAAGTACAATGCAAGTAGTTTTTGTGGGTGTGTGAACAATATTCTTGGTTCTGGATGGAAAAGTACACGGGCGATTCTGCGGTTCATGGAAACCGTGTGTTTAAAATGAAAATCACATGCAGCAGACACACATGGTCCTCTTTAAATTAAAAAAAAAAATTTTCTTTTTAAAAATTATTAAATATTTATTTATTTTTGAGAGAGAAAGAGACAGAGCGTGAGCATGGAAGGGGCAGAGAGAGAGGGAGACACAGATTCGGAAGCAGGCTCCAATCTCTGAGCTGTCGGCACAGAGCCTGACGTGGGCCTTGAACCCAAGAACCGTGAGATCATGACCTGAGCCAAAGTCGGATAATGAACCGCCTGAACCACCCAGGAGCCCCCTGGAAAAGATACATCTGTTGCTTTCTATGTTACTTCTGTTAACTGTGCCGTAGACAATGAAACATAAGTGAATGAGCATGGCCGTGTTGCCAGTAAAACTTTATTTACAAAAACAGGGTGCTGGCTATAATTTACGAGATCTTGGTACAAGTTAGGAATCAGCCTTGCTCTCAGCTAGTTCCCTAAGTATGACATATGTGAATTCCTCTACTGTGGAGATTCAGATACTGGCTGCCATAAAGGTATAGACTACTTGAACCAAAAAAATAAAAACAAAAATAAACAAAAATAAGACAAAGTGTATCCCGTCCCCTTCCGTTTGGCCTGTTCAGAACACCTACTATGTGCCAGATAATGGCATTTGTGTGAAGAATACAAACAACTTCACTAGTGGTCTGATGGGATAACATTTAAAAAAATGTTCTTTTAATGTTTATTTATTTTTGAGAGAGAGAGAGAGAGAGAGTGTGAGCGGGGCAAGGGCAGAGAGAGAGGGAGACACAGAATCCAAAGCAGGATCCAGGCTCCGAGCTGTCAGCACAGAGCCCGACGCGGGGCTTGAACTCAGGAACCGTGAGATCAGCACCTGAGCCAAAGTTGGACACTTAACTGTCTGAGCCAGCCAGGTGTCCCACACATGGTCCACTTTAAAAGCCATGATTGCTTGGGGCGCCTGGGTGGCGCAGTCGGTTGGGCGTCCGACTTCAGCCAGGTCACGACCTCGCGGTCCGTGAGTTCGAGCCCCGCGTCGGGCTCTGGGCTGATGGCTCAGAGCCTGGAGCCTGTTTCTGATTCTGTGTCTCCCTCTCTCTCTGCCCCTCCCCCGTTCATGCTCTGTCTCTCTCTGTCCCAAAAATAAATAAACGTTGAAAAAAAAAAAAATTTAAAAGCCATGATTGCCTAACGCATGATATATGAAGTTCTTCTCTCCTGCCACGAAGGATTCAGACTTTCTGCGACTTCCTATTTAATTCTTGAGAAACACTTACCATGTTGTAAAAATCTCATCATTGATACTTAATACTAGATCCTTGGGAACTAAGGGTTCCGGAAAACATTTGTCATTATCTGTCATCCTATCATGCTACTGAGTCATCCAAAGAGGAAGCTTGTTCGTTACATATAGTATATTAATTACGTGAAATGCAAAATATTTTGAATTCAAAAACATACCCAAGGGTTCACATAGGGGATGGTGGGCCTACCTTTCAAGACTCCAAAATTCTTCTCCGTGGAGTATGGAACCATAAAACGGCTGAGCGACGTTGAAAAGTTTGTTCGATGCGCCCATGCACTGGCTGGGAGGTATGGGAGGGGGGACTTTTCCAGCACAATGATGATGTGAGGATGTCATAGAAAAGTCCGATTTGAAAATAATATGGAGGAGAAAAGGGCCAAGACGTGTGTGTCTGCTGCTGTGTCCTGTGACCTGTCTTCCTGCCGTGGGTCCTCATAATGATGGACACTTGTATTCCTCTTTCTCCAGACCCCATGCATCCGATTGTTCCCAACTGTCCTTTGGGATTGGTCCTAAATGTTCCCGTGAGTCCCTGTGGCCTGCTCCCACATGGTGGGAAGTTACACGCACCGTGTCAATAGGACTCCTGCGCTCCCAGAGCCCCTTTAATTCTCCCGCCAGGGTCCATATTACGTTAGGTAGCAAGTGCTGTGGTCTTGGGGGTCGAACTCAGTACATTCAGGGTCTGGACGTACGGATTCGGATCGATCCTATCTGCTTGCTCGTATGTGTCAGAGTTAAGTTCCACGGGAACACACGCGGACACACGTATCTGTGTGTATTCTGGGCAAATTCTACAACTGCTGCTATTTCCACTTGCATATGCTATATACAAATACATATGCACTTATGCGATGAGTAAATAATAGTTTGATAATAAACTAATAGCTATTAGTTACTAGTAAATAATAGTTATAATTAGGTTTACCAATTGATAGATTACATGTTTGATATAATTTTATCTCACACATTCGGTTTACCTAAACACAGGTTTGGTAGAATTTTATATTCTGTTTGTCTAAATACACGTTTGATGTACTACCTAGGCTCTCTCTATATTTTATAAATCTAAATCTATATATAAATATAAATATAAAATATACGGAGAGCCTTGGTAATACATGATAATGACAGTTAAAATATAATGCAATATAAATGTACTTTTCTGGTATATGCAATTATTCATAAAAATTTATACTCATTTACATGCAAATTATAGTAATTATAAATGATAGATTATAAATGCATATATAGTTGTATATACGCTATCAATATTCGATGTCATAACAATACATAATTGTACTTATGTACATTTAATGTTTAATCGTGTATAATTATAAGCAAATGATTAAATTAATTTAAATAAACAAATACATGGGGGCACCTTAACCAGTTGGTTAAGCATCTGACTCTTGGTTTCAGCTCAGGTCATCATGTCACAGTTTGTGAGTTCAAGCGCCATGGGCTGCCAACATGGAGCCTTCTTGGGATTCTTTGTCTCTCTCCCTCTCTCTCTGCCCCTCCCTGGCTCTCTCTCTCTCTCTTTATGTCTATCTCTCCCTCAAAATAAATAAGTAAACATTTAAAAACTTACAAATTAAATAAACAAATACACTCATGCAGATTGATATACTTTATGCAGTTATAAATAAATATTTAAGTATATTCTCCATTCATGTATTACATAGCTGAATACATAACAGATGTAGTTTTTGATAGCATGATCTACGGAATATGGTTTATGGTGCAAGTCAGTAAAGAGAAGGTGGAAAGAGTGACATATATTGTAAGCTGTCACTTTGGGAGGCTGACAGTTCACGGACAACCCAGTCCCAGGACAACGAGGGCTATGGCAAGTATCCAGGAGGAAGGCAGGAAGGCACCGAATGACAGCAAAACCTCGTAAAAAGACCTCGTAAAATGCCATATTCTACACACAGTACGTCTCAGGTGTCCTCAGGGTCCCCCTGGGCATGTGGTGTTATGACCCCCATCAGACCCACAGTCACTGAGTTCGGAGACCTTGCGTTTCACCCTCGTCACTGCAACAGGTGACTTGGTCATATCGTATCAGGTAAATATGGACAGAAGCCCAGACTCACAGGTAAGCTCAGCGATACTAACCCCATCAGGTTAGCGATACAATACGATACGATACCCCATCAGGGCTACAGATACTAAGCTATCTTTTCGACCTCGCTCCGTACCCCACACCCACGTCTGTGCCTGGAAACGCACCATGCATCCTTCCCTAATGGACGGAAATCCTTCCTTATTTACTTCTTGCCTGTTGGCAACATGTCCTTCTGTTGAATTAGCAATGCATTCCTCGTTTCTCTTACAATATCCTACATATAATTTGTCTACTTTGTTTCCTACACAGACTACACATTCCTCGAGGCAAATGATGGCGTTGTGGGGTTCTTCACTTAATCAAGTTTTTCAGAGTGAGGCTGAATGTCTCAAAGCATTTACATTATTTTTTTTTCAAGGAAAACAAGAACATTTAAAGTATTAATTCGAACGGAGTAGAGTTTTCTTCTACATCGCTGTCGGTGACCATCGTTGCTGTCGGCACCTTATTAACGGTCTGGGATTTCTGTTCTCAATTCCCATTTGTTAACCTACACCCGTTGTCTGAATATCATTCTTTTAATTGGCGTGGGCTTTTTTTTTTTTATTTTAAAAAATTTGTTTAATGTTTATTTATTTTTGAGACAGAGAGAGAGAGAGAGAGAGGGAGAGAACGAGTGGGGGAGGGGCAGAGAGAGAGGGAGACAGTATCTGAAACAGGCTCCAGGCTCTGAGCTGTCAGCACAGAGCCCGATGCGGGGCTCGAACCCATGAACTGTGAGATCATGACCTGAGCTGAAGTCGGACGCTCAACCGACTGAGCCACCCAGGCGCCCCTGGCGTGGGCTTCTTGAAATGGAAATCCATAATAACATTTGAAAATTTACTGTTAGGCATGATTTAATTAGTGCACGATCGACATCAAATCCAAAGTACTTAAAAAAAAAAAAACTCATGTGTATCTTGCACTGTTCATATCGCTGAGGTCTCAGATAAAGGCGGTGTAGCCAAGAAAAATGAAATCGAGAGTCTAATGACAGGACGCAAGAGGTCACAGGAGAAATGTAGCCAAAACCACAGAATGTAATAACACATAATGAAGCTTTGCTGATTTACTTAGAGGTTGTGGTGTGAACAGAGCCAGATTCGTGTGTTAACTGTATACCCCATTTCATTTTGGCTGCAAGCTCGTTTCTGATTAAAATAGCGGGTGCTGTCATTCATGTTTGGACAAATCCTGGCTGCTTCTTAACTCCTTGTTATCACTTAAGCATTCATCTATCAGCATTGAGATAATAAACAGAACCCAGGTGCAACACGTATCTTTTCTCCAAACTCTGACAGATACGTCGTCAACTTGAGGAAGGTCCTTGCCAATAATTTTGAAAGATAAAATCTGTCCAATGGTTTGAAATCCCTGCCATTTTTCACTTTATGGTGCCTAAGTGGGTTTGGTTATTCAAACAGCGACTGTTTCGCTTAAAATCCTTAAAACTATTATAAAGGCTTGTCTCACCGGTAAACTTACAACCGTTATCATCTCATCATTGTACTTAGTGCCAACCGTATAAAGCCTGGTTTCAGTCAGTGAAACGTAACTTCCAGTGCAAATAGTGTGAATAATGTGTCTTCCAAGAACCTTTGGGGGTTTCTTTCTTGTACCGTTTGTCATAATTCAGAGGCCTCCCCCCAAAAATGTTTCAGAGTCCTGCCTTGACAGAATTGAAAGTGTTCTCCCATAGCTTAAATTTGACTTTCTGTCCCAGGGGTTTTTTTTGTACAGTTATTTATGTCCTTGATATAAACCTCCTACTTCCTTTTTGAAAAAACTTAAAAATTACCAATTCCTGTGATACGTTAACAGTCATTGTATGGGATTCCTTTTTTCTTTTTTGAATGTAGGCGTCTTTCCCTTTTCTTATTTCTGCCCCTGGCTTTGTTCAGGTACAACTGACAAATAAAATTGCACACATTTAAGGAGGACAACGCAAAGATTTTATAGACATACACACTGTAAGATAACCACCCAAGTCAAAGTCAGGGCAGGTAGTACATCCCCGGTTTCACACAGTTATTTTCGTGTGTGATGAACATAGCTACGTTCTACTCTCAGCAAATTTCAGCTCCCCGCAGTCCCATTAATGATACCATGTTCGTTAACGCGTAGAAACTTCTTCGGCTAATTACAATTTTTAAAACACTGGCAGTTGTTATTGAAGTCATGATAGGCTTTATTTTTGAAACGGCCTGCCTGTTCACGTGGGGTCCTCTGCAAGTCCTAGGCAGTGACGGCAGAATTATTTATTAGGACCTATCCTATTCCTCCCACAGTGTGAATCTTGGCTCCGAAGGTGCCTACAGAATGCACACTCGTGCAAAGATGATCGTAGTTAACAAAATAGTCCTTCAAATACTCCACTGTGCTTTCTACTGTGGTCTGTGTGGCTCTCAGAGTCTTGGGAAAAGGCTTTGCAAGAGGGTGACTTTGGATCTGGGTCTGAAACTCAGCACGAATCAGGTCTTAGTGTTTATGATAGCTCCTTGGAAACATCAGGGAGAATATACAAGGTAATAATCATCTACATATGTATCACCAATATTGTTTTCGCAAGTTTATGAACCATAAACAGTTTGTGCTTTTGACACTAATTTGTTGAAGGCTAGTCTTAGCATGTCTCGGGAGATTTATGTTTTCTCCTTAAATGTTAGAATCAAATAAATGTCTTCTGGTATGCGGCTAACCGATCCATTTTGAGGTCACGATTCCGGGGACATTAGCTCTCTATTCCAACAAACCAAAGATACCTAATTACAAATTATCCCACTAAAACGTGTTCCAGTATCTATTAGCCCATGTTTGCTTTCAGCTTCACATTTTTTTTTTTTTTTTCCTAATCATTAACTGCTTGTCTGGTTCAAGAGCAAATGAGACTCTGACAAAGTTCATTTGGCCATATACCACAGGTTAGCCCCTTCTGTTAAGTGTTCTCTAAGTGGCTTGTAGAGAAAGCAATTCAACAATTACACTAATAAAAGCTCCCCAACTTGATTATCCTTTCAGCAGAGCACAGTATCAGAGCCTTCCAATGATCAGGATAAAAGAGCTTGAGAGCCTCTTTGTTTGCTTGTTTTTTTGTAATTTATGATCTCCAGAGAGAACAATCTGTTTCCAGGGTCATCATAGAGAAAAGTCGGCAAAGAACTAATAACAGAATCGTAGGTACCTGATATTTCAGAGGTTGGTGTTCTTGCTTTCCCTTAACCCACCGAGTCTAATTTTTAGTACCTCCCAGTACTAAGGTCATTGAAAGACACAATTATTCTTTTTTATTTATTTATTTATTTATTTATTTATTTATTTATTTATTTATTTAATTAATTTATTTATTTTCAACGTTTATTTATTTTTGGGACAGAGAGAGACAGAGCATGAACGGGGGAGGGGCAGAGAGAGAGGGAGACACAGAATCGGAAACAGGCTCCAGGCTCTGAGCCATCAGCCCAGAGCCTGACGCGGGACTCGAACTCACGGACCGCGAGATCGTGACCTGGCTGAAGTCGGACGCTTAACCGACTGTGCCACCCAGGCGCCCCAAAAGACACAATTATTCTTAAAGAATGGAAATAAAGAAGGGAATAAACACATGTTGTAAAACTTCTACAGTGAAACATGTAAAATTTGCTTTTATAGGTTCTCTCCTTCTCATACTTTTTTTATACCAAAGTGCTCTTTCTTGTTTGATTTCAGCCTTCTGAAAAATCAAAAGTCTCTTAAATTTTCTATTATATTTCCTTATTACTTTATTTTTATCCTGTAGTAAGTCTAGAAAAATAAAGTTCATACAAACAAAGTCCACTGTTATCTGAAGGTACGCAGTAAGTATTTGTACCAACTTTTCTTCTTTTGAAACACAAAAATTAAAACAATTTTAAAGTTTATTTATTTATTTTGAGAGAGAGGGAGAGAGCGAGCATGAGCAGGGGAGGGGCAGAGAGAGAGGGGGAGAGGGAGAATGGCAACCAGGCTCCCAGCCGTCAGAATGGTGGGCCGACTTTGCTGACTCTTCAAAAACAACACAGTCCTAGGAAAGCAGTGCTTGGATACTGGGTGATAGCAGAGCATTTTCTGCTTAAATGACCGAGTGACTCCTCGTCCACTTAAATTAAACTCTGCAAATTTCTGGATAGTTAGGTAAAACATTTTTTTTTTTTTTTAATTTTTTTTTTTTTTCAACGTCTATTTATTTTTGGGACAGAGAGAGACAGAGCATGAACGGGGGAAGGGCAGAGAGAGAGGGAGACACAGAATCGGAAACAGGCTCCAGGCTCTGAGCCATCATCCCAGAGCCCGATGCGGGGCTCGAACCCACGGACCGCGAGATCGTGACCCGGCTGAAGTCGGACGCCCAACCAACTGCGCCACCCAGGCGCCCCGGTAAAACATTTTTAAAAGTTGTGAATGACTCTCTGGCATTGTGCAAATTGTGAGGATGGTGAAGAAAAGGAAAAGGAAAAGGGAAAAGTATGTGTGTCTGTGTGTGTATGTATATGTGAAAGAACTGGGACGTATTCTATATCATATGTCATATAATATATACATATATATGGACATGCAGAATCTAAATATATATGCAATATACGCACATAAAATAGATCTACCCCTATTTATGTATGTATTTATATAACAAAAAGTAGGTGTGCATACACACACACACACACACACACATATATATATATATATATATACATACACACACACACACAGAAATACATATATAGGGGCGCCTGGGTGGCGCAGTTGGTTAGGCGTCCGACTTCAGCCAGGTCACGATCTCGCGGTCCGTGAGCTCGAGCCCCACGTCGGGCTCTGGGCTGATGGCTCAGAGCCTGGAGCCTGTTTCCGATTCTGTGTCTCCCTCTCTCTCTGCCCCTCCCCCGTTCATGCTCTGTCTCTCTCTGTCCCAAAAATGAATAAACGTTGAAAAAAAAAATTAAAAAAAAAAAAAAAGAAATACATATATACATATTCCTGCCAAAAACAATTAGAATTACACATATATACATATGTGTATATATACATATATGTATGTATATATATGTATATATGTATGTGTGTATATATACATATATATGTATGTGTATATAGGTATATATGTGTGTATATATATGTATATATAGTATATACATATATACACAAGTTTTCATAAGTTTTAGGTACTTGTGAAGAGAAGATTTAATATTTAAGGTTTATTTTTCTTATACCCATTATTTAAACTTTCCCCAAGGTCATCTTTACTACTCTGCTATTCAGAAGTTGAAAAAACGTGAGTCAGTGAAATCCTGTACAGAAGTGTGGTATTTTCAAGGAGGGGACCATAATCAAGTGGTCTCTATGTAAATATAGGATAGTTGCATGTGTTCCTGTAATTTTAAATAACCTAAACTGCTGGAGTTCCAGAAAAAAGAAACACATCAAATGTTGCTAACATTCACCTAAATTATATATTGCAATTGTAATATGAAATTACTAAACTGAGCGATACTGACAAATATCAAGTTCTGGATTAACTTATATATATAGTGTCCTCAAAAGTAGAGGTAAGACACATACTGGCTTGGTGTTATCGGAGACAGGCAAAGCAGGTATGTATCCTGCATCCTAATGACTATTCAATGGCACCAGCATCTAGTAAAGAAGCATATGAGAAAATATGAAGAATCTATTATAAATTATGAGAATTTGATAACAGAGCTGAAGCTAGGACCTAAGCCACAGGCGAAACCTGGTCTCCCAAAGCCTATTTGCAAAGCCGTCACCAAGCTGACAGCACAGGGCAGACTAGTCACTGTCCTTCTCTTCCTCATGAATGAGGACATGTGTACAAGGCACACGGGACGTCCGGTGGGGAGTGGGGTTAACAGCACCAGAAACGAGGAGACGTGGTCAGGAGTTCATGCAACAGCAGATACCAGCTTGTGTCACACTTACAGGACTCAGACGTAGCCAGGGGCATTAGCACTGGCGATGCTCCTGGAAACGTGCAGAGGGAGAGGGAAGAAGGGTCCCCTCACTCACAGCAGGAAGGCAACAGGTAGTCCTGACATATTTTTCTTTAAGGGTCCTGAAAATGTACTAGCAATACTGAGGCAAACTGAACTGAACCGAATTAAAGGGAGTTTCACGAGTCCTGAGGAAGACATGAAAGCAGATAGAAGGAGAATATCAAAGAGTCAGGTGGGTTTTGTCGCAAACAGAACCTTTTTTAGGGTTTAGGAGGAAGTGACTATACAGGAAAATGGCGGAACGTTAAAGGTTACAGCAGAAATCTCACGCAAAGACAAAAGCAAGTCCTGCAAAAGTACTCCTCTACAGGTTACACTAGGCCAAGCATGAATAATTAAGTCACGGATCAAAAATTCTAAGAATTACATAACATAATGTAATAATTATGAATATCATTGAGTCATTTGCCATAGTCAGGAATTATATATACATACATATATACATATATGTGCATTATATGTTATAGGTATTTATACATATAATTAAAATTTTTAACTGTCTTGGGGCACCTGTGTCGCTCAGTCGGTTAAGCATCCAACTTCAGCTCAGGTCATGATCTCACAGTTCATAAGTTCGAGCCCTGTGTCGGGCTCTGTGCTAACAGCTCAGAGCCTGGAGCCTGCTTTGGATTCTGTGTGTGTGTCTCTGTCTCTCTCTCTCTCTCTCTCTCTCTCTCTCTCTGCCCTCTTCCCTGCTCGCACTCTGTCTCTCAAAAATAAACATTAAAAAAAAATTAACTGTCTTGATTTATCCATCGAAGTATTTTTTCATATATACATATATATTTTAAATGGGCATATATATATATATATATATATATATATATATATATATATGAGTCATTTGCTGTAGTCAGGAAATGAAACCTTTGTGTGTGTGTGTGTGTGTGTGTATCATATATCATATATATAGCTCAAAATTTTTAATTGTTTTGTTTATCCAAAGCATTTTTTAGATGTGTATTCATTTTCAGAGACAGAGAGACAGAAAATCCCAAGCAGGTTCCAGGCTGTCAGCACAGAGCCCAACATGGGGCTTGAACCCACGAACAGTGAGATCATGACCTGAGCTGAAATCAAGAGTCAGATGTTCAAGCGACTGAGCCACCCAGGCGCCTCGTCCATTAACGTATTTTTTAAATAAATACTGTTCTGCATGTTTTCCGGTTCGTGAAAAAAGTCACACGTTTGAACACACTGTATTTTTACTTATACTCTGGAAATAAAACCACAATATTGTGTTATAAGCTCCTACCGACATTACTCATTCATCTGAAGTTGTCTTCCTTATTCCAAATTCTTGATTTAAAGTTAATAGATGCATTTATAAAATAGCTACAGACCATGCCTTGTTTACAGGCCATTACAACAAGTTTTTAAAATACATTTTACGGATAATAATCACTACTATAGCATTAACATGACAAACATAAAAAAATGACATTTTATTTTTCTAAAAACTTTTTTAATGTTTTATTTATCTTTCAGAGAGGGACAGAGATGGTGGGGAGGGGGCCAGCAGAGGAGGGCAGAGAGAGAGGGAAACACAGAATGTGAAGCAGGCTCCAGGCTCTCACCTGTCAGTGCAGAGCCTGATGCAGGGCTTGAACTCATGAACCACGAGATCATGACCTGAGCTGAAGTCAGACACTTAACCAACTGAGCCACCCAGGCACCCCGAAAATATGACATTTTAGGTGGACTTTTCCCCTTTCCTTCCTTATTTATTATAAAATATCTTCTTTGCATAAACATAAAACTATATGGCAACTATAAAGAAAAAAGAGTGTTCCCCGCTCTAATGTTCTCCACCCCCTATAAACGTGGTTGTGTGTCATCTAACTGTAGATACAGATTGGAAGGATATGGATAGAGACAGAGATCATAATAGGTATCTAAATTAAGATTTCTACAGATGTATATTTGACGATTACAGTTTTACTCAAGTAAACACACAGAGTCTAGACACACACAAAGATTTGTATGGTAAGACATTTATCTAATGATGATTTAAAAAAAATTTTTTTTTAACATTTTATTTATTTTTGAGACAGGGAGAGACAGAGCATGAACGGGGAAGGGTCAGAGAGAGGGAGACACAGAATCTGAAACAGGCTCCAGGCTCTGAGCTGTCAGCAAAGAGCCCGATGCGGGGCTCAAACTCATGGACCGTGAGATCATGACCCGAGCCGAAGTTGGACGCTCAACCGACTGAGCCACCCAGGCGCCCCTCTAATGATGATTTTAAATAAGGAGCGGGGGTGGTAAAATCGCATTTAAGAGGCATTAGGATGGAACTTACCATAATATTGGGAGCCGTGATCGATTTAAACGTAGAAAAAAATGAACTCTCAGAGTCTATCAAGGGCACCAGCGAAAGAGAGTAAAGAGCAGGTCACAACATTTAGGTCTTCAGTCAATGCAAAGTGACGAAGTAACATTTTTCAGGCATCGTAACATAAATATAGTTCACCTTGATATAAAATATAAAAACTCTTTTATTCCAGTCACACCTGAAATTCCCCTTGAGCAAGTCTTAGATGTCTTTGACAATGGGGTTCGCCATTTGCAAAGACCCGAGTCACCGCTTATGCATTAATATATGCCTGTTAAACACGGCCGGGGTGCTTTAAGAAAATAACGTCATGCCCTTTAAAACTCCTGCGAGATAGTTTCTTTTTCTTTTTTCTTTTAATTGAAGTATAGTTGATATTCTATTACCTTCAGGCAAGGTGGTGTCTGGAAAAGAACACATTGCTGCCATCTCTGAGCCCCTAGATTTATCGTGTGTGCTTTCAAAAGGTTGGAAGTCTTATCGGCACGCCAAAATTAGATATTTGGTAACATTCTAATATTATTTTTTCCACAGTGGCCAAGATGTAGAAAGCACTTCATGTTCAAGTATTTTTTTTAATGTCTTTATTTATTTTTGAGAGAGAGGGGGTGAGAGGGACAGAGGGAGAGAGGGTGAGAGAGAGAAAACGTGGGGGAGGGGCAGAGACAGAGGCAGACACAGAATGTGAAGCAAGCTCCAAGCTGTCAGCACAGAGCCAGACACGGGGCTCGAACTCCCAAACCAGGAGATGATGACTTGATCTGAAGTCAGTCGATCAACCGGCTGAGCCACCCAGGCGCCCCCATGTTCAAGGGTTAATGGTAAGACTGATGAAAGCAAGTTTTGACGCAAGGAGCTAAGCCTTTCTGCAATTGAATGGTACTCTTTAAATCCCATTTTAGAAGGGTACATTATAGATTCATTAGAAGATTTTTATTACACTCTTTCCAGACACGAAGCGAGACATTTTCTAGAGTGCAAGCACTTTAATCATGAGCACCGGGCACACAGACAAAGGGCAAAATTATAGACTGGTTTTCTGCTCTGGATACGCGATGAAGCTTCCAGACTTTAGACGACGGTACATTTAGAAATGTGGGTCCCAAATGCCGCTACGTGTGACGTTCATGCTGTTTCATTTTTAATCCTCTGTAATGCTCTACACCCTGCTCTTTGTGAGTAACTGTCCTTTTGCTGGGTACACAAAATGTGTCAAGTGCCGTAGATGTAAACTGCAACATATTCGTAATGAAAGGAAAAGAGGCCCCCACTGGCAGTTCGACACCAGAAGGCAGGTATTCATGAAATTTCTTTCTAAGAGACAAAACACTAAGTATACATTGTTAATGTTTATAGGGACGAAAACTCCTATAGATTTCTGAGTTTGATTACCTTCTTATCAGCATGCAAGCAGGGAGAGGATTAAGTCTGAAATAAGAAGGTAAGGCATTTATATTTGCTATACCAAGACGATTTTTCTTTGATTAATTTCAGGTATAGAAGTTCAGATTAATCAGGGGAAATATGCATGCTTAGTAGTCTCCAATAAAAATCTAAATTTATCTTCACAAAGCAAGAATAATGCATGTGGTTTCCACCACATCAATTATGTACACGTATTCCAATTCTGGACTTGATCAGTACAAATGAGATAATTTATGTTACACATACTCTTTTTTTTTTTTTTTTCCTTTGCGTCGTATTATGAAAGTCTTATGTGTTGTTTGTCCCGGCTTGGCTAATTATAAAATGTCGACTGTATTCCACATCCCCAAATGAACTGTCAATGCCCGAGGCTGAGGTGGATTTCATTTATTTGTTTGGTGCCCTGTATTTTGGGAACCGTGGCAAACAGTCAATATCCTGTGCCTTGATTGGTTTGCCCATCTAAGCAGATCAAGGGGACGGGAAATGGGGATCCAGAGCACATCACTAGGGGAAGCGGGCATGCACGGAGCCAGCGGCAAGGCTCAGCGGGCACTCACAAAGCACCAAGGATAAGGAGGAAGGGTATATGCACACAACCATTCACAAAACACTTCTGCTGACAACATGAATGCCTTTGTCACGTCATCTCTCCTGGATTCGTACGCACACGGTGTTTTCAGTTTTGCACAGTGTGCCAGTGCATGACCCAACAATGCAAGTGAGCCCTTGGGGAGCTCCTACTGTAACAGTCACAAACAGGCCATGGTGCAAGTCTGTCCAAAACGGGCTGCACCAAAGCTAGCTTCAGAAAGTACGTCATGGGGAGAGGAAAAGGCGTCGTGTGAAAGTTAGCTGGGGAAACACCCCGCCCTACATATTCCATCCTTGAAGAGCCATGATGCATCCCGGCCAATAAATCTACAAGCTTCTTGGTAAATTAAACATGTCTGACAGTCACAGCTTGAGCCGGTGTTTCCCACACCCATTTCATTACAAATTACTGCATTTTTTTCCTACTAATATCTATTAAACATCTGAAAACATTTTTAAGAAACATTGCTTGAATATATTGTAGTTTCCAAACTTGGAGTTTAAGTCAATTACGGTCCAGTGAGATTCAGTCTGGTGGATTTTCATTTTTCCCAATGCAATTTAAACAACATATGTTTGGAGTATTTCTATCAAATGTCATTAAACTTGAAATTATTTTACAACTTCTCAGCACGGAGTCCGTGACATGTGTGCCCCGAAAGTGGTATAATGTTTGTGTGTGAATGAAGACCAATGTTTTTAAATCCTCGATATGTCATTAACGTGATAAAAGGCATACTCTTGTTTAGTTTACGACCTACACTGATTTTAGGCATATATGTGAAAATACACACACACACATATGCACATACATGTGTAACTGTAAGAAATAACCGTCAGCAAATTTCTAAGCTATGTTTTCTTATAGTCCTGTTTTAACATATCACCTTAATTCCTTTTTTACGTCTTGTGCTTTCATGATAAGGGACAATGCATTAAAACAGTAACTGAATTTTCTCTGCTAGACCACAAAAGCTGGAAATTCGGTGAGGTTTTTCAGTCCCGGGTAGCTCGTATGGGCTGGACTGTGTGTCCCATGCTCGTACGGACACCCCGAGGACCACAGAATGGAAGTGTATTTGGAGACGGGGTGTTTAAAGAGATAATTAAGGATAAAATGAGGTCAGATGGGTGGGTCTTAATCCAATCAGATCTTATAAGAAGTACACAGGCACAGAGAGAAGATGACTTCCAGGACAGAAGCCTCACTCCCACCTGGATCTCAGACCCCAGCCTCCAGGACTGGGGGAGGGAGACATGTCTGTTGTTTAAGGCACCCCGTCTGTGGTGGTTGTAATGGCAGCCCTAGGAAATTCATACAGTGGATAAAGAACCATAAAAGAATGAATCAAAACTTTAAACCAAGACATAATTACAGTAGGCTTGTGTTAGGGTTCCCTGGGAAAGCCTTTGAACAGAAGTCTTAGATACAGAAACTTTTGCGTGTGTGTGAATTTGAGACGGGCAGAGAAACGGGGAGAGAGAATCCCAAGCAGGCTCCGTCCTGTCAGTGCAGAGCCTGATGCGGGGCTCGAACTCATGAACCTTGAGACCGTGACCTGAACCGGTCAAGAGCCGCACACGTGAGCAACTGGGCCACCCAGGTGCCCCGCTGCTTTCATTTCAAAAGTGGACGATCACGGGGGGCACCTGGGTGGCTCAGCTGGTCATGTGTGTGACTCCTGGTTTCAGCTCAGGTCATGATCTCATGGTTTGTGAGTTCAAGCCCCACCTAGGGCTCTGTGCTGACAACTTGGAGCCTGGTTGGCATTCTCTCTCTCTCTCTCTCTCTCTCTCTCTCTCTCTCTCTCCTCCTCCTCCTCCGTCTCTCCCCAACTCTCTCTCTCTCTCAAAAATAAATAAATACTTATTTTTTAAAAAAGTCTATGCTCATGAGCGTGTCTGGATGATGTCATACACATTCTAAAACTCCCCTCTGTTTATCACAAAGTATGGATTCACTTTGATAACCCAGAGGGTGGATCCCGTGTCTCCTTTCTGCTTGGAGTTTTTATTCCAGAAGGACGTTCCTCTCTTCCACGTAGGAGGGCATGCCCACAACGGTTGACAGAGTTTCTGTGCCTAAGATAACAGAAAGCCTTGACATTTTATCATAAGCCGTTTTCTAACTTTGGAGAGAGAAAAGGAAGACAGGGTATCACTATACACAAGATGTGCGCAAAGCATTCTGGCTGTTATGGTGCCCTCTTAAAATGCCTTCACTTTCCACTTAAAAATAAATCTTTGGCTCAGTTGGGTAAGCGTCCGACTTCGGCTCAGGTCGTGATTTCTCGGTTTGTGGGTTCGAGCCCCTTGTTGGGCTCTGTACTGAGCTCTGAGCTGACAGCTCGCAGCCTGCAGCCTGCTTCAGATTCTGTGTCTCCCTTTTTCTCTGCCCCTCCACAGCTCAAGTTCACTCTCTCTCTCTCTCAAAAATAAACATTAAAAATTTTTTTTAAATCTTTGAAGAACAGAAAGGAGGAGCAATCATTAGATTGTCTTCCTGTGTTGTTAAAAGTAAAATAAAATGCCTCAACACAGATGCTTTCCATCCACGGCCACCTGACTAGGATGCTATGCAACCTGAGGCACAGTACAGGTCAACCCTTCTGTTTACAGGAGCTACTTGGCATTTCCAAATGATTACAAATTACCCTGAACAAGCTACCACCCACTTTATATGCCTGCAATCTGCCCCTGTGTGTTTATATTATGTTTGAAATAATTTTTAGGAAACGGCTGAGTGGCTGTTCATGTTAGGTCCGTGTGGGTCACGAACTCATTTTTGAGACATTTACACTGGCAAGAAATTAGAGTTACCAAAAGTGTAGCCAGCACAACGTATAACCAATATTAAGTATCCTTCCTTAAGATCATCAATTTGTAGTTTATTAAGAAATGTAATCAGATTGCAGTAAACCACACCGGCGACCAATTAGGTCCACACGTTGATGGAACGCAAGCCCGGGGTATTTGTACTATTTAATGGAGCGTATTTTCGTGGCTCGTCAGTTCGTAGAGTTCATGCGGACATGCACACGTGTCAACAGAGCATTTCGAAAGCGTCAAGAAATAAGTCTGCGCGTTAGCGAAAATCACCGGCCTGTTCGCTGATGTTCCCGTGTGGCGGTTTTAACCACGCGTAGAAATTTGCGAATTTAACCAACTGGTGTCGTTTGTTGAGTGTTTCATCTGAACATTAAATAAAAATAAGCAAGCTATGGTCATGTGCTCTTACTACACAAAACTGAGAGAGAGAAGGAACATTGCCAAGTTTAGTGTAGGAATCTCCATTTCCAAACTCAACCTCTAAGCTAGTAGGTTACATCGGCTACGCCTGTGTGATAAGCAAAATTCTTCATCCTTTTTAAGCATTTCTTCTTCAAGGAATTTTTAGGGAAGTCTGCTTCTAAAGGAAAGGTGGATGGCAATTTATATTACATAAGGGACTCTTTCCACATTCTTGTTATAAAAAATAAGCATTCTTTCTTTTTCTTAAGCTTGTTTTTGCTACAAGATTAACATCTCTGGTGTAAGATTAAGATGATTAAGGTCTAATACTCATTTGAATACTAAAAATTGTTTTCTACCCCAAATTAACATGCTTTGTACCATAAAGTTACGTGAACCTATCATTCTGTATTTAAGATATTCCAAATGAGGCCAAACAGAGTGGAGACCAGTATTCACAATTTGTATTTGCTCTAAATCTTACATGGTAATTCGTTCTTAAAAAGGTGGGGCATTAAAAGTCTAACAGAGCATCTGTATATACCATGGACTGAATTACGTTGCTGAAGTTTGGCCCACGCACGTGACCACTATGCTGCTTTCCGCAAAGACTCTCTGTGTAGAAATCGCGAACACCGTCTGAGGGAGTCGTGGGGATTCCTCCTCCCGGGATGTATGTGTTCAAGCCTTGCAAACTTTCATCTAGGAGTCTCTGATAAGAGTAAACGATGAACATAGGCGTTTTCGCTTCCTTTCCAGGAGAACAGTGGTGGTTAATATTCGCTGGGACAATGGCCCTTTATCAACTGTGATCCCAAATGTCTACAGTGAGAATAATTCATCTGCGAAGTGACGGAACACAGTAAGGAACAGGGCGCTCTCTCTGAGATTAGCTTCTGGGCCAGCTCCCCACCCCCGTTTCCTACAGTGCTAGTCCCCTCGGAGCTGAATTCTTACATTAGATTCTGGGCAACCAAGAGTCTATTGAGATCTTACAGTGTCTCTGCCTCTGTCTCTGTCTCTCCATCCGTCTCTCTGTGCATTTAATCTCACATCTGGAGAAAAGATGTGATGTTTACGCTGCCTGTTTCATTTCAAAATACTGTAAAAGTAGGTGACTGGCCTTTCTGACTCCTGCAGCACGGATGCTGAGATAATCAGGTGTCAGATCCTGCATGGATTCTGAAATATGACCCCAGGACCTTATTAACGAACACATGCTCACACCCAGCCCGGAAAGACAAGAGTTACCACCACTGACTTCCAGATACGGTGACGTGGAGTTTAGAAAGCTATCACTCCAACCCCCTTTCTCCTAATTAATTTTAAGTTAGACGAGCACATCCGTTTTTAAACCTGAGCTCATTTCCATGCAGATCATATGTATATATATGCAGAATATGCATTATTTCTTTCCACTTCAAATTCTGTGAATTTATAGCACCATGTTTCACTAAGCTAGACTTTTTTCCCTCAAAGATGAGCATGATTCAATTAAAACTCTGCTCCACTCTTCACTAGAATAAGCTTTTGGAAGGCATCCTAAAATCATCCCTATTTCCACTAGGAAGCTAATAAAATACGGATCCAAAACACACACACAGACACACACACACACACACACACATCTAACAAGAAAAATGCTTTAGGAGCAAAAACTGTTTTTATTACTTTATGATTGGATTTAATTTCTCCCCTTAGAAGTAATAAAGATTATTCTTTTTATTCTTTTTCAAATTTATTTTGCTTTAGAAGAAGCACAGACTTCTGTATTTTCATGCCAAGAAAAGATCCTTGGTCAGTTCAAATAATTATACTGCATTTGGAGAGAAAACGATATTTATATGATAATCTCCTACCCTCTAAGTTCAGCACAAGGAAGACTTCATGCTGCTGGCTTCAGGCATCCAATTTTGATTTGGTGAAATAAGCTGTTAAAAGTTACTGTCACTTATTTCCGCGAAAATTTTCTGGTCGTTTCTACAATTTTTTTTTTTTCCTCTGTGTTTGAACTTTCAACTTAAACTTGATTCTTGTATTCTTGAGGACAGTAATACTTTAAAAGTGCATTTTTGGGGACTCCTGGGAGGCTCAGTACGTTAAGTGTCCACCCTTGGCTTAGTCATGATCTCAAGGTTTGTGGGTTCGAGCCCCATGTGGGGCTCTGCTGACAGCTCAGAGCCTGGAACCTGCTTCGGATTCTGTATCTCCCTCTCTGTCTGCCCCTCCCCTGCTCGCATTCTCTCTCTCTCTCTCTCTCTCTCTCAAAAATAATGAAACATTAAAAACAAAAAAATAAAAGTTCATTTTTTCCCTCAAATCAAGATGTTGTGAACAGAAAGCGGGATCTAAATAACGTATTACTTCTGTCCTTTCAGTGTGACTGAGCCAGCCAGGTGCCCCTATACATCTAATGTTTTAGTCCACAAAAGTGTGGAACGTATCCTTAATACCCACAGATGTCACTAAACAAAATAAGGAAAGTCATTCTTTACTCAATGAGGAAGGATAGGATTTTGTTTGGGGCAGCTAGACTCAGGTGGCAGGTGGCCATTACATACTGATCCTAAAACACCAAAGACCAAACTGACCAGACCCAAGCTGTCTGCATGCTCCAGTATGGCTGATATTCAAAACGGAGTATAATGCATCAATCTATTGCATTATCACCCGATCACTGCAGGTGTCACTTATAACTTGATGTGTAAACATAACATGCCTGATAATGGCATCATGGCCAAAGAAATTTATTTTGTACCCACTTGTCTTCGAATGCATGGAGAAGTATAGACTGCTTTCTTCTGGGAGCATAGAATGAACTCCTTTTAGTACACATGAGAACCAGAGTCTGGTATTTCATCCACCTTTATCATGGATACTACATGTATAGAAGGAGATAAAATAAAACATATATATACTTTTGGTGCACATTCTAAGAAATATTTTATGATGGCGGGGCAAGATATATATATTTTTTGTGTTGTCTATTTAACAACGAAATATGTGTTAACCCAAGTTACCGTGGGTGAACAAGGATTAACAGTTTTTTATTTTAAGAAATTAGTAAATAAAAAAAAAATTAGTAAATAATAAAAGAATGTATTGGGAAGGAAATTAAAATCCAAGTATATGCATATATATATTATCTTTATTTTATTCATAAGTTATAAATATTTATCATTTATATATCACATAATTATACATTATATATGTAATATATAATGTACTATAATGTGTTACATGTTATAATTATGTACTATATGTCATATAAATGTCTTATATGGTATATATTATACATATGATATATTACACGTGTGGTAGGATATTACATGTTGTATGTATTATATGTTACATTCTATCTACGTTACGTGTATATAAATGTCATTTCGAAAAATGTACTTGTGAGTGTAATGGCATGCAGAGAGGATTTACATCCACACTGCCAACGTTAAATTCAGGGAACTGGAAAAAAAAAAAAAAGTCAAGGGTAATTATCACTTGACACTAGATATCTCTCACCTTACTTCACCTGTAATTCATTCCAGATTGAAACGCACCAACTGTCCCCCACTTTTCAGGCACTTACATTAAGCCTCAGTGCACACACTTGAGTGAGCCTGTGCACACTGCAAGGTGTGCTGCCTAGATACAATTATGCAGTGACTCCCTCACTACCCCCAGCACCCACTCTGCTTCTGGGTATGGGGAGTGCTGTCTAACATCGTGGATGTGGAGGGAGCCAAGTCTTGTGTTTCTTAATTAGATAGAGATTTCTATGTGAACACAAGCAATGTTATATGAGGGGTAACCCAGTTAAAATGTGTATTTTATATATATGTATATTATATATTAAAATGTGTATTATATAGATGTATATAATGTATTATATACATTATACACATCTATATAATACACATCATACAGTATAATATAGAATTGTATACCTATATATATACACATATATGTGTATATATATACACGTATATATACATACATTATGTATATATATGTATGTGTATATATATATACGTATATGTATATACACACACACACACACACACACACATGTGTATGTAATAACCCTGATTTCTAGGACATCCCATTATTTGATTCATTTTCAAAAAGTGTGAACAATTTCCCCAAATAAAACTCACACCTGGATTAAGGAAAAAGTAAATTCTAGCATAATGCTGTTTTCTGAGATTTATTTCCCAAGTCAAAAACTTTATAAAAACGTGTTCATCTAATGAGTGAAGGGGTCAAAATGTACAAACTAGCAGTTATAAGATGAAGAAGTCTTGGGGATGCGAGGGACAGCACACCGATTACAGTTAATCACACTGTATTGTACATGACAGTTGCTGTGACAGGGGATCTGAAAAGCCCTCATCACAAGAACAAAAATTAAGTAACTGTGCGTGGACGCATCTTAACTTACTGTGGTGATGGATTCAAAATACACAAAACTACGGATTCATTACTCTGAACATCTGAAATTAACATAATTGTGTGTCAGTTATAGGTCGCTACAAAAATAAAGCTAAGGGGCGCCTGGGTGGCGCAGTCGGTTAAGCATCCGACTTCAGCCAGGTCACAATCTCGCGGTCCGTGAGTTCGAGCCCCGCGTCAGGCTCTGGGCTGATGGCTCAGAGCCTGGAGCCTGTTTCCGATTCTGTGTCTCCCTCTCTCTCTGCCCCTCCCCCGTTCATGCTCTGTCTCTCTCTGTCCCAAAAATAAATAAACGTTGAAAAAAAAAATTTAAAAAAATAATAATAAAAATAAAGCTAAGTCACATGAGGTGCCCGGGTGGCTCAGTCGGTTAAGTATCTGACTCCTGATTGTGGCTCAGATCACGATCTCACGGTTCGTGGGTTCAAGCCCCGCATCAGGCTCTATGCTGACAGTACGGAACCCGCTTGGGGTTCTCTCTCTCTGCCTCTCCGCAGCTCACACTCTCTCTTTCTCTGTCTCTCTCTCAAAATAAATAAATAAACTTAAAAAAATAAAACTAAATTTTGAAAACTACTTATCTGAGCAACGCTAAGTGCATCACTACATGATATAACATGAATTACAAAGTCCCCTCTCCCTGGAAACTCTTAGAGAGAGACCGAGCACAAGTGAGAGAGGGGCAGAGAGAGAGGGAGACACAGAATCGGAAGCAGGCTCCAGGCTCCGAGCTGTGAGCACAGAGCCCAATGTGGGGCTCGAATTCATGAACCGTGAGATCACGACCTGAGCCAAAGTCAGTTGCCCAACTGACTGAGCCACCCAGATGCCCCTGATATTCATTCTTTATTTAAAGTAACTTTTTGGTGTTACCATTTTTTTACTTCATTATATAGCAAGTATTTGCATACACAGAAATCACAGTACGTTTCCAAACTATTTTTAAAATGGGAAAAATTAAATTGCTGCGTTTCATAAGTAATGTCACTAGGTGTGTGCTTGAATGTATTATGGCTTAATCTGTTTTGTCTTACTAGACTCTGGTCTTGTCCTCAAGCTATTACATCGTGGCGTCGGTGGTTAGTTTTAGAAATACAACCCTTTCTGGTAACTGAAATCTGACATGTTCTTTCTGTGGGTGAAAAGAGCTAATTTACGTTCACTGTTACCTGCACGTTCTGGCTTTTGTCAAGTCACAGGTTTATCTATTTCAGTGTGGTTTTTTGCTATCTAGGGTACAGGAGCTTTGTTTTACTGATCCATTTGACAATTTTGCAATATACAACCACATACCTGGAAGCCAAGCACGCAAACACACAGACACACACACAGACACGCGCGCACACATACCTGCCAATTTACATAATAGGAAAGACACTAAAGGAAGACATTTGGGGCTCAAATCACATATTCAGCTCAGCCTAGGGTGGTCACTTTTAGATGAAATCAGTCTACAAGGTTATCCATGTAATGGGAATAAATTTAGTGATTATTCACAAGGGTGTTGGGAAAAAAAATGATCTTTGTAACAACAAAGTGCATTTAACAGCACATAATTATCACTCAAAAACGTTAACTACTCCATCATGATGATCATGACGTAATCTTTAAATTACGTACTCACACCTGTATTTCTCGACTTCTTTATCCCATACTAGTAAGCTTTTCACCATAAACATGTGGCCACAAACACATTATCTTCCCACCTCTCGGGAATGTCCCCTTCCCACTGGTATTTTGAGACTGTGGAAGAAAGATAGCATTTACACTCAATGCCTATCTGTAATTATTTTAATCCTATTCCAAATAGGATGCAATCTCTTGGCTCTTGAACACAACATCTCCCTCACTACTTAAACTGTCTGTCGTTCTGTCTGCCTGCCTGCATTGTCCAAAGTAGCTGGTGCATTTCATTTTATAGTGACTCCAGTAGACTTGGGGACACAACACTGTCTTTGATGACGTGTGCTGTTAAGTCAGATATCTCTCTAGAAGCTGCGTAAGGTGAACACGCATGCCTGGAAGTCCTACCCCTGAGGCACAGACACCAATGGCACAAGAAGACCCACATGAAAATCTAGAGGAAGATTAAAAGAATAAAAAGGTTCAGAGGACTGTGGCCATCATTTCACCCCAAGCATGAGCCATGCACCAATTTGTGAAGTATGTACGAACATAACACCAATGAAGCTGTCCCGGTCCAGGTGAGTGTCCCAGCAAGGACTGTAACGTCCGTGCATGTGCACATTAGGCACCAGACAAGGACACTCAGGAGAGTATCAACCCCCTGGCAGCTGAGCTGAGCAAAGACGGATATTCTTGACCCGCAGTTTTCTTATTTGCTTGCCGCTGAAGGGGTGGAAAGTCACCTCTATGTGTTTTTCCATACGTGTGCTTCCTTCGTATGGGATTAGGACTCAACCGTCCAAGCCTATGACTCCCGTCACTATTTTCCCCTCACAACACCTAATCCCCCAAACCTATTCTGTTATGTTCCATCCTTTTCTTCGTGGGTAGTCCTGAGGGATGTCAATGTTTGCTCCTCTGGTTCCTGGGAAGCAGGTTTTAAAAATGAGATGCGTGGGGCGCCTGGGTGGCTCAGTAGGTTGAGCGTCTGACTCTTGATTTTGGCTCAGGCCATGATCTCATGGTTTGTGGGATCGAGCCTTGAGTCAGGCTCTGTGGTGACGGCACACAGTTTGCTTGGGATTATCTCTCTCTCTCTCTCTCAAAATAAATGAATAAATAAATAAAATCTTTAAAAAACAAGGTATGTTTCCTTTTACTTGCAGATTTCGGATTTTTACTTACTGTTTTGTCGTACAAAAATATCTGCTTACTGGCATATGGGTGGGGAAATGAGGTAGTTCACATTTGTAATTTTCATTAGTGGCTGACTTGGCAAATATATAACTGCCTGATGGATGGTGAATGTTTGTATATTCTTTGGAGGTCCCACAGAGCACTGCATTTTGTATGGTGCTAGGAGGAGCATTTGCTGTGTGTGGTTGTTACCCACCCTGCTATCTTGCTAACCGTGGATCAAAGAGAGTACTTAGTAATTTCCTATTATTCTCTCTCTCCCTCCTTCTCTATCTTTACTGCCATTTTTGCCTGTGCCTCTCTCATATTCCCCAAATAAAAATTCCACTATGCGTTGTTCCCTTCCCTATTTTATTCCCATATACATTTTCCTCAAAGTTGCCTACTATTTTACATATTAGCTAGCATAATAAGTATGATATCTATTCAACAGACCAATAGGGTTATGCTTCTCCCAACAATCTGCTTAAGATCCTTGACTCAAGCATGGAACCCCGTCTAGTTAGCCAATATCTTTTGACCAGCACAGAAAGCTAGTTTTGGGTGCCAGTTTCTAAAAGCAGTACCTCCCTTCTACCCTTGCCAGTTCAGATTATTTTCCTCATCACTTGGCTTCCTGGGAAGTGAAAGGCAAAAGTCCATGCTTCATCTGATTTGGCTTTTTGAGGGTCAATGCTGCATGCTTGAACAAAGGCATAATCACAGGTGGGGGGAAACAAACACTGAACACGTTATTATCTATCTGTTAGCCGCCATGATTTTTGTTTGGCATGTCCTATAAGGATGTCTCGCATGTTTATGGCTGTAAGTGCGAGCACGCTGATTATTTTCAGACTTGCACACTCAACCTTTCTTCCATTAAGAAGGAAGACTGAGTCTCTCCAGTGGAGGGGGGAGGAATGACTTCATTTCCCACAACATAGCCAACCTGGATCGACAACCTGTGGGCATTTCAATCTGCAATATATCAACTCACGTCTTCTGCCGGGGTAGCTCAAACATGAGTTAGTGTGGTCATTCACCATCGAGGTAAAACATTGAATACGGACGTTCTGCTGCACAAAACACCCTGAACTAGCCACTTTTACATGTCTCCTTCTCAAACACATCTTTCTCTTAATTAAAAAAAAAAGTCTGTAGATCTAGATATATCACCACCTACCTATGTTCTCACCAACTTCCTCCTGAGTTTCATGATCCCACCAGTTTAAGCTATTAAAATATATGTATATATTTCCTCTCAAATTATAGCCAACGTCTTCCTATTCTTGTTCATCATTGTGACTGTAACTCACTCCATGCAGAAAATCTGATATGTTTTTTCCATAATTTGGGTAAACTTCCTTCTGGTTCAAACACAAACCCACCAGAATACTTTGCAACCTAAATGGGAATGTTAGTTAGCAAACAATTCTTAGATAAACCATTTAAAGGGAAGTCATGTATTCACACATATCTTCTCAACAAGCAGGTAAGACAATGTTCATGGTTTCCACACTTGTAATTGACCAAACGGTTCGTACAAACATGGGCGTTGTTTCCACCTTCTTCTGCGACCCATTACTACTGGCTTTCCCCTCAGTCATCGACTCACGGGGTCATCAGTCTTTACTGTGGCATGGACCTCCTCCCCGAAAGATGTGATTCATCAGTGATTTTGGCTGAGAATCTGCACACACACATGTCCAGTGGACAATGATTCTGTGGTTGGGCGGTCTGGCCCTGAAAGGAACAGACTTTAAGGATGTTTGAGGAAGTGTTTTGAGGCTGATTCTTGCTAACTGGGTCAAAAGGATGACGATATTGGTGCTCCAGGGGAAGGTTCTCAAAAGCCAACAGTACAGGAGGCTCCCGAAATCAGATTAATATCCCAACCTCATTCTGTGGGTGGCTCCATTGTCTTTCAACAGCCACCTCATGCTTGCTTGACGGACTTATGAAAAATAAGGCCCATGGTTTCAGGGTTAGGCATTATCCTCAGGGTAAAGAATTTGGACTCACTAGGACTGGACATGGCATTCTCCACTGTGTCTGCAATAGTACCCCATCATGAGCCTTTACTTCTGGACCAAGCACAGGGTTGATGAGATGTTCATCTAATGGAGAGTACAGTTCATTGGACGTCTTCCTTCAGAAAAGAAAGGGGGTTTCTGGTTCTAAAACAGACACTTTGCCAGGACATAGCATTTGCCTTTCCTCGTGTCTGTTCTTACGATCGCAATCCATCTGGCCTTCCCCTCCATCTTGCTATCCCGCACAAAAGAGCTGTGATGAAAGAAAGCGTTTTCTGGTGAGGTAAGACAACATCTTGATGCCCTGATGAAATTCTCAAGTCTTCTATCATTAGCATATCACTGAACAAGAAGAGGTGGTCTCACGGAACAGCGGAATAGTCTTGTGACGACTGCAAGATAGAGCCATTAGGCAAACGATATCTTTCCAGGCTGTGCCACTTTTAAATAGAATTCTACATAAGCTCTGAACGTTGCTGTTCCCACGTAAAGCACACAGGCGGAGAAAGAGTGAGCGAGTAGGAGGCCAGATCCACCATGTACATATTGTAAACCACATGCCGACTCTTCCTCCTGGTCTGAGCTTTCTGGGTTCTGCATGTTTAGCAACATCGTCACGTGAACTGGAAATGCCTTACCATGGGATACTTTAGAGCCATAAGGATGTACGAGTTTATTGATTTGAATAAAACAATGAAAAACTGACTTAAACGGATGTATCTAAAATCCCTCTATGTGTCATTTCCTTAAACCAATATAGCCTTAGCACCTCCTCTTAGCCCTACTCTCTAATTTTTTCTCTACACTTTTCTTCGACTAGTGCTAACGTTCTCTCTTTTGAACAGGCACATTTAATGCATCCATGTCAGTTCTCAGACAACCTTTTGAGACCACATATAAACACAGTAAAACCTTGGTTTGCAAACATAATTCGTTCCAGAAACATGCTTGTAATCGAAAGCACTCGTATATCAAAGTGAATTTCAAGAGCCACTGGCTCAGTAGCGATCATGTGACATTGGGCGAGTCATGTACGACTCGTATCAGAGCACATCGCGCGTTTATCAAGTTAAAATTTATTGCAAATGTTTGCTCATCTTGCAGAATACTCACAAAACAAGTTACTTGCAATCCAAGGTTTTACTGTATTATCTTTGTGATATGCCATTTTAAAACCCACAGACCTACAACTGACGAATGGATAAAGAAACTGTGGTTTATATACACAATGGAATACTATGTGGCCATGACAAAGAATGAAATATGGACTTTTGTAGCAACGTGGATGGAACTGGAGAGTGTTATGCTAAGTGAAATAAGTCAGGCAGAGAAATACAGATACCATATGTTTTCACTCTTAAGTGAATCCTGAGAAACTTGACAGAAGACCATGGGGTAGGAGAAGGGGAAAAAAAAAAGTTAGAGGGAGGGAGCCAAATCATAAGAGACTCTTAAAAACTGAGAATAAACTGAGGTGGATGGGCGGGGGGAGGGAGGGGAAAGTGGGTGATGGGTATTGAGGAGGGCACCTTTTGGGATGAGCACTGGGTGTTGTATGGAAACCAGTTTGACAATAAATTTCATATTAAAAAAAAAAAAATAAAACCCACAGACCATTAAAAAAATGAATCATGATGAATTAAACCTGAGTGAAATAACAGAAATAGGCATGTATGTGTATGGAGAGGCGGATATGTAAACGATCATAGCAGCAATATTCACAATATCCCCAATCCTGGAAAAACTTGAATGTCCATCTACAAGAAAGTACAAATAAACGCTTGACACATTCATGCAACTGAAAGCAAACAATGCACATGAATGATAATTAGAATGCACTAAAAAGTACATATAAGGACACAGATGATTCTCCAAACCATCAAACACATGTGTGACTTTCCACATCTGTGGAAGATCAAAAGTAAGGTTACTAAGGGGGCAGTAACTGAAGTGGGGAAAGGTAGGGTTTCTCAGATGGTGATAACGCTGTGTTTCTTGACGTGGATTGATTTAGTTTCATAGTCTGGGTGCTTTTGGTTTGTGAAAAATTCATTACCTGGCACACCGCTTGGGATTGATAAACTTGTCTGTACTTGTGCAACACGTCACTTAAAAAGTTTTAAAGAATGTGCATGAAAAAGATGTATGGGGGTGCCTGGGTGGCTCAGCTGACTGAGCGTCCGACTCTTGATTTTAGCTCAGGTCATGGTCCTGGAACTTGGGGACCAAGCCCCCCATGTCTGGCTCCATGCTGAGGATGGAGCTTGCTTGGGATGTTCTCTCTCTCCCTCCCTCCCTCTGCCTGTCTCCCTTGCTCATGCACACTCTAAAATAAATAAATAAATAAATAAATAAATAAATAAATAAATAAATAAATAAAGTAAGTAAGTAAGTAAGTAAGTAAGTAGATAGATAGATAGATAGATAGATAGATAGATAGATAGATGATGGATGGATGGATGGATTAGGTAGGTAGGTAGGTAGGTAGGTAGGTAGGTAGGTAGGTAGATAGATGGATGGATGATGGCTGGATGGATGGATGCACAGACGGACGGATTAGGTAGGTAGGTAGGTAGGTAGGTAGGTAGGTAGGTAGGTAGATAGATAGATAGATAGATAGATAGATAGATAGACAGACAGACAGACAGATAGATAGATAGATAGATGATGGATGGATTAGGTAGGTAGGTAGGTAGATAGATGGATGGATGATGGATGGATGGATGGATGGACGGATTAGGTAGGTAGGTAGATAGGTAGGTAGGTAGGTAGATGGATGGATGGATGGATGGATGGATGGACGGACGGACGGACGGACGGATTAGGTAGGTAGGTAGGTAGGTAGATAGATGATGGATGGATTAGGTAGTTAGGTAGGTAGGTAGGTAGGTAGATGGATGGATGATGGATGGATGGATGGATGGATGGACGGATTAGGTAGGTAGGTAGGTAGGTAGGTAGGTAGGTAGATAGATAGATAGATAGATAGATAGATAGATAGATAGATAGATAGACAGATAGATAGATGATGGATGGATTAGGTAGGTAGGTAGGTAGGTAGATAGGTAGGTAGGTAGGTAGATAGATAGTTACAGCGATAGATAGATAGATAGATAGATAGATAGATAGATAGATAGACAGACAGACAAAATGAAATATACGAAGGTCACAATGTGCAAGCTCTCAGTAGCCTACTTAGAGGAACCATCCTAGACAGGTACTTCCTGCAAGGTACTGACTGTGTTCTCTGAGATGACGGATGCTACTTCCATGGCATGGAGACTCCCTGAGCACATCATGAGGGGTGGAGTGAGGCTTCTATCATGCGGGCTTGTGGATGCACCTGTCCCAGCTTCCGCACCCCCCCGGGGGCTGAGTCTAGATTTCATACCTGGGACCAGGATTGTGGCTGTACCCTAACTACTTGGAAACTCCATGCAAAGCTGGACGATGGTAGATAGCTATGTGATCTCTCATGGGGCCCCACACTCAACTGCCATCCTGTGTGTAGCACTCGTGATCCCTGTCCCCGTGCAAGTGCAAACAGCAGCCTGTAGGGCCTCTGCAGATTCCCAACCAGATCCTGCTGACGTGGGCTTCCTCCTCCCCACCACGTGTGCATGGCCGCAGTCCTCCTGCTCAGCAGGGAGGATTTCCTTGTTGGGTTAGTGTCTCCGTCACACCTTCAGGCATCCTCTCGTAACGCTCCTCCTGGTATTTTATTTCCGTAAGCCAGAGAACAGGATCCAAGAGTGAAATCACGGTGCCCTCCTGATGGAGGTTCATAGTCTGAGTTGTGTTCCTGACGCATGTTTTTACTCCTCTCCAGCTTGCGCTGTCCTCATTACCGGCAAACCTAGTTATTTTATTAATGCCAATGGACACCACGGTCATGGCAGCTCATTTATGTCTTCCTGTTGGAAGCTGACAATGTTGTGTCAAATCACAGCCAAGTGGTAGTTCACTGCAGGGAAAGTTATATTTATTATTAATTAAATGTAAATGGGAAAATCAGCCGATGATAAATGGAAAAAGAAGGGGAGAAATGAAAAAAGAAAGATTTCCCACACATGTATTGAGAACACCATTTTCCCCATTCAAATATTTTACAGTGTGTATGTTTGGATTTTGGATTTGTATTCAACAAATGATGATATTCAAGATTTGCTGATTTGGGCAATTACCTAATTTGCTATTAACTGATCAATTTGAACTCCTTTTATATATTTATGTTTTTTTAAATTTTTATTTATTTATCTTGAGAGAGAGAGAAAGAGCATGCGGGGCAGTGAGAGAGGAAGAGAGAAAGAGAACCCCAAGCAGGCTCTGTCCAGCGTAGAGCCTGATGCAGGGGTTCTAACTCATGAACCATGAGATCAAGACCTGAGCTGGAATCAAGAGTCGGATGCCTAACACCTGAGCCACCCAGGTGCCCCATATATATTTATGTTTTACAAAGACGTTGATTTTCATGACAAACTTGCTCCTAACAAGCATGCTGACCATGACATAAAGGATGTTACTGTAAGGGATGTCACATGTATATATATGAATCTGTATATATACGAACAATGTCCTCGATCTGTGGTATCTGGAAAGAAACGTGATTAACTTTTGTGAGAGACAGAACAGGCAAATCCTGAACAAATCAATTGAAATTCACTGCATCTTGTTTTCCCCAATCACGAATACATCAGAGCAAGGGAGGTGTGCTGAGTAAGTTAAGCACCAAGTATCAGCATCCTGTTATTAAGATATTAAGAGAGACTTTTCTTACACACACACACACACACACACACACACACCAACCTGCATTTCAGAAAACAGGTGCTTTGTAAAACGAGTATCATGGTTGACTTCCAGTCCATTGTTTAAATGTTGAGTGCAAGCAAGAAGACAGGAGTGGTAAAGCTTAATGGGAGGGGTTTTGGGAGGAAAACATTTATTCCTCTCTGCAAAGGGCATACTGCGTTTCCTTGGAAACATTAACGCACATAAGCAACTACACGAGGGAGGCAAACCTTGTTTTAATCATTTTAATTTCTACTGGTTTTTTTTTCTTCCCAAAAGTCTCCTCATTCACTCCAGTGTTGCCAGGATGGAACACTTGTGGTGTCCCAATTTATCTCGGTTGCCAAGCCTCGGTGAGACTGCTTTTACCTACAGCTTTCCCATCTCGGGACATTACGCACAGCTCAGTATGACAGAACAACAGAAATTCAAGTCTTAAAAAATGAACTCTACCCTTATCTAAATATGTGCAAAATGGAATTTTGGAAAAATCTGGAAATAGTTTATCCAGAAGTCAATGTAATTGAAGTTTCTTTTATTTTTAAAAAAGTTTTTTTAATGTTTATTGATTTTTGAGAATGAGACAGAGAGACAGAGCATGAGCAGGGGAGGGGCAGAGAGAGAGGGAGACACAGAATCCCAAGCAGGCTCCAGGCTCTGAGCTGTCAGCACAGAGCCCGACATGGGGCTCGAACTCATGGACCGTGAGATCATGACCTGAGCCAAAGTCAGACGCTCAACCGACTGAGCCACCCAGGCACCCCAATGTAGTTGAAGTTTCTTTACTGTCCTTGAGCACATCTGGTTTAGTAGAACGTCACATGGTCACATGGCTAGTTCTCTCAGTTAGCATATTTACAGCTCATGCCATTCAAGGACTCTGTTTTCTACCATATTAACGTTTCTATGTCACTTTTGAGCAGATGAGTAGGAGTCAGTGAAACTGAAGCATCTATTGTGGTTTCACATAACAGTGACCATCTTGAGGTTTTGGTAGAAATAGCATGAATCTAACCTGTGTGGTTTTTCCTGGATTCATTTGTCTACTGTTCATTTCACACAGTGAACCAATATCAAGTTGGTATTCTGTTCTTAATGCTGTGGTGGGTACTTGGGCTACATCAGAGAACCAAACTGTCAAAGACATCTAATCCTGAAGACCTTACATTCATGGGAATATGGACAGAGGAAATAAAAAATAAATAGGGGCACCTGGCTGGTTCAGTCGGTTGAGCGTCCAACTTCAGGTCAGGTCATGACCTTGAAGTGTGTGAGTTCAAGCCCCACGTCCGGCTCTGTGCTGACAGCTGAGAGCCTGGACCCCGCTTTGGATCCTCTATCTCCCTCTCTCTGCCCTTTCCCCACATGCATTTTCACAAAAATAAGTAAATACTAAAATTAATAAATGAATAAACCACGCACCAGGTGACAAAATCATTAACTGCTATGGTAATCATCATCATCATCTGGTCTACCCTTGGATTCCAGAACCATAAATTATCACATTTTTTCATAATTACATTTTTAACGTAAGGACAGTTGGTGAAGTCTAACATAAAATGTTCAAAGGTTATCAATACTTATTTGATTTTTTTTTAATGTTTACTTATTTATTTTGAGAGAGAGTATGAATTTGGGAGAGGCAGAGAGAGAGGGAGAGAGCAGGAGAGCGGCAGAGAGGGAGAGCAAGAATCCCAAGCAGGCTCTGGGCTGCCAGTGTAGAGCCCAACACGGCCTTGGTCCCATGAACCATTAGATCATGACCTGAACTGAAATCCAGAGTCAGACGCTTCATGACTGAGCCACCCACGGGCTTTCAAACTCTAAAACGTTTCCTGATAAATTACACACTTGGTGTTAAAACTATTAGAACCAGTAAGTCTTATATTAAACATTTTTTAAATGGAATTCAATTGAACGTCCATAATAAACTAATTAGTGATAAATTAGATTGGCAAATGGCTTGCTCATTAATCAGAATTAATACGGACTCAGGAAGAAACAGGGCTGTCATCTAAATGCTGCTATCCCATCAACATTCATGTTAAATCCCCAAGCCAAGGGGGATGGTATTAGGAGGTGGGGCCTTGGGGAGGCAATTAGATTGTGAGGTGGAGCCTCATGGGCGGGAGACCCCCAGGGAGACCCCTCGTGCCTTCTACCGCATGAGGACACAGGGAAGTGGGTCATGTCTGAACCGTAAGACAGTCTGCCCCAGCCACGGAATCTGCCGATGCCGCGACCCCGGCCTCCAAAGGGGGTGAGAAACGAAGGTGTGTTGTGTACAAGCCCCCCAGTCTACGGTGGTTTTGTTACAGCAGCCTGAACGGACTGAGACAAACACCACTGTTAAACTTGTAGTTCACACTTCAATCGTTAGAGAAAAGTGAAATGTACGAGCTGCCGAAGGAAATGCCAGGGGTCTCTGAGAGCACGCTTTCAACTTCAGTGACACAGAATCCCCTCAGAGCCCATTTCAAAAGCGCGTTCCCAGGCCACATTCCAGATGGTCTGCAGGGCGGGGAGACAGCGTATATAATCTGGAAGGGACAAGAAAGTCGAGAGTGGACCCTCTCCAGCATCATACTCTGTCCTTCAACTACAGGTCTCACCGGGGATCACTACATGCCAAGCATCCCTGTTTTCAAGCAGAGATTTGATGGTTCTAGACCCAGGGGATTCCACAGGGGATCCCCTGTCCCCTGCTCCCACTGTGTGCACCGACCGAATCCTGTCTATTTTGCTCAATGTCACGTGTTTCAAGTCTGATGCAGATTTGAGCGTGCGACTCTGGTTGGGTCGTCGGCATGAATTCTGGGAGATCTGGGGGAACCTGAGAACGTGACGGCTTTCGTTGCACCCCACGGCTGAGCTCCAAGGATATAACCCTGCAGGTGGCCGTGCCACCACATGCACTGAGGAGCAGCAGCTGGCAAAGAAAAGGAAAGCCGACAGAAGAGAGGAAGTGCAGAAAGGGTGACAGGAAAAAGAGACAAGAATGTTCTAAGCAGCAACTGGGAGTCGCTGGATGGGGCCACACCTGCGTCCCGCGAATTTATACTTCTCAGTTTGGGGAAGATACCCTCTCTCTTTCTCGCTCTCTGTCTCTGTCATTTGGCTGAAAGAAAAACCATCCCCACCAAGCCTGATTCTGCCACGAACGAAGCCATTCCTACAAGCTGTTGGGGACAATTCACTGAATATTTAACTCCTTGGTACCAGACGGTCCTTGGCCACATAATGCCCACAGAAGGAAGGCGTCACCTGTACCCGTCATCCGTCTGAAGACAGAGGTAGCAGGTAACTAAATCTCCCACCGTGTGATCAAATGGTGCTCCGATGAAGAAAAACATGTTATATTAGCAAGGAAGTAGGAGTGATGCACTCTGCTTCAAGGAAGCATAATTAATTACATTTCTCCATTTCCATGACAACATGGAGAAATTACCTAGGATGATACAGAGTCCCGGAAATAATATTAATTCCTTTGTAATAGTATTTTGGAAGGGAAGGAAGAATTTTTAGTTGTTTTAAAGGTAAAGCTCACAAAAACAGTACCATTACAGATATTATATATTCCATATGCATGTAACTATGTGCACATATATATGCATACATATATATATATGTTCTATAATCCACATTTGGGGACCATCTATTTTCTCTCAAGTGACACACAGGAGCTTCATGGAACAGGGGATAGAAGGTCCCCACATAACGAGACATAAAAATGAGAATCCTCCGGGATTTAACTTTTTTTTTTTTTTTTGCATCACACAGGATACCTTCCACCTCTGATTCACCGTAGAGACAGGCAGTTGTACTTAAATGGTACCAGCTTGCAGAATAATACAACAGCTACTTCCTTCCCTCCTTCCTTCTTCCTCCCTCCCTCCCTTCCTTCCTCCCTCCCTTCCTTCTGTTCTGAGACTGAGCTCACTGGATCGAGATTCTGTCTAGCAGCTGACACAGGAAGCTATGACATTACGTCAAACTATATGGTTTGGAGAAATGAAAACAGCCAGTCTGGGAGGGATACACAGAACGAGACAGAGAAATGCAGAAAATTCTGGGTGTAACTTGATGACAAAATCCCACGCGAAGAACGAAAATCGCGGTGTGTAATGTTTCGCCTTGCCATGTGTTTCTGGTCTGCTACATTTTAATTTCATGTGTTAGTGGATTGTACTTTCTGTTATTAAAACAGATGTAGGATCTGCCTTACCAGCATTTCACGAAAATCAATGTAAGGAACAATTTGCCTGCGTTGTTCTGGCTGCTTTAAATATGTTAATTCATTTAATTCTTGCAAATTTTTGCCACATTGTTATTATACTTTCACAGAGAGGAGACTGGCCCGGCGAGAGGGACTAAATTATCCAAAATCCTACCTAAGTGACAGCGCTTTGATTAAATCAGAGATGGGATTCCAGAGCCCATGATCTATTTCAACATATATATATAATATATATACATATATATATATTTCCATGATTACATTGGTTACATTACTAAAACATGTAAGTTTTAGTACAGATATTAAAAACAAATTTGTATGTATATATACCTACATGTATGTTCATATGCAAAGACGTGACAGACAGATGCATGTTGGATGATCGGTGGTTACAGATTTTTAAAATACTGGAACTCACTTAAAATTATTGATGCCAAGCCCAAACCTTTTCTTTATGTTAGGGTTATAACTCTTGATAGTTACCATATTAGAAATTTTTAAGAGTGAAAAAAAATAGATTTTTCTTAACTCATGTGCATAGAATAATCAAAACCCATTACATCGTATCACTTACACTGTTATGAAAACAGCATTTTCTAAAATAAAATGTAGTGGCAACATTCATGTCCTATTTCACTTTGTAAATCTCCTTAATGTTTGTCCTAATAGAAGACAGTTGGATGCTGATGTCTGTTTCTGCGTTCAATCTGTTGCAATATCACATGCCACATGGTTTCTGGAAAACTCGAGTGACAGAAGGAGATTACAAAAGGCAAATACCGTCTTTGAGCAATTATGAAAACAGAAGTGAACACACGGGCATACTATCTGGGGTGACCCTGGGCTTCCCAGAGCAAACAATTCACTTTGAGAATTACTGGGTGATGGATCCATCAGTCTATCTCTCTATCATCTACAAATATGTCTATCTAGCTATCCATCTATCTTTCCATCCATTCTATTTATCAATCATCCATCCATCATCTACCTATCATCCATCCATCCATCATTATCTATCCACCTATCTATCTCTTTCTATCCCTGTATCTATCCATCAATCAATGTATCCCTCTATCTTTCATCTCTCATCTGTCATCCATCCATCACATCATCTATCTGTCCCTATATCTATCCATTTTTATATCTATCATCCATATCTATCTATCTATCTATCTATCTATCTATCTATCTATCTGTCTATCTAATCTATCTTTCAATCATCCATCCATCAGATGTCTATCCATCAGCTATCTATTCATCATCCATCTATCTTTCCAGCCAGCCAGCTATCTACCTAAGTACTGATATACCTACCTAGATCTATGTGGTTATCTATATAGCTATTCATCTGTATCTATCATTACACTGATATTTATAATTCTGTTTATATTTAGGTATGTATTTACCCTAAAATTGAAAGGAAATTTTAAAAAATGAAATTCCAAAGGGATAATACAGAAGACCCAAGGTAAACAAGTAGGCATAAACCTGCCTTTTATCACTAGAGTACATTCTCAGAATTCCGTCCTTGCCTTTATATTTCTCTCCTAATCAGGAAATTTTTGCAGAAAGTACTGTGGAAATGCTCCTCAATTATCTTGACACTATGTTGGACTTTTCTCTGAGCATCGCACCTACTTAAAATGTCACGGATTCTCTCTTTAGTGTAGACATGGGACATGAACAGTTTGGTTTGCACATGAACCAGTTTACTTCGGAAGCCAGGGGAATACGAGCATGGTGAATATGTTCCGATCTGTTCTCCTCAAAGATCGCAATTTGAATTTCTTCTTTTATTTACGTGTTCATGCTTTTGCCCGTAACTGTCCTGGCCACTGGATTTTTCTTACAAATTTGTGGGAATTTCTCAAATGTCTAGGTGATATTTTCTTGGTTGTAAGATTTGACAGGGCAAAAATGTTCCATCCATTCAACTTAAAAAAATTGTTATGTATATTTATCCTGTATTTTGATGGAAAAAATATCTGTCAAATTTCTTATCCTCTACTTGATATTTTTAAAAAAGAAATGTCCCTACAACCCTAAACCACTCAGATGTTTTCCTGTATTTTCTTGTGTTAATTTGTCACCTTTACTCTTCACATGTAGACTTCTCTATCTAGAATCCAACTTGGTCTCTGGATATAGGGTAAGGTACACTATTATTTCTTACACAGAGGGAGCTAGTTTTCCACATACTAACTAAATGGCCAGACTTTCTGCAGTAAGTCATGATGCCAACCGGACTCCATATCAGTTTCTATATAGTCAAAGTTCTGGAATTTTCTGTGCTGCTCTCTTAGTCTATTTCCAGTCTCTGAACCATCAACAAAGTGTTTTCAATATCATACATACTTCATAAAATATTTGTCTGATAAGACAGCTCTATTTGTTATTATTTCTTAGTGTTACCTTAGCTATTTTCTATTTTCTATTATGTATATAAACTTCAGAATATGTTAATGGAGTTTCTAAAAGAAACAGTGGGTATTTTGATTAGTGTTGCGGTGATAGTATGATTAAATCTGCAGAATTCATATTAACATATTAGTCACGCTTTTCAAGGTTCACATGATCATCTCTCTTGATTACTTTCCTTTGTTAACTTTGTATATTCTTAGATAATTCCTAGATTTTTTATACTTTTAAATTAATGTCATAATAAATGTTATTTGCATTATACTTAGGAATTCATTACTATGGAAAAACACTACTGAATTTTTAAAGATAATCTCATAAGCTAATCTTTTATCTAATCATCTTGCTGGGTTCTGTTGTTAAATCTGATTCCTAAGTTTATATACACAACTTTTTTCTCATACAGATGATGATTCTGTAAGCAAAGGCAAGTTTAACTGTTCCCTTCCAATCTTTAGTCAGCGAATTTATTTTTCTTCATCGTATTTATCAGGATTGGTAATATAACATGCAGTAATGATTTTATGCCACGTGTGTATCATGACCTATGAACACATATAAACTATGTATTATGGACTAGATATATAAAGTCGCCACACAGCGAATACCCTTAACATCAAAGCCATACCCCTGGGCATTTATGCCTACATAGAGCCAAGCAGATCCAAACAGAATTGTAGGTAATCATATTTGTGTCCGCCTTGATAATCAAAAGAGGAATCTCAGGAGCCATTAAGACAATAACAGATTTATACAACTACATAAGAGTTCATTTAAAATTTTCTCTGTGGCTAGAGCACCTGGGTGGCTCAGTTGGCTGATCATCTGCTTCTTGATTTCGGCTCGGGTCGTGACCTCACGATTCATGAGATCGGGCTCTGTGCTGAGAGTGGACCCTGCTTAAGATAGATTCTCTCTCTCTCTCTCTCTCTCTCTCTCTTCCCCTCCGCAGCTTGTGCACTCTCACTGTCTCTCAAAATAAACATACATACATACAAATGTCTCTGTGGCAAAAGACCCCAAATCAAACTCAAAACCAAACATAATGCTCCAATAAACGCAGGAAAGATTTTTCTGTAAAGGGCCAGATGGTAAAGTTTTGGAATTTGTGGGCCATATGTTTGTGCAGCAACCAAAGTCTACCATTAGAGCTGGAAAACAGCCACAAATCATCCATAAATAATGGGTAGCACTGTGCTCCAATGGAACTTTATTTATAAAAAAATGGTTCACAGTTTGTGACACCTCACTTAGAATAAAGTGTTTGGGGCTGATATAAAACAGAATGGATAAGTAACAGTAGTGTTCTAGGAAATGTTTACAAACTGACCCAGTACAAAAACTGCCAGAGGATATGATTTAAGTGTATACACCTTCTTTTTATATATGAATATTCCATTCTTTCAAGATGAGCAGGAATCCATAGAACAATATTTTAGTTTTTCAGTATTCGGGTGACTGTCAGAAAATACTGGGCCTAGAACTCTTAATGCAAACTCTCATTGTTCTGTGGATTTGTTTGTTTTTTGTTTTTGAATTTTCCTATCATTTGATTTTGGTTACTTTTTGTTTTAATCAGCAGATAAGATCTGCTAGGTACCAAAATCTAAAATGAGGTTCTAACTCAGAGCAGGTAATTAAAAAAAAATTTTTTTTAATGTTTATTTATTATTTTGAGAGAGAGAGAGAGAGAGATAGAGCATGAGTAGGGGAGGGGCACAGAGAGAAGGAGACACAAAATGTGAAGCAGACTCCAGGCTCTGCGCTGTCAGTGCAGAGCCCTACGCAGGGCTTGAACTCAAGAACCGTGAGATCTTGACCTCAGCTGAAGTCAGACACTTAACCGACTGAGCCGCCCAGGCGCCCCCTAGTGCGGGTAATTTTAGCACTGGAATCTGAAAAGTAGTCCCTCTCCCATGAAAGCCATTTCATCCTTAACTAGGTACTTGGCGACCATGTCCACACCTTGGGGCACACGAATTTCCTCTTGTGCACGGGCCAAGCTGACAGAGCATTTCCATCCAACACCGGCTACACAGGACAGATACGATGAAGGACCCCAACAGTCAGCTGAGGCCTTCGGAAGGCAGTGTTCACCCAGAACACCCCGTGTCTTGGCCCTCTGTACGTCTGGGTCTTTTGTACAGCATTTATTTTTTTTTTCCTCCACTTGTCTTTCTTGGGCCTCACATTTTCTAGCGTGGAACATCTGCCGTTTGGTTACTTCACACATAAACATGGGAAGCGATCGTTTCACGTGATCTTGAAGGAAGTGTTTCACGATCTCCCCTACCTAAGCCTGGATCCTGCACCACCAAGGAGCCGGCTGATAAGCCAGATGGTCCACAGGTGCTGTCTCTGGGTGTGTAAGAAGGCTGAGTTCCGTTACGAGCAATTATGAGGAACCAGGACAGATACCCTCACACTTTTTCCCTCCAGACCGTATTCTTGCCCTTCAATGTATATTTCACCTGTGTCTTTGTTCTCTCGTCGAAGAAAGTTAGGAATACAAATGAAGAGTGAAAGGGAAAAAAAGAATTAGAACGTCTATCTTCATTATTATGCGGTGAGGCACTGAAAAATATAGGCAGCCATGTATTTTTTAAAGCTACAAGAATAGTAATTATTACTATTTCATTAAATGACATCATTTGGATCCACATGATGTATAAACGCAATCCACTCATTTAACATTTATTTACGCTGTTTCTTTTGGCGGTGTGTTATTTCATGTTAACACGCTGCACTTTGCTTATTATACGAAACAATCCTTACCCCTAAACTGTTATTTGTATGGAAATACAAATGTCAGTCCATTCGGCAAATTGATTTTAAACGAGAAAAATCTAAACAGACAGAAAGGAGGGAGGGAGGGGTGGGACGGAGAAAGGGCATAGGTAGAAGGCTGGATGAAAAATACATAAGGTTTTGGTTTGTTTTTAGGAGAAAACAAATAGACAGAAACTTCACCAAAAAGATGAGAAAAGACCTAAGAAAGCACAAATGCAAGAACCAGAAAGGAACAAGATTTCTCTTCCCCTACCCGCCATATTTATTTTTATGATTTCCATTCTATATTACAAACTATGGTTGTGATTTGCACATCTTCAACTTCCTTGTGACAGTATTGATGGGCACTTGACCCTTCAACAAAGAGGGGGCCAACCCACACTCAAAAGTCCGCATATAACTTCTGCCCCTGCCCCCTCAAAATGTAAATACTAATAGCCTACTGTTGACCAGAAGCCTTATTGGTCATATAAAGCTCATAAGCACATACTTTCTGTGTTATAAGATACTGAATTCTTACAATCAAGTAAGCTAGAGAAAAGAGAATGTGATTAAGAAAACCATAAGGAAGAGAAAATAGGTTTATAGTACTCTATTGCATTTATCAAAAAGAAAACAATAAAAATCCACGTCTCAGTCTATCCATATTCTTCAACCATCAACTGTATGTAGCACTGTAACCAGGTTATGTAAAAGAATACATAAGCTAGAATGAGCACTTCACAATTTGGGGCGCATGCACTTTGTTAAAGAGTATCTTGAGCCATGACCCCCAAAGACGGCTATGAATGATAGCAGGACCCAGATGGAGCACCTCAGGGTGGGGGTCATTTACAGGTGTCCCACCATTACCCTACTATATGGATATTACACCACTCCATTATTATATGGATATTACACTATTGTGCATGTGCGCAAATTTCTTACTTATGTCTGGTATTTATGTATTGGTTTCTGCTACACTATTAAGCAGTTTCACTGACAATCCATAATTTTATGAAGGTAAATTATATCTAACGAAAAAACCAAAAAACCCATTTAAGACTACTTTAATCCACTGTATATTATCAAATCCTAATCTTGTGTTCTAACTGTGCAGTTTAAAAAAATAACTCTATTGCAATTTTGATAAAAGAATTTAGAATTCTTAAATTTTATGTTTGTATAGATGCCTCATAAATAATTAGTTTGGGACTTTATTTGTTTTTTATTTACTTTTGAGAGAGAGAGAGACAGAGAGACAGAGCACAAGCCAAGAAAGAGCAAAGAGAGAGGGAGACACAGAATCCGAAGCAGGCTCCAGGCTCTGAGCTGTCAGCACAGAGCCCAACATGGGGCTTAAACCCACAAACCGTGACATCATGACCTAAGCTGAAGTTGGATGCTCAACCGACTAAGCCACCTAGGTGCCCCATTAGTTTGGGACTTTAAAACTAAGGTCGTTAATTGACCTAAAAGTGATTAATGTATTTGCAGGACAAATCTTCCAAATCTATGTTATTACTGAGCTATTTGTTTTCATTAAAATGGGATAAATATTTCACTCAATGAAATTAAAACAGTATTTTCATTTTGAAAATGTCTTGGATCTGGGATTCCATTTTTTTTGTTTATACCAGATTTTTGTAACACTTGTATTTAAATGATTGACTGATTATTCTATGTCCACATCAGCAAACTATCTATGTGTGAAATCTATCTGATGATCTGCTTTGATATTTTCATGGCATGTATATCTGTCATCATATGAGGAAAGTAAGATATGCTCCCTCAGGGAACTGGGTGTGTTTGTGAATATCAAATTGGTTTTTACGTATAAAGAGTCTGGCATGTGGTAAGGTCTGTGTAAGCTTTGCTAGTGTTATTATTATTATCCTCATGAGCTGGCCAGAGAAAAGCCAATAAAGTGTCATACTAAACAAACACAGGCAACACCACCTTCCTAAGACGTACATAAAATCACATGATAGGGCTGAACTTCATTTTCATCCTTCTCAGGTGTCAGTTCATCATCAGGGATGCGGCTCTTATTCTCAGGTGTCTTGCAGGATGTGAATACAAAGATGAGAAAACAATCTTCCTGTGTAATAAAGAGTCAGGTCCTTAGAGGTGAGCTTACTCCCCTGGAAACGTGATAAAGGCAGGATCACCACCGTATTAATAGACTGCTTCGTTTATGTAGCAAGAAACAGCGGGTAGGGAGTCACGTGTTTTGAGGTCTCCTGAGTGTGTGACTGTAGTGCTGAGTGGGTTCCTCTGGGGGGGTATGATGTACCCTCTAAGCCAAGAGGAGATGTTGTGATGGTGCCCATGGGTGAGCCATGGTTCTTGTCTCGGGCTGGCCTCAGTGAACTGATATGATACCTTGTGTGGTCTGTACTAACAACGAGCTTTCTGATGCTGTGACATCTTGGGAACTTTGCTGACCCGGGAGAGACTGCCCCTTCCAAGGTTAGCCCATTTTCAGAGATAACAAACAGCTCAGTCCAGCATGGACTTTTCAAATGCCAGCCAACCAAGACAGAGCCTAACCCCAACCACCTTCCACCTGACTTAGCCTCCTGAGTGCCAGATACCGAACAACTCAAGACAGGCCCCTGTCCCCTAAAGCCCACAGGAATTACTCAAAGCACCCTACCCCAGACCTGCTTACCTGCCTCACTCATACCTTCCCAGGGGAACCACTATCAAGGCTCCTGCCCACTGAGGCTCCGTGTACGTCCTGACTGGCGATTCCACACATGGCTGGTATGGGGTATCTCTTCAACGGTCTCCTGATCTACTGGCTTTACTGGACCTAAATTTTTTTTAAATTTTTGTCAATGTTTATTTATTTTTGAGAGACAGAGAGTGAGCGAGTGAGCACGAGCAGGGGAGGGGCAGAGATAGAGGGAGGCACAGACTGCAAAGCAGGCTCCAGGCTCTGAGCTGTCAGTACGGAGCCTCACGCGGGGCTTGAACTCATGAACCGTGAGGTCATGACCTGAGCCAAAGTCACATGCTTAACTGAGCACCCAGGTGCCCCTGAATGCCTTGAGTTTTTAAAGGTCCCTTCTGTGCTAGTAGGATATTTAAGACAGAATTTATGATATCATCCTGCTAACTGCCGTATTTTGATGTATTTAATAAAACGGTGATAAATAAAATATTGCCGCATATCCGGGAGTTGCAGAGAACTCCTTTAAGTACCAGGAGAGAGACAAGGGAACGTAGAAAAGAGATTTCGGTGTGCAGGTGGGGAAATAAATACCAGGGAGTTGGTATTACCTGACCTGTTTGGAAGGGGGATCTGAGATGCGTGGGGGGACAGTCAAAGTCTCTTTGAGGGGCTGCAATATGACAGACTGAGGTGTCTAAAGTGTCTTTGCATTCAGCTATGCTGGCATAGGCTGTTCTACCACGTCCCGGAAAACGAGAGGTACCAGATCTCCCAGAATGGGGAGCCGTGACGGGTACACAGCGCCAGCCTCCCGGACAAAATGCCATCAGTCGGTTCTGTTTTCACATCACATTTCACCGTGTGATTTAATGGCCAACGTCCTCTCCTAGCCATGAGGATCAGCTCGTGTCCCTGAACATGACAACAGTCAAATGACACAGGGGACTTGTACAGCAAGTGCACAAAACGAAAGGGAAATATTTAACATCGCTTCAAGGACACCTGTGTTTGTGGAGGACAGTCTCCAGGATACGGTGTTTAGGGTTAGGAAAGTCACAGGTGCACAGTGAGGAGTGAAGGTTGTGTCTCCGAGAAACAGAATCTTTCAGGAGAAGGCATATCACTCAACACGTGCCATCGCTTCGGGTGCGTGAACTCCGATTTGGTGATTGTCCATATTCGTGCTCCTGCCTAGGAGGGCCGGGAGAAACGGCCCCCGGATTCCACAGACAAGACTCTGTTTATTGCCCTGGACGGTGAGTCTTGGGAGCGCCGTCACCCACTGGATAGCCAGACAGCGTCTTGGCTGTTTTTCAGATTTCCCTTGTTTTTCTATGACCTTGGGAGTTTTGAGGACTAGTGATCGGATACTGTGTAGAAGGTCCCAGCTGGGCTTTGCCTGATGTTTTCCTCATAATTAGACTGGAGTTGTGGGTTTGGGGGGGGAGGGCACAGAGGGGACGTGCCACTCTCACCGCATGGAATGAAGAGTATGTACCATCGGGGGCACCCGGGGGGCTCAGTCAGCTGAGCTTCAGACTCTTGATTTCGGCTCAGGTTATGATCTGGTGGCTTGTGGGTCTGAGCCCCTCATTGGGCGCTGTACTGACAGTGCAGAGGCTGCTTGGGATTGTCTCTCTCTCCCCCTCTCCCTGCCTCTCACCCCCTCTCCCTCAAAGTAAACAAATAAACTTAAAAAAAAAACAGCATACACCCTCAGTATGACACATCACTGTCGATGTTCCTCCTGAACAGTAAGCCGAGTTGGGGTTTTACAGATCGTTTACCGTGAAGATACGCCATTATCTAGTTCTATGCAGTCCTCTTGGGGGAAAAAGAAAGTCACCACACTCAAGCCACACTTACGACGGGGAATTCTCAGTTCACCCTCATTTCTCTTGCGAATTAATCCTAGATGATACGCTACTGTCTGCATCCACCCGGAGTAGCGAAGTACCAGCAGAGTAACGGGCAAATCCCCCTCCCCTTAGTTAAGACAATCTAAGAGGGAGAATACAGATTAGGCAAGCTGTTTTGTTATCGAAAGCACGTACTTCCTTTTCAGCGCAAAGGGAACCCCAACACACCAAGGCTCAATTACTTGTGTCTCCAATGGAACGAAAGGCGGCTTTGAGCTGGGTCTGCAGAGAGCTCAGCAGCCGGGAGGTTCACAGGATTGTACGTTTGTCAAGCTGCTAACGAGCCACTCAGCAGAGTAAACATGAGCCTACGGCATAGTGAGCACGTGTGTCCACGTGTTACCGCCATTTCTTAAACCACTATTCTAATAACACTAGGAGCTTCCGATGTGATTCCGAAGATGTGCCTCGTTTCCTGGGTCTGCCTTGACAGTCTACAAGAGGGGCCGGTGAAAGGCAAACAATGGGAGAGATGCTGAGGGTATTTCCAGAATTCTCTGACCAACAAACTTCACAAATTTACATCATAAAAAAAGATGACTTGACTTCGGTTTTTGTGTTCTGACGCCCTCTTAAAGGTCTTTCAAGTTTGTATTGCTGTAAGAAACAAATGGATATGGGATTCAACATATGGATGTACATACATCACTAGTGAATTCTTCACCAACTGGGAGAATTCTATTTGGATACAGGCAAAACAAGTGATTAATCGAGGAAAAGTTTTACTTGTAGATTAGATGATAACAATTTCCACCTCGATTTTCTTACCAAGTAGTAAAGGTTTTACAGAAACATAAAATTACAAGTTGTAGTACTTTCAATTTTTTGTTTTTATTTTAGAGAGACAGAGTAGGGAAAGGGCAGAAGGAGACAGAGGGAGAATCTGAAGCAGGCTCCACACTCAGTGCAGAGCAGGACACGGGGCTTGATCCCATGACCCTGGGATCATGACCTGAGCCAAAATCAAGAGTTGGGCACTCAACTGACTAAGCCTTGATTTTTATATATGAGACAAAGAACACTAGTGAGACTTTTTTTTTTTTAAGCAAAGTTTATCACAACTTGGCTGAAAGAATTTTCTAGTTTGAAATCTACCAAACTAAAAGCGTGGTTCCTTTTTCCTCTAAAAAAAAAAAAAAATATCTTTCAAGCAAATTTATTCTTTCTGAAAGGGTTTCATAAAGTACAACATAAGGCAAGTAAAATACATTTGTGGATTGAAATTGTCTAAAGCACTTTACTAGTTGTGTTTTTTTAAAATATTGTCCAAGTCTCTAGCCCAGTAAACCCAACAAGACTGCATCCATAACGTTAACCATATTTTCTGCTTTAAAAAACAGAGATGAACAGGGGCGCCTGGGTGGCGCAGTCGGTTAAGCGTCCGACTTCAGCCAGGTCACGATCTCGCGGTCTGTGAGTTCGAGCCCCGCGTCGGGCTCTGGGCTGATGGCTCGGAGCCTGGAGCCTGTTTCCGATTCTGTGTCTCCCTCTCTCTCTGCCCCTCCCCCGTTCATGCTGTGTCTCTCTCTGTCCCAAAAATAAATAAACGTTGAAAAAAAAAATTAAAAAAAAAAAAAAAAACAGAGATGAACAGTAACTGTTGCATACACCATATAGCAATAGAAACACAGTGAGACTGTTTTCTCCCTCAGGAATAATAATTAATGTTTGGAGTAATTTTTCCCAAAGACAGATGTTTGATTGATTGATACTTCATAGGTTCAAGGAGTTACTAATACTGTTCACTTCACTGTACCATCAGAGGACCCCAAAAATATATAGGATGGCTATTTAATACGTCCAGTAACCGGTGCAGAGATCTTTCACAGAAAGGTTTTGTTAACTGTGAAAGAAGGGGTGTGATCTTGACAGACAGAAAATATAGGTGTTAATTCTTCTTTTTTTTTAATTTTTTTTTCAACGTTTATTTTTTTTTGGGACAGAGAAAGACAGAGCATGAACGGGGGAGGGGCAGAGAGAGAGGGAGACACAGAATCGGAAGCAGGCTCCAGGCTCTGAGCCATCAGCCCAGAGCCCGACGCGGGGCTCGAACTCACGGACCGTGAGATCGTGACCTGGCTGAAGTCGGACGCTTCACCGACTGTGCCACCCAGGCGCCCCTAGGTGTTAATTCTTCTTAGAGAGAATTCTTCTAATTTGCTAAGACTAAAGCTGTTATTAAATAGGAATACTGTGCTGGTTTCCTCTGCAGGGGGAGGGTTCACATGCACTAGGGATACTTAAAGTAAACAGCAAAGCAGTAAGCAACACACATTGTTTTTTCCACAGAGGCAGGACGCAGGACAGAGGATCACAGAAGACGTCCAGTGCCTTCAAAACCGATGGTGGGGAGATGTGGGATTTTCTCAGCCCTTGACCTTTATTATTCGCCCGACGGTGAACGGAGACTGCCTCCTCCACCGTTTTCTTCTGTCCATTATCTCTTCACACCCAATGCTAAATGCTGTCAAGACCCAAACAGAGGGGCGTCTGGGTGGCTCAGTTAGTTAGGTGTCCGACTTCGGCTCAGGTCATGAACTCAAGTCGCGAGTTTGAGCCCCACGCCGGGCTCTGTGCTGACAGCTCAGAGCCTGGAGCCTGCTTCGCATTCTGTGTCTCCCTCTCTCTGCCTGCCTGTTCCCCACTCACACTCTCTCTCTGTGTCAAAAATAAATAAACACTAAAAAAATTTTTTTAAAAAGGCCAAAGAGATCTCTGGTAAAGCACATGAGATTGGCCAGGGCGCGGAGAGAAGAGAAGGTTCGGGTTTCTTTTGATGGAGTGAGTGAGTGAGTGAGGGTTCATGGGTACTCAGGCACCATTTCTTGCTATTTGTGGAGAAAACTATGACACGGCCAAGACCAGGTGCAGGTCACAGGGGAGCTGCCGAAGGAAGTCACCGGGCGTGCTGGTATGTCCAGCCACCGCACACAGCTAACCCGATGCGCAGTCCAGGGGAGGCAAGTTCACAGAAGTCTGGTAAGGAACCGTCCACTTCCCAAATGGTCTTTGGTGCCCATCGACCCACAGCATGCTAACAAACCACAGCTGACTGAATGTTTTGGTTTGTGTGACTATCAGTTCTAATTTTTCTAGAACACGACTAACAGTCTAGGTTGCTTCCAAAACAGCAAGGCAGACCACCTGGACCTGGTCAGTTTGGTCTTTGGTGTTTTAGGATCAGTATGTAACGGCCATCTGCCACCTGAGTCTAGTTGCCCCAAACAAAATCCTATCCCTCCTGACTGAGTAAAGAATGAGCTTCCTTATTTTGTTTAGTGACATCTGTGGGTATTAAGGATACGTTCAACACTTTTGGGGACTAAAACATTAGACGTATAGGGGCACCTGGCTGGCTCAGTCAGTTAAATGTCTGAATCTCGATTTGGGCTCAGGTCTTGATCTCGTGGTTCGTGAGTTCGAGCCTGTGTCAGGCTCTCTGCTACCAAGGCTTCTTGGGATTCTCTCTCTCTGCCCCTTCCCCGTGCACGTGCTCTCTCTCTCAAAATAAGTAAAAATAAAACTTAAGAAAATCAGATGGACATGCACTGGTCTTATAAAATGGACTTGTTTATAGCGAACTAACTTAGACCTACTAATGCATGGCAAATGGTGCTAGCTTCTCAGGTAAGTTAGTGTCAGGACACATTAAGTAGGTCAGACAACGGGCATCTATGTCCACTTATGGAAAAAAAGTAAGTAATAATCTCAAAGACATAATTTATTTGGAAAACCTTATTTCCTAAAGTAGAAACATATCCAATTATCATTAGCAAATAATTTTGCATATATTTACATTAGAAGTTAGCAAATAAAATGCATTAAATATGGTTTGGCCACTTGCTTAGTAATGTACGATATATAAGCTACAAAAGTATTCTATAAAAAGTGAGTTTTAATATGAAAACTCAGGAGTTTTAACACTATTTTTTAAAGCTGGTTCAAGTTACACTTGTTTTTATAGTATCTCTCGAATCCTTCTCAGTAGGTGCGCAATGCCATTATTATAATTACGTATATTGAACTCATCTTGCACAATTAGGGTATAACACTACGGGCCTGTTTGTTCATACTCAAGCATTTCTGTCATGACCCAACTGAAACTCATTACTCTTTATGCATCAACATTATTTCCTCCAGCTATAAAATAAGGGTGGTAAATGAAATGATCACCAAAGTATCTTCCATTTCCAAAATTCGTTCATGTGGTAAGTCACAGATGCATTCACATGCTTTAGGGAATGGGTTTTTCCAGTATGGAGGTAGCCCAGACTTAGAGATTAAGATGTAACACAGTGCTGATCATGTGCAAATGTGAACTGAAAGTATTCCATTATCCTAAAATCAGCAACCTTAAGAATGGGATGTAAATGCTGTGGTTAGAGAGCTGCCTCCATCCAAGAGGAACATCCGTTCAAATGATGTATGATGTCGGGTGTTTTGTTTTCCGTTCCATCTCTGGTTGAGTGTCTACCCTTCCACACAAGGCAGCCCTCCTACACCACATAAATCCCCATCCCCACCAATTCAACATGGCACCTGTCAGGTTTCTGCCAAGGAAACACAAGGTGCTCAGGGCAGTGCAAGGAAGAAAGGTTTTCCTGTGGAGAAACAGAGCCAAGCATCACTCAGAAGGAAGAGAGAAGCTCACTCACAAGGAAGATTTTGAACATTTCAGGGGAAGCGTCTGGCAGCACCTTTTCTTCCACCATCGAAGCCTCTCACTTGGAACTCTACCTGCTGAAGGCAGTCCCTCCTATTGTCCGTGTGAGTATGGTGGATACAGGGAGAGGGGTGTTAAGTGGACCATAGAGAATCCAGCACCAGGACTCTGAGGCTACTGGACTAATGTTCTAGAAAAATCCGTTGACTTCCTCAAGTAGGCACCACTGGGCGTTTGAATGACCTACGGTAAGGATTTTCTACCGATTTTGGGTACTGGCGTCCTTTCGCACCAGGCAACGGAAAAGGGCTTTCCCGTTCTGCAGCAAGTGCGAGCAGATAAACTGAGCTGTACGTCGGAAGGGAGGGGACATGCTATGAGGGCCAACCAGAAACCCACGGAGGTGGGAAAGCAGTCAGTGGGCACAGGCGAAAGGGACACCACTGCCCTGCCTGCCCAACGTGACTCCTTCCCAACAATACAACCCATTTTTATTTTCCCAGCTCTGGGAGTTGCAACCCACATCCTACACCATCCTTACTCTCTGTTCACCCAACAGCAAAGCCACAAACCCTGCACTTCATGAGCTACTGACTGGTTCTTGGTGTTGCAGATATGCAACTAGGGATTTTTAAAAGCCCAATAAACACACTATTACCTTGAAAATAATTATTAACTCTAACCATCAACTCCGTTATAGAGAAGCAAGGCTTCCAGAGAATGCTTTAACACTACGAACTCAACACATGCTTCGTTACTTTCGAAAGTTTTAAACATTTATAGGCCACGTTTTTATATTTTACATGAAATACTACACTATTTTCCTGGTTGAAAACTATTATATGTCCATTGTGGAAATGTGGGACAGGTGGAATAATTTAATTAGGAAGGTAAAATTTAACCCAAATCTTTATCCAGAAGCGCCTTCGGTACAAGTAGTATACCTCAATGTCTGCTTTCCACATGTAACCATATGTATGGAGTATCGTACCTCATCGTTGTTCCATATGTTAACCACAAAGCAAAATTTAAATGGCAATCTACATGGTATCATGGGTAGATTCCATAATTGACAATATTATTATATTTTAAAATCACTGTTTTCCTTTATGGTTCATGAGTGTTCTATCTTGTTAAAGTGAGACTTTGTTTTCATAGGACATGTGTGTAGTATTCGTAAATCCTTCAAGGCATAATAATTTTGCGCATCATATTTGTGTTATTAACCCACTGGCATTTATTCTGACATGTGACATATTACTTTGCTTCCATATGGAAGACCAGTGGAGGGTTAAATTCTTTTTTATATAGTGTCTATCAGTGCCATCCAACAGAACCTGATTCAATGATGCAAATATCCTAGAGGTACGTCTTCCAAAATGGCAGCCCCACGGGCGTACTAGGTACTTGAAATATACCTAATGTGACTAATTTACTGAATTTCTAACAATGCATTTACTTTTAGTTAGTTCTCATTAGCTTCTGAACCTTTATTTGCTGCATGGTCTGCGCTTGAACAGTCAATCGGGCGATGGTCTTCCTTGCCCGTGTGCCGTGTGGCTCAGCCCATGACTAAATGTGTGACCTGCTTTAGAAATGAAATCAGTGTAAACCAATGGATTGTCGACATCAGTGATGCTGGCCCTTCCGTTGCCAAGCAAAAGCATGCGTGTGTTCAACTTCAGCTTCATTCTTATCACTGCTTGACATATTTTAGGGACTGACTCAGGGCCAATGGTTTCATGGAAAGACAGTTCTGCGAAAAAGCAGAGAGCCCTGTTTTAGGAAATAAATCATTTTCCTTCACAGAAGGACAGCGATTGTCACCCAGTTCCATTAACTTGCTCAGTTGTTCTTTCTCATCTCTCTGTAGACTCAAGCTGATTCTTAACTATGGCACGTCAACTTAAAAATGTTTTTTGGGGCAGGAGTGATTTCCTTATTCTCAATAATTTTGAAGATAAGTAACTATCGTTTCAAACGGCAATTAGTGTCTCATACCACAGAATACCATGTCTTAAAACATTATAATTCCCCGGGGCACCTGGGTGGCTCAGGGAGTTCAGTGTCTGACTTCAGCTCAGGTCACGATCACATCGGGCTCTATGCTGTGTGGAGTCTGCCCGGGATTCTCTCTGTCTGCCCCTCCTCGACTTGTGTACGTGCTCTCTCTCTCTCATTCTCAAAATAAATAAAAAAATAAAAAAGAACGCGGGGTGCCCGGGTGGCTCACTTGGTTAGGCATCTGACTTAGGCTCATGTCATGATCTCACAGTTTGTGGGTTCAAGCCCCGCCTCGGGCTCTGTGCTGACAGTTCGGAGCCTGGAGCCTGCTTCTGATTCTGTGTCTCCCTCTCTTTCTCTCTGCCTCTCCCCTGCTCACACTCTGTCTCTCTTTCTCTCAAATATAAACATTAAAATAGTAATAATAACAACTATAAATTTTAAAACTTTAAAAAATTAGAATTTCTCTTCTCTTTTGTTTCTATATGTATTGAAAAAACTATATTAAAATGTTTCTACAAAACTGCTTGTGTGCGGGGCGCCTGGGTGGCGCAGTCGGTTAAGCGTCCGACTTCAGCCAGGTCACGATCTCGCGGTCCGTGAGTTCGAGCCCCGCGTCAGGCTCTGGGCTGATGGCTCAGAGCCTGGAGCCTGTTTCCGATTCTGTGTCTCCCTCTCTCTCTGCCCCTCCCCCGTTCATGCTCTGTCTCTCTCTGTCCCAAAAAAAATAAATAAACGTTGAAAAAAAAAAAACTGCTTGTGTGCATATATATGTATACTATGTATGAATATAAATGTATATGTATGTGTGTATATGTAAGCAAATATGTACTTTTTTATCCCCTGTTCATAAACATGATACTTCCCGTAAATGAATGGAAGATGCTCATATCTTTGGTTCTAAAAAGGTTTCAACTCAATATGAAAACAAGTAAAATAGAAATACAACTGATCACTTCCTAGCATGGAAATTGTGTCTTTCAGAAATGTCCCACAGATTCAACTCTTGGTGAATACAAACATGTTGAAAAACTAAAAGGGATTCCCAAGGGAAACATTCTAAGAACCTGGGCATAACCAAACCAGAAGGCGTCAGGGCGAGGAGGCTCCATGGATCAGGGAGGGTGATGTGTTTGAAAATCTCAAGCTACGGCTGGCCAGCTGTCACCCAAGCGACCCACGTTGCGGAGTCTGCGATATGGTCACATAATTATAGATGACTGACATTATGAACTGAACAGACAGGCTGAGACACAGCGGAGAAGCTCCATCACATCTAATTAAGAAGCAGAACAGAATGCAGACAAGCCTTTCTGCCAGGCTCAGGAAGAAAGCTGGTTCTCCACCCGTGGGACCTGTCAACACGCCTGTCCATGATCTCGTCTATAAATGTGTCATGGTCTTCAGCCACATTGTTTGTGGAATAGTATTAACATTTCTGAATACAATAGCTCATTTAAAATCTTTGTATGTTTATTTATTTTTGAGAGAGAGAAAGAGGGCACAAGAGGGGGGCGGGCAGAGAGAGCGAGGGAGACACAGAATCTGAATCAGGCTCCAGGCTCCTAGCTGTCAGCCCAGAGCCCGACGTGGGGCCCGAACTCACAGACCGTGAGATCATGACCTGACCCAAAGCTGGACACTCAAAACTGAGCCACCCAGGAGCCCCTACAATAGCTAATTTTAACAACAACAAAAAATTTTTTTAAAGAAAGCACGCGTTCTTATCTGGATCAAATCTGTTTCGGGATTGTGGGTGGGCAAAGCTGTGGAACAGAATCAATCAATGGGAAAAAAAGCCCGAGAGGTCCTGACACCAATGTGTTGCAGGCACAGAGCTGGGGACGGAGGCAGTGTGAGTGGAATCTCTCTTCAAATATGGAAAGGTCACCTGTGGGCACTGTAAAAAACAAAATGATATAAATGTCTCTCTGTGAACCACACCAGCGCATTTCAGAAACAGGCAGCTTGTTGACCGTGATGAAAAATACATCACGATGCTGACTTCAATGCCAGGAGGGGAAAGACGGTGATTTTACGATTTCCGCTACCTTCTCTGTGCCCACACTTAATCACGTTCCTTCCACAGTGGTTTCGGGTTTTTTTGTTTGTTTTGTTTTTGTTTTTGATTTTGCATCTTCTCAGGGCTGCCTCCCAATTTCCATTTACGCGGGGGAAAACAGATTCTTATTTATAGCACTGCAAAGGTATTAGTGTCAAAATGAGTGAGTTCTGGAAGGCTCAGGGCCAAGGCTCTGACAAAGTGCCTCTGCCTTCTTGTGCTCAGGAAAGCACGTTTCGTTGGAGCAGGTGACCCGTGCAGCGCTGATCACCGCCTGCCTCTGGCCCCCGGTGCCAGGAAGTAGCACCCCTGTGGCAACTGGCTCCCAGGCCATCGGGAGTCCTGAGGACTCTTCTTCCGAGAGGAGCATCGGGATTCCTGCACCCGATGGTGAGGAGTGGCACGGATCTGTCTACGTCCAGAAAGCTCCGTGCACGCAGGCCTGGGGGGATCAGCCAAGGACCAGAAAGCTCCGTGCATGCAGTCCTGGGGAGATCAGCCAAGGACATACGGCTGCTCTCGTCACAGCTGTCATTTCACAGGCAAAGGACTTTGCTGGGAACACAGGCAGGTTTCAGCACAGGCTACGGGTTTGCTCACGACCCTACTGCCGAGGGATGTGCCGTGCGCTTCGTGACAAAAGCATATCGGGATTAACACGGACGAAAGACCAAAGGACCGCGGCTTCCACGGCACGGACACAGCCCTGATGGAGTTGCTGCGTGTCAACAAGGTGGGAACACACGAGACAGCTCGCGCGCCCATGTTTTCCCCCAAGGCAAGCGGACAGCGGTCACTGGCCTGATTCCAAGTGCTACCAGCCCCACGGATGTGCTGCAACCACACGTTCATTCCCAGGGAAATACACTTGTGCACGCGTCCAAATTGCTCTGCCTGAACGACGCACACTCTGAGTCAGAGAAAGGAAGCATTCTGGGGTGCCTGGGTGGCTCAGTCGGTCAAGCCTCTGACTTTGGATCAGGCCATGATCTCGAGGTTGGTGAGTCTGAGCCCTGTGTCGGTCTCTGGGTGGATTCTGTGTCTCCCTCTCTCTCTGCCCCTCCCCTGCTCACACTCTGTCTGTCTCTCTCTCTCTCAAAAATATATAAACATTAAAAAAAATTTTTTTTTTTTAAAAAGGAAGCAAGCATTCTGTCAGCGTGATTTCATTGATTGGATTCAGGAAGGAGCCCTGCTAGGATATGGTTATAAAGTGCTTCCAACACACATTCATCCATGGGATGCATTTGATTCATGTATTTGTCACATGACCAAAATTAAAAAAAAGGAAATTCCTATCTGCATCCCCGCTACAAAATAAACTAACAAGGATGCTTAGTTATGCCTTTTCCATGCAAAAACATCTTCCCTAACAGGTCCTATGCATTTTATTTTAAACCTGAATGGAGCGACGGTCTTCTCTCCAAAATACCACGGTAAAAACACCCAGAGGTAAAGCAAACACTCACTTTTGTGTCTCTGCATCGCTTCTCCACAGAACAGTTCACTTCTGACACTCTGTCACCAAATGTATGGGAGTTTTCTCCCCACCAACCAATTCTCTGTGACACCAGCTGAACATCCTGTATCGTGACTCATTTCTGACATGAACCGGGGCCAGTATAGACCCCCAGGTGAAGGATTCAGTCCCATTGAGACGGCCCCCACCTCAAACACCAATCCCCAGTCTCAGGTTTCGGTCTGGACTTCTGGACGACTGTCTATAAACTGAGGTTCCTACCACCAGTTCCCTTGGCTTTAAACGTTTACTAGAATAGCTCACAGAACTGCGAGAAACTTACACTTAGTACTTTATTATACAATAAAATATATGATAAAGGAAACAGACAAATAGGCACATAAGAGGTACCAGGGATGAGTCCGGAAAGGTCCCACACACAGGAGCTCCTGTCCCCATGAAGCCAGGGGGCACCGACCTCCTTGGAAATGGATGTGTTCACCAACCAGGAAGTTCCAAACCCCACACCAGTGGGATTTTTATGGACTCTTGCTCTAGCATGCATGATCAATTAAGGTTTTTACGTTTTTTGGTTTTTTGTGTGTGTTTTCTAAAAGAGAGAGACAGCATGAGCGGGGGACAGAGAGAGAGAGAATCCTAAGCAGGCTCCACACTCCGTGCAGAGGCCGACACGGGGCTTGATCCCGCAACTGTGAGATCATGAGCTAACCCAAACTTAAGAGTCAGAGGCTCAAACACTGAGCCACCCAGGTGCCCCAACACGATCAAGTATGGAGTCGATTTCTAGCCCCTCTCCCCTCCCAGGAGGATGGGGGGTGGGGCTGAAAGTTTCAGGCTTCTAAACAGGACTTGGTTTTCTGGTGACCTCGTTAGAACAAAAAACGCTCCTATGATCTAGAAGATTCCAAGGGATTTAGGAACTCTGGGTCAGGAACGAGGGGTAGAGACCAATATATCTATCTTCTATTATTTCACACCAGATATCTAGAGTTTTCCAAACATTTTTTATACTGACTTAAGATTTGAAAATCAATGTTTTCCATATATATATATATATATATATATATATACACACACACACACACACATTTTCCATATATATGCATATACTATATATAATATTTTCCATATATATATACACATATACTACCAAGAATGGAATTATATATATACATATACATATAAACACACATATATATAAATTATATACATGTAATTCCATTCTTGGTTTAAGTAACAGCATTATAATAATAGCATGATACATACACCTGGTTTTAAAGCCATCAGAAGCACATATATTCTAATTTTAACAGCACAAAGAATGGTCCTCTCTCTGATATACTCATTGATTCATCATAGAATCATACTTGAGGGAAGAAAGTAAGCCTTCAGTACAAGTATTCCAAAGAAATTTGTCAACAGTTACTATATCAGGGAAGCACTCCTCATTACCATGAGAATGGCAGCAAAATTCTTCCTCCTGCTTCATCGACTCAATGTGAAGTTGCTTAAACACTAACAACTTTATATTGTCAAAGCAATTACGCATAAGTGCACAAATTAAAATAAAGCCATGCCCTACGTCTTTGGGCCATAAGCAACATTAGGTACATGATCTTCTGTGCTATATTCAAATATTGAAGTGATTAAGGCTTCATCTTATTTATATGAATCCAGAACCTCCTATGCACACTTATAATCATGGGGTTTATTAGTAAGTAACACCTATATACGTTACAGAATTTTTTTTTTTATTTCTGTGAGAAATGAGTCAGACGTCAATTGTAGTTAGGTCTGTAGAATGTAGAGGAGTCATTGTTAAAAGACAGTGAAAATACTGAATAATACTTGGGTGATCCAAATCGGAGCAATGGCCAAAAAACAAAACAAAAACCAAAAACCAAAAACCAAGCCACGTACTCCCAACGTTTAGAAACCCTAGACGGAAGCATCACTTGGCATTTTTAAGAACAGCCACGATCCACACTTTCCGGCAAACCCAAGGTTAATTAAAACCCTCAGCCATCTACTACGTCAGGGACTCCCTGGTGACATTTTACAGAGACGATTCCTCTCCCTTCACAGTTCCCACCATCTATGTGGGCTGTCACTGTGTTTGTCTGTAATCTAGCCCTGTCTTGTCCATTTTTCCAGGCACTTGGGGGTATGTGCTGAGCTGGCAATGGAGACAAGGGTACCAAATACAGACTCCAAACGCAGAGAGAGTTCACAGTGCATTAGTTAACGTAGATGAAAAAATTGGCTTGGTGATTCGCTCTGTGGATCTTCTGAATATGACACTTCACATCCAAATGACTTAAATGATGAATCTGGCAGCAGATGAGCATGGCCTCTCCTTGGGGAGAGGAACAAACACACCGCCATGAGTCTCCCCCGTCCCCCAGCACGACAGCCTCTGAGAATCCTTCCCAAAAACACAGAAAGCAAGAATATTAATGTAAACCAGAAGTCAACACTGTAACACATTCTTTTTCGGATTGATTTATATATTCAAGTCTTCCCCCCAGCACTTCAGAATGGGGCGGTATTCGGACATGGGGTCTTTAAAGAAGGGATTGAGGCAAAATGAAGTCAGAAGACGAGCCCTGATCCCAGAGAGCCGGCGTCCTTAGGAGAAGAGGAGATCAGGACATAGACACGCACTGAAGGACGACCACATGAGGACACAGGGAGAACACAGCATCTACACGCCAAAGAGAGAAGTTTCAGGAAGAACCAACCTTGACCCCACCTGGATCTCAGGCTCCCAGCCTCCTTGACTGGGAGGAATAAATGTCTGTTATTTAAGTACCTGTCTGTGGTGTTCTATTATTTCACGCCTAGGAAACTAATACACATGCTCTTTAAGAAAGTTTAGGGGCGCCTGGGTGGCTCAGTCGGTTGAGCGTCCAACTTCGGCTCAGGTCATGATCTCACGGTCCATGAGTTCGAGCCCCACGTCGGGCTCTGTGCTGACAGCTCAGAGCCTGGAGCCTGTTTCAGATTCTGTGTCTCCATCTCTCTCTGAACCTCCCCCGTTCATGCTCTCTCTGTCTCAAAAATCAATAAGGTTAAAAAAAAATTTTTTTTAAAGTTTAGTAACATAACTATTCACACTCAATTCTCCTAAAGCCCCCAAGAAGGCTGAATTCACGAATACAAAAGCATTGCTCATAGGGGAATCCCAAGTGAGGTTCCTGGGAGCTTCTGGTCAACCACACTGGCATTAACGAGTCAACACATAACCCTGCTTTACGCGTTTTCTGTTTAAACACACCTTACTGAATAGATATCGCTGATGAGTCAACACTGAACTCAGAGCCAATAACACTGCAACCTGTTAGTGAAGGAAGCTTATCCAAAACAGGAAATACATACTAAACAGACCATGAAAAGGACACCTCTTTACCACAAGAGCTGAAACAAGAAGACAGAGGGACCCTGTCCAGCCCCCACTGGGTACCCCCATGACACAGGACTACGACGTCTCACTGCTCTGCGTGTGTCCAAGAATGACAGAGACACCGTGGGATCCCTTTGGGCTTACAAATACCTTTCAGCAAGTTGAGTAAATTTGCAAACGTATGTTCTCTAAGTTCATAGGTTTGAGCACAGAACACGGCCTCAAAACCATTTTGCAGTGGAGATATAAATATATAGAGGTATTGTTTCTGTTATTTTTTTAATGTTTATTTATTATTGAGAGACAGAGAGAGAGAGACAGAGCATGAGCATGGGAGGGGCAGAGACAGGAGAAGACACAGAATCCAAAGCAGGCTCCAGGCTCCGAGCTGTCAGCACAGAGCCCGGCAGGACTTGGACCCACAAACCGTGAGATCATGACCCGAGCCGAAGTTGGACGCTTAACTGACTGAGCCACCCAGTTGACTCTCTTTCTATTCATATCTTTATAATTTCACTACAAAATGGTATAGAAGCCCAAAGTCTCAAAAGTTTGATGCTGACCTTTAACTATCTGCGAATGGGATAGTGCAAGCTTCAACTTTCAAACTTCTGGGTTTCTAAGTGTACCAAACTCACCCATAACTTTCCGCTGAAATTGGGCTGCTTTTGGCATGTGCGGATCAGAGACCACACGCCCGTAAAGATATCCATTTATGTAGAGAAGAGTGTGTTCTCGCTTCAGCACAATGTCACTTTCCCAGCTCACATGTGAAAGTGGGAGGCATTTTTTTCCTCTAGGATGCATTCTTATTATCTAAATATGAATTTGAATATTAGTAACAATAACAAATGTGTGATCCAGAGAGTGACTATCACACCTCAAGACATAATGGTATCCCTTCCAGCAAATGGTTTCCCCCATTTTCCTTTAGAGGATAAACACATTCATTAGCTGGTCGCAAACAAAACTTCAAATGTAGATGACGGGCATGTACTCCTGGATGTCTTTGGAAAGAGTGAGGCACTCATCTATGTCTGGACTATAAGATCAGGAGAACCTCTGAACAGACAGCTTGGAAATCTCAGGGTGTCGTTATATGTCCCCAGTAATAATGTGAGAGAAATGCCCTAAAATACTGCGGACCGTTGCCAGTTACACTGCATTCTGACAGATTTAGTACGTGTGGCATTAGAGGAAATAAGAAATGTTAGAAGCATTGCTTTGCCCGAAGAGTAGATCTTAAATGGCACCAACCATAATTCAAATTAGTCACATCTGCTGGAATATGAACGATGCGTTAACCTTTCTTGGGAACGGTGTTCTCCTAAGTCACCCTCTTCCAGAAATTCAACGCAGCAATGAAACCTGAGTTCTTCCCTTGAAGAACAGAAATACCAAAAGTTAGACCCTTGGGCCGTTAGATGCCATTAACCCAACACTGCGCATTGAGGACACCGTCATAAGTGCACGGTATTAGAGTAAATGGGAGAAACAGACCACAGGAATATATACTCCTCCCCACACCTTGGAGAGTGAACAAGGTAACCAAATTCATATTTTTTAAGGTTTATTTAGATTTGAGAGAGAGACAGAGTGCAAGCAGGGGAAGGGCAGAGAGAGAGGGAGATACAGAATCCCAAGCAGGCTCCAGGCTCCGAGCTGTCAGCACAGAGCCCGACGTGGGGCTCGAACTCACAAACCGTGAGATCATGACCTGAGCTGAACTCAGACCCTCAATCAACTGAGCCACCCAGGCGCCCCCACCAAATCCATATTAATAAGAGTATTTGCCCTTACACTTTCCTTCTTCTCCCTATGCATTATACTCCATTTTTAATTTTTTCATTATTTTAATTGTTTACTTTTTATTTTTTAAAAATTTTAAGTGTATTTATATATTTCTTATATTAAATATAATTTATCGTCAAATTGGTTTCCATACAACACCCACTGCTCATCCCAACAGGTGCCCTCCTCAATGCCCATCACCCACTTTCCCCTCTCTCCCACCCCCCATCAACCCTCAGTTTATTCTCAGTATTTAAGAGTCTCTTATGGTTTGCCTCCTTCCCTCTCTGTAACTTTTTTTCCCCCTTCTCCTCCCCCATGGACTTCTGTTAAGTTTCTCAGGATCCACTTATGAGTGAAAACATACAGTCTCTGTCTTTCTCTGCCTGACTTATTTCACTTAGCATAATACCCTCCAGTTCCATCCACAGTGCATCCCCAAATCTATTCACCATAATGCTATGCCTTATTTTTATTGTGCCACATAAACTAATTTGGAAATTCCATAACCCATTACCCCAGTCATGTACCCTTACTTGCTACGGTCCAGCATTCCAACTTTTAAAATTTGTGTGCGGGGCGCCTGGGTGGCCCAGTCGGTTAAGCGTCCGACTTCAGCCAGGTCACGATCTCGCAGTCCGGGAGTTCGAGCCCCACGTCAGGCTCTGGGCTGATGGCTCAGAGCCTGGAGCCTGTTTCCGATTTTGTGTCTCCCTCTCTCTCTGCCCCTCCCCCGTTCATGCTCTGTCTCTCTCTGTCCCAAAAATAAATAAACGTTGAAAAAAAAAAAAATTAAAAAAAAAAATTTGTGTGCAATTTTAAATACTAAAGATACTTTTAAATACTAAAAAAAAATACATATTCATATATATATGAATCCATATTCATTCATATATATGAATATGAATCTATATATTCATTCATATATATAGGTCTATTTTCATTGGCTTATTTGGTCTGCAAATGCTACCAGAAAAAAGGAAAGAAATGGCAAAATTCCTTTCCAAAGATTATCTCCTTTTTAAAAATACTATTTGATCTAACTAATAAAACAGCAGTTTCCTTAGTAGCCTAAGTCAGAGAGCTAAGTTTTGAAAACCAGTCAGTAGTCAGAAAAAAATCCTTTCCACAATCTTCCTATTTTATAAGTGGGCTTGTGCCCTAGTTTTTAATTGAAGTGAAGTTTTAGTGGAGGTATTTAGTATTCATTAGATTTGAGTCCTCACTATAAATCACTGTAGTAACGAGGCAGGAGGGAACAGAAATCTCCTATGATGTGCTTTCACAGGACACACTGAAATTCCTTCACCTTTACATTATTTAAAATATAGTAGCAAGAGTAATTCTGAAACACCATCCACCCATTATAGCAACTCTACCAAGTGACATTTAAATCCGCTCAGGTTGTGCTGAAAGCGGAGAAGTGGGACAATGAGTCATTGTTCCGTTTTAGAACGTTCATCAGGGGCCGCCCCGCCAGGAAGCTGAGGGCCAGGCTGATGGGAACGTGGGGAGGGAAAGTGAAGCCAATTAATTAGCAGGTTCGGTAATGACAGAACAGCACAGGGGCCGACAAGGGCTCTCTCCTGTCCTGTCTGTGGTCATAAAGATTTTTGCTGCCTCCTTGTGTCAAATTTGAATTGGGCATATCATGGAAAGCTGTAAGAGAACATTTTTAAAAAAGAACGTTTTTTTTTGAATGAGCGAAGGCGTCAGATGGGTAAAATTTCCGTCATGCTGCAGATGTCATCGGAAGTTCCGTGCAGAATTTCTCGCACTTGGCTCTACTTGTATTTTGGACAAGCCTCACCCTGGCCGGGATGGGGGTGGGGACACTGTCCTGTGCCTGTGGGCTCTCTAGAAGCCTCTGTGGCCTCCAGCCCCAAGGCCGTACGCCCTCCGCCAGTTTACGACAACCAAACAGGTCTCCAACTGTCTCCTAAAGGGCAAAATAACCCCAGTTGAGAACCACCACCACTTGAAAGACCAACGAAGCCGGATCTACACTACACGGCATATCGATCTATACTAGATATTCTGCGGGTCTATATGTGGGTCCTTAACATAGTATATATACTAAAATACTAATATACATATTCAATGGCACTGTAATATATACATATACACAGTTTCTTTTTTTAAGCTTATTTACTTATTTTGAGAGAGACAGAGAACAAGCACAGTGGGGGAGGGGCAGAGAGAGATGGAGACAGACGATCGGAAGCAGGCTCTGTGCTGAGAGCAGAGAGCCGGACGTAGGGCTCGCACTCAGGAACCGTGAGATCATGACCTGAGCTGAAGTCAGACGTTCAGCTGACTGAGATACCCAGGTGCCCCTAGGAACATAGTTTCTAATATAATTAACCTATAAGCAATTCCTGGTTACTTCATTTCATATTCAAAGTTCTGAAGTAATGTCACTTTTGATGCAAGTCTTACTCAAAACCCAATTCCTTTTCCTAATTGAAACATGTCAAGAGATCATCAATTTCTGCCTCTTGCCTCATATATCTTCACACACACACACACACACACACACACACACACACACACACGCATTTTAAGGGGAGATTTTTAAATTTACAGGGAAAGAGGGGCGCCTGGATGGCGCAGTCGGTTAAGCGTCCGACTTCAGCCAGGTCACGATCTCGCGGTCCATGAGTTCGAGCCCTGCGTCGGGCTCTGGGCTGATGGCTCAGAGCCTGGAGCCTGTTTCCGATTCTGTGTCTCCCTCTCTCTCTGCCCCTCCCCCGTTCATGCTCTGTCTCTCTGTCCCAAAAATAAATAAACGTTAAAAAAAAAAAAAATTTTTTTAAAAAAATAAATTTACAGGGAAAGACATTGATATTTTTATCAAAATATGTGAGAAAAGTCTTAGTGACTTCTGAAATGAGAACTAATACGGCTTATCTATTTTTATAGACTTAGCTGTGTCTCCCACTCCACAAAATTCATATGTGGACGCCTAACCCTCACTCAGTACCTTAGAATCTGACTATATTAACTCATAAAGATGGGTTTCTTTTAAGAGACGATTAAGGTAACATAGGGTCCTAAGGGTGGGTCCGATGTCAATCTGACCAGTGTGCTTGTGAGAAGAGGGGACTAGGACACAGACACGCACAGAGGGATGACCACGTGAGGACACAGGGAGAACACGGCATCTACACGCCAAGGAGAGAGGCCTCAGGAGGAACCACCTGTGCCCATGCCTGGATCTTAGACTCCCAGCCTCCAGGATGGCGGAAACATTCATTTCAGTTGTCCAAGCCAATTGATCTGTGCTATTTTGTTATGGCCACCCGAGCAAACTAACATACAGTGATGCTTTTTGATAAATAATCTTGGCTTAATTTGAAATGAAACAAAAAACCAGAATACAACATTTTTTAAGTGGCAACATCCATTTCGTACCCATCACTGATTCTTACGGAATGGATAAAGCCCAGGAATTATTCTTCTTCATGTTATATTAAATTTAAATATATCTGAATTAATTCATGGTCTCGACAGATAGTTAAAAATACTTTCTCTTCACATTCACAACTGAAACAGAGTTCCCTTGCATGATTACTGTGTTTTTAAAAGTAAAGCTGTTCCCATTTGCTTAACACACTTTATTAATCATGTTTAGATGTGGCTCCCATCTCTAGTTAGCGATTATAAAATCTCGCTGACGGAATGCCAGACAATTGTCTTTCAACACCCTAATAGAAAAAGACTTGAGCTAAATATTGAAATAAAACCTTCATTGACTTCAGCTCTTTTTGTGTTTATGAATTCTGCCCATAAACAGTTTAGGAAACAAATGTCTATACGTGTTATGGATTTCATTTATACACATCATGTGCTTGCCACGGTTAAGTCAATAGAGAGTTCTTTTCACCTTGAAACATGGAAATGAGCGTCAATGCAGACTTCTCCTAGATGAGGACCATGGCAGGCTCAGGAAAATGGGAAGATTTAAACGGTGTTGACGCGCTGTTTACGATACTATATTTACTAGACAAGCAAAATTATAAAAAATCAAACATTTTCCGAACTGCTCGTGTAGTACTAACAATCAGCATAAACTCCACAAAGTAATGAATTACCAAAACTGAGAGGCAGAACAGACATAAAAACAGTCATCGTCCCAGAGATTTTCCATTTCGGAACCATAAGCTATGCACAAGGAGATACTAACTGCTTTATAGTTCTAGAAATTAAATGCTTTGTGAATCTCTATTGGAATTTGTGGTGAAGAGTGCTTTATATTAATTAAAAGGAAGAAATTATACTGAAGTCAATGGATTTGATCAAGATACAGAATCTCTTCTACTTCCTATCACACGGGGTAGAATGATACACCTACCTACTCTATCCAATAAATTGGTAATTGAGATAAATGAGTACACATAGTAACAGCATTTGTGCATGGATTTGGATGGTATGCCACACCGTGCATTTTCTATTTCAGGAAGGGTGATTCCCTCCAGGTTGTAAATACACGTTAACGTGAGTTTGCTGACTGAGTCAACAAAAATTAACCACCGTGTCCCCACTGTCAGGTGACAAATACTTATAGGGAACTGCATATTACATTCCGTCAATAATGTGAGTGTGTAGACGAAGATAATCACATGTTTTCCTGAAATCAATGTTTGGTGTTCCTTGAGATCATGAGAAATTGTAGTGAACTCAAAAGTTCGACATTGAGTGTTATGTTCTGGGATTTAAAGACCACCCTCACGTTTGATGATTTGCTGGAAGGACTCAAGGTCCCAGAAAAGCTGTTATACGCATGGTTATGGTTAGTTGTTGGGAAAGGATACATATTGCATTAAATGATTGGAATCAGACTAATTCCAGTTAGGGTAATAACTCAATGGTTAGAATCAACAGAGAAAAGAGGCACAGAGGAGGGAGTCCAGGAGAAATCGGGTGCATGCTGCCCTCTTTCAGGGAGTTGTATGGGAAGCGTTTAATGGTTCCAGCCACCATGTGACTACGCTATGGAGAATTGTCAACAGGGGCAATTCACCCAACTCCTGGTGTTGAGGGCTTTGGTTGGGAGGCCAGTCACGTAGGCAGGAGGAACCTGAATGGCAGATCTTAGCTACTCAGTCTCCACTGCCCTCAGAGATCAATCCAACAGAGTGTGGCCCAAAGCTCCCAGTACCAAAAACAAAAATCGTCACAGGTGTCATGGTAAATGACGCAGTTAGCATAAACCTAGTGGCCATCTCAGGGCTCCACGTCTGCAAAGACATTCCTGTCTGCTTGTGGCAGAGTGAGAACTAACCACGAATCCACTGAACTAAAACCAGTCTCTTAGGTAAGAAAAGGGCACAAACATAGAAAATGGGACTGGGAGATTGCTGTGGTTTATGCTGAGTGACGACTGAATTATAGGAACCATGAGTGTTTGAAATGGAAGACTGGCATCGTTACGGAGGTGGCCTTCAATCACCTCTAGTTTATAAAAACGATGTAACCGATCACCAAGGTGTTGCTAATGTGACCACAAATTACGAAGGCACGTTTGCGTGTTCCAGTTTGGTCAGGTCACCTCGCTGTCCCTTACAACTGCATCGTTTCTGCAATCCTGAGCTCGAATGACTGAATTTCTGTCATACTGCAGATGTTATTGGAAGTTCCGTGCAGAATTTCTCGCATGGCTGCCTTTTCCCTACTGACCTTGGCAGCCTCCTTTCCAGATTGGGGACCAATCCGGTGACCACATGAGGGAGACTGAGTGGGGTTGTGAAGGACACAATGGTTCGGGGCCCTCCTTGGCTCTGCAGAATCATAAGGACGATGGCCAGTGTCACCATGAACCACCTGCTGGTTCTCCAGCATCATCTCCTGTCCCCCTAAAGCTCCAGGCTTTGTAAGCATCCAGTATGTCCCAGGCGACATGTGCTGGCCCCACGTGTCCACACATCTCATTCCCTCTGCTGGGATGTTAGGACGATGTATTCTTCAGCCTCAGAGTAGACGTTACCCCCTTCTGAGAAAAAGGGGTTAGATGCTTTCTGGAGAAGCTGTGGTCCCAGAGCTCCCTGACTGTGCAGCCCTGTGCTAACTCCCTCTCCAGCCCATCCTTCCCAGGACAGGACAGATGATGGGAAAGCAATTAGGTTGTGTTTTACTGGGTCTTGCCCCTTCGTGTCTGAATAACACATGTTTGCTGAGTCAGTCTAATGAGGAACCTTCACAAGTTCTTTGCTTTTCAGTCATACCATCTGTGTTCATACGTAGAACAAATTTCTTTTCCAGGCTTTTTGTCAGAGATCACGTCAGGCGGCCATGTTGGTTTTTCTCAAGTTTGCGTTTCTCCCTGTGAGAAGGGGGTCTCCACAAGCACGGGCACCAGAAACACTTATTTTAGGCGAGCCCATTAAAGACACAGCATGGCACGATTTTGAGACCCGTGCGATGGTCTGACCCCTCTTGACACTCCTGGTTTCTCTCATCATCAAAATCGCGATATGAGCGTCAAACATGTGCTTGGATGATTCTTCAGCATCGATAAAACCCCGCCCCCACGTGTTCGATCCCACATCCTCTCCCTGTAGACCAGCCTCAGTCTTCATTCGCTCTGTAAAAGCACCGTTAGTGAGGCTGCTTGCAGTCGGGGCTCGTGTGTGCCAAAGCCGGCTGGGTGTGTCCACTCACGGGGTCCGTGGACTGTGGCTGTGCTTCCCAAGCGTGAGCCATCAGCCGATGGGCACAGGTGGCTGCTGCAAACACATGCCGTGGGCTCCGCCCCCCGGTGCCCGATGGCCAGGTTGGGAGCAGGGCTGAGGACTGACACTGAACAGGGCTCCAGGCGACGCCGCTAATGCTGATGTGGGCAAAGCGACAGTCCGCTCCGCCAACGTGCGTGACTGGGGTGCTGAGACAGGGTGCCAATTGTGACAGCTCCAGTCGCTCAATTCACACTTGAATTAACTCTGCCCCACACAGTTGGGAAGGGATTTAATGCCTTCCACTGGCACACCACCACATCACCTTACAGGCTGAACCGATGTGCGTGGGTCACAGATGTGGGTCTTGGCTGTGTGCCAGCTGCTACACTCTGTCCCTTCCTGGACGCTGACTCCTCTGCGACTAGGACACGGTGGTTTTCCCTCTGGGAAGTTCCTCTGGGAGCTGAAGATCGGCAGGTACGTTCATGTGTCAGGTCTGGGAATTTTTCTGATTGCCTCGCTCTGTTTGTGACCTTGTGCTCACCCCGGGGGTGTTGGTTTGCCTGCGCGGATCTCTCGCTTGTGAATGCTGCGGGATTTTCCAGCTCCGAGCCAGTAAGGCTGGTATGTGGGCCAGGCACTCCTCAGCGTCCGCTGGGCTTGACGTCAGCTGGTACCCCAGGCTTCGTTTGTCCTTCTCTGATTTTGAAACCTGCACTGTTTATGCAACTGAACCAGTCTGTTGCTGTTTCCGTGACTGTGGCTCATTCTCTCCCCTTCGTGGTTTCCATATGTACTGCTAGACCCCTCAACACCAGTCTTCATCCCCCTCCTGTCCCCGAGACAGGAGTTTACCTTTCCTATAGGATTCGTCTTCTGGTGAGATTGTGAAACTGGGCTGTAGGCTTCTAGAGCACTCCACGTACACAGCTTGGATCAAGTAAGCGGACTACTGTCTCCTTTTTAAGACTCTGTCCGTGAAGTCTACGGACTTGTGACTCAAAGCGTAGCCTGACAGGCCCCAGCACTCAGCCTGTGAGGGGAGCTGGGTAGAAAAGCAGGGCCTCAGGCCACACCTCTGACTTCCTTGGTATCTGTGTCATAACAGGAGGCCCAGGGGATTTGTGCGAAAGCTGGAAAGAACTCGCAGACGCTATGCCTCCTACGGGATGAGCTGTCATCACCTCAGACCAATCCTTCCACCAGGTCACTCCTTTTTCCAACTTCTAACCGCTCATGATCCCGACGAATTTGTGTTGGGTAAGTTTCCCACCAACACTATGAACTAGGCCAACCCCTAAGTCTGCAGGGAACAGAGGCTTTCTGTTGCATTCAAGTTGGTCACTTCTTGGGATCGTTCTTCAGCCAGGCTTCCTCAACTACGTGAATGTGCCAAAGAAATATTTCTCATGTGCTCTCTGCCATGATCTTCTGTGGACTTGCGTGAGAGGCGGCCTGAGGGTCCGGGGTAGACGAACGCTACGCTGATCCCAGATGCTTGGGGTAACGCTGGCCCACAGGAGGTCCCTGTTCAAACAACCAGCCCTGCCATTTATCATGGGCAAGGTGGATCAGGCTGGCTGAGCGAACTCCACACCGCGGCTCGTGCGGTGCCTGGGGCCAGCAGGAGCGGTCAAGACAGTGACGCGGCAATTGCCTTGTTGCCAGAAACCCATACCTCGAGGATCAGAACGCCAGCCGGTGACTCAGAGTCCAGAAGTCTGGTACGTGCCCAGCAGGGAGATGGCTCAGGCTTGGGGTAGGGTTGTAGCTCCCAAAAGCATGAAACAGGAACCGGTAATCTGGAGACTCAGGTGGAAAAGCCCTTCTCCATAAGCACTGCAGCAGAAAGAACGTGGGTTCTAAAATCCACCCTGGGCCTGCCTCTTGCTAACTGTGTGACCTTGACTAACCTAACCTGAGGTGTTCTCTGCAGTCAAATGGGAATGCTTCTCATGGGCCACATAGCCTCAAATAGTAGATGCTTCAATGTACTTGCTGTTCTGCTTGCTAGTACAATTAGAGGCAGTCACATTCTTCTGCGAGCATATGGACCTCAGGGACATTCCAGGCTCTCTGAATTCCCAAGGTTAACGGTAAAGCTAATTCTGGCCTGACTGGTTGGAGGGTTGGGTGGCTGGTATGCTTTCTTAGTGTCTAGGATGTGGGCAGAAGGGGGCGTGTATGATCAAAGCACAAGTGTGTGTAGTTAGACAACCAGGAGGGGTGATAACCGATGCCAAGCAGGCAGCAGTACAAATGGCCGAAAGCTTCATGGAGCCCCTGGTAACCAGGAAGGCTGGATCCCACACGTGGGGTGCTATGGACGTCTGCGGTGTTGACAAATAGGGTCATTACCCTACGCCTCGGTCTCTGCATCTGCAAATGGAGAGATCAAATCCCATGCCCCTAGGAACTGGGCGGGAGTCTTGTGTGTTGCCACATCAATCCACAACATTACCTCCGTGGTAGGTCTTCTTCCTAAGTGTGGCTCTTTAGAGCGTGGCCGTAGGTCTTCAGGTAATCAGCAACATGGAGCCATGGCACATGAGAGACCAATGTCGCCTGAGCCCCCTCCCTGGTCAGGATCAGGCTCCTCCGATTTTAGGAGCAACCAAGCCGAAAGGGACCACTGGTCCCTTTGGAAACAGAAGTCCTCCAGCTGAGGGTTTAGGTCTGAAAGCACATCCGAGTGCCCAGTTGGTCTGTTTTACCAGCCATTCTTAGATGGGGAGCATTCCTCTTCATGAGGGAGCTCTTCCTGCATGGGATCTGCTTTGCTAGCGAACCAGCCTGTGTGAGGAGAGCCCTGTGCCGATCAAAGAGGACGGAACATCCCCCCAGGACCAGGTGGAGGTCTCCTGGTGTCCAGGTGTGCCTTCTGGAGGCGCTGCAGAGATGTCTCTGAGCAGTACGTCTCCTTCTTGAGCTGACACCTGACAATCACCTCGAAGGCATGTGAACTCCTGCGCCCCATCCCCACGTTTCATGGTCTCGTTGTATGTCCAGCAACCTCCCCAGTGGTACCGAAGCTGGTCTGTGGACCCCGTTTGAGGAGCCAGAGGCAGCCTGTGTCCAGTATCCTTTCCTAATAGCAGCATTGGTCTTCTTTTCCCCTTCTGTGCCCTCCTAAGAAAAGGGAAGAAATGGCCAAGGAGACCCTCCCGTCAGCCTGGAGGGGATTTACTCCTCGCATTCAAGACCCCATGGTTTGGATGCCTTTCTGTACAAGGCAATTTTGATCACGGACAGCAAAAAGGCTTCTTTCTGCCAAAACAGAGTTTCTCCTAATATTCTGAAAGCTGGGTGGACACTTCGATAGACACACCAATGACCAGATACTTGCTTGATTCATTACCCTCTTCTTGAATCCTTTTGTCAGAACTCAAAGAAGGAATTAAAAGTCACAAAGGTCCAACTTGAGTCCTGTAGACTTTTTATTCCAGATGGCTCTCCACCCAGACAGACGGCTTGTTCTGTCCCAGTGAGCGGTCTCAGAGGGGTGGAGGGGGTTGATGGCTAAGGAATATTCCATGGTAAGGCACATGCTCTCTGTGAGTCTCAGCCATGAGCTCTTAGAGAAGCCACCCTAGAGGCTCCTGGCACTTCCTTCTGGGAAGACTCCTCACTGCCTCCTGGCCTTTGGGTAAGCAGATTCCAAAAGCTTTGAACAGCTGTGTGACTCTGGACTGGTGTCTCCACGTCACCAGCCCCATTTTCTCTACACATTCTGGGTCTAAATCTGAGCCCGGGTGTTAGGCTTCTTGTCCCAACTAGATGGGTAGGGAGAGGGGTACGGGGAGATGGGCTTCCTACTTGTACTGTTAATCTCTGGCCAAAGGTACCGTCTAGCCCCAAGGTCGTGGACGGACTCAGGGGCTAAGGGTGCCCTTGTATGGGAGAAGCAGAAAGCCTGAGGCCCCACCTAGGACGTGGGGTGACTACTTCAAATACCAACAATGCCAATCCAGTTACATAAATACTGGAAGTAGGCCATGACTGATGATTAGGGCAAATGGGAGACCATGTGCCCTGTCTCAAGAGGGCAGCAGCTAAGGAGACCCAGCCAACTGGTGGCAAGCAAGAACAGCCTACAAGCTCTGAGATCTTCTGAATTTTCAGAAGCCAGAACTCTAGGGGATTGATTCTTCCTCCTCCCTCCATCGACATAAGAAGTACTTTGAAAAGTTGTCAAATGATCTAAATATCTCTTTAGATTGGGTCTGGTTCTCAAGACCTTATTTTTTTTTTTAATGTTTATTCATTTTTGAGAGACAGAGTGCAAGCAGGGGAGGGGCAGAGACAGGGGAGACGCAGAATCTGAAGCAGGTTCCAGGCTCTGAGCTGTCAGCACAGAGCCCCATGTGAGCTCGAACCCATGAACCATGAGATCGTGACCAGAGCCAAAGTTGGATGCTTAACAGACTGAGCCACCCAGGCGCCCCTGTTCTGACTTCTAGACTATGGCATATTTAGAAAGGAATTAAAAATCCAGTTTAGTGGCTACTGATCAACACTTATCAATATGGATTGGTCTTGTTTCACAGGCTTTGGATACAATTCACCAGATTGGGTTTACTTATGTCTTAAGTAATAAGTATTGAACAGATATTTTAAATAGATTTTAAACTTAACATATTTTATTAATAGGGCAATTCAGGGGAGCCTGGGTGATTCAGTTGGTTGAGTGTCTGACTCCTGGTTTCAGCTCAGGTCATGATCTCATAATTTGTGGGATTGAAACCCATGTTGGGCTCTATGCTGACAGCATGGATCCTGGTTGGGATTCTCTCTCTCTCTCTCTCTCTCTCTCTCTCTCTCTCTCTCTCCCCCTCTCCCTCTCTCTGCCCCTCCCCCCTGCTCATGCTCTCTAATATTTTAAAAAATATGGTAATTTAAACATAGGACTATATTTAAAACAGGACTCTGGATTCTGTTCCAAGTGTGGTGCAGAAATGGATCTCTACGTGCATATTTTGATTCTGTCCTTCTCTCCTGCCTTTTTCCTTTCAAAAACTACCTTAAAATTAAACAGCTTAATCAAACGTATTAATGACATGTGCTATAAATACAAATCTATGGCCCTTTTAATTTGAGCATAGGAAGAGAAGTTCAGAACATGGTTGGTCAAACAGAAATGGGTAAATCTAGTGAGCTGCTCTGAGTCTAAACTTCAGATGCCAACATATTCTCGAGAGATACTGTTCAACCATTCTTGCAAAACCCTTCAAGAGAAAAAGGTAAGGGTAGAGCAAAAACCCAACTTCAAGTCGGTGGAAGTCCTATGGAAAAGCCAAGGATGCTCTGCCTACCCACACGCTCCCCTCTTCCACTGTCCATTCCAGGGCTCGTAGAAGAGAAACAAGCAGAAACCCAGAAATGTGAAAATACCGCCCTATGAAAATGACCACATTATGCCTCAGAGTCATGTTCAAGCCACATACTTCTTCATAAATTATTAGCTCAAAGTTTAAAGATTCCATTGCTTATCCATAAAGACTCTAACACCAAACCCCACAAATGTCCATGTAAAGGGGTCCAATCACAATCCATTGGACTAACTTGTCCAAGGCGCTAACTTGAATTGGTTTCCACAACTCTCAATGTCTAGAGGTGTTAATTCTTGGAACCCATTCTTATGGTCTAGATCATGTTCTTGGTGTAAATAATTCACAAAGCTTAGGAGAATGTGGAAGAAATACCATTTAAAAAAACTGGACTGAATGTTTCAGACAGGGAGAGGAACTAGGACTCCAAGTTCAAAAGCACTTCAAGCTCTTGTGAGCCAGGCAGAAGTTGCATCTGGCCAGGGCCACCTGGGTCTCTAGCTTCTGACCGTCGTGATGCCACGTCACCTAAGTGTTAAGGGATCTACAGCACTGCCTCTCAGATCTTGAAAGACTTGTGGTCTTGAGCCTGCCTTATTATCAAATACCATGTAACTGGATGTGACAGCTGCCCAAAGGCATCCTAAATCCACCAGAAGGCTATTTTATTTTTCCACCACTTACCAGCTTCCTTACATTTGTAAGCTACTGTAACCCTGTGTGTGGGTGCTGGCTTCCTTCTTATTCCTAAAACTCAGACCTTATCTAAGCAGCTGCTAATATTTTCTCTGGAAGCATACTTTATCCTGGGCCAAGGTCTCCTCTCAATGTCAGGACCCATGATTTCTGTCTTCAAATCATTTTGGTTCTAAGAACTTTGTCTAAAAAGTCTTTCTGGGGCACCTGGGTGGCTTAGTTGGTTGAGTGTCGGATTCTTCATTTCGGCTCAGGTCATGATCTCATGCTCTGTGAGACTGAGCCCTGTGTCGGGCTCCATGCTGAGTGTGAAACCTGCTTAAGGGTTCTCCCTCTTCCTCTCCCTCTCCCTCAGCCCCTCTCCCCACTTGTGTGCATGCTCTCTAAGATAAAATATATAAAAAGTCTTTCCTAACTAAAAGCACCAGTCACTTGTCATCCTCTAAGGTTCTGTATCCTGACCTTCAAACATATCTACGTCTGTCTCCTTGTAGCTGGCTGCTCAGACGCAAGGAATTAGTTGGAGACTAAAACGTGCCTGCTGTTTTTCTCCGTTTAAAAAAAAAAAAAAAAAAAGAAGTTTCTTGTGCGACCCACCTAAGGATTTTTGCTCTTTTCATTCACTAAGGCCAGTCTCCATCAGTCCCTCTGCTTCTACCTTTCTGAATTGCATGCTGCTCATGTTTGTGTATAGCCCGCCCTCCAGAAAACAGGGCCCATTCTGAAGGGGCCATCTGGTGATCTCTGCTGGTTAGTCCAGATCTGAGCGCACAGCATGACTACCCACCCTTGCTCTTAGGTGTCTCCCTATCTTCTGGCCACACTCCCATTCCTGATGAGCTGTCTACTTCCAGCTCCTGTGAGGGAATCCAATAACTGTTACATAAAAGCTGTATTTGACCTCCACATAATTTGGTCGGCTGCCACAGGATTGAGAGCAGACATGTGCCTCATGCTTGTGAACTCACGATGGTCCCTCCTTTCAAGCTATTTTGTGAAGACCAACCCAACCTGGGGACTAGAGTAGAAAGAAGTCAGTTTTCTTTTGCTCTCCACCATCAATTTCCTTCCCCTTAATAATGGAAAAACTCTTTTTAAAAGTATTTTTTAACGTTTATTTTGAGAGAGAGTGAGAGACAGAGTGTGAGCAGGGGAGGGGCAGAGAGAGAAGGAGACACAGAATCTGAAGCAGGCTCCAGGCTCTTGAGCTGTCAACACAGAGGCCAGTGTGGGGCTCGAACTCACAAACTGGAGATCATGACCTGAGCCAAAGTCAGACGCTTAACCAACTGAGCAACTCAGGTGCCCCGATAATGGAATAACTCTTTAGCAGGGAGATATAGGACATACAAAAATAGGCCTCCTATATTCTCAGTACAAATGGGACTATAAACGAGAATAACACTGCCTGGAAAGAAATTTGGCAATCACCCTATCTAGTAATTCCGGTTTTTAGAGATTTTCCATAAAATTGTTAATATGAAGGTATCTGTACAAGACTGTACACATAGGAAGAAACAGTCTAGCAGGCAGCAATGATTTGTTGTGGCTTAAGAGGAAGGAAGTCTGTTCTTGTCAATTCTCATAGTGTTGCTCTATGAAAATACTTTTGGAAGGTCTCCATGGAACCAGCACGCACGAGGCTCAGTAGGATGAGCAGAGCCTAACCACAGACTGTGTGTTATTACAAGATGGGCCATGTATGTTCACTTTCCTCATCCTGCTCTGTGTCCAGAAAGCTGACTTGTGTGCATCAGCGTGAACCTTCAATGTGAGTTCCACGTGGACTCAATGCAGGAGATATGACAAGACTTTAAGTGTGTGTTTCTTTGAGAGAGAGAGGGATTGAGAGAGAGAGGGAGAGAAAGCACGTGGGAGAGGGGCAGAGAGATGGAGAGAAAATCCCAAGCAGACACCATGCTCACAGCAGCAAGCCCGATACAGGGCTCAAACTCACCAACTGTGAGATCACGAGCTGAGCCAAAACCCAGAGTCAAATGCTGCACTGACTGAGCCCCCCAGGGCGTGGGGGAGTTTAAGGGTGGAGGAGTCTGAGGCTGGGCATCTGCTACACTGGCTGGGCTAGCGGTGTCTGTCAACCAACGGTCACTGGGCCTCCCAAGGTGAGTGTTAGTGCCTAGCGCCGTACTTACGGGGGGTTGGCAGATGAGCCCTCTGGGGCCCCTCATGGTTTTGTGTATCTCGTGAGCGGGGCAATAGTTCCTCACGTTTTTCTAACAGGATACTTGTGTAGAGAACACTTGTGGAAGGCAGAGGCAGCACCTCACTCCGGGGAAGAATGCAGCTACTGTTGGCCGTCCAGGACAGCGGGCATAACCTCTCCCTCCAGGGCAAAGATCAGAAGTGTCCCGGGCAGCATCTCGTAAGAATGGGCATGTCCTAAGCTTTGTTCCAACTGTGCAGCATGCCCCTGCACCTGTCCCCTCATGGCCACCGAAGGATGTGGGACTTGGACAATGTAGAGCATAACCAACTGCTGAGATCAAGACTTCTGACTCAGAAGTCTTCGGTCTTCTGTGAGCGTCTACAGAACTATGCCTGGCTGATGTGTTAGCCTCCGAACAGGGTAGAATGTCAAGGCCTTGATGTTTCTTGGCCGTCACTGCTGCCTCCCCCTGCTGCGTCAAGCCTGAGAATGGTCTCATCTTGACTGTGCAGAAAACCCAGGAATACTGACAAGCTTGTAGAGTTCCCATGTAGCTGTGTAATGGAGCCCCACTGCATAATATTCTAATTTCAATGTTTTTCCTTCTGCAATCGCACTAAGTGGCAGTACACGATGGAGACCGTGGGGCAGATACGTACGGGGTGGTAAGGAGGCAGAGGTAAATGGAGAGTCGCGACATGACGTATGAGAGCTGTCAGAGAGCATCACAGGGGCCCTGGGACTCTGACCGGAAGAAAGTTGGCTCCAGCCGCTGGGTTAAGAATGTCAGAAAAGAGCGTAGGTTGAGGGGCAATCCAGAAACAGGCGTGGGGCACACAACATACGTCACATGGGCACAGCCCGAAGTAACTCCAAAAGCACGCCATTCTGTTCCTCAACAATAATTTCACTGACGAGCATTGGAATCCTTTTAATGAGAGACTAAGAGAATCCTCTGGAAATATTTTCTAAATACCTTACGTGCTACGTGCTTTATTACTTACGTGTTTGCAGAACTGAGAGGTATCTCATATATGTCAAACTATAACCAAAACAGGGGCAGCTGGGTGGCTCAGTCAGGTGAGCATCCAACTTTGGCTCATGTCATGATCTCAAGGTTCATGAGTTCAAGCCCCTCGTCGAGCTCTCTGCTGTCAGAGCAGAGGCTGCTTTGGATCCTCTGACCCCTTCTCTCTCTGCCGCTACCCCACTTGCACTCTCTCAAAAATGAGTAAAACCTTGGGGCGCCTGGGTGGCTCAGTCGGTTAAGCGTCCGACTTCAGCTCAGGTCATGATCTCGCAGTTTGTGAGTTCAAGCCCCACATCGGGCTTTGTGCTGTCAGCTCAGAGCCTGGAACCTTCTTCGGATTCTGTGTCTCCCTCTCTTTCTGCCCCTCCCCTGCTCATGCTCTGTCTCTCTCTGCCTCAAAAATAAATAAAAACATTTAAAAAAAATGAGTAAAACCTTAAAAAAAAAACTATAATCAAAACAAACTGACATGATGGTTTCCTGACCCAAGTTTATTTTAAACTGATCCCAAAAGGATAGGGACAGAAATGTGTTAAAGTTGTCTTTCCAGCATAGGAAAGGGAAAGGCAATAACTACATTTTGAGTCTGCTTTTAAGTGGAGGCATTTTTACAAATTTTTCTTAGAGTGTATTTATTTTTAAGAGACAGACAGAACCTGGGTAGGGGAGGGACAGTGAGAGACGGAGACACTGAATCTGAAGCAGGCTCTAGGCTCTGAGCTGTTAGCAGAGAGCCTGACATGGTGCTTGAACTCGGGAACAGTGAGATCATGGCCGAGGCTGAAGTCAGATGCTTAACCAACTGAGCCACCCAGGCGCCCCTTTAAAAGTGGAGGCATTTTTAATAAGCCTGGTCGACAACCTTGAAAAATAAGAGCACCCTGATAACTCTGGACACTTTGGGCAGCACACCAAGCATCCAACGGGCATCATTTTAGTAAAAGTTATTAAAGAGAATCCAAATAAATGGAGACAACCCATGTCTGAGAAAAAGAAATAAAAATTATACATTGCATCTAGAAATTGTAAGGCTCTTTTTGTGAATAGAACACAGCAAAAGAAATTTCAGCCAATAGTATATATTTACCATTGGTTAGTTGCAGCAAATTAAAAATTTTTTAAGGTTTAATTTTGAGAGAGAGAGAGAGAGAGAGAGCGAGCAGGAAAGGAACATAGAGAAAAGGAGACACAGAATCGGAAGCAGGCTCTAGGCTCTGAGCTGTCAGCACAGAGCCCGATGTGGGGCTTGAACTCAGGAGCCCTGAGATCATGACCTGAGCCGAAGTCGGACGCTTAACCAACTGGCTACCCAGGCACCCCGGTTGCAGCAAATTATAAACCAAAGTAAGGATACGTCCACTAAAACAACAGTTAGACACTACTGCGTGCATATTGGAATGGCCAAACTCCAGAACCCTGACAACAGCAAATGCTGGTGAGGATGTTGAACAACAATGCTCATTCAGTGCTGCTGGGAAAGCAAAATGGCACAGCCAACGTGGATGACAATGTGGCAGTGTCTTACAAAAGTAAACATGATCTTACCACACGGTCCAGCAACGGACTTTCATATTTAGCCAAAGGATTTTAAAACCTGCCCACCAATGTTTGTAGCAGCTACGATCCTCATGGCCGGATCTGGACGCGCCAGAACCTGGACGCGACCAAGGTGTCCTTCAGTAGGTGAATGGATAAATAAATGGTGGTCCCTCCAGGCACTGGAATATTATTCAACACTAGAAAGAAATATGAGACCCAAGCCTTGAAGAGATGTGGAGGAAACCTCAATGCATAGTACTAAGTGAAAAGCCAATCTGAAAAGGCTACATCCAGTAGGATTCCCACCCTGTAACGTTCTGGAAAGGGTAAAACTACAGAGATGGTAGAAAGACTGATGATTGCCAGGGGCTGGGGGAGGTAGGGATGAACAGGCAGAGTACAGAGAATTCTCAGGGCAGTGAAAATACTTGTGATGTTATAATGTAGGATACACGTCATTATACATTCATCCAAACCCAGAGAGTGTACAATGTGGTGAGTGAATCCCCATGCAAACCATGGACTCTAGCTGATTACATATCAGTGTAGGTTCATCAATTATAGCAAATGCAACCACTCCTGTGGGTAATGATAAATGGGGGGGGGGGGCATGCATGTGTGAAGGACATGGCCCATATGGGAAATTTCTCTACCTTTCCATTTTGCTGTGAACCTAAAACAGAAAGTAAGAGTCTTTTTTTTTTTAATTTTTTTTAATGTTTATTTATTTTTGAGAGAGACAGAGACAGAACGCGAGTGGGTTAGGGGCAGAGAGAGAGGGAGACACAGAATCCGAAGCAGGCTCCAGGCTCTGAGCTGTCAGCACCGAGCCCGACGCGGGGCTCGAACTCATGAGCTTTGAGATCATGACCTGAGCTCAAGTCGGACGCTCAACCGACTGAGCCACCCAGGTGCCCCGCTAGTAAGAGTCTTAAGAAAAAACTTCACAAATATTCCTCATAACTTGGAAGTCATAAATATCCTATTTAAATACTAATGTGTTAAACAACTAAAAGATGATTCATATAGGCAATGATTTACAGCGTGGTTGTGGACATCTGCCATTGCCAGGAGGTAGGGTGGAGACCTCGAATCCCTGGGCATATTGTGGGTATTCAAGCCCACAGAAATGTGGGCAAAGTGAGCTGCGTTCCGGCATTTCCTGAAAAGATTAAAGATGGAGTCACCGTGTAATCCAGCAGGGGTAGACCCAAAAGAACCGAAAGTAGGGACTGAACAGATATTTGCACACCCATGATCACTGTAGCCGAAAAATACAAGTGTCCACGATGGATGAATAAAGAAACACAATGTGGTTCAACCACGCAACGGAATATTATTTGGTTCCACCATACAGTGGCACGTCCTTAAAAAGCAAGGATGTTCTGACAAGGGCTATAAGGTGGGTGAATGTTGAGGGCATCCTGCTGAGAGAAATCAGCCAGGCCCAAAAAGACCTCACGGTAAGATTCAACTCATAAGCACTGAGAGTTGTCAAATGTATAGGGACGGTGCACGATGGATGCCGGGGCTGGGGGAAGTGGAGAATGAAGGGTCGGTGTTTCACGGGGTCAGGGTTTCACTTCTGCAGGATGAAGAAGTTCTAGAAATGGACGGTGGTGATGGTCACACACGATGTGAATGTACTGAATGCTGTTCAACTGGACCGTTTAAAAGGCAAATTTTAGGGTCTATATTATGACAATTTGTTGTTGCTAAATGTGCGCTGTCCCGGGGATCCAGAAGTCGGAGATCGGCAGCTCTATGCAGTCACCCTGTTTGGGGACGGGTTTATTAGACATAACTAAGCCTTCAAATCAAACACCCACAGAAGGTGTTTCAGACACAGGGGGACATAAAAATAGGTTTCCTGAAAAGATCTATTTTTGCATCAGAGGATGGCTAAAAACAGAACCCCTGTGAAAGCTTTATACCTTGCTCTCCATTAGGCACTAAAAAGGTCACGCTTTTAAAAAGAGAAAATGCCTCATTAGCATTTTGCTGGTACGACTCTGATTATAATTGCCACGGCACCTTTTCTTTTGAGCAGTCTGTTTTATTTAATGTTATTTAACTTGCTCAAGTTTCCCCAAACCTGTGGTCACTGACCTACAAAAAAATTGCTTAATTAGGAAGTTAACCTAAAACAAATGTTAAGGAAACTGTAGGAGAAGAACATAAACACATTTCCTGTTGTATTCTAACTGAAGCCAGTGAGCCCATTAGCCAAGTGCTGTCATGTTTAACCTGTGGTGTTTCTGCAGAAAATGAGAACTGGCTTGCACGGCATGTGTCCCCATGTGGGGATCTGGCCAGCGGCACGGGGAGTAAAGGAAGGCTCTTGAAAAGCCAACATGATTTCCCTCCTTTGAGCGGCAATACCCAGTGTCACCCTTTCCGGTTACAAGGTCCTCTCCTTGTGATGCAGGCAAGCCTGTGGTCTTTGTGCAAAGCCCAGATGACCGACGGTCGGTCGGCCCAAGGCAGACTGGAAGTTTGCGGAAAGCTAATTTCAGACAGCCATCGGGGGTAAGGGGAAACCCTCTGTGTTGTTTTCCTAAGGCTGTAAGGACAAGTAGCACTCACTGCGTGGCTTTAAACAACACAAATGTCAGTTCTGGAGGCCAGGAGTCCCCAATCAATGTGTTGGCAGGGGGTCCAGGATCCCTCTGAGATCTGGAGGGGAGGTGGCTTCCTCGCTTCCGCTGGCTTCTTGCCGGCTGTCTCTGGTGTCCCTTGGCTTCTTACAGACCTAGCTCCAATCTCTGCCTCCACTGCCCTTCACAAAGCTGTCTTCTCCCCTGTGACATCACGTGGTCTTGTCTCTGTCCTGATCTTAGAAGGATATCAGCCCAGCGGGATTAGGGCCCTGCCCTGATAAGCTCATCTTGATTATATCCGCAAAGATCCTGTTTCCCAAAATCAGAATGTGAAGTCTGAGGGGCTCAGACTTCAACATCCTTTTGGAGGACACAATTCCACCCGTAGCACGAGCCAGCGGCAGCTCGGGGGGGGGGGGGGGGGGGAGTCTACGCTAACTCGGGATCCCACTGCCTTAGCACCAATAAATAGATTCAGTGGGCATGACGCTAACCCAGGCTGATCCCTGAGGAATCGGTGCACAGCCTGCAGACGCTCATTCATACGAGAAAGGGCAGCGTGTAAGGATAAGGTACAGCCTAGTGAGGCACACTGTCCCTTCATTTCCATGACTCATACTGCCTGTTTACGGTAGGCCCAGCCCCCTAAACCCTCTTCTCATCCACAGTCTTGGGACTTGGCTCGCCATGGATTTATCTGCACTGATTTTTTGCTTCTTGTAAATGTTGCTTTAAGATATTTGTGTTTATCCTAACAACTGAGTAAGACATTTACATTTATCCTAACAACTGAGTATCCCTGAACTTTGCACCCCAGGTGATGTCTCCCACCCTTCCCCCTACCCCTAGCCCTGCAAATGGTTGGCAAAACGTCTCCCCTGATGTAAAACACTAGCTCTATCAAAGCCGTAACTGCCCCGGTGTGTTTCACTCTCTTCTCTTACAAAACCGAAGTCCTCTCAAGGCTCCAATCTATTGGCTGTTTTACACCCACAGCAATTTGCCATCTGCTTCCACACACGTTTTATTAGTTCAAATAGGCATTTAAATAATTTACAGAGGCACCTCAATAATTCATTGAGAGCCAGATCACTGATAAGGGGCAAAGCAGAAAATCAGACCTCGATCCTCATCTGTCTGATTTCATTTTTCTTCCCAAGTCAGCATGGTGAGCCTCTTGTAAAACAAGAGGTGATGAGATGGAGGTCAGCCCAGGAGGATGTTTTCCTGAGCCTAGGGGGGGGCTGGGGAACTGAAATTTCGTGTTTAAGACGTGCAGTCTGTCTTCATGGCACAATCATTCACCTCGATTGTCATTCCCTTCTCGTGTCTGGACGAACCCTACCAGTCACGTCTGTGTCTGGTTGTTCCCCAACGCTAACAGAATAACAAAGACACCTGATCCAATGCAGGGCCCTCACATGCTCAAAGATGGTGTGTTCCACAAAAAGGAATGTCCTTTAGAGAGGACCTATCATTCAACAAGTGTATATGTATAATTTCCCACGTGGCCTCACATGGCAGTTAACAGGAACAATGCTCAATAAATAATCAACAGTTGAACCACTGATTTATGGAACACCAGCCCCAGAACTACCCAGGTCCTCTACCTGCCTGGCAATGAATGTTTTCATTCAGGTGTGGACCATGAGCATGCGGGCAAGAATATGGAGATGTGTATCAGAAGGAGGCACGTGGAAGAGGCATTTTGAGGATCTGTTCCGTTACCTCGCTTCTCTCGTCCTTCCCAGAACTGCAGCCAACGGCAAAAGAAAAATGGAGATGTGGACGGTGTTTGCTTGGCTACGGTATTCTTAAGTTGAACCTGAGAACCCAACACGTTTCTTTCCTTCCCATCGATGCTTTTGAAGGACAATTTGGAAACGTGTGCACTGGGAGCCACTACATGACTTGCTTCCGTGACTTTGTGAGGTCACCCAGAAGCAGAGCAGAATGACTAACGAGCAATCGTCGTAACCCGTTTACGGAGGCTGCGTTTTCTGCTATTTTGTATCACGTGAAACTTAACTCGGAAGCTCATCTTATTATACTGCAAAGTGGAGATGTGTTTCATAATACAAATGTAATACACGGGCATTCTTCAGCCAGCGGAAATGAACCCCAAACTCAATACGACGTGCCATTTCCCCAAGTGGAGACAGAGAAGGTGTTTGGAGGTTCATGGCACCATCTTAACTGGAAACAGCCTAAAACCTGCAAGACGCAAAGGAAAACTGGAATGATATTGTTTGGAAATGTAATGACTTCCAAAATAAATCCCTTAAACCATAAAAGAATACTTGCAAAATTTATCAAAAGCCATTATTTTTAGGAATTGGAAATCAAAGCCAGCAATAACCCATGGAGCTTTTAGTCACAAAAAATACATACATTTTAGTAGAAAGCTTTGCAAGGTCTTAAGTTGACTATTCTCATTCCAAGTTCCATGGTCACCTTCATGACCAAGATCCCACAACCGTGAGGAAAACCAGTAGCCTCACAGCCACGTCAGAAACAACACCCCATCTGCAGATACGACATGGTCTGTCTGGACGTTCCCTAGAAAATCCCACTCACAAAGTTGTCTTCATCAGGCCTGACGGAGCTCACCCCCTGGAGACCAGAGGCAACTGTTTTAACAGTGCCCCTGCCTGATGCAGTGATAAAAGCTGGGGCAAATAAGCTATTGAAAACTTCCTAAAAGCTGGAAAATCAGATGTCCTTGGAAATTTTTTTTAACGTTTATTTCACGAGAGGTAGAGAGCGAGCAGGGGAGGGGCAGAGATAGAGGGAGACAGAGAATCCCAAGCAGGCTCCACAGTGTCAGTATGTAGCCTGACATGGGACTTGAACTCACGAACTCTGAGATCATGACCTGAGCCGAAATCAGGAATCGGATGCTTAACCGACTGAGCCACCCAGGCGCCCCCTGTCCTTGGGAACTTTTACAAGCTCTGGCGGAGTCCTGGCAATTCAGGTCATGTGCACGTGGTATGCAGGCACATTGAGAGATGTGCATGTGCGTAGGGAAGACCTAAGAAGGACATAACTCTCCGTTTTTGTCTGACCTTGAAGCATCGCACTGAGAGGAACTGAAAGCTAACACAGAGATGCCAACTAGCCGTGGAAATTCACCAAAGGGTTTCAAGAACACAAGAAGGATGTGTGCAAGAAAAGAAAGACTGAGAACTCTGCCTAAGTATAGAGGTATGTACCAACTGGCATACCGAGCCCATGCCTCACTGGGAGTTTCCAGCCGTTGCAGCAAACCTGTCTATCTGATCACCGGCTGAGCACGAAGCCAACAGAATAGAGACTCTGGTAGAAAAACACAACGGGGAATATAGGCTTTACTGAATCCGTTCAGAAAATTCATTAAACAAATGGCAGCAGCAGAAAAGACAAAAACAAACAAACAAACAAACAAAAGAAGTAAGCTCTGAAGAGCTGGGAGAAGAATGAATATCAGGGACGCTGGGGTGGCTCAGTCGGTTGAGCGTCCGACTTCAGCTCAGGTCATGATCTCATGGTTCGTGGGTTCCAGCCCCGCATCGGGCTCTGTGCTGACAGCTCAGAGCTTGGAGCCTGCTTCGGATTCTGTGTCTCCCTCTCTCTCTGCCCCTCCCCTGCTCATGCTCCGTCTCCCTCCATCTCTCATAAATAAATAAATAAATAAATAAATAAATAAATAAATAAATAAATGTCATCCAATCAAAAGGCAGAGATTGGCAGAACAGATTTTTTTTAAAAACCAATAGGCCATTAACAAGACATTCATTTTAGTTCCAAAGACACCAAGGATAGCCATAATAAAAAAGACGGCCAACACAAGTGTTGGTGAGGATGCAGAAAAGTTGGAACTTGTACAACGTGGGTGGCAATATAAACTACTGCCCTCATCTTGGAAAACAGGCTGGCAGTGTCTCAAATGGTAAGACTGGGTTACCAGAAGACCCAGAAACTCCATTTTTCGATATACACGTAAGACAACTGAACGCCTGTCCACACAAAATTTATACATGGATTTTTACAGTAGTATTACACTAGAAACTGCTGACTGTATGTATTTCAATCACATCAGTAAAGTATTATACGTAATGAAATACTGTTTACCCATAAAAAGAACGTATTAATATATGCTGTAATGAACCTTGAAAATGTGCTAAACTGAACATATGTAGACACAAGAGTCTACATATTGTACAAGGCCACTTATATGCAGGGTCCAGAAAGATAAATCCATAGACACAGAAGACAGACTAGTGGCTGTCAGAGTTTAAGGACAAAATTAGGGAGTGACGGGTACAGGCATCACTTTTTGCAGTGACAAAATTGTGGGGATACTGCATTGGCAATGATTGTAAAATGTGAGGGTATTAAAAGCCACTGAACTGTATACTTTATCTGCATTATACCTTAAAAATAAACTTTGGGGCGCCTGGGTGGCTCAGTCGGTTGAGCGTCCGACTTCGGCTCAGGTCATGATCTCTCACAGCTGGTGAGTTCGAGCCCCGCATCGGGCCCTGTGCAGACAGCTCAGAGCCTGGAGCCTGCTTCAGATTCTGTGTCTCCCTCTCTCTCTGCCCCTAACCCACTTGCATTCTGTCTCTGTCTCTCTCAAAAATAAATAAACATTAAAAAATAAATAAATAAATTTTTAAAATTTCATGATGAACAAACTCACCAAGAGTGTAATAGGACACCCTGAGGTTAAAAAAAAAAAAAAAATCATTGATAATGGTGATCCTGTCATTATTGGGAATGCCCATAATTTGTTCATTTCTCATTTTTTTTTTCGGCAATAACTTTGAGTTTTTACATTTTTTTTCGGCTTTTTATTCCAGTGTAAGTAACATTTGGTGTTTTATTAGTTTCGGTTGCTCAGTATGAGTTAACAATGCTATACATTTCTCAGAGCTCATCATGGTGAGTGTATCCTGAATCCCTATCTCTAACCCATCCACCCACCTCCTCTTTGGCAACCACCAGTTGTCTGTATTTATGACTCTGTTTTTTTTTTTTAATTTATTGTCATTGTTCAGTTATTCTGTTTCTTTTTTTTTTAATTTTTTTAATGTTTATTTTTGAGACAGAGCATCAGTGGGGGAGGGGTAGAGAGAGACACACACACACACAGAATCCGAATGAGCCTCCAGGCTCTGAGCTATCAGCACGGAGCCTGATGCAGGGCTCGAACTCACGGACCGTGAGATCATGACCTGAGCTGAAGTCAGACGCTTCACCAACTGAGCCACCCAGGTGCCCCTCATTTGTTGTTTCTTAAATTCCACATATAAGTACCACTTACACTGTATTTTTCAGCCATGAAAAAGAACAAAATCTTGCCATTTGCAACCACATGGATGGATCTGGAGGATATAATGCTAAGTGAAATAAGTCAGAGAAAGACAAATACCTGAAATTATAATTTATATTGAAATACGAAGTTGGTGCAAATGCCAGAACGGTGCTTCAGTGACCCTTCAGTCTGCTGTCACAGTTCTGTAGATAATTATGTGCAATGGCGATTTTTGGCTCATGATTACTTAGAACCAGGGCAGACCGTAAGAAGGGGGGAAAAAGTAGAAAGACAAAGGATGGACACCTTCAGTTTACATTTCTCTTCATGAATTAAGGAAGTGAGTGTTTGATGGGTTCCCTCTTTCCTTCTTCCTTTCCTTCCTCTCTTTCTTTGAAAAAAGTACCACTTAGCTGCCAGGTTGTCTGTTGTGAGCTAAATCCCAAAAAGCCCTTCTCACCAGAGGGGTACTTTCACCATATCTTGGATTCAGTGGGGGGAAAATTCTACGTTCATCTCCTATTAGCAGCTAACAACTCACAGAGACACAACTTGTTCTATGCATAAGAGGTGTCGGCGTCCGTTCAAAACCAGGATGGCAATAATAAAACTGAGACAGTAATGCTCCTATGTGTGTCAGACTCGGAGGTTCTGTGTCTCCCATTTGCTACCGCTGACTCGTGGAAGATGAACAGGGCAATGGATGGTGAGCCAACCCAAGAGTGAACAAAGTCATGTTCGTGGCTCCAGGCTCACAAGGGATCCTTTCAAAGTATTGCATCCCAAACTGTTTAGAGGATCCTGGAGAATTTTTAAGTGTATTCTATTACTGAACTCCTGGTTTGAATAGCTACCATATTCTCTTTTATCCCTGCCATACTAAGGTGTCACAAAGTCCACGGCCTAACGAGCACAAACGTATTTCACAGTTCTGCTGGTCAGAAGTCTACAATGGTGATATTCCTTCTCAGAGCTCTAGGAGATAATTTGTTTGCTTGTCCTCAATAGTTTCTAGAAATGCCTGCATTTATGGGTCCATGATCCTGCATCGCTCCAACCTACGGGGCTACCTCTTTCTTAACCTGATTCTTCTGCTTCTGTTTCCTTTTTTCTTTTAACTGAAGTTTTGGTGACCTGCAATGTTGCATTAGTTTCAGGTGTACAACACAGTGATTCAACCCATCATGCGGTACTCACCACACACTGATTATATTCACTATGTTGTGCCTTTTCATCTCTCTTACTTATTCATTCCATAACTCAAACCTTCTACTTTTGAATTCCCTTCACCTATTTACCCCATACCCACAGTGCCCTCCCCTCTGGCAACCATCACTTCTCTATATTTACAGAATCCTGTTTCTGCATTTTGTTCATTGTTTTTAGATTCCACGTATAAGTAACATCATATGGTATCTGTCTTCATCTGATTTAATTCACTTTGTATTCTACCCTCTAGGTCCATCCATGTTGTCTACAAATGGCAAGACCTCATCCTTTTTTGTGGCTGAGTAATATTCCACTACATATATGCATGTATATATCATTCATAATATCCTACATATTATTCTTGATATACATATACATATATCAAGTGTTTACCCATTCACGTAATGATGGATATTTACTTTGCTTCTGCATCTGATTATTGTACATAAAACTATTATAAACATAGTGGTGCACACATCTTTTTCTCCTTGAATTACTGTTTCCATTCTCTTTGGGTAAATTCCCAGTAATGGAATTTACTATATCATATAGCATTATTATTTTTAATTTTTTTCAGGAACCTCCACACTGTTGTCCACAGTGGCTGCATCAATTTATATTCCCACCAACAGCGCACGATGGTGCCTTATTCTCCACATCTTCAAAAACAGTTATTTCTTATCTTTTTATTGAACATCTTTTCTTGGACTTGTTGGCCATCTGTATCTTTTTCAAGAAAATATCTATTCAGGTCCTTAGCCAATTTTTAATTGGAGTCTCAGGTTTTTGTTTTTTTTTTTTTCTTGAGTTGTGTAAAATCTTTATATATTTTGGATATTAACCCCCTATGGAATATAACCTTTGCAAATATCTTCTATTCAATAGGTCTTTGTTTTGTTGACGGTATCCTTTGCTTTTTATTTTGGTGTAGTCCCAGTACTGTATTTTTCTGTGTGTTTCCCTTGCCTGAGGAGACCTATCTACAAAAATGTTGAAGACCAGTGTCAAAGGGATTACTACCTACGTCTTCTTCCAGGTGTTTTATGCTTTAGGACTCTTTAGGTCTTTAATCCATTTTCAGTTAATTTTTGTATATGGTTCAAGGAAGTGGTCCAGTTTCACTCTTTTGCATACGGCTATCCAGTTTTCTCAGCACAACGTATGCAGGAGACTGTCTTTTCCCTAGTATGTATTCTTGCCTTTGTCAAAGATTAAATGATCATATGAGCATGGGCTTATTTCTGGACCCTCTGTTTAACAGATCTATGTGTCTATTTTTGTGCCAGTACCATAGTGTTTGGATTCTACAGCTTTGGACTGTATCTTGAAATCTTGGACTGTGATACGTCCACCTTCGTTCCTTTTCTCAAGACTGATTTAGCTCTTTGGGGTCTTCTGTGGGTTCGTAAAAATTTGGGGATTCTTGTAGTTTTGTGGAACATGCCCCTGGTATTTTGGTAGGGATTCCACTGAATCTGTAGATTGCTTGGTGTACTACAGACGTTTTAACAACATTACTCCTTCCAATCCATGAGGATGTACACCTTTCAACTTGCTTATGTCATCTTTAATTTCCTTCTTCAATAGTTTATATTTTTCAGGAAAATGGTCTATCTCCTCCTCGATTAAGTTTACCCTTAGAAACTTTATGCTTTCTCGTGTAACTGTGAATGGACTTATTTTCTTAATTTGGGTGGTGAGGACTGCCAGGCTGTGGCACCACTATGGATGGACTCCAACTGAAGGCATATTGAAGGGGGCAAGAATGCAGGGGCAGGGTGCTCTGTGTTAGCAAGGTTTGCAAGGTCTGTGGTAGGAAGGGGCAGGTCCACAGGAATGTGAAGGAGGAGCATGCTGTTAGGTAGGTGGAGAATGTTGGTGCTCTGCTGGTTCCTGAAGGTGCCTGTGTATTTGGACCGGGTGGCAGGGGAGGGAAGTGGTGACTACCAGTTCTGTTGTTCTTGGGGAAGTCTTCCAAAGATCTCTGCCACTCCAGTACTTGTTCTGGTAATAGTAATCAAATCTCCCTCCTGTATACTCCAGGCATCCACCAAACTGCTGCTTCTGTGCTGAATTTTAGGCGGGGGGCGGGGGGCAGGGGCAGGTGCTCTTTTTGTGCTGTCTCTTTAAGGGCAGGGACTCAGTTTCCCACTGCCTTCCAGTTCTTACAGAACCAAGCCTGCTGATTTGTTAAGTCCCGTTGATTTTAAGAACTTGAAAAGTTAAGCCCCTCTGGTTTTCAAAGCCAAACGTTAAGGGGATTCATCTTCCCAGTACTGTTCCTTCATGCCTGGGGTATGGTCTACTCCATTCCCCTGTCTGTGCCACTGGCATCCCTCCCTCCCACAGCCAGTCCTATGGGGACAGGAGAAGTCCCTACCACATCTCCACCCTTACCACCCTGGTTAGTGTGGCTTGTTCTCTACACACACATAGTTGTGGTGAGTCTGTTCTCCCAGTCTTCAGGTCATTTTCTGGATTATTTACACTGATGTGAGTGTTATCTAGGTATATCCGTGGGACAAGGGGAGCCCAGAATCCTCCTCTGCCATATTCCCTTGGAGTCCTAAAGTCTTCTTCCTTCTAACTTTGGACTTTTCTTTTTCTTTTCTGCCTCCTTTTTATAAGAACCGCTAGAATTCCATGGGTCCAACTAGTCAATCCAGAACAGTACCCCGACTCCAGGGCCCTTAATCTAATACCATCTGCAAATTTCCTTTGCCATGTCAGTGGACATATTCTAGGATGTGGACATCGTCAGGAAATCATTATTCTGCCTACCAACGGTGAATTAGGATATGGAAATCTTAGGCAGCCATTATTCTAAATACCACAGCCACTTTGTTAAAATATCAGCCAATAAAAATGCTGCCCAGTGAGTCAGATTCAACTGGATAACTTAAAAACTGCAGAATCTTGGGGCGCCTGGGTGGCGCAGTCGGTTAAGCGTCCGACTTCAGCCAGGTCACGATCTCGCGGTCCGTGAGTTCAAGCCCCGCGTCGGGCTCTGGGCCGATGGCTCGGAGCCTGGAGCCTGTTTCCAATTCTGTGTCTCCCTCTCTCTCTGCCCCTCCCCCATTCATGCTCTGTCTCTCTCTGTCCCAAAAATAAATAAACGTTGAAAAAAAAATTTAAAAAAAAAAATGCAGAATCTTATTTTATTCCAAAGCATCTTTGTAGGGAGTCCATTCTTTTGTAGTAAATATTTTGTTGTTATTTGTAGGCAGTTCAAATTGCACAATAATTGACTTTCTTTCTGGCCTAAATTATAAAGTCTTAACTAAACATTTCCTTTCAGACATTCTTTTATCATATAAATGATTTTTCGTATGTGAAGGATGGCGCTCAAATATTTGATTGCCAGCATCCAATCAATACACATAAGTTAATTTTAAAGGCTTAGTTTTGAATCATTTTCTTTCCTTCCTGAGGGTCTTTTCTCCATAAAAGAAAATCTTTCAAACCTCTCCTATAGCAATTGAATTTCAGGAGAATGTGGTTTTAAACTGCACTGCGAATCATTTTCCGTGAAATTACGAAGTTCTCTGGTCTTGGCGTGTATAAGTGACAGTCTTTGTCCAGCTCTGAGTCAAAGTCCATCTCTTTCTACAGGTGAGGTCACTACTCAAGAGTCCTAGGTGTTTTTACCTGTAAAATGAGAGCACTGACCTGAATACCGTGTACCATATTTTCCATCTCTCACTTTCTTACGAAGTAATATTCGGATGATTCAATGCCAGTTTTGTCTTCACCCATCCTATCTCATTTGGCAAAGGGGAAACTTTAAGGATGACAAAACTGAATCATGCAATGTCCACGCTCTTGAAGATCACTGGAGAATCTGGATCCTAACTGCAAATCAAGACCATGCATGTCTTATTAACTAAAGGGCTAGTCAAGTGATCTTTCCTTCCAGCAGCTTATGATCTTCCAAGGTTTCCCTGACATATTACACTAGTTCCTTAAGGCTTTCTTTAGAATGACTGCCTGAAATCAGGCTTCATTAGTTTTCAGTTTGCTAACTGTGTAACTGACTTATTTGTGTAGTCTCTTGTTCAAGTCATTGAGTTGAGGAGACATTTGGGATCATGTCAAGAGGTTCAAGTTGACCACAACAGTAGACAGGGCAAGAGTTCACAAACACTGCGTTGGGGTCTCCTGGACACAGGGTGTGGTTTGCAGGTGGTATAGGTTTATAGGGCAATATCCTGAGCCACCATTAGCGTCACCAGTGACAAGCTCCAGGTTCCGCACGTGTTCCGTGCTCCTGCCGTTTCAGGACAGATGCCTGATTTATTCTGTCTCGACGAGGGCTTTTGGGAAGCAGTTGTGCAATCCTTTTCTTAGGACCTTTTGTCCAAAGCGTCCTACAGAACTGGCAGAAGCACAGGCTTTATTTAATTATTGTGAAACTGGGGAGCTACACAGAGCTTTTTCATTTAGGAAAGGAAATGCTTCTGACCAGATAGGCATCAATTCCGCAGAGGTCACGGGGGGGGGGGGGGGGGGGGGCAGGTAGCAAAACACCCATTGTATTTCCACCATCCTCCGGGCCATGCAATTTAGAAATCTTGAATAAATCTCCCCATCGTGAGGCAGCCACGTCCATTTCTAATTTAGCTGCATTGAGGGGGCTGACAGCTGTGATCGGATAGCAGAGGGACCTGAGATTCGTTATTTTGAAAGAAATGCTGGAAGCAGATACAATTTAAAAAGCAGAAGAATAACACCCAAAGAGACACCCAAACACACAGAGGAACCAGCAAATAATCATGTCATAAAAACGCAGCATCAAACTTTTCATATCAATCTCTATTTTTCAGATGAGAAAGGACGGTGGATTTTAATGTCTATGTGCACACATGTACCGAATACGTACACACTAGATGCTTATATACATATATATTAAATACCCTGTAACTCAGGAGGAGAAGACAAACGTATTTTCCTGGAACAGGTAGATGAAAGCAGCGGCTAATTTTTTTTTTTTTTTACAAGATATCTGGATAATTCTCACTCATCTTTATTTCTTCCCTGCATGCGGACACAGCATGATGATGACAGCAATAGAACAAAGAGTGGAAGAAATAAAAGGATATTGTCTCTGCTAACACTGGGTTTTCTTGTTTTAAATAACTGTCATGTTAGATCTGCTTTCAGACTATTCCCTATGTGGAATCCACTTGCCTTCAATAATAAAGAGTACATGGGATTTTTTTTTTTTATCATTTGAAAGAAGGAGTATAACACTTCATCTGATGAGTTAGGAATCATAATTTTTACACAACTACTTCTATCATTATTTTAATAATTTTTACACAATTCTCATGCTAGCAATACCACCGATTTCTCTGTGCTTTTTGTCGATAACTGTACCAGTTCAGTGGGATCACAGCAATAATGTCACAAAGGCTAGGGTTCTTGTCTCCTCTTTCATATACATTTCACAAACAAAAATGAAACCTATTCGGGGCGCCTGGGTGGCGCAGTCGGTTAAGCGTCCGACTTCAGCCAGGTCACGATCTCGCGGTCTGTGAGTTTGAGCCCCGCGTCGGGCTCTGGGCTGATGGCTCAGAGCCTGGAGCCTGTTTCCGATTCTGTGTCTCCCTGTCTCTCTGCCCCTCCCCGTTCATGCTCTGTCTCTCTCTGTCCCAAAAATAAATAAACGTTGAAAAAAAAAATTAAAAAAAAAAAATGAAACCTATTCTGATTTTTTGCTTTCCATGTAATCATCATCAAACAATGAGCACAATGAGAATATAAATAAGTGACCTTGAGGAAATATTTTAATGCAAGCAACTTATGAAATTTTATAGTCAGCTTGAAAATATCCTACATGAATACAGGAATTTATAGTTGCATGCATCTTGTCAAATAATTAGGTATTGTCAGGTAGAATTTATGTATTGGTCCATTGGACCTCTAAGTGTAAAAAAAAAATTGTTCTTTTTGAGTCCAACTTAATTTAATGTTACACAAAATGGGCTTCTGGATAAAGGGCAAATTTTCAAAAATCCTAAAATAGATACATGGAGGAAATCATGTTTTGAAGTCTGATGCTTTTGAGATTCTTGAACACGAAATGGAATTTATTTTGTATCTGAAGAACCATACTTAAAAGTAAATGAAAAACAACAAAGGTAAATAAACAAGACATTCAGATCCTTTTCCCTTTATATATACATAATAATCATCTTATCATATATACATATATAATAAAACCCCTATCACCACAAGAGTGGCTCACATCTGTCACCATAGTTACAGAAAAATTTTTCTCGTGATAAAGACTTTAAGATAATTCCAACAACTTTCAAATATGCGAAAGAGTATTATTAACTACAGTCGCCATGCCGTGCATTACATCCCCATGACTTATTTATAACTATATATACTTACTAAAGGTATATTTATTGTACCTTTAACTCCTTTCACCCCACCGTCTCATCGCCTGCCTCTGACAACTACCAATCTGTTCTGTTTCTTTGAGTTCGTTTTTTGTTTTGTTGTTTGAAATTCTACAAACAAGTGAGATCATATGGTATTTGTTTTTCTGTGCCTAACTTACTCATTTAGCATAATATCTTCAAGTTCCATCCGTGTTGCCAAAAATGGCAAGATTTAATTCTGGCAGCTGAACAGTATTGTGAATATATACATCACATGTTCCTTCCTCACAGATAATGCTGCAATGCACATGGTGGGCATATATCTTTTCAAATCAGTGGTTTTTTCCCTCCGGTAAATACGCAGAAGTGGAATTGCTATTTCTATTTTTAACTTTTTGAGGAACCAATCTGATAGGTATGATGAGCGACCTCAGTGATTTCCATTTGTAAATCTCCAATGATGAGCGAGGTTGAGCATCTTTTCATGTGTCCGTTGGCCAATGATGGGTATATCTTCTCTGGAAAAATGTCCGTTCAGATCCTCTGCTCACTTTTTAAGTGGCCTGATTTTGCTACTGACTTGTAGCATTTCTAATTAATCCCTCATGGGATACAGGATTTGCAAGTATTTCCTCCCATTCCGTAGGTTGCCTTTGATTTTTTAAAATATTTATTTTATTTTATTTTATTTTATTTTATTTTATTTTATTTTATTTTATTTTATTTTATTTTATTTTTTGCTGTGCTTAAGGTTTCTTTTAGCTTAATGTAATCCAAATTATTTTTTCTCTTTTGTAGCTTTTGCTTTTCAGTCAGGTCCAAAATAATCACAACCAAGACCGATGTTAAAGACCTTCCTGCCAATATTCTCTTCGAGGGGGTTTTATGGCTTCAAATGTTACATTCAAGCCTTTAATCCATTTTGAGTTAGTTTTTGTGGATGGTGTAAGATAACGGTCTGGTTTCATTCTTCGGCATGTGGCTATCCAGTTCTCCCAGCACCATTTATTGAGGAAACGATCCTTTCCCAAGTATATCCTTGTCTCCTTTCTTGTAAGTTAATTGAGCATGTAGGCATGGGTTTATTTCTGGGCCCTCTATTCTGTCCATCGATCTATGTGTCTGTTTTTATGCCAATATCCTACTGTTGTGATTAAATTAGCTTTAAAGTATAATTTCAAACCAGGGAGCATGATACCTCAAGCTTTATTCTTCTTTCTCAAGACTGCTTTGGCTACGTGGTCTCCTTTGTGGTTCCATATAAATCTTAAAACTGTTTGCTCTGAGTCTTTAAAAAAATGTCATTGGTATTTTGGTTGGGATTGTACTGAATCTATAGATTGCCCGGGGTAGTATGGACATTCAACAATATTCTTCCGATTAATCAGCATGGAGTAACCTTCCATTTGTTCACGTCGTGTTCAATTTCTTTCACTGATGTCCAACAGTTCTCAGTGTACAGGTGTTTCACCTCCTTGGTTAAATCTACTACTAAGTATTTTATTTTTGGTACATTTGTGAGTGGTATTTTCTTAATTCCTCTTTCTGAGAGTTCATTGTTAGTGTACAGAAACAAGACAGATTTTTGTGTATTGATTTTTGTACTCTGCAACTGTGCTGCATTCTTTTATAGTTCTAAGTTTATGTTTTCTATATCTCATATGATGTCATCTGCAAATAGTGACAATTAGACTTCTTCCTTTTCAATATGGATGCCTTTTCTTTTTCTTGGCTGACTGCTCATAACACAATGTTGAACAGAAATGGTGAGAGTGGATGCCCTTTTTTTTGCTCCTGACCTTACAGGAAAAGCTCCGTTTTTCACCATTGACAATGACGTTAGCTATGGGGTTTTCATATATGGCCTTTATTACGTTGAGGTCTGTTCCCCCTACACCAACTTGGCTAAGAGTTTTTATCACAAATGGATGTGGAATTTTGTCACATGCTTTTTCTGCATCTATTGACATGATATGGTTTTTATTCATTTTGTTGATGTATCGTGTTGACTGATGTGTAGATGGTAAACTGTGGAGCATCGCTGGCATGAATCACACTTGACTGTGGTATATGATCCTTTCAAGGTATCGTCAAATTCAGTTTGGTGTAATATTTTGTCAAGGGTTTCTGCATCTATCTTCATCATGGACGCTGGTCTGTCCTTTCCTTGTGTTCTTGTCTGGGGAAATGCTAGTTTCCCAAACTTGAGTCTCAAAGTGTTTCCTCCTGTTCCACATTCTGGAAGAGTTTGGTCCTGGACTTTTGTTTGTTGACAGGTTGACAATTAATGGTTCACTCAGGGTGTAACTGTGATTCTGTTAAATTAAGAGGAGGACACAGAGGAGACTGTGATCTAACCCCGCCCAAGCAGCAAGGTGACAGCTAGATACGTATTTCACGATTCAAGCTTCACCCTCCTCCCCTATCACCATCATCCACCACACTGCCTCTTCACTGGACACTAAACCCAAGAACAGCTTTCCCCAGGAGGAAGAATTAGAAGGGTGACATCACAGGAGTTGGTCTTAGCTAATAAAAACGAGGCTAGACAGAGAAAGTGAGAAGACGGACAGGGCCAAATTCACCACGTGTTTGCCTAGAGCCAACCTATTTGCCAACCAGTGAGTCAGTCCACAAAGGTCCACGTGTGGCAGCCCTTCAGAGGTCATGTTTTCCATCTACCTGAGGCACTGTTTTCTTAACTTTGGTTTCCCTAATTACATTTTTATGTCCCCCTTTTTTTATGGTAAGAACGGTAGCTTCCACAATTAACAACATCTTTAAACACCAACGCAATGCTATAAAACCTGTAAAAAGGGTGTTGCCCATGTTGGTTGACTGTTTTTTCCAACCACTTTATATTCTTTAATCAGCGACTGTCATCGCCAAAATTCCTATAAGTCTTTGACATGTCGCAAAGACACTGTTTTTTGTTGTGGTGGTGGTTGTTTTGTTTTGTTTTTGTTCTGGATAAATGTTGACGCCACTTGTAGGTGAGGCAAAAAGCATCCTCCACGAAAAAGAAAATCTTATTAAAATCAGCTCATTGCTTGTATTTTCCTTACATTTTTTTCATTAGGAAAATGTCACTGACCATTTTCTCCCTGAGATAACATTTCATATAGTCTCATTAAGATCGATCCCTGAATTTGCTATAAAAATTGGTAATACGTGATGGATGTCTGGGTGGCTCAGGTGGTTGAGTATCCAATTCTTGATTTCAGCTTAGGTCATGACCTCACAGTTAGTGGGTTTGAGCTCTTTATCAAGCTCTTTCCTCACAGCCTGGAGCCTGCTTCAGACTCTCTATCTCCCTCTCTCTGCCCCTTCCCCACTCACGCTAGCTCTCCCTCTCTCAAAAATAAACAAACATTAAAAAATAAATTAAAAAAGAATTGGCAATAGCCTACTTACACAAACCTTTTGTGAAATGGATAAATTTCTTTCACATAAGTTTCACCTGTGGGCTATATAAAAACAGAAAATAATAAATGTTGGGTGGACCCAAGATTTCCATCGTGATACCCTTCCTGGAAGAAATTTTGATATAAATAAGGAAAATGACCACTATTTTTAGTTTTAGAGATTAGTCATGCATTTTTTTTCTGAACAGAATTAAGTGGAATTCTCCCGCAAAGGGGAATATGAATATTTTAAATCACTTGCATGCCTGAAGGGAATCAATTTTTTGAAACTACATACACATACACACTGTCTGTTATCAAGAATGTCCACAGCAATTTCTCCCATCTCCTAGTCCTTTCTCCCATCTCCTAGTCCCTTCTTATAAAGTGACTTTAAGATGCCTCCCAGACAGAAGACGTCCCTATTATCCCCACTCTTGAATATGGGCAACATTGTGACAAGAGAAGACGTAAGACCATATGTCCGTGCAGAGGCTGGGTCTGAGAAGGTTACACAATGTCCCCCTGGCTTTCTTGGGTGGTTTGCCCTTGGACTCAGCCCCCAGGCAGTGGGGACGTCCAAGTACATGGAGCTGACATAGAGTTATTCCATCTGAGACCCAGGACAGGTCCTAGATGAACACTGGGTGTCATCGACAGGCAGAGGAGTGACCACAGGTCCAGCATGATCATCCTCGTCCCGACCAGTGTGATCCCCCAGCCTGCGCAAATTCCCACGTGAGGCCCCAACCACTGCAATGGAAGACAAGCCACACCCAGTGGATCCTCGTAGAATTCCTGACCCACAGAATCCACTAGCATAATAAAATGACTGCTGTTTTGCAAGATTAAACCAAAAGTGAGTCACTACACAGCAGCACGCAGAGACACAGGTACACACACAGACCAAAGCTCAACTCGGCTGAAGCTAAGATTCAATTCAGTATCGAATATATGAGCAACTGTTTGTGAAACTATTCTGCAGCATGTCAGCAAAGTGCTTTTTTTCCTTCTTAATGCATGTATTTTTACATGTACACTGTGAATCAACATTCCTAGGTACCACTTATGTTTAGGGTGCACACTTAGCAAATTGACTATTTTTAAAAAGAGTTAGAGGATTTTTTAAAACTATGTAAGTGGTTAGAATTTCTGTCATTCCAATCGTGTAGTTGGTAATTCAACTGTGTGCTTCACGGTTTCAAAGCTTTCCTCCCCAGGTGGGTGTATTCCGTGTAATACCGGACAACGTACTTTGTCACAAGTCTGGCGCCTTCGTAAATGACATGTTCTAGCAAGGAACTTTTCAAGCATAAGAAAACTTTTTTTACGGGCAAGTATGAGACAAGTTAAAGAGTAGGTACTATGTTGTATCAGCATTCAACAAAAGGAAATATTTGAGACTTTTCAGTGCCTTGCTACCCCATTTCCAGAAATATTTACAATTTCTTCCGGGAATCAAGCTGAGTGCCCACTGGAATGAATGTCAACATTTCATTAGAAAATGAAAGTATTCATCACGGTCAATTTGCTTTTTTTTTTTTTTTTTTAATTTTTTTTTTTCAACATTTATTTATTTTGGGGACAGAGAGAGACAGAGCATGAACGGGGGAGGGGCAGAGAGAGAGGGAGACACAGAATCGGAAACAGGCTCCAGGCTCTGAGCCATCAGCCCAGAGCCCGACGCGGGGCTCGAACTCACGGACCGCGAGACCGTGACCTGGCTGAAGTCAGACGCTCAACCGACTGCGCCACCCAGGCGCCCCTCAATTTGCTTTTTGATTCAAACACCCAGTTTAATATTTTAATCCACCAGTAATGCAAGAAATATTAAAACAACTAAATGGAACTCCACACCCACTAGCTTAGCAAAAATTTAAACATCCACCGTCTCATTGTTGGGACATCGTAGCAAAGGGAACACAAGACTGTTTCTGAGAAGCAGTTTTGCATCATCTAAAGCAGAAAACCCCTCTCTTCATGATCCTCAGCAATGTTCTTCAGCAAAGAAGCAGGACGTGGTTAGCTGAGTTCGTGCTCTGATGTATAAGTCAGGGAGACAGGAGTTTTGCTGAGGACATCTGAGCGCACTATTTACAAAGAGCACTAAGGAACTAAATACACCAAAGAGGTGCTTTTACAGGTACACAAACAGGAAGTGAAAGAGTCACTATCACAGTGAAAGAGGAAAACAGGAAAACACTTGGATTCCCAAGAGGAGGGAACACATTCCCGTGTTTCCAGACACGGTGAACGGCATCTATTTCACAGAAAAAACCAGCCAGGTCCATGTGTGACAAAAAGAGAATAATTTGCAAAAACATGCGTATATCTACGTGCTTCTAACGTAAATTTTTAAAATATTTGCTACATGTTGTTTACTGACATTTTCAATGACAACACGAAACTGTGTATTAGAGATTCCTTGAAAAGTTTTTTACATATATATATTTATAAATGGTTATTATGTTTGTTTATTTACATGTATATTTTTTTTATCAATGATTATTTTTGAGAGAGAGACAGAGTGTGAGTGGATTAAGGACAAAGAGAGAGGGAGACACAGAACCTGAAGCAGGCTCCAGGCTCTGAGCTGTGAGCACAGAGCCTGACGTGGGGCTCGGACTTATGAACTGTGAGATCGTGACCTGAGCCAAAGTTGATGCTTAACCGACTGAGCCACCCAGGTGCCCCAATATAGACAGATAGACAGATAGACAGACAGACAGATAGATAGATAATAGACAGATAGATATAGATAGATCTTAAAACTGATCATTCACATGGATATTCATCACAAACCCAAAATCACGTAAATGTCCTGCCATTATAACTTTCAGGGGGAAGGGTGAATACTTGAGACACAGGGTTATATGGCATTCAGGTGCACAATTCTATTTATGGGCCTGTTTCTGGCTTGGGTTTTTTTTTTTTTTTTTTCTCCGCTGTTGTTCTTTTGTTTTTAGGATTCTACGTGAACATGAAATCATACGCTGTGTGTCTCTGACTTATTTCACTTCGCCTACTGCCCTCTAGATCCGTTTGCGGGACAAATGGCAAGATCCCATTCTGGTTATGGCTGCGTAATATCCCATTCTGTACGTGTGCGTACACACCCCTCATAAATACGTGCATCTAACGTCTCTACCAACTCTCTATCTGCGGACACCTGGGACACCGGGGGAATGTAAATAAGGCTGCAATAAACATGGGGTGCCTATATCTTTTCAACACAGCATTTTCATTTTCTTTGGGTAAAATACCCAGTAGTGGAATTGCTGAGTCATGTGGTAGCTCTATTTCTAGTTTTCTGAGGCCCCTCCATACTGTTTTCCAGAGTGGCTGCAGCAGTTTGCATTCCCACCAACAGTGCACAAGGGTTCTCCTTTCTCCACAGCCTTGCCAACACCTGTTGTTTCTTGTGTTTTTTATTCTTGCCATTCTGACAGGCGTGAGGTGATCTCTCACTATGATTTTGATTTGTATTTCCCTGATGATGAGTGATGTTGAGCATCTGTGTATGTGTGTTGACCTTGTAGATGTCATCTTTGAAGAAATGTCTACTTTGTAAAGCATCAGACGACCACCCCCTCTATGGAGCAGGATGGCACTGAGAAAACTTCAATTTCATCAATAATAATCTGACTTAATGAAAAGAATAAAAAGCATATGTGATCTTTTAAAAATTCCAAGCAGTGTATGCAACTTTAAAAAAAAAAACATATACTAACAGGGCACATCTTTTCGACATTTTCTAAATGAAAATCTGTTCTCTATCTAATCTATTTTCACTGTATCCTCTTTGGTTTCCAGGACCTCCAGTTGTAAAAGGAAAGATTTTCACTTAAATAAGCACCTTAAGGAGAAAAGGTGTCTTTGGGACAAATGCAGAACTTATACATCAATTAGTGATTTGAAAATAATCCATTATATCTCCTTTTCAGATTGCAAATCTATAAAATGTGTCTGTGTTGCTGGTGCTTTAGAAATTATCCAAAGAAGACTGCCTAGGTACACCCTTTTTTCTGGAATTCTAAAATATAAATGGGGCTTTCTGGCTTGAAAACTTGAAATACAGAGACGAAGTGTTAATATGAAAACAGGATTAAGGGGATGCTTGGGTGGCTCAGTCGGTTAACCGTATGACTCTTGATTTCGGCTCAGGTCACGATCTCATGGTTCGTGGTATCGACCCCACGTCAGGTTCTGTGCTGACAGTGTGGAGCCTGCTTGGGATTCTCTGTCCCTGTCTCTGCCCCTCCCCCTGCTACCACTCTGTCTCAAAATAAACTTCAAAAAAATAGAATTAAGATTATACCACAACTAATTTTACTAAACACAATTATGTACATATATAAAGACACAATTTATACATGGCTGCATGCATCTATCTTTAACATCTGTATTTACGTACATTTAAAAAATTTTTTTAACATTTATTTTTGAGAGACAGAGAAAGACAGGGAATGAGCCAGGGATGGGCAGAGAGAGAGGGAGACACAGAATCCGAAGCAGGCTCCAGGCTCTGAGCTGTCAGCACAGAGCCCGACGCGGGGCCTGAACCCATGAACCGTGAGATCCTGACCTGAGCTGAAGTGAGACACTTAACCAACTGAGCCACCCAGGTGCCCCTAAATGTACATTTTAAAATTATAGTTATATTAGAACTTATTTTTATACGTATTTCTATTCAGCTTAATAATGTTAGAATCGTTGTACTGAAAAAACATCTCAGATAAGAATTGCAAAGAAGAGGGGTGGCTGGGTGGCCCAGTTGGTTAAGTGTCTCACTTTAGCTCAGGTCAGGATCTCATGGTTGAGATCCTGGATGGCTCAGTCGGTTGAGCATCCAACTTCAGCTCAGGTCATGATCTCACAGTTCATGAGTTCCAGCCCCGCATCAGGCTCTGTGCTGATGACTCAGAGCCTGGAGCCTGCTTCGGATTCCGTGTCTCCCTCTGTCTCTGCCCATCCCCCACTTGTGCTCTCTCTCTTTCAAAAATAAATAACTATAAAAAAAATGTAAAGAATTGCAAAGAAGAAATATTATCATAGACAGCCATATGCAGCCACCACACGTATATTAAGAGCTTATTTATGGGCACTTTCTGCTATTTCAAGGCCTTTTCAGTAAGTTGCCCCAACAAGCCTCTCTTGGAAAGGAGAAATACTGCTTACAGAAATTCATGCTGTAACACCAAAGCGCTTGCAGAGAAATTTTTGGCTCAACTGGAAACTTCCTTGTAGAACCAGAAACCTTTAGGAAAGAAATAATTGGCAGGTACTGTCAGAAGAAATGTTCTGTAATCCTGCGGGAAGTCAGAACATAATTCTTCCATTGACACTTTTCATCAGAGCTGAGCTGCGAAAGGGAAAAAGAAACGCTGATGCCCCCTATGGATCGAGTTTTACACATCCATATGTGTTACTCTTGCCTGTAGCAAGACGGAAACCTGCACCTGGCATTGAGATTTATTATCCCGAACCCTACCCGTGCATCCAGTATTCATGGAACACCGCGTTACTTCTACTGAACCAAAGTGACGAGAGTCAAAACTGCCCGGATTCTGTAGTCGGGGGGCATGAAACATTCATGCCACTGGCCAGAACCGCGGGTGGCTTTCTCGGGTCTATTTTAAGGATAACCGTTCTGGGAGAGTGTAACCCATAGCTATTGGAGACAAAAGTGCTAGATCACTACAGTCATGGTGAAAGTTTTCCCCCCGGCCCCACCCGTGAGCAGCGTGAAGGCAGATGCAATCAGCCACAAGGAGCTACCTCAGTCAGCCATCACCTCTACCTGCCCACTCCTGAAAATAGGGGCATAAATGACGTCCACCACCGCTACCAAACATCAGGCAAATGCTTCGCAACCACGAAGCTTTAATGTTTAAAGTACATCATGAGGGTTTAGGAGAGACGTTCTTTGTGTTTCAATTGGGAGGCTTTAGCATACCCGTGAGCGAACTTGGACCAAATCCTGCCTAGTGTCTGTTTTTATAAATAAAGTTTTATTGAAACACCGCTACACCCGTTCATTTTCATGTTTTGTGTGGCTGCTCTTGTGGTACAAAGAGTTATTGCAACAGAATCTTTACAACTCACAGGGCTGCAAATACGTACTTTTTGACACTTTTGCAAGATTTCCTAGCACGTGTCTAAGTAAATATGTCACAACTACAACAATCATGGAAACACCACACCAGACTAATTCAGCTGATCTGATTTCACTTCTTGATATACCAATCTCATACCAATGCTGTACGTCCAGCCTTCTCATAAACAAGGAAGACTTTCCCTCCTACATCATCATCTTTAGCATAAGTAGATGGCAGGTTACAAGGAGTCACATAAGCACGAAGTATACGAGGTAAGATCGTCTTTTTCTGGCTGTTTCGACTTCTGACAACCAAATCTGGTTCCAACAGAAAGCCAGGCCACTCCGGGCTGCTAGACCATCTCCGTAATCCTCGAGGTAACGCGCTTACCCTGTTTTCATTGGGTAGACTCCCCTTACAAAACACCAGTTCAAAGTTAGTATTTTAAGAAACGCAGAAGAACACTGAGGCCTGTGACCCTTCTGAGAAAATGGCGAAAGTCCTGAGATAGGAAATGGAACGAGTTGTTGAATACCAGGGATTTCTTCGTTTTGTTGTGTTGTTTCTTCATTCACGTAGGTGTATTAACTATGTTAACAAAGAGTTAGCTATACTAACATAATTATACTATTATTTTCAGTTTTATAATACAAGTCCATAATTCCATACATTACTCCCTGGTCATAAGTGTACTCTAAATCTCCTTCACTCGTTCTGCTCATACCCCCTGCCACTCGCCTTTGTTAACGATCAGTTCTCTGCATTTAAGAGTCTGTTTTTCTTCCTCTTCTCTTCCGTTTTCTTAACTTCCACGTATGAGAAATCACACGGCATCATACCCTGCAGAACCATCCATGTTGTTGCAAATGGCAAATCGGCATCTTTTCAGTGGCTGAGTAATATCCTACCACGGATACATACCACACCTTTGACAGTCCTATCGTGGATAAATACCCCATCTTTTGAGATTTTTCATGCTTCTTGCAGTTGGCCTGTATTGTTATAATCTTCCCTCTTAGACACGTTTCGCTGCATCCCAAAGATCTGGGACTGTTGTGTTTCCATTTTATCTCCACGTATTTTCCGATTTCCTCTTTGACTTGTTGGTTGATCCATTTGCTGTTCAGTAGCACGTTATTTAACCTCCCTGTACTTATGTTCTTTCCCAATTTTTTTCTTGGAATCTCTACTTTTATACTGTTATGGTTGGAAAAGATGATGACATTATTTCTGGCATTTCGAAATTCTTGAGACTTGGATTGTGACCTAACATGTTATCTGTTCCACAGAGTATTCCACGTACACTTGAAAAGAATATGTATTCACTGTTTTGAGATGGAATTTTCTGAATATACCTTTAGGTCCATCTGGTCCAGTGTGTCAAAGCCACTGTTTCCTTGCTAATTTTCTGCCTGGATGATCTATCCGCTGATGTAAGTTGCGGATGAAAGTATTCTTGTATTACTACCAGTTTCTCACTTCATGTCTGTTAGTAGTTGCTTTATGCATTTGAGTGCTCCCATATGCTGTGATCCTAAATGTTTACAATTGTTATACCCACTTGTTGGATTGTTCCCTTTACCATTACATACTGTCCATCTTTGTCTCTTACAATCTTTTCTAAAAGTCTCTTTTGACTGACATAAGGATTGCTGCCCTAGTTTCCTTTTCACTTCCATTTGCCTAACTTTTTCTGTACCTTCACTTTCTTTTTTTTTTTAATTTTTCCTTTATTTATTCTTGAGAGAGAGACAGGGTGTGAGCAGGGGAGGAGCAGAGAGAGAGGGACACACAGAATCTGAAGCAGGCTCCAGGCTCTGAGCTGTCAGCACAGTGCCTGATGTGGGGCTTGAACTCACGAACCGGGAGATCATGACCTGAGCCGAAGTCGGACGCTCAACCGACTGAGACACCCAGGTGCCCCTCTGTACCTTCACTTTCAATCTGCATGTGTGTTTAGGTCTGAAATGAGTCTTTTACAGGCAACACAGAGCAAGGTCTTGCTTTTTTATCTGTTGCATCACCCTCTTTCTTTTGATTGAAGCATTTGGTCCATTTACATTAAAAGTAATTTTTGATATGTATGTGCTTCTTACCGTTAATTGTTTTTTTTACTTATTTATGGTTGTTTTAGTAGTTGTTCTCTACTCTCTTGTGTCTATAGTTTGATAGATTTTTTTAGTGCCATGTTTGGATACTTTGTCTTTAGTTTTTGCGTATCTATTATAGGTTTTTGACTGTGATTAGCATTACACTATATCCTATGCATATAACAGTCTATACTGAGTTGATGGAGGATTTACTTAAATTTGACCCTGTTCTAAAAGGATGAAATTTTTATGATCCCCCACGTTTCATGTATCTGATGTCATACTTTACCTAGTCTTACTTTTGCAAACCCCTTGGCTGTGAATCCATTTTTACAGATGATTCGTTCTACTGTTTTGCTTACTCACTCTACTCGTTTTATAAGTGACAAAACTTTTGTTTGTACTTACCTGTGAAATTTTCACTTTTCCTGATTTTCTTACTCCTGTGTGTGGCCTTACCCCTCAAAGAATTCCCTTCAGTGTTTCTTATAAGGTTGGGTTACATAGTATGAGCTCCCTTAACTTCTGCTTGCCTGGGAAACTCTTTATCTATTTTATTCTGCATGAGAGGCTTGCTGGATAGTATTCTTAGTTGTAGGTTTTGCTAATGTAGTGCAGCATGGTGACTGATTTTCAAATATTGACCATCCTTCTATCCTCCTAATAAATCCCACTTGATCCTGGTGAATGATCCTTTTCATGGATTGCTGAACATGATTTGCTAACAGGTTGTTGAGGATTTTTGCATCTATGTTCATCAGAGATATTAGCCTATAGTTTTTTGTTTGGCTTTTTTTTTTTGTAGCATCTGTCTCATTTTGGTATAACTGTACTGTAACATCCTATTATTGTATTATTGTATTATTCTCAATTTCTCCCTTTAAGTCTGTTAATATCTACTTCGTGTAGTTAGGTGCTCCCATGCTGAGCAAGGAGATCTTCCCAATTGTTACAGCCTCTAGTCGGACTGACCTCTTTATAATTATGTAATGCTCTTTTCTGTCTCTTGTTAAAGTCTTTGTTGTAAAGTCAATTTTTTTCTTTTTTTTTAAGTTTGTTAATTTAGTTTGACAGAGACAGAGAGAGCTGGGGAGGGGCAGAGAGAGAGAATCTCAAGCAGGCTCCACACTGGTGGAGCCCAATGCAGGGTTGATGTGAACTGTGAGATCAGGCCTGAGCAGGAATTTAGAGTCAGACATTTAACTGACTGAGCCACCCAGGTGCCCCTAACGCCTATTTTTTCTGATGTAATTATTGCTCCCTTGTTTTTGTTTTGCACATACATTTTCATGGAATAACTTTTTTCATCTCTTCACTTTCAGTCTGTATGTATTTTTAGGTCTGAAGTAAATCTTTTGTAGGCACCATATAGGTTTTGTTTAGTTTTGTTTTATCCATTCAGTCACACTATGTCTTTTATTGAAGCATTTGTACCATTTACATTTTAAGTATTATGGGGGCGCCTGGGTGACTCAGCTGGTTAAGGATCCAACGATGGCTCAGATCATGATCTCAGGGTTCGTGGGTTTGAGCCCCGCATCAGGCTCTGTACTGATGGCTCAGAGCCTGGAGCCTGCTTTGGATTCTGTCTCTCCCTGTCTCTCTGTCCCCCTCTCCCCACTCACATCTGTCTCTCAAAAATAAATAAACATTAAAAAAATTTTAAAGAAAGTATTATTTATAGGTATGTACTATTTTCCATTTTGATTGCTGGCTGTTTTTGTACTAGTTCCGTTTCTTTTCATCCCCGTTCCTTGTTCTATTTCCGCTTTCTTTGTTTTTAATGACTTTTTTAATTTTTTTTTTTAACGTTTATTTATTTTTGAGACAGAGAGAGACAGAGCATGAACGGGGGAGGGTCAGAGAGAGGGAGACACAGAATCTGAAACAGCTCCAGGCTCTGAGCTGTCAGCACAGAGCCCAACGCGGGGCTCGAACTCACGGACCGCGAGATCATGACCTGAGCCGAAGTTGGCCGCTTAACCGACTGAGCCACCCAGGCGCCCCTTTAATGACTTTTTTTTAAGTGTTCTACTTGGCTTTCTTTCTCTTTATTTTTTGCGTATCTGCTATAGGTTTTGAGTTTGTGGTTACCATTTTGTTCATGTATAAAATAGACGTGTATATTAAGCTGATGGTCACTGAAGTTCAAACACACTGTAAAAGAACTCCATGGTTAGGTCCCCCTCCACATTTTATGTATATGTCATATTATACATCTTTTTGGTCCCCGTAACAAAATTTTCAGATAGAACTGATTTTACTCGTTTTGTGTTCCAACCTTCATAACAGCCTTACAACTGATTGCTGTTCTCCATTTACTGTATCTTTGGTCTTACATATGACATTTTTTCCCTCTCATAATTTTCTCCTAATTATGAATGCCTTTTCCACTTAAAGTCCTCTCTTAACATTTGTTGTGACACTTGTCTAGTGTTGATGAACTCCTTTAACTTTCGTTTAGAAAACCTTCCCCTTCAATTCTAAATGACACCCTTGTTGGGTAGAGAATTCTTGGTTGAGAACTGTAACTAGGTCATGCCACACCCTTCTAGCCTACCGAGTTTCTGCTGAAAAATCTGCTGATAATCTTACAAGGTTTCCCTTACATGTAGCCAGTTACTTCTTTATTACAGCTTTTAAAATACTCTGTCTTTAATCTTTGACATTATTATGTGTCTTGCTGTGGATCTCCCTGGGTTCATATTTCTTTTTTTAATTTTTTTTTCAATGTTTATTTATTTTTGGGACAGAGAGAGACAGAGCATGAATGGGGTAGGGGCAGAGAGAGAGGGAGACACAGAATCGGAAACAGGCTCCAGGCTCTGAGCCATCAGCCCAGAGCCTGAGCGGGGCTCGAACTCCCGGACCGCGAGATCGTGACCTGGCTGAAGTCGGACGCTTAACCGACTGCGCCACCCAGGTGCCCCATCCCTGGGTTCATATTTTTTGCAACTTTGTGGCTTCCTGAACCTGGATATCCTCGCCTAGATTCGAGAAGTTTCAGCTATTTTTTCTTCAAGTAAGTTTTCTGCCCCTTTCTCTCTCTTCTTCTGAGACCCTGTAATGTGAATATTTGTTCATTTGATGTTCAAGAGGATCCCGTAACCTATCCTCATTTTATATTTTTTTTTTTCTTTTTTGCTGCTCTGCTTAGATGTCTCCCATTACTCTCTTCCAGATCACTGAGCCATTCCTCTGCATCCTCTAATCTCCTGTTGATTCCCTCCATTTCATTGCATTTTTCATTTCAGTTATTGTATTTTCAGCTCTGATTGGTCCTTTTTTTTTTTTTTTTTTAAGATTTTCTATATTCTCTGAAGTTCTCACTAAACTCATCCACTCATCAGTCTGGAGAACACATTACAATCATTATTTCACTTTTAAAAAACATTTATTTATTTTTTGAGAGACAAAGAGAAATAGAGCACAAACCAGGGAGGGACAGAGAGAGGGGGAGACACAGAATCTGAAGTAGGCTCCAGGCTCTAAGCTGTCAGCTCAGAGCCTGATGCAGGGCTTGAACTCACAGACTATGAGATCATGACCTGAGCTGAAGTCAGACACTTAACTGACTGAGCCACCCAGGTGCCCCATAATCATTACTTTAAACTCTGTACTAGATATATTGCTGATCCCTGTTCTATTTGGTTCTTTTTCTGAGGTTTTTGCCTTATTCTTTCATTTGAACCATATTCCTTTGTCTCCTCATTTTGCTTGATTTTCTGTTTGTTTCTATGAGTCAGTTGCAACAGCTATTTCTCCTAAACTTGAAGAAACGTTCTTGTGTATGTTAATCCCCTGTATAGACTATGTGTGCCTGGTGACTTTTGCTGCCTAGAGCTATGGCTGGCATGGCCCGGGGGTCCCAAGGCACTCTGTGCTAGGGTCACCTTGATGGGAGCTAAAGTGGGTGCAGGGCAGTCCTAAGGCTCTCCATGCACAGGCTGCCCTCCCCGGAAAACTGAACGTAAAGTGGGCCAAGCTGTGGGGGATCCTGGGGCTCCCCCTACAGAGAGTGTCCTACCAGGACAGATATGGCTGAAGTGGGCACAAGCTGGGACAACCCTGGGGCCCTCTGCACAGAGGATTTCCTGGCAGGACAGCTGAAGCTGAAGGGAGTGGAAGCCAGGAAGATATGTTGTTAGCTAAATTTAAATTTTATGCTTGAACTTAAAAAGGTTTCATGTTTGAGTTTGAAATAATTATCTCTGAGGGGCACTGGGAGGCTCAGTTGGTTGGGTGTCCGACTTCGGCTCAGGTCATGATCTCGCGGTTAATGAGTTCAAGCCCCGCGTCGGGCTCGCTGCTGACAGCACAGAGCCTACTTCAGATCCTCTGTCCCCCTCTCTCTGCCCCTCACCCACTCACATGCTCTAAAAAATAATAAAACATTGAAAAAATAATAATTATCTCTGAGCTACCCATTTATAATGTTGCTCATTTATATACTAAGGTGTATGCACGCATGTGTGTATCATATTTTTATATTTGTTGGTTAAATAGGTTGGAAATTCTCCAAATTAGATGCTTCACTCACCTATCTTTAACACTGAATGAACAGAATTTTTTAATTAACTGAATTAAACTTTTCATTTTTGGTTTTAGTTTTTGATGTATTTCATAATCCTGTATTACAAACATTTTCATATACTGTCTCAAAGGTTTAACTATTTATAACTGGTTCTTAAGTTTACAAGTATAATTTGCACAGTCTGCATAAGAATAAATGTGAATTTTATTGAGCCGGAGGGTTAATAGTGAGAGAGCCAGCATCCTTATTTATTGAGTCTTTAACATATTACGCCAAGAAAATGGTATTGATGTTGCCAGTAAAATTATATGCTTCTCCACATTTTAAAAATGATTATTACCATTTCAGAGAAGGAAACTGACTTTCGTAAGTTGGTGCTGTATCTAACATCATGATCAAACACTCCGTCCTATTGGTTTGACCAGGTCTCTGGAGAATCGTGTAGGTTTTCTGTGTATTATCACATCATCGATATGACAATTTTCCCTCTGTTCAATTCATAAAACTTGTATTTCCATTTCTAAACAGCAGAATACAGAGTAGAGGTGATGACAGAAGGAATCGGGATTTTCCACTTCCTAAGTACCCTACGTACATGATTCATTATAGGTACTCCTAGTGTCCTTTCCCGTGTTAAGAAAGCTACTTTGAATTACAGTTTCCTGCAAGGATCTGTTCATGAACATGTGTGGAATTTTATTGACTTTTTTTTGGCATTTATTTATTACAGCATCAATTCAGATGACCATTTATTAACGTGGGAGAACTATATAAAATGTTCCAACATTGAGGATGCTTTCCTACAGTGAACCCCGACTGACCCTGATGCATATTTTATGCAAACTTTTTTGGGTGTGCGTGTGTGTGTGTTAACTGTCCATGTCTGCTGATAAGGGAGACTGGTCTGGAATAAACTATTCAGCTGTACTTCTGAGTGATCCTGAATTTCACAAACCGTATCTCAACCCAGCACTGCGAATTGTCACAACACATAGCTGGGCAGATATTAAAATGTAATTCTAAGCTGGTGTCAGAATAATTAAACATCTTTGATGCTTGATACATTTTCAAAATCAATGGACTCCTGATTACGGTCATTATTACTGAATTGATGTGTACATTTTGTAAAATAATTCATTTTGAAAGCAAACATTTAACGTGTAGGTGGGTTCACTTTAATTATACCTCAAAGAAGCCTTTATATCACCTGTTTAAAGAGTCACCACATGGGGCGCCTGGATGGCTCAGTCGGTGAAGTGTCCAACTTCAGCTCGGGTCATGATCTCGCGGTTTGTGAGTTTGAGCCCCGTGTTGGGTGATGTGCTGACGGCTCAGGGCCTGGAGCCTGCTTCAGATTCTGTGTCTCCCTTTCTCTCTCTGCCCCTGTGCAACTTATGCTCTTTCTCTCTCAAAAATAAACATTAAAGAATCACCACATATGGAGGCTGTTGATCTACGTTCAGCTAGACTTACGAGATTTTCTACTGAAAAAAACACTACATGTTGCTGCTTTACATTACCTTATTTCAATGATTATTACCTCTGGAAGAGTTAACAGGTGCTGTTCTAATTATTACACAGTTAGATCCAGGGATGGGTCAGTCAGTGAAGGTGAAAAAGGAGTTGATGTTTTAGTGATTCGGGCAGTTTTAGGCACAGAATCCAGAGTCCAGACTACAATCTTCTTGAACTGAATTGAAAAGTTCTTATGTATAATTTGATACTGAACTCTGGGCCTTTCCCAATTTCGGAGGCCCCATGATTGTATGTGACAAATTACACCCCAGAGAGCTAACACTGTCTTATTTCCATCAGCCAGAAGTATATACAAAGACTAATGGAGAGCTCTGTGTAACAGCTTTACGTGGAGAGAAAAGGGACATTCTTCCCACACTGAAGGTTCTGGCGACCAACGTAATTGTTAGGAATCGGTGCTCATCCAGAGTAAAGGAGGTCATTTAATTAAAGAAATGGGTAATACTGGAGAGAAATGCATACAGGTGTAGAGAAAACAATATTAAAATCTAGCTGTAAATTGCAGAATTAACTGATGACACATGCTTCATCATCCATGTAAAAGCTGGAAAACACTGATGAATGTAATAGACATTTGTGTCTTTGTGTCAGATGTTTAACGGGTTTGAAATGTGTTCTTGTTTTCCACCGCTAAGCAAGTTTTCATGGTAAAAACAAACCTGAAACATTAGCCTTACGAAAGAGCCCAACAGGAAACCATGGGGTAAGCAGTCTCCAGTCCTTCCTATCACCCCTAAGATTTTAACTTAGAAAAGGTAAACATCACCGAGTCTCTGCTTCCTCAATCCTCAATGAACAAAATTACCAAGCACATGGAGTCCTTTTTTAAGACTGAAAAAAATCTAAATGTTCTTTGTAAATGGATATGAATTATGAATTTCACTCTGGATAGATTCTCAGGTAGTTTACTACTTAAGCAGCAGGAACCTTAGATGAGGAATAAATGTCGAAACAAGTATTTCCAATAGGAGTGAATTTATGCAATTGGTAAGAGTGCACAGTGGACTCCCGTCGACCCTTGAACAACACAGGGGCCCTTAGACATGGATGTTTTCAATAAATGGAGTACCGCACATGTATTTCCTCCTATCTATTTAACATCCTTTCCCCAGGTTAAGAGGACAGTATATAATCCATATGCTACAACATGTGTTAATCAAATACTATCAGGAAGACTTCCAGTAGGCAAGAGACAATTAAAAGTTCTGTGTACGTGTTTTATATATACAGTATGCATAAAACTCTCCATATAGAAGTATATAGATGGCGGGCGCCTGGGTGGCTCAGTGGGTTGAGCATCCGACTTCGGCTCAGGTCATGATCTCACGGTTCGTGGGTTCGAGCCCCGCGTCAGGCTCTGTGCTGACAGCTCGGAGCCTGGAGCCCGCTTCAGATTCTGTGTTTCCCTGTCTCTCTGCCCCTCCCCCACTTGGGCTCACTCCCTCTCTCTCTCAAACGTTAAAAAAAAAAAAAAAGCATAGCTGACAGTTATATTAGTCTCAGGTGCACAACACGGTGATTCCACAAATCTGTTCTGCCACACGCACCACACGTGTACGTCATCACCATGTCCCCATACGATACTCACTGACTATCTTCCCTCATCTGTACCTTTTATTCTGTGACTTACTGATTCCATAACTGGAAGCTTGTATGGCCTCTCCCTCCGACCTCCTCCCTTCTGGCAATCAGTTCTCTGTAGTTATAGGTCTATCTCTGCTTTTTGTATATACATTTTTTTTTTCGTTTTTAGATTCCACATATGAGTGAAATTATATGGTATTGTGTCTTTCTCATTCCACTTAGAATTACACCATCTAGGTTCATGCAGGTGATAGCAAGGGGCAAGATCTCCTTTTTTATGGTTGGGTAATGTTCCATTGTGTGTGTGCGTGTTTGTGTATCACACCCTTATCCATTCACCGATAGATGGACACTTGAATTGCTTCCATAATTTGGCTATTGCAAATATTTGCTACAATCAACACAGAAGTGACTGTATCTCCTCAAATTAGTGCTTTTGTGTTCTTTGGGTAAATACCCAACAGTGGAATTACAAGGTTCCTTAACTTTTTGAGGAACCTCCATACTGTTCTCCAGAGCCGGCTACACCAGTTTGCATTCCCACCAACGGTGGGACGGTTCCTTTTTCTCCATATCCTCTCCAACATGTGTTATTTCTTGTGTTTTTGGTTTTAACCATTCTGACAGATGTGACGTGATACCTCTTTGTTGTTTTGATTTGTATTTCCCTGATGACAAGTGACGTTGAGCATCTTTTCAGGTTGGCCACGTGTATATTTTCTTTGGAGAAATGTCTTTTCGGGTCCTCTGCTCATTTTTAATTGGATTTTTTATTTTTTTGGTGTTGAGGGTAGGAATTTATATATTTTGAATGTGAACTCCCTTTCAAATATATAGCTTCCAATATCTTCTCCCAAGCCATAGCTTGCCTTTTCAATTTGTCGATGGTTCCCTTTGTTATACAAAATCTTTTAGTTTGGTGAAGTTCCAATAGTTCATCTTTTTTCTTTGTTTCCCTTGCCTTAGGGGACGCATCTAGAAAATGTAGCTACGGCCAATGTCAGAGACCGTACTGCCCACACTCTTTTAGGATTTTTGTGTAAAAAAGAGGTCCTTTTATGCTTTCGAATGTAGCTCTGGTTTTCCCAGCACAATCTGTTGAACGGACTTCTCTGCACTGTATATTCTTGCCTCCTTTGTCACTGGTTAATGCACCACGTAAGCGTAGGTTTATATCTGGACTCCCAATTCTGTTCCATTGGCCTACATGTCTATTATTGTAGTAATACCATTCTGTTCCAAATATTATAGCTTTCTAGTGTATCTGGAACTCTGGGATCAGCATACCTGCTGCTTTATTCTTTCTCAAGATTACTTTGGTTAATTCGGGTCTTTGTGATTCCATACAAATTTTAGGATTACTCCACTTCTGTGAAAAATGCTGTTGGTTTTGATAGGGAATGCACTGAATCTAGATTACTCTGGGTAGTACAGACATTTTAATTCTTCCAATCCATGAGCATGGAATGTCTTGGCATTTGTGTCCTGTTCAATGTCTTTCATCAGTGTCTTACAGACTTCTCAGAGTGCAGGCCTTTGACTAACTTCATTCCTAAGCATTTTATTCTTGTGCAATTGTAAATGGAAATAGGTTCTTAATTTCTCCTTCTGTACCTCATTATTACTACATAAAAACAACCAATTTTTGTATATTTTGTATATCCGGCCACTTTACTGAATTCATTTTTTGCAATCACTTTTTGGTGGTATCTCTAGGATTTTCTATGGGTAGTATCATGTCATCTATAAGCGGTGACAGTGTAACTGTACCAATTTGGAATTGTTTTCTTGTCTGACTGCCGTGGCCAGGACTTCCAGTACTATATTAAGTAAAAGTGGGCATCCTTGCCTTGTTCCTGATCTAAATGAAAAGCTCTAATTCTCACCAGTGAGCATGACATTGGCCTGCCTGATTTGCTCTAAATTAGAGGAGCTGCCTCACATTTGTGGGCCTCATTGATATATTAAAATGCTGACAGTGAACTGTCTTTCCTGTGCAGAATTTGTCATTTTTTCACAGTCCAACAGGGATACAAAGCCATTTTCAAGAGGAGTTTTTGGAAAGAAAAGGAATAACTAAGACCTGTTTAGGTAAAAATAGGAAGGATACATCTCACACGTCAACATATCCCGTTAAATTTTCCAGACACCACACAAAAAGCCTCTACAATCTAGGAATGTTCACACAGCTGTAAGAATATAAAGGCAGCATACATATCTAAAACTCCTGAAACTATTAAACATTAGTTGTGAGTCAGCTGAAACGGAGCTTTTGATTGAGATCCACTTACAAGAAAGGAAGTTCAATAGCTAGAATTATAGAAGACGCCAGACACTTCCAGAAGGTGTCAGAAAACCTCAGTGCAGCTTTAGCTCTACCGACGGTGTTATCCCCACTGTTTAAATATGCTGAGGATCTACATGGGCAGGAAATCAGTCTAATAGTGATGGGAGGAGGGAAACACAGGAGTTTCAAATGAGTGATGAAGAACGACTCTTATTCCATCCTCACACATTTACTTTAACATTACCAGTGGGACTTCCATGGAGGTCTGGACAGGGAAAGATGAGACGGGGTACCTCTACGTCTACCTTCCCAGTCAACATAAAGAGGTGAATGCAAACCAAAATTGGAAATGATGAATCATAGAGAATGAGACTGGGTGTTGTCCATAAGAAGACAGATTTCCATATTTCATTAAAATTTATCAGAAGTGTTAAGAGTACCCTGAAGCAAAATTATGAAAATGCCCCCCAAAATGTTTTGGATGTAAGTGCAAATTTCCAGCATATGCTGTTGAAAAAAGAAATCCCCAAACAGCTGTAGTAGAGGACTTCAACACCCCACTTACAGCAATGGACAGATATTCTAAGCAGAAAATCAACAAGGAAACAAAGGCTCTGAATGACACACTGCACTGGATGAACTTAGCACATCTATTCACAACACTTCATCCTAAAGAGAAATACACATTCTTCTTGAGTGCACATGGAACATCCTCCAGAATAGATCACAGGCTGGGTCTTGAGTGAAGAGATGATCTGAGAGACGGTGCCTACCTGGGGTCCGCCAGGATGGGATGCCTATTTTTTGGTAGTCTCTGGATACCTGGACAGAGAGTAAGGTGTGATGCATTTTCACAGGGCACTGTGCAGATACATTCAAGTAGAAGCTACTTTACTCCATGATTAGAGTTGTTGCCAAGCTCAAAAGGTTTGGAGATAGCAAGGGCGCAGGAGCAGAAATCTTTAAATAAATGGTGAAAGTTCAACGGCAAAACATCACAGAAAGTAATGACGGGAAGCCTAAAAATATTTCAAATGCATATATCTTTGACTCAATTTTATTGAACCCAAATCAGTAACAATGTGGGTATATGTATGCATGTGTGTACCGAGAAGTACACATGTCATCTCTAACTATTTACATGTCTCCTGTCTTTTCTATCATTTGCATCTTTTCTAGCTATCCACCCTTCCATTTATGTACCCTCATGTGCCACATCCACACACACACACACACACACACACACACACACACACACACACCCCTACGAATCTCAGTGGTAATAAATGTCCAGAGAATGAGAAGTTTCAGGTAACAGAGAAGGCAAAGTTGTTCAAGGTCTTTTTTGTAGAAAGACCCTCCCCAGATGTCCCACTACAGCTCTTTCAACATAACCAGGTAAGAGTCAGGGAATACAGAGTATTTGCTATAGTTGCTTTCATAAAGGAGTGAAAATGGGTGAGGGGTGTATTTGGGACAGGGCTTCCACAGGGCATTCCAAACACACTAGTTTAGCTTATATACTCTTCTATGCATGGTTTCATCCAGTATATTCCCAAGTATTAATATTCGCTTTGGTTGCATTTTTTTCTCATGTTGAGAAGTATAGCCCTATGACTTTATTGGAGGTTCTAGAATATAAATTCAGTAGAGGAAGGATAAAAGGAAGAATTGCATTTTTTCAGCCTAAGTCCAGCCTACATCTTACAGGACAATTTTCAGTAATTTTACTCATTTTCTGAAAGAAGCATGCAACAAACTACCACACGCCTTGGTTATCCATCATTTCAGGGTATAAATATTGTTCTCCTTTAAAGATAAAATTACCGTAATGCTGAGACATGATGGAAAAACTCAGCTAAAGCCTATTTTCATGAGCAAGGAAAATCAAAACATATGGCCTAAATAATTCATTTTTCTAAAGTAGTTTGATATTTTAGATCAATAATTATGCCAACATCTTGATATATCAAAGCTGAACGTACACTGTGAATTTGATGCATTGTTTGAAAACCCCCATACAAGAATTGTGCCTTGGTCATAGTTCTTTTCTGTATTTTTATTCACGCGAAGATTATTTTCAGATACATCCCAGCCATGTCAATGACCGTCTATGTACATTTTCCACCCAGCTCTTCAAAACTCAAGTGCCCATACTTAAGCGCATCGAGAATCACAGGAACAACGACTTCCCTGTATTTTAAGGAGATGTCCCCCCTCCCTAATTTATTTTTGGAGAATTATTTGAATAGCAGAATTATGTAGGAAAATACTGTAGAAAAATAAAACCTAATACATCCTCCTGGACACATTATACCAGGTGATCACGGATGGATTTAGGTTTGTTGAGGGCTCTGGTAAACATGAATCTACACAGAGAGAATATCAGCCACTTTTTCACTTTCACATCTTGTCTTGAAAAGAGGGTGTCCAAAATCAGTGACCACAATGGTCACCGCAAACATTTCTGTCCTGGTTGTCCCACATGCATATGGTTTAGTGACTCAGCAGTCAATCCTTGAGCAAATGTAGTCTTTACATTGAGATGACTCTGTCCTCAGGATTCCAGCAAAGCACTGGTGGAAATGGGAAATTAGGATAGAGAAGTGGTCTTCAAGTAACATTTTGCTGCTACTGCTATTTTAAATGGGGTTAAAAAGTTTTAAAGTACTATGTATTTAAATATCCTCATCCCCAAAATGGCTGGCATATCAAAATACCACAAAATTTCCAGGCAATTCTAGAAATGAACGGTGGTGATTTGTGCCCAAGTTGCATTGTTATCCTGGAAGAAGAGAGTGACTAAGAGATCTTCCACTATTTTGTGTTCTGGAAAAAGGGTTTCTGCACAGAAACATCCTTGTATGACTTATGACTTAAGACTCAGGTTCCCTCTTGTCTACCTAGGATGACAGCTACAAAGAGACCCTCCAAGCTCCCATTCATGGTCTCAAAGGATTAACTGAATTCTTTTGTCCTCACTCATTAATGAAAACAAAAATTATTGTTAAAACTTTGGCAAAGTCTTTCTACCTCGCACAGCCCTGATGCGTGGCCCAACATCAGTCAAAGCCAGCATACCTCCTGTCTTTAACTTCACACCCTGAGAATAGGCTGTTGTTTCTACAAAACGTCCTCTGATCTACTTGTTGGGTCAGCCACCATTTCGTCCCACCTCCCCACAGCATTTCCTCATCCCAATAAAAGCAAAGTTCCTCTCTACCCAGCCTTTGAGGTGCATGCACATCTTGGGGTTAGTGTTCTGCCTACTGCCATCTCTCTCCCCCTATTTCAGTACAACCCTCTCCCCTTCCAAATGTCCCCCATGAAACATCTCCTTCTCCAGTATGGCTCCCCAGGTCAACTCTCAGCCTAATCCTTTTGTTCATACACCAGTCTTGGGGATGAAGGATTTACAAGATGCCCAGTAGCAGCTTAACAGACCAGTTAAAGCTCTGCACCACTGTTTTTCGTTATCACTCTCATCTCGTAATCAACCCATCAGCCCCGTGGCCTACGATGGACAACCAGGGACCTGGTTTACCCTTCTGCCTGAAACAACTACACCAACAACAGCAGGCAGAATACACTGAAGATTGGATTTCAACACCTAACCAGACAATCGAATGAGAAAGACAGCCTCTCTGCATTGCAGATAACCTGTAAGAAGGTAAAATTGTTACAGAAAGGGGCGCCTGGGTGGCTCAGTCAGGTAACCATCTGACTCTTGATTTTGGATCATGTTGTGACCTCACGATTCAGGAGACTGGGCTCTGCGCTGACATTGCGAAGCCTGCTTGGGACTCTATCTCTCTGCCCTTCCCTCACTGATGCTCCCTCTCTCTCACTCTCTAAATAAACTTAAAAAAAATTGTTAGAGGGGCACCTGGGTAGCTCAATCGGTTCACCGTCCTACTCTTGGTTTTGGCTCAGGTCATGATCTCACGGTTTGTGGGTTTGAGCCCCACACTGGGGTCTATGCTGACAGTGCAGAGCCTGCTTGGGATTTCTCTCTCCTTCTCTCTCATCCCCTACCCTGTGCTCTGTCTCTCAAAAGTAAACATTAAAAACATTGTTAGAGAAAAATCCCATGATCAGAAAACAGTAAATATCATGGTTTTAAGGTAAAAGCAAAAGAGATGAAAATATTATCTTACTTTAAAAAGATGATAAGGATGGGAGAGACCCAAAGGGAGACTGAGTGTAGGATTCGCTTTTGTGATGACATATGAAAAAGTAAACAACACTCACAGCTGGAGAAAAGGAAACGAATTTTCCCAAGCACAGATGTATTATTTTCTAGGAAAAAGTAAGGCTCAACCTGCATTAGACATATGTTTATGTACAAATACCACATTTCTTCATTTATATATAAATTATGTAATCTTAACATGGAACAGTAAACATACTTTAATATATGTATTTGGGCATATATGTGGTATATGTTTTTATAATTTATGTATTTATTTTTTAATATGAAATTTATTGTCAAATTGGCTTCCATACAACACCCAGTGCTCATCCCAACAGGTGCCCTCTTCAATACCCATCACCCACCCTCTCCCCCCCACCCCCCCCCCCCGGCATCAACCCTCAGTTTGTTCTCAGTTTTTAAGAGTCTCCTATGCTTTGGCTCTCTATTTATAAGTATACATGTTAAGTTTAAGTGGAAGTTTAAATATATAAACCTCTTTCAGTCTGGTGAGTCTAGTGGCAACCATCCCTTTATAAATTATTTCATTAAAACAAAGACAAACCAGGGTGCCTGGGTGGCTCAGTCAGTTCAGCATCTGACTCTTGGGTTTCTGCTCAGGTCATGATCTCACAGTTCATGGATTTGAGCCCCACACCAGGCTCTGTGCTGACAGCATAGAGCCTGCTTTGGATTCTGTCTCCCTCTCTCTCTGCCCCTCCCCTGCTCTCTCTCTCTATCTCAAAAATAAATAAACATTAAAATAAATAAATAAAACACAGAGAAACCAAGCTGAATATTTGTGAAAAATACTACAGCCATCCTAGAGAAAAGACAAAATAACATACAATTGATGGAAACGTCCTTCAAAGATGCCATGAGGTTTGAATTCACTCAAATAACTAAATTCAAACCACTTTTGAACATCACTTTCAAAACTGAACGCACACACGATGCACCTTCCCGTAATTTGAGGATGGGAGAAGAGACAGTGGGAGAGGTTTTAAAGCTCCATTTTTTTGTTCTACACCAGCGGAAAAATAATCAACTAGCGTACGACAGAGTCTAAGTTTGGGAAAGTAACCAACAGTACTTTGGCCTCAAGTGATGTCTGCCAGTGTGATTTCCATCAGTGTGTAGGACGACCCCATGATGTGCTCATGAAACACACATCTCAAAGCCCTGTCCTCAGAATCTGAATAGCTCGTCTGTGGGCAGGGAAAGGACAGAGTTCCAGCACCCCCAGTAGTTTTAAGGGAAGCGGTCCTTGGCCTCTTTTCGAAATATACTTCAGCACAGGAGCCAAATACTTACAATGACATTTCAATTACAAAAAAAAAAAAAAATGCATATACCCTACCACCACTCCCACACCAAATAAGGCTCTCAAAGAAAGCTGGCAAATGAGGGAATAAAGTAGGTGCTACCCACTCGAAGACGCTTATAACAGAAAGACTGTTAAGATTTAAAGTATCCCAAGACTGCGTGAAAATCTGACAGGTAACAACGGACCAAGTTTAGACTCGGACGGAGAGACTCAAAACACACCTGGAAGTCCAGTCAGACTTGGTAATTAAAGGGCAAAGCCTTTGTGAAAATATAAACAAAATCAGAGCTGGGAAGAGCAGTGAGATTTGGACCCAAGACAAACTTCACTGACAACTGTAACGTGCAAAACCATCAGGGCATCGAAAACCCCACAGTACACACAGCAAACCTCCCAGGGGAATCCATCCTGGTTCGTCATCTCATTATTGTGATAATAGGTCCCTGTCTCTTCGAACACACAGTCTGTCTCTTCCTGTAACAGAGCAATTTGCTGAGCTCTTTATTTATGCTTCTATGTGTTACCAGTAGGACTCCAGTCTTGCTCTCTGGTTTCTAGAATGTTCACGCTGCCCTCTCTGCTCCCAGCAGGACTCCCAACTCCCAAAGGCAGAACTCACAAAGGCAAAAGTAGGCTTGGTGAACGGCCCGTGGAAAGTGGCCGATCTCATGCACAAAAGGGATGAGAAAGGGTGTGGAGCTCAGGCTGTAAGAAATGGGAGCCAACTCCACAGAGTGGTTTCCTCGCCATGAGCTTAGGACATGCAGTTAATCCAAGATTACACCTGGTTCTGTTATAGTACGTGTGACGGAGCAAAGATCCCTGTCTCCATGCCTGATGCAGACACAGCATCGGGAGAAACCCAGGGATGCTGGAAAAATCAAGAGTCTAGGACTTGCAAAGATGGACTTCCAAGATCTACCATCTTGGAATATCCAGATGCACACAACACGTAATAATCGGCGTGTAAGCTGGTTCCCTTTAAAATGTGGGATGGAGAGATTAGGGAGAAGGTATTTTCTTTCCTCACGATTACCTGATTATACCTTTTTATTTTTTAAATTTATGTGAAATGTTTATTTTTGAGAGCGAGACGTAGATAGAGGATCCAGAGCAGGCTCCACGTTGACAGCACAGAGCCCAGCATGGGGCTCGAACTCACGAAATTGTGAGGACCTGACCTGTGCCGAAGTCAGACACTGAACCAACTGAGCCACCTAGGCACCCCTTATACCTTTTTAAAATTATCATGAGTATACTTTTACAATTTTTCAATCATTTAAATAAAAAAAGAAATTATTTATAGGCTCTACATTTTATCTAAAACATTCTACAATTTTATATGTATGTAATACATTTACTATTTTTTTTCAACATATGAAATTTATTGTCAAATTGGTTTCCATACAACACCCAGTGCTCATCCCAAAAGGTGCCCTCCTCAATACCCATCACCCACCCTCCCCTCCCTCCCACCCCCCATCAACCCTCAGTTTGTTCTCAGTTTTTAAGAGTTTCTTATGTTTTGGCTCCCTCCCTCTCTAACTTTTCTTTTTTTCCCCTCCCCCATGGGTTTCTGTTAAATTTCTCAGCATCCACATAAGAGTGAAAATATATGGTATCTGTCTTTCTCTGCATGACTTAATTTACTTAGCATCACACTCTCCAGTTCCATCCACGTTGCTACAAAGGGCCATATTTCATTCTTTCTCACTGCCACGTAGTACTCCATTGTGTATATAAACCACAATTTCTTTATCCATTCATCAGTTGATGGACATTTAGGCTCTTTCCATAATTTGGCTATTGTTGAGAGTGCTGCATATATTTACTATTAATGCAGTATTCAATAAATTAGTTTACAGATTCATAAAATAAATAAAAATAAAATAAAATAGTCAAGGATTTAAAGTAGATTTTATTCATCATTGGGTAAGAATATGGTGAGAACACACATTCTCATATACTGCTAGTAGGACACGAACATGGTAAAACCTTCTGAAAAGGTAATACATAACATGGTCTTAAATACAGGTAATACTTTTTTCACACTAAAAATAAATAAATAAATAAATGAATAAACAAACAAATAAATGCACATTCTATGTCATTTATATACCAGACTATGATTTGCAGCACAAAACCCACAATGAAATTGTTGGGAATATACTTTACTTTCTGAAACCATTGAGAAATTAGCAGGTTGTAACCTTCTCTCTCAGAAGTAGGCTTGTTTTTTGTTTTTTGGGTTTTTTTAAACCCAAAGTAACTGTCCTTGAAGTAGTTCATTCTGAACATGATAAATGTTGTTGTTCAAGAGAGGCCAAGGAGGTGAGCAAATCTAAAGAAAACAGTTAAGCAGGTGCCGGCTCTCACGGAGGTACAAAGGCTAAATTCTCTACATTCTTCAGCGTGAACTCCCCGAGAGGGCACAAACTCTCCATTTTTTGCTACACATCCTCATGACATCTGTGGTCTGGGATAGAAACACTGATTAAGAAGTGGCCTTTGAAAAAGTGCCAGGAATATATAGTATACAGCATGGTAACTATAGTGAATACCGTACATTTGATAGTTGCTAAGTATTTAAGGTTGTCATCACACAAAATTTTTGCAACCAGGTATTATGACAGGTGTTACCTAGGCTTAGTACGACCGTTTTTGCAATATGGACCAGTGCTGAGCTATGTTGTAGCCCGGAAACTAAAGTTATAGGTCAATAAAGGTGAATCTACTCATGAATAGGGTCTTGGGAAACAGAGAACCAGAAAGGCTGAGGGGCAGGGGAACAGCTTTGTTAGACTGAGCACAGAAGTCATCAAGCACAGGAATGAACCTAATCCCCGCTTACGGCACGAATCCATTTTATTCTCCCCATTTTTCACGTGAGAATGGGGAAGCCTGACAATCTTGTGGACACTTGCTTAGGTCTTCAAAAATGGTAGGACTGAACCTGTGTGGTAGACAGAATGGTTCTCATCTCCCTTCCAAAGATGCCCACATGCTACTCCCTAAAACCTGTGAATCCCTCCCCTTGAATGACCTAATGGATTTCGCAGCTGTGATTAAGGGTCTTGAAATGACTAGACTATCTTGGGTCATCCAGGTGGACCCAGTGTAATCACAAGGGTCCTCTACCGTCGAAGAGGGAGACTGGTGACTTAGAACCACAGGTATGGATGGATTTGTGGGAAGCCCCTGACCAGCCTTTGCTGGCTTCACAGATTGAAGGTGTTGTGCACCAAGGGACACTTTGCATGCAGTCCAAAGAGACCATGTCAGATTTCTGACCAGCAGAGGAGTAAGAAAATAGATCTGTGTTGTTCTAAGCCACTAGGATTGTGGTATAGGCATGCCTTGGAGATCCTGTGGGTTTGGTTCCAGACCAGCAAAATAAAGCCAATACTGCAATAAAGCCAAATTTTTGGGGTGTCCCAGTACATAACTTTGTTGGGGCACCTGCGTGGCTCAATCTACCATCCAACTCTTGGTTTCGGCTCAGGTCATGAACTTAACAGTTCATGAGTTCGAGCCACACGTTGGGCTCTGTGCCGACAGTATGAAGCCTGCTTGGGATTCCCTGTCTCCCTCTGTCTCTTTTTCTCCTCCACTTGCTCTCTATTTCTCAAAATACATTAAAAAAATAAACTTTAAAAAAGGCTGTGCTAACACTATACTGCAGTCTGTTGAGAGTGCAGTAACATTGTCTAAAAAGTACTAACCATTATCTGAGTTTTCACTGTGTCATAATGGCAACAGATCACCGAGACAGAAACAGGAGACTGAAATATCATGAGAATGACTGAAATGTGACACTGGGTGTGAAGTAAGCACACACTGTTGGAAAAATGGCACCGAAACCTCTTGAAACAGGGTTCTCGAAAATGTTGTTTGTAAAATAAATAAATAAGTAAAGAAAAGGCAGTCTCTGTGAAATGCAATAAAGCCAACAACAACAAAACAAGGTATGCCTGTTACAGCAGCCATCAGAAACTAACACAACCGGAAAAAGAGATTCAAATCCCATGTAAGTGTCAGAATAGATAGGCTGGTGTGCCCAGTAGACTTTTGTCAAGGGGTCAGTGGGTGGGATCACATGATGGCTGAAGAGCCCTGTGTGTCTGGATAGGGAGGCAACTCAAGGTTGTTGTTTTTTTTTTTTTTTTAATTTTTTTAAATGTTTATTTATTTTTGAAACAGAGAGACAGAATGCAAGCAGGTGAGGGGCAGAGGGAGGGAGACACAGAATTCAAAAAAAAAAAAAAAAAAAAAAAAAAAAAAAGCAGGATCCAGGTTCTGAGCTGTCAGCACAGAGCCCACCATGGGGCTCGAACTCACAAACCATGAGATCATGACCTGAGCCGAAGTCGGATGCTTAATGGACTGAGCCCCCAGGCTTCCCTCTCACAGTCATTTTGTATGACACAATCAAGAGCCTCCCAGTAAGCCCAGAGAAAAGAGCAGTCCTCATCTTGGGTCCTGGAATCCACAGAAACCTACAATGTCCTGAATAAGGATTCTTCCACACTGGGAATGTTGATGAAGGAATCTAAAAGCAGGGCTGAGGCAGAGCAGCAAAACATCACGTGTTGAGAACTAAGCCCCTGTGCTGGGAAATCGGTGGGTCTTTACCGGGAGATCAGTGAGAAGATGACCAAAGGAATGGTGGTCCTGCAGACGATGGGATGGTGTTTGGAGGTACAGGAGGGAGTCCTCAAGTCACGGCAAGACCCAGAGGGACCCTAAACGTACACGGTAAGGGAGAGGAAGCAGGGTGCAAACACGAGATGGTGTGTCTGTTCTGGAATCAGCACAGCGGCACACATGGGAAACCAGGCTTTAAGGATGAGGGAGCCTTCAGTAGGGTAGCACAGGGTATGTGCTTAGGGCGGTGCAAGCACTCCGTAGGACGCTCTTATGGTAGATATGCAACCCTATATGGTGGTTAAAAACCACAGAACTTTTCAGCTGGAAGACTGAGCAGAATGTATGAAAATCCAGACAACAATACGGGTTTAGGGGATGTCAGGATAAAAGGCATCCCACGAGAGAAGAAGGCAAGGCTGTGCGATTGTGTGAAAGCAGCTTGCAGGAGGGAGTGACGTGGGGCAGTGTGGAGCTAAGGGGACTCTAGCTATTTGTGGATCTGTACGAGTAAAGACCAAGGCATCGGACTTAAGCCCTGTGCTCCACTGGAGAAGATGCTTCCCATGCGGTTTGGGGTAGCAGTTCCGAACCGTAGGCACATTTACTGAACGGATCAATTTCAGCAACTAGACAGCAGAGGGTCGACGGGGGGCAGTTTTCCAGGGTGAGCAGATAAGCCACGGAGGAAGCTAGAATGATCCAGGTGGCAAATGGACCGTGGCCAGGGACGACACTATGACCTCACATATCCCGTCGTACAGATACAGAATTAAATGTGGGGCGCCTGGGTGGCTCAGTGGGTTGAGCGTCTGACTCTTGATTTTGGCTCAGGGCATGATCTCACAGTTTCTGGGATCAAGCCCTGCATAGGGCTCTGTGCTGACAGCACGGAGCCTGCTTGGGATTCTCCCTCTCTCCCTCCCTCCCTCTCTCTGTCTCTCTGCCCCTTCCCAACTCACACTGTCTCTCTCAGAAAATAAATACTTAAAAAAACACGTGAGTTGGTGTTCACCCACCTCTCCCTGCTCTTTCGGCTGATAGGATCCTGAAGACACAAGGCCCCGGGAGCCACAAACACTCGGCTTTGACACCACACTGCTCACGAAGACGAAGGACCAGGGCCCCTGGGAGAAATGTCTGGTTTTAGGACCGGGACAGAAAATACACGGGATGGGTCTGGACCAACACGCAGTGCCAGAAATTCAGCAAGGGCGCACGCAAACACAATGACAGTCACGAGACAAGTGGCACCAGCAGTCAGGGAAGTATTCCGGAATGATCACGTTGCTGGCAGGCACATCCCATTGCCCAGAAATCGCATCCCTTAAGCGTGACCGTTACACAAATTCACGGGGAGGATTTGGGGATGGTCATCCTTGTACTGTCGTTCTTGGGAGAAAATGTTGCAAAAGCAATCTTTTTTTTTTTAACGTTTATTTATTTTTAAGACAGAGAGAGACAGAGCATGAACAGGGGAGGGGCAGAGACAGAGGGAGACACAGAATCCAAAGCAGGCTCCAGGCTCTGGGCTGTCAGCATAGAGCCCGATGTGGGGCTCTAACCCACGAACCGTGGGATCATGACCTGAGCCAAAGTCGGACGCTTAACTGACCAAGCCACCCACGCGCCCCAATTTTTTTTTTTTAATGAAGCATTGGGCAGATTGTGGTTACAGGACCCTGGAAAGCCTTAGAACACGTAAGAACACTGAATAGGTCCATGGGTGTAAAATGACGCTCAGCACAACTCGTGGTTAGTCACTACACAAAAATGCACACAGGTACCTATGTAACACCTCAGTAGTAAGCGCTTACCTTTGGGAAGGGTGCGAAACATTACTTTGATTTATATTTTGTTTCTTTTTTTTTTTAATGTTTATTTTTGAGAGAGAGAGACAGAGACAGAGCATGAGCGGGGAGGGGCAGAGAGAGAGGGAGACACAGAATGTGAAGCAGGCTCCAGGCTCCGAGCTGTCAGCACAGAGCCCGACGAGGGGCTCAAGCTCATGAACTGCGAGATCACGACCTGAGCCGAAGTCGGACACTTAACCAACTGAGCCTCCCAGGTGCCCCTATAATTTGTTTCTTAAATGCTTTGAAGATATGTAACAAAGTGTGTCATTATCTAGCTGCTGGCCAGACGCACTTTTGTATTTTATGTGGTTAAGGTATTTTGGATATTAAGAATTTCAACGGTGGCACCCACGTGGGTGGGTGAATGGAGTGTCCGACTCTTGATTTCGGCTCAGGTCACCATCTCATGGTTCACGAGACTGAGCCCCAAGTCAGGGTCTGCAGTGACAGTGTGAAGCCTGCTTGGGATTTTGTATCTGATGCTTTCCCCCATGATCCTGGGAGTCCGGAAAGGCTTGCTGGAGAAGCCCAGGCTAAATCATCTTTTTTTGATTTTTTTTTTTTTTACATTTATTTATTTTTGAGAAACAGAGTGAGACCAAGCATGAGCGGGGGAAGGGCAGAGAGAGAAGGAGAGACAGAATCTAAAGCAGGCTCCAAGCTCTGAGCAAGCAGTCAGCACAGAGCCTGATGCGGGGCTCAAACCCACGAACTGTGAGATCATGACCTGAGCCGAAGTCGGACGCTCAGCCACCCAGGTGCCCCTCATTTTTTTTTTTTTTTAACAATATAAGAGTCTCATTCTTCTTCAGCTAAAGGTTTTCTATAAGAGTTTATGGGAAAATCTAAAAGAAATTAGGGAGAAGTTTTATCAGCTTTAAAAATAGTATGGAAGGTACTATAAAAACTGTTGTTGAGGGCGGAAGGAGGTCAGGAGGTTAGAAAGACAGCAGTCGTGTTCTACCAGGTCAGACAATTTATCAATCCCAGGGACTAATGCATTCTCCTCACACAGACTAGAAGCAATCTGTCCAAACGGACAACAGAACGTATTTTCTCGCTATGTTTAAATACTCCGGCTTCAGACCCTGGATGATTTCAAAGGATAAACGTCTGATAGACAGCACGGCTGTCTTCCCATGGGTAAACTCAAACGGGCACACCTCGTCTTACGGTGCTTCACATGGAGTGTTTCTTCTCTGGTTAACCAAGGGCACGTTTATGGTAACCCCGCACCCGATAAGCCTATTGGTGCCATTTTCTGACACCCACTGCTGACTCCTGTCACATTTTGGCAACTCTCACAGTATTTAACACTTTCTCATTATATATCTGTCATGGTAATTCACGGGATCACTTGCTAAAACCTCGGATAACGCTTAGCACTGTTTAGCAATGGAGACACATACATTTTTTATCCATAAGGCTACTGCACATTTAATGAGCTACAGTGTAGGAGACACATAGCTTATATGCACTGGGAAAGCGCAACATTGCTCCGACCTGCTTTCTTGCGGTATTTGCTCTCTTGTCTGCAACTGAACCCACATGCCTGTGTGAATGAATGCAGGAGACAACGATCACACACTGCTTCATCACCAAAACCACCCTTCTGGAACTGACCTATTAAAGGACGGCTGGGATCTTCTCTTCACAAGTGGAAAAGAGCTCCCAAGGAGTCCTCCTTTTTATAAACCCTGGTTTTTGCAGTCAGTTTTACTCCGTGACAGGAGGTCACTAAAAACAGTATTCACGTTCAAACCTAGCATGTACACCCCAAGTGTCAGTTTCCTCGTCTATGCAATGGGGTAACAATGACACCCCGTGGTTTGGGTTGACGTGAGAAACGGGCAAGAAGACTTACAGAATGCTCGGAATTCACCAAGACGCCAAGGGAAGCCATACGTTAATTTTTCACCATTAATATTGGTTTGTGGCCTGGTGACATTCTCTCGAGTGCTGTATTTTCTGCTTCTCTGCTTTTACAGGTGGAATGCAGCATTTTTTGTCAGCATCAAGGGTCAGAGTCCCTGGTGAATCAGTTTCTGTGCCTATGGTGAACCCCAGGGCAGAGGACAGGAAGTGACTCAAGCTTGGAGCTGACCAGGCTTTGGGAGCATGCTGTGTAGGTACCTACGTCCCTGTCATTCAGCACACTTACCCCTGATATGAAGTCTTAACTTTCATTATGGATTAACTGTCCTAAAAGCGTTTAATAAAACCAACACACGAGGAAGTCACCAGAGTGTCTGGGAAAATCCAATAATACCGCCAATACCTAATGAAGTGTTCAGTGTGCGGACAGCCCAACGCTGTTAATAAACCAATCGGAAAATTTCAGACTGTCATGAGAAAATTACTGGACCTCCCTTAAGGTGTGAGTCGCCTGTAAATGAACGTATTGACGATCCCGACAAAACGAAAACCAAGCCAGCGATGTATTATTCTGTTCGAAGTACCCATTGGTATGTGTGTGTAGAGATAGTTGTGTGCACGTAGTTTTCTACGTTTGCCCTGATGAAACCAGAATGTCAAGCACACATTCATCTGTCAAACTGGGGTACTTTCATAAAGGAAAACTGTATCTTACAGACCCGCGGGACAAACCTGGTTCCATTATCTCACTAACATTTGGTAATTTATTGTGATGGCAGGGATGGTAATAAAACCGTGTCGTGCCACGGAAAAGTGGAAAAGCCATATATATATACATGGTTACGCTGATGGCACAAAAATATTTGACTATTTCAAAAGGAGTTAGACTATTGTGACAGTGGGAGGAGTTGATCTGAAGACCACAGGAACTTGCAATAAAATCAAGATGTATAATAACCATCTTTAGAAACATGAAAACTAGGACACACGTGTGAGGTTTTACTACAGAGCTAATTTAGCAAAACATAAAGCCTCCCCCAAGTATAGGCTGCATAAATCAAGAGAGAGAGTCTGCAGACGATCCTTCCTGTTTCCGCCCTGGGTCTAATGCACGGAAGTATAGTTACAGGCTGCAAATAGCGACATGAGAATTGAAACATTCTCAGACAATGAGAAAACAGTATGGTCGGGAGAATCTGCAAAGTGAGGTCCTCAGTGAGAGCTGGCTATTTATTCCATTTTCTCTGCTTTAACGTAATTTTTGTTGTCTTCTGAGAAGGTGGAGAATGTTGCAAATCTAAATGTAAATTACAACATCATCAATTGTAAATTATAAGTAAATATAAGTTATATCTATGCGTGTGCCCCTATACCTACGCCATGGATGGATGGATATGTGCATGCATATGGCATTTGATATTTCCTCTTTTCCTTCCTTTTTGGTTGGTAATAAAAATGGTAATCACACCATCTGTACAATCAGTCTCTCTCTCTGATTTGTATTACCATAAACTCTTGACTTCAAATGCGAGACCTTGTTTTCATGGCCATCAAAGTGATTTACACAAGGATAGCACCGGGTGTAGACCCTTTGGGGCAAATGGATACACGTGACTTTGTCTCATGAGTTTTACATTTACATTCGCGGGCGGCCCCCTGCGGCATTTTTGGGAGACTGCTCCCAGCATCATCAGCTCCTGGTGCCAGGTGGAAATTCACTTCTTGGTTCTGTTTCTGGGGGAGAATTGTTCTGGACAGTTTTGTAGCACAAAGAGCTGATCCTGTGCCGCGCTGGTATCTCCAAAGTGTCTGCATTTCTATCCATCTTGGTCTCCAGTTCAATGGAGAAAATCAGGAAATGGGCTTACGGAGTGCCAAGTTCCGTGCAGTATGGGATTGAGTTTTTCCTTCAACGTGTATCTAAGAATTCTTTCACAGCAAGAATCCTGACGGAGGTACGGTCTCCCAGGCGGGCAGGTCCGAGAACTGAGGCGGAACAAGTCACTGGGGAAACCCTTCAGGCAGCAGGTAAAGCTGGGAGATCCCACTGGCCCCTTGTATAATTCTTGAAGGTCATTAATGAATGGACTTTGAATTCACTTGTCTCCCTTATCAGTTGTGGCCCAAAGCTTCCCATCGCTGTGTGTATGTGGTTACAGCACTGCACGCTGTCCCCGAAGCAGCCCACAGGACCCCAATGTGGGCCCACCTGCCCCGTCCTCAACTTCTGAAATGACTCTAGGACCTGACCAGACTCTGGGATCTTCTGGTGGCTTCCTGCTCTCCCCTGAGAACTTCAGTTCCTCTGCAAATTCTGAAGACCCTCCCAGAGGACGGCATCCTTTTCCTTCTCATAGAATCCCATTTTATCCTATCGCTCTCTTTTCCTGGCCCCCAAATCGGACCCTCGTTCCCTCAACACCATCCCTCCCGCTTTACTGTCATGATGTCAGATTCCGCTGCTGAACTAACTCTCCATAATCTCACACACACACACACACACACACACACACACACACACACACACACACACACACCTGATCTTGTACTTGCCCCGCAATTCTCTGAAACTGTACCGCCACTGATTTGTGTCCCTCCCCGCTAATTCCCGACAAGTTATTTGCAACACGCAATAGCCCTGCACCAGCTCAGTGAGCCCCTCTTCTGATCTTTGACCTCAAGCGTCCTGCTTGCCCCCTTAAGCCCCACGGCATCATGCCCTCGTCACGCTTATGTTTCCTTCCTGAATCTCAGGCCCTCTGTCCGTCCCGTACCGGCTGGGAACATGCACACCTGGGGTTCGATCCAGGAACTGCAGAACGGGAATGCCCACCCCCACCGCTCGTGCAGAACGGGAATGCCCTTCCCACCACTCGGACACTCCATGTTGTGCTGGTGAGCTCCAAGTGGGGCTCCGGGCACAGCCCTAGGACCCTACGACAGGCTGTTAACCCCTCACCGCTTTGGAGACCGATGCGGTGGTCTCCTCCCAGAGAACCCCAGCACTCTGAACCGCGTCCACATCCAGCGACCTGGCCTCTTCTGCAGCCACGTTCCATGTCCCACGTTCGGCCTCGTGGTCTGCTAATGCTGCTGGAGGAGGGCAGCCTGCGTTCCAAACGTGCTCCCTCCGTCGCACACGGCTCTCAAGGACCCCAGCACTGGTCCGACCACCCACTGCATTCTCCCCATCCAGAAAACTGGCCGTTTTCCCATGTTAAACCAAACAAAACTCTGCAGACCCACTTCCCAAAAAGGCTGCTGCCCGCTCCTTCTGCTCCCATGTGCAGCGCAACTCCCAACACAAGGTCATCAAGCCCCTCCCGGGTCATCAGGCCCTTCCCCTCCCACCAGCTCTCTCCCCCCTGAGGACCCTGCAGGCAAGGTCCTGCTGCGTCCCCGCTCCGGACGGTGATTCGGTCACGGTCACTAGTAGCTTCTGGGGCTGAGTGCAGTTTTCAGTTCTCAGCGTCCACCTCACAAGATGCAGCGTCTTTTGGGAGTCTGCCTTCAGGACAACAGCTCCTTTGTCTCACTGTCGTGGCGGCTGTTGATGCGCTTCCTTCTGCCCGGCCTCCCGTGCCCCTGGCTTCTTCTCATATTCCTTTATCATCTCTGTCTCTCTTTCCCCGACCTCTAACGTTGTCAGGTTCTGGGGCTCTGTCCTGGGGCTCCCCCCCCCCCCCCGCCGCTGCCTTTTGCTGGCAATCACTCCTTTGGTGATCTAACACAGTCCCATGCCGCAGATTCCCTTTCTGATGTCTCTGCTACAAACCTCTCTTCCAAAGCTCAGTGCCCCCCTAACCCAGGAATAGTATTAAAGACTGTTACATTCCGTGGTTCCTACCTCGGAAAAAATGTGCACAGCTGCATTTTCCCTGTTTGCCAGTTAAAATACTTTCCAAATTCTGTGTTTCCTTATTCTTTGGTAAGTGGGTCCACGCAACTTTCGTTTGTCAATTCCAAATATGCAAGATTTTCTAGTTGCATCTGTGGTGTGCATTCAGAGACAGAAACTCGGCGTGATTTTACTCCTTTGAAAGTGACTGAAACGTGCTTTACAGCCCAGCATATGGTTCTACCCTGCTGAATATCTGATGTGTCCTTGTAAACGATGTGTATTCTGAAATTGCAGAGGTGAGGCTTTCTAAATGACAATTAAGTCTGCTCATCCTTTATGGAGACAGCTTTGTTAAAACCCCCAACTGCGATCAGGCATTTCTCTCTTCCTTCTGGGAGCTCCCACAGCCGAATACCCAAAGTACACTTGTTAATTCAGAACTGGCCTAACCTCTCCTGTAGAGTACCAGACAGGGCTGCTCATTCGGATTCTTTGAAAGAAGGGCAGTGGGATGGCCTGATGGCTCAGCGAGGTTGATCGTCTGCCTCAATTTCGGCTCCGGTCATGATGTCACAGTTCGTGGGTGTGAGCCCCGCATCGGGCTCTATGCTAACAGCACAGAGTCTGCTTGGATATTCTCTCTCTCTCTCTCTCTCTCTTTCACTCTCTCTCTCTGCTCCGCCCCGGCTCATGCTCTTGATCTCAAAATAAATAAATGTAAAAAAAAAAAAAAAAAAAAAAAAAAAAGAGTTAGTTTCTGTTATCTTCAACATGGGACCACACAACCTCTGTCTCGTCCAGATAAGTGAAATTTCCCTAGGAATCTACCTGCAAAGATTCTGAAGTTGACCCAATGTACCTTGAAATAAGTGCATTTGTTTAATTAACTGTCAAAATAGCATCACCATTAGTTTTCTCATACCTCCTATAACTTTAATAATGTTTAAACTCCATACAGCAGGAGCTAGTGATTCTTCTACTCGTGAATCCTAGCACAGCATCATGGCCAGTGGAGGGGGCCTTTATTGAAAGCAATTTGGAGAACCTCATGTATATAAACATTCCTCTTTTTTCTCATGTTTATTAATTTATTCTGAGAGAGAGACAGAGCAGGAGCAGGGGAGGGGCAGAGGGAGACGGAGACAGAGAATCCCAAGCAGGCTCCACACTGCCAGTGCAGAGCCCGATGTGGGGCTCAAACTCAACAACCGCGAGATCATGACCTGAGCCGAAACCAAGAGTCGGATGCTTAGCCGACTGAGCCACCCAGGTGCCCCAGAACATTGCTCTTTGAACACAGCGTCAGGAGCAAGGCATTTTTCCATTTTACATGTACATTTATTAAGTACCTGCGATACCCCTCCCACCCCCCCCCAACTTTCTCTTGCTGTGACACCACTCTAAGAAGGATAGAGCACATCACAGGGACGGCAAGGCCCCCCGGGCTGTAAGTGTTGTTCACCCAGAAGTCAGAGATTACCACCACAACACTGGGGTACTTGGGCTGACTGGCACCTGTGAGGGCCAGTTTTTAAGTGACCCTAAACTGTCACTAGTTCAACTAGGGTGGCTCCTGATTAAGGCCGAATTGTACACACAGGAGAATCTACTGGATCTGGTGTGCAAAGAGAAAGTGACTAATGTGGGCATCAGCTAGACGAAGGCTGGCTTCCGCCTTGACCTTTTGCACAAGCCATGCCAATAAAACACATATTAACTGAATGTGCCTGTGTGCACGCCCACACAAGTGCCCACACACGCATATTATGAATTAAGCAGGTGGGAGAGGTGTTGGGGGTAAAAAGTCAAAGTAAATAATTTTGTCAACACTGCTACAAACGTGGTGGCTTAGAACTACAGAAATTTTGGGGCGCCTGGGTGGCGCAGTCGGTTAAGCGTCCGACTTCAGCCAGGTCACGATCTCGCGGTCCGTGAGTTCGAGCCCCGCGTCGGGCTCTGGGCTGATGGCTCAGAGCCTGGAGCCTGTTTCCGATTCTGTGTCTCCCTCTCTCTCTGCCCCTCCCCTGTTCATGCTCTGTCTCTCTCTGTCCCAAAAATAAATAAACGTTGGAAAAAAAAAAAAAATTAAAAAAAAAAAAAAGAACTACAGAAATTTTATTTATTATTCTATTTATTTATTTATTTATTTATGAATGAGAGAGAGAGAGAGAGAGAGAGAGCGCACAAGCATGGGAGGGGCAGAGAGAGGGAGACAGAGAGAATCCCAAGCAGGCTCTATCACTGCAGACCCCAATGTGGAGCTTGACCTTACCAACTGGGAGATCAGGACTTGAGCCAAGACTTAACCGGCTGAGCCACCCAGGTGTTCTAGAGAAATTTCTTTAAAAAAACAAAAAAAAACAAAACAAAACAAGAAAACACAAGAGTTTACTCTGTCCCAGCTCTTGAGAGCAGAAATGTGAGGTCCAGGCGGGACAGGGCCGGGCTCCCTCCAGAGGCTCCGGGGGAGGGTCCTTCCTGCCCCTTCCAGCTCCCGGGGCTCCAGGCGTCCCTGGACGTCCCTCCCATCTCTGTCTTCACGTGGCTTGTGTTTCTGAACCCGAATCTCCCTTTCCTTTCTCTTTTAAGGACACCAGTCATGGAATATGGCCGACTTAAATACAGTTTCACTTCCTCTTAGTTACATCTCAAAACCACGTCTATTAATATATATGCACACATATCCACCACACGTATTATGAATTAACCACTTGGAGAGGTACTGAAGAAATAAAGCAATTCTAGAGGTGCCTGGGTGGCTCAGTCGGCTAAGCGCCCGACTTTGGCTCGGGTCCTGATCTCACAGTTTTCAGGGGCGCCTGGGCGGCTCAGTTGGTGAAGTGTCTGACTTCGGCTCAAGTCAAGGTCTCGCGGTTTGTGGGTTCGAGCCCCACATGGGGATCTGTGCTAATAGCTCGGAGCCTGGGGCCTGCTTCGGATTCTGTGTCTCCCTGTCTCTCTGCCCCTCCCCCACTTGTATTCTCTCTCTCTCTCTCTCTCTCTCTCTGTAATAATAAATTAATAAAGTTAAAAAAATTTAGTAATTCTAGAAATAATGCCGCAGCAGTTCACAGTAACAAGAATATGAGTGAAGAGATCCGAATGCAGTCATACTGAAAGAAGAAGGAAGTCTGTGCGGCAGAAAACAGTCTCCATGCACAGGACCCTCCCATCACTCCCCCACAAGTAGGGTTTTATCTCCAACACAGCAGACTGTCCTAAGCCAGAGAAGCTTGCACTTTCCCCACCGCTTAACATCTGTAATAATTGAGGTCTAAGGCATGTTTACTGAAGGGGAAACAATTTAGGATATTAAACATCAGCCCCTGCAAATCTTTTTGTAAATAACTGTGTGATGTGAAACTGTGCGCTCCGTGCGTGTTGTGTCGCGAGCACGGGTTCGCTTCTGTGCATGGGAACGGCAATCCCTCGCCTCATACTTCATCTTCCCTAAGCGCTGGTAACATCTGCGTTGACAACTCGGTCGACTTGACACTCATTCAGGAGCCTGGATCAGGACACAGGAGCAGGTTCAATCCGCACTCAGCCAGAAACCGTTACTTTGTGAACATCTATTCCTCCATGCGTTACTAATAGCGCTGTGTAGCGAGCCTTCTGGACACAGAAGTGTGATTCCTTTAAGTAATGAAACTGGAACCACCTTTCAGAAGGTCTCAGAGCCTGAGGGTTGCCATTTCGCCAGCTGTGTGTTACAAGCCCTGTTAGGGCAGCAGGTCGGGCAAGCAAGAAAACGCCCAGTAATGGGTAATCAGAGGCAAAAAAATTCACCAAAAGTCTGGCCTTGTTTGCAGCTAAGGAAATACCCAATGCAAACACACACACACACACACACACACACACACACACACAAGCCAAAAAGAAATAAATGGGCCAATTCAAAATCAGTGTAATCAGAACTCTATCTCTGGAATAATCTGACAAAAGTAAAAGTATTTAGAAGACAGATGTGGATGCAAACTATAATATTAAAATGATTATAAGGACGGGCTTTTGTACAACATCGCATTCCAGGAACAAAAGCAGTATTTTTCACTAACCAGTAAAGCCTAACCCATTCCAACAAAATCATATTATAGAAATATGCAATCTGACAACAGTTAGGTAAAACTAGAAACTGAAAAAAAAAAAAGAGAAAAACATGTCATATACTCGGATCACAAAACACACTTCTTAGCAATTCAGGTGTTCACAAGAAAAATACCATGGGAATTACAAAATGTGTAGACTTCAGAGACAACTATCATCATACAGGAAGTCAGGTGACGAATGGCGAAGCCAGAATTTTAAAGGGGTATAAATAGAAGAGACAAAGATAGTGAAGAGTCAGAAAACCCACAGTGAAGGCCAAGATAATAGAAAGAAGGACGTAAGAAGTAAATATGGCAAAGAAAATAATGGGGTGGTTTGCAGCGGAACGGTAGAGAAAATCAATAGAGCAAATTAAGTTTACAACACTGGCCAGTGAAAAAAGTCACACCGTGGAAAACACACTGGCCCAGTGATGAAGGAAGCAGCGGCACGAATAGTCGGTAGTTCAGAATGTGACACAGTATCTCAGAGCAGAGAGGATCCTACACGATAAAAGGAGTAATTTGGAATCATATACAACAGGTCTTTAACTAATCACCTAACACAGGCAAGAGGATATTTGAACCATCGAAGTCTATTCATTAATGACCTTCAATAATTAGCTAAGGGGCACGTGGGTGGCTCAGTCGGTTAAGCATGTGACTCCTGATTTCGGCTCAGGTCACGATCTCACGGTTCGTGAGTTCAAGCACCGCGTCAGGCTCTGTGCTGATGGTGTGGAGCCTGCTTGGGATTCTCTCCTCTCTCTCTGTCTCTCCCTCAACTCATGCCCTCTGTCTCTCAAGATAAATAAACTTTAAAAAATTAAAATGATAATAATTAGCTGAAATGTAAAACTCTATCAGGATGGGGACAGTAGAGGGGGACCAAACTGACAACACTGGGTCTGAGGTGGTAATAACTGAAGGTGGGTGGTGACTATATTTAAATCCATTATACTATTTTCGCCCCACTTGGAAATGCTTAAAAATTCCCATTTTCTAAAATATAAAAAAATTAATGGCCCCAGTCCCTCACCAGTTTGTAGAACATTTTTATCAAACTAACGCGAGGAGACGCCTTCTTCAACCTCATAAAGAGTAACATTCTGCACGAATGAAAAGCAGTCAGAAAAAAGATAATCCTGCATTCATTCAATATTATATTTGAGGACATACCCCCTACAAAATGGCGGGGAAAACACTAGAAAGATTTGAACTATTAGAACTGATACATAAGTTCAGTACAGCGGCAGATACAACATTAATATAAAGAAATCTGTTACAGTTCTATACCCTCATAACAAAGCAGCAGGAAGAGAAATTAAGAAAACAATTCCACTTACAACTGCACCAGAAAAAAAAATACCTAGGAATAAATTTAACCAAGGAAGTGAAAAAGTTATACTCTGAAACTACAAGATACTGATGAAATTGAAGATGTCACAAATCTACGGAAAGACATTCCATGCTCGTGGATTGGAAAAACTGATACTGTTAAAATTCCATACTACCCAAAGCAATCTACAGATTCAACACAAAATCCCTATCAAAATATTAGTAGCAGTTTTCACAGAATGAGAAGAAATAACCCTAAAATTTGTACAGAACCGCAGAAGAGCCTGAACAGCCAAAGCAATCGTGGAAAAGAACAAAGTTGGAGATGTTATGATCCCAGATTTCCAGACACACTCAGAGCTTTACTTCACAAAGCAACAGAGGTCAATAATGCAGATTGTTTTTCTATTAGCAAATGCCGGAAAATTAGCGAATGAGTTATGCAGGCAATGACTGCAATTAGAGTTTCAGAAAGAAAAGGGCAATTGTCTTGCCTGTGCGTTACGTTGCCCCATTCTAGACTCAGACACATTTTCTGTTCTGTGTGGAATGACCTCTTTTCTTCGTTTCGTCTAATTGGTATCTGTGTTTTAAAAGACACTGTTTAGGGGCGCCTGGGTGGCGCAGTCGGTTAAGCGTCCGACTTCAGCCAGGTCATGATCTCGCGGTCCGTGAGTTCGAGCCCCACGTTGGGCTCTGGGCTGATGGCTCAGAGCCTGGAGCCTGTTTCCGATTCTGTGTCTCCCTCTCTCTCTGCCCCTCCCCCGTTCATGCTCTGTCTCTCTCTGTCCCAAAAATAAACATTGAAAAAAAAATTAAAAAAAAAATTAAAAAAAAAAAAATAAATAAATAAAAGACACTGTTTATAATGGATCTCCGAGAAAAGACTATCATCCAGGACCACTATCATCCAGGACCACTATCATCCAGACTCCCAACTATCTTATTTACAATAGAATGTTTGGGGGGCACCTGGGTGGCTCAGTCGGTTGAGCGTCTGACTTTGACTCAGGTCATGATCTCACAGTTCATGGGTTTGAGCCTCACATAGGGCTCTGTGCTGACAGCTTGCAGCCTGGAGCCTGCTTCGGATTCAGTCTGTCTGTCTGTCTGTCTGTCTGTCTGTCTCTCTCTCCCCGCCCCCCGCACTCTCTCTCTCAAAAATAAACAAACATTAAAATTAGCGTTAGCTAAAACACCAGGATTCAGAATCTCTCTTTGCCTTAGGAAATAAATACTCTAGGTTCCACATATCTGCGTTTTTTCCTACTTCCCACAACTTAACAACTAATTCCAACAACTTCCAAATTTTGTCTAAAAGCTTGGCCAACTAATTTAGACAGCACTCAAGTGGAGACATGTAGACTGCTGGGTCATAGCACTGAAAATAAAAGAATTACATGCCTTTAAGTCACTAAATCCTTGGTTGTGGTTTTGCAATGTTTTAATATTTGAATTCTTCATTAATTCATTCAGCAAGTATTTAGTGGCGTGCATGAGACCCCATGCTACACGCTGGGGACCCACCTATCCACTCTAGCCTTCCTCTTTCAACAGGTGTTTATTGACTGCTTTTTGGGGATAGGAGATAATTTTGGGCTCCAGCAATGAATAAAACAAATTTTATTAAAATGGCTGCAAAGGGGCCCCAAGTGGCTCAGTCAGTTAAGCGTCTGACTTCAGCTCAGGTCATGATCTCACGGTTCGTTGAGTTCCAGTCCCGCATCGGGTTCTGTGCTGACAGCTGGGAGCCTGGAGCCGGCTTCGGATGCTGTGTCTCCCTCTCTCTCTGCCCCTCCCCTGCTCACACTCTATCTGTCTCTCTCAAATATAAATAATAATAATTTTTTTTTTTAAATAACATAGAATGTTTTGATTGCTACATGATTTTTCCTCTCTAGATGGTTCACAAACTCATGCCCGGTCTTTACTGTCTTACGGTTACATTTTAGGTTCAAGAAATGTCCTTTGTTATTGTTGTAACTGCATTATGCTTCATACACTGAAAACACGTCATGAACACTTTATCGAGTAACTTACATTCCCAGCTAAAACAAGGCAAAAGAACCACATATGGGAATGCTGGAAAATCAGGGTTTTTTTACTATAATAATTTATCAGTTTTCACTGAATTCCATTTGGACCTAGCCATCCAGGTTCTAGGCAAGCGAAAATACGGGATCCAACTTTTTCTCTATTAGTGCTGCTATCACAAATACACACACACACACACACACACACAGCTCATGAAACTAGGGGCTTTATTTTCACCCCTAACTTTTCAAAATTATTTAATAAAACATAATCAACTATTTGTGGTTACTCATCAGTTTAGACAGGCAAGAAAAATATGAGAGCACCCGAAACACGTATGAAATCGCATTAGTGTCTACTCCATAGGAACCGGATAATGAACCCACACAAATAATCAGACACAACAGTATCAGTGTCACTAATAAAAGTACTGAAAAGCACAACTGTCAACATAAACGGCTCTCAAGAAGGTAAAAGGATATCATCAAGGGGCCATAAGTGTGATAGGAATGACCCATCAGCCTTGCTACCGACAGCTTCTCATTCTAAGATACACGTGTCTGAAATGCGTTTGGAGGACACTGGATTTCAAATACCTTTAGGGGAGACCGGGAACACAGTCTTCGAGATGAAGTCTTTGGACAGGAAAAGGCTGCACGAGTGAGTGTTTTACAGTGGACCTTCACCATCACTATTTAGGTCACTACGTTCCTACATGTTGGATCTCCAGTCCCATCAGGGACTTCAGAGCCCGCCTTTATTCTACTACTGGAGGCCGACATGTTGTGGTCTGGTCCTTGCCAAAGAGTGTGCGCACACGTTGACTTATTAGCATTCACGGAGCCCAATGTTTAAAAAAAATTTTTTTAATGTTTATTTTTGAGAGAGAGAGAGAGAGAGAGAGAGCATGAATGGGGAGGGGCAGGGAGAGTCAGAGACACAGAATCCAAAGCAGGTTCCAGGCTCCGAGCTGTCAGCACAGAGCCCGACACGGGGCTCAAAGTCACGAACTATGAGATCATGACCTGAGCCAAAGTCGGATGCTCAACCAACTGAGCCACCCAGGCACCCAAGGAGCCCGCCCCCATTTTCCTTTTCAGTTGCAAAGTGGCAACTGTACAAGGGACATACAGCCATCGCAGAGATAATACTGCCATTTGCTTTCACCTCATGCCTGTCCCCCAAGAAATGCAACATAAGAACCGGCGAAAATGTGACAGACAAGGACATCTTTGCTCCCTAAGGAGGCGTAAGATGATTCCCCGTATCAAAATGATGCTGTCCTTTTTTTCTTTAATGTGTACATATTTTTTTTTTAACGACACCAACAAAAGTGATCCCCTCTGCTGTATGCTACAATGCAGGTACCTAAAGGGGACCCTAGAAGCCGTACCACAATGCCTGGGGTAGGATAAACAATATCCTAAGTGTCACAGATCCCGACATGGATTAACCTTTCCAGGTCAACAGACGCTCTCACAAGTGACAAACTCCATTGCATGTTAGGATGGAATGACCCTCAAAATATCTCACACAACTATTGGAAATGTGGTGTGTCCTCAGTGTCGGGATGGAAAATATATCACTTATCTAATTTATTCCAGTAAAAAAAAAACAAAAAAAACAAAAAAACCAGTACATTTAGTTAATGCAAGACATTGCAACTCAATTTAGTAGAAGAAAGTCTAATTTTAAACTGCATTGAACATTTGTTCCCACCAAATTAACCAATTAACTGTTTCATCTGTCTGGGTCACCAAGCTATTTAAAACAGTTTGTCATGTTGATACTAGAAGCCATACATACAAACAAAAAAAAGGAAAACTGTGATATGATCATGAACCTGTGTCTCAAATGGAGAAAACCCCAGGGCACAGGTGATCTCTATTCCATGCATGGAATATTCTATTCCTCACACACCAATGACCATCTCACACACTTATTTCCATATCGTCTTGAGTCTCCAACCCCCCTCGATCCCCTGCTGTCCCCTGCTCTCCTCCTCTTTCACAATCATGGAGCTGGTCCACCATGATCTCCTTTATCTAGAGAGCATCACATTCCCATCAGCCCTATAAATTATAAGCAACTGCTGGGTCATAGGGTAGTTCTAGTTTTAATATTTTTTGAGCTACTAGGAATTTATCCAAAGGCTACCGGAGTGCTGATTCAAAGGGGCACATGCACTCAATGTTTATAGCAGCACTATTGACATGAGCCAAATTATGGGAAGACCCAAGTGTCCATCGATGGACGAATGGATAAAGACAATGTGGTGTGCGTATGTATGTGTGTATGGAATTTTACTCAGCAATGAAAATGAATGAAATCTTGCCACTTAAAACAACATGGATGGAACTAGAGTGTATTATCCTAAACAAAATAAGTAGGTCAGAGAAAGACAAATATCATATGACTTCACTCATTTGTGGAATTTAAGATACAGAACAGATGAACATAGGGTAAGGGAAGCAAAAAAAATAGAAAAACCAAGGGAGGCAAACCATAAAAGACTCTTAAAGACAGAAAACAAACTGAGGGCTGCTGGAGGGGAGGTGAATGGCGGGATGAGCTAGATGGCTGATGGGTATTAAGGAGGACACTTGTTGGGATGAGCACTGGGTGTTGTATGTAAGTGATGAATCACTGGGTTCTACCCCTGAAACCAATACTACACTGTATGTTAAATAACTTGGATTTAAATATAAATAGATGGATAGACAGACAGACAGATACATGGATGATACATATTATGGATGGATGGATAGATAGATACTGGATGGACAAATGGATGATAGGTGGATAGATGGATAGACAGATACTGCATGGACAAATGGATAGATAGATGATCGATGCATGGATGGCCACACAGATGATAAATGGGATGGATGGATGGATACATTGGTGCTAGATGAATGATGGATGGATGGATAGGTCCATGAGAGATGGATAGATGATACATATGATGGATGGATGGATAGATGTTAGATGGATAGATGAATGGATAGACAGATGGATGATGGGTGGATAGATGGATGCTAGATGGATGGACAAATGGATAGACAGATGGATGATGGGTGGATGGATGGATGGATGGATGGATGGACATATGGATGATAGATGGATAGATGGATGCTAGATGGATGGACGGATAGATAGATGGATGGTGGATGGACGGATGGCCAGACAGATGATAAATATGATGGATAGATGGATACATGGATAACAGATGGATAATGGATGGGTGGATAGGTACGTGAGAGATGGATAGATGACACATATGATGGACAGATGGATGGACAGATGCTAGATGGATAGATGAATGGATGGATAGATGCTAGATGGATAGATGGATGGACAGATGGATGCTAGGTGGATGGACAGACGGACAGATGGATGATGGATGGATGGATGGACAGATGGATGGATAGATGGATGCTAGGTGGATGGACGGATGGATAGATGGATCAACGATGGATGGATGGATGATATGATGGATGGATGGATGACAGATGGATAGATATATAGATAATAAACACAAAACATCCTTCATGGTCGTCCAGCATATCTTACAAGCCACCGCATTCCCTCTCTTGCTTGCTAGCACTAAGAAACTCCCCCACCCTGTTTCCTTAATATTTGCACCCCTACAACTTTTGTGGAGCCCACAGGGTCTGGAACTCCCTGCTACCACTCTGGTCCTATGCATGGCCATATGGACAACCCATCCCAAACTCTTCCCTGTGTGGTGCACACCCAGGCTCCTTTGTCAGTACTCCAGAAAAAGTTCACGTGTTCAGGACTGGAGCACACGTGTTAAACAAAAGATAGCCTGTAGTTTTCAGTCATTTCTAAATATTTGCTTTGTGGGTTCTGTTCCTTCCACGGGCTCTATTTCCCACTCGTATCTGTTCTATATCACAGATTATTGTATAGCTTTGTGGTTTTTTTTGTTTTGTTTTTTGTTTTTTTGGTTTTTTTTGCCAAACATGCTTTAATGGAAGTCTGAACGTAAACAATAGTTTGTTCCTTCTCCTAAAGATCCAGAGGGGTTTTGCAACTACATCCTGACCTTTTCTTTCCAATTTATAAGCTAGTCCTGTCAAATGTGTTTGGCTACATGTTATTTCACTTTCTTGTCCAGGAGACGGTGTTACTTTCGTTGAATAAAGTCAACGTTTGTTCAGATTTAGCTACACATTTCACCTCTCGGAATATTCCTTATGTTTCCTTCTGTCTGAGACCTGCAGTCTCAGATTGCACTCCTGCATCTGGAGACTTTGCTTCTGTTAAGACCGTGTGAACATCGCGTCTTGGAGACCCAGTTCCCATCACAGAGGTAAATTTGCAGGCTATTGGGTTGCCCTAGAGCGTCTTTATTTTACCCTCGCACAGGGTATCTCCACAGGGTTTACAATTGTAGGTTTATCAGACTGCTGAGAAATCTGAGGTCGCACTAACGGGTACTGCTCTGTGGTGTTTTTATTTTTCTTTTGTTGTATCTTTACCTACTTTTCACAGATGCTTTCTTTCTCCCTCTTGGTATTCTGAACCGATCATCTGTGGATTCTACATCTGAGTCTGTTTGTACACATGGTGGTTGGCTTTTTAAACTGAGATTTTGAGCTCTAATCGACCGAGCAAAATTCTTAGGTGATATCGTTTCAAGGACAGCTTTATCCCCCTCCCTGTTTTTCTCACTTCTCCTTCTGCAGCCTGAGGTAAGTGTGGTGTAAAGCTTTTCCTTGTGACTTTCACATACCTGAGGCTCACTTGGTAAAAAGGTTCCCATTGCTTTGTCTTACCAAAGCTGCGCAATTTCTTCAAATATTCAAAGATTATTTCTTTAGGTATATTCGGCATAATTACATTATGTGTTGCATAGGATCCATATGCGAAATTCCATACTGGGAGTATTTGATTTGATGGGTTATCTTATTTTATTGACTTTTTAAGCAAGTCTGCACTGCCTTCACAAATTTGACCATCAACTAGGATGCAATGTTAATTCATCTAAGTTCTTTGAAACCTGTGTTAAAGGTGGATTAGTTACATCACCCAGCATGCCTGGAATCGGAGCATAGTGACAGCTAGGGACTCAGCTACTTTAATTTAATGCTTATTTGTTGAGACAGAGAGAGAGAGAAAGACAGAGCATGAGCAGGGGAGGGGCAGAGAAAGAGGGAGACACAGAATCCAAAGTAGGCTCCAGGCTCTGAACTGTCAGCATAGAGCCCGATCCAGGGCTCGAACCCACGAACCACGACATCATGACCTGAGCCACAGTCCGACGCTTAACCCACTGAGCCACCCAGGCGCCCGATGGGACTCAGCTATTTTAACCTAAATTTGAGCACATATCGAAACAAGGCAAATAAAATTGGGACTGCAACCCTCTTGTGCATCGACTTGTGGTTACGATTACTCCAGACTTAGATTTCCATTTACTCAACCCCTTGCCCCAAGGATAAATGCTCCTGCAAATGCTCTTGTGTATGTTGCTTGGAGTGGTGGGGGGGGGGGGTCCTGTTAAACTTGCTTTGACTGATATTATTACACCCCAAAGCTTACTACTACTGGCTTTCCATCACATAGACCATAAAACCCAAGTTCCTTATATGTGTGTCCCATGCCCCATGTGATTCGCCTGCTTAAACTGTCTGTTTTCTCTACCAGCACACGTGCTTTGGACACTGGTTTCCGTTTGGTTCCTGGAACACACTGGGGCTGCTGGACCGCTTTCCCCCCTGCGCATGGTGGCCACTTGGGCCTGCAGCCTACAGATCTCCTCTTCAGCAACATCCTCCTATCCTGTTATCTCACTGGGTGGCACCTGCAGCCAGCTGATTTTTTCAGGTTGCATATCTGCACATTCTGAATCATCTCCTGCCAGAAACTAAGCCATCGGGATACCTACACGTGGAGGAAATCCCTCTATCCACGTAGGTGTGAGGACTCTGTGGCAAGCACACAGTGGCCAGTCTGCAAATGCTTCTGCAATGAATAAAGAGTGGGTTTCCTGAGCGGGAGGTCAAACCCGAAATCACTGACTTCTCCCTACGTTCTCTCTGTAACGCAATGACCGGTGGTTTCTGGAAATTCAGCTTAGCACTTAAAGGAAAAGGATGTCTCTTTTGGTTGCGTTATGAAAAGAGTCCTTCCTGAAATGAGTCTGAATTTGTATTCTGCTCACACCTGCCGTGCTTCTATTGACTCTGGGTGAGAGTAAATAAAGACAGATATGTTGGCAGAAAAAGGAAGGATGCATTTACAGAAAAGGGGAACTCTAGGAGGTCAATTCTTTCCCATTACGCAGTCAATTATTGTGAGCAGGCTGCATTTGTCCAAGGTCTTAGAGTGTGCTGCTGCTGAAAGGATCTGGGGCTAGGGGCCAGACTGCATCAGACAAGTTTCTGGTGTATTTTCATCCACTTAGGAAAAGTATTCCCCCAAAAAACCCACATCAATAACTTAGTACCGTTTAAGGTGAGCTAGATTGCACTGGGTTTTATTTTTTTTTTTTATTTTTTTTTTTTTATTAAAATTTTTTTTTTTCAACGTTTATTTTATTTTTTGGGACAGAGACAGAGCATGAACGGGGGAGGGGCAGAGAGAGAGGGAGACACAGAATCGGAAACAGGCTCCAGGCTCTGAGCCATCAGCCCAGAGCCCGATGCGGGGCTCGAACTCACGGACCGCGAGATCGTGACCTGGCTGAAGTCGGACGCTTAACCGACTGCGCCACCCAGGCGCCCCTGCACTGGGTTTTAAAAGCGGAAACTGCAGAATGGACCCCTTTTAAAGGGTTGAATAAAATTCTTACAAGATGTGTGGATTCGCTGGGGGTGTAAATGTCTATGGCATATTTAAAAAATTAAATGGTGCTCCGTTTTCACCGGTAAATGTACCATCTTGCAAGTGTGTTTAATGCCAAGGCATACAGATAAAAATACAAGGAACACTAAAATTTAACAGAAGCAGCCGTTTTTATGCACAATGTCTTTATGCATATGAAATTATATATACGTATATATAAGCTATAATTTACATACTGCATACACACACACAAGTGAAAGAGAAAATACTACCAAGAGACTTCTTCACAGTCTTCAGAGAGAAACAAACATGTTAGACACGTTATTTGACTTTCTTTTCTTTAAGACAATAAATTCCCCAAGGGAAATGCAGTCATCTGGGAGAAAATTAGGTTCACGTGAGAACAAGGGATCAAAGTATTAGATACAAGATATGCGAATCTTGAGTGGTTTTCCTCTAATAAAACGGGACATTAGAACTATGTAAAAATCACTCTATTCCTGTGTCCACTAGGATTTACTTGCTATTGTACAGGCTTGGAAGTCAGTCTACACTCCGTGGTCGGTACGAGTCATGACGCTTGCAGGTGAAATGACTCAGCACGGTGCCCTCAAGTTTGGAGCTATGGTCCACTGTGGATGGCCCATAAAGAACAGCCACCGATATAAAGGCCATTTTGAGTAAATGCCTTTTGATATTGCACTGTTCTGGTTCTGTGCCACACAGTGAAGCTTTGACTGCACAGTTTCTAGCTGTTGGGAGGACGTATTTTCAGACTCAATGGTCTGTATTCATCGCTAACGCAATAAGCACACAAAAGGGTCGATGCTAATACCTGGATGGGGACTCAGGGATTCTCTGTCGCTCTACGCCTCCAACAGTGGGTTTTCCTCGGCAACAATCCTTTCCCCCGCAAGCTTACCCCGGAATCTCTCCTAAGGGAGCTCACGGAGGACTTCCTGAGAGAAAAATCATTTCTTGAGCATCTCACAGCGCGTTCCAGCTCTATCCAACCAGCTTGTGTTTCTTCAAACACTGGGATGCCTTCACAGCCAAAATATTCACCTCCTGTCCGGTGTCCTCCTTTATTCTTCCAGATCTGGTATCACTTATGCTCAACGTATTCCTCTTCTCTTCACAGCAGATGTTGGAATTCAACCTTCCACTGTTTTATGTTCTATCATCAGATACACATTTCCCCCAGGAAAAGTTCACGCCTCTAGCTTTGCTGGGTGGGCATTTCCGTGCTGAAAGTGTGCGAAATGTGGGTGTCTGGTGAGCTTTTCTTCCTTAAGCTTGGGCCCATGTGCCCACTGCCCAGCAGACATGCACTGTCATCCGAATAACGCAAGACCAGCTCAACATCCATCCGCGTGTCCACACCTCACTGTCCTTGTTCCACAGGTCATGTGTGAGCCTTACGGAGTCTGCACTCGGTAACAATGAAAGGAAATAATACTGTAGGCTCAGAAAGTCAATGCATATAGCAAGAGTTTACAATCTGCTCTCAGCTTTCCTTACAAATCAGTCTCAAGTTTGCTTCCTTCACCAGGCACCCGCCATCATTGCTACAGACTCCTGAAACGGTTTTGTTACTGGTTTCCTCACCTCCAGACTCTATCACTCAACCCCACCACGAAGAAGCTAACATGATCAACTGGTTAAGAATCTTCTGTGCGGGGCGCCTGGGTGGCGCAGTCGGTTAAGCGTCCGACTTCAGCCAGGTCATGATCTCACGGTCCGTGAGTTCGAGCCCCGCGTCGGGCTCTGGGCTGATGGCTCAGAGCCTGGAGCCTGTTTCTGATTCTGTGTCTCCCTCTCTCTCTGCCCCTCCCCCGTTCATGCTCTGTCTCTCTCTGTCCCAAAAACAAATAAACGTTGAAAAAAAAAAATTAAAAAAAAAAAAAAAAAAAAAAAAAAAAGAATCTTCTGTGCTACCCAGGGCCCCCAAGGGGAAAAAAAAAAAAAAAAAAAACCTTATTATTTAACACAGGCTTTCGGAAACTCCAGCCTCTCCTATCGCTGAACTCTAGACATGTGTTGCCTTCCTATCTACTGCTGTGACAGATTACCACAACCTTAGTGACTTAGGGCCATGCACATTTATCATGTCATTGTCATGTAGTTCAGAAATCTGGCCCTGGTCTCACTGGGCCAAAACCAGGGCCTCAGCAGAAGCATATTCCTTCATGGAGATGCTGACAGTGAATCCGTTTTCTCACGCCCTGAAGCATCCAGAGGCCATCCCCGTTCCTTGGCTCATGTCCCTGTCTCCATCCACAACGCCAGCCACGGCTGACCATGCTTTCCACAGCTCACATCGCGCTGCCTCTGTTAAGGGTGCCTGAGATCACAGTGCACTCCTGGCCCCGGTAACACAGGCTCATCTTCCCACCGCAAGGTCAGCTGATTAGCAACTAACTCCTTCTGCAAGATGGTTTCCCATTTTGGTGCAACACGTGCCTGCGGCTGGAGATTAAGATGCGGACATGTGTGGGAGCCACGTTTCTACCTGACACACCTTGGGGCCTTCACTGCAGTAAAAATGAACTAACACTTGACTACGACTCTCCAACTCAGAAAGGTTCACGTCTGTTTCTTCTTACCAAGGTATTCGCACACCATGCAATTATCTTTATTAATTCTGGTTCATTCTTGAGATCCCAATCAAGAGGTTAACACTTGAATTTCCCTCCTCTGATGGTTCACTTCTGTCTGACCATATTAAAAAAAAAAAATGTGTTGTTCTTTATTTATTTTTCGTAGAGAGTGAGACACAACATGAGCTGAGGAGGGGCAGAGAGAGAAGGAGACCCAGAATCCAAAGCAGGCTCTAGGCTCTGAGCTGTCGGCACAGGGCCCAATGCAGGGCTCGAACCCACGAACTGGGAGATCATGACCTGAGTTGAAGTCAGGACACTCAACCGACTGAACCACCCAGGCACCCCACTCTGGCCATATTTAAGAGTTTTCCTGTGATTTCATTTGGAGAAATCCTGAGGACAATTCCTCATAATGGTCTCAGGGCTCCTGACAGCACCTAAGTCATTTTCCTTTTTATGGAACTCATAAGATCAATGGACGATGTGACTGTCAGTCTCTAGCTAAGATGACGGCATATGTGCAGAACCAAGAACATGAAATGTGCACACAGCTCACACTGAAACCACATTTCCTTTTCCTGCAGACAGGGTGGAAACCTTTCCTCCAGTGCCCCAAAGATGTAAGACAATTATAAATGGATGCAAGCATGGACCAGTTAGGGCTTCCCAAAGAAAAGCAGAATATACAGTGCCTAAGAACACATTGTTCCTGGTATATTAAATTAGGTGACGTATATAAAGTGGACAAAATTCTTTTGTCTACTCTCATGGCGTATCAAACACTTGAGTTTTGGCGTCCAGAGTAACTTGAAAGTTTGGATTCCCTTTCTTTAGATAAAATGCATAGGAACAAAGTTAACCAAGGAGGTGAAGAACCTACAGGCTGAAAACATGAAACACGGATGACACAACAGAATACAACATAAACGAATGGAAAGATATTCCATGTTCATGGATTGGAAGGACAGTGTTAAAATGTCCATACTAACCAAAGCACTCTCCAAAATCAATGTATTCCCTATCAAATATCTTCCCTCGTAGCATTTTTCACAGAGCTAGAACAAATAATCCTAAAATTTCCATGGAACCAAAAAAGACCTCAAGGAGCCAAAATAATCTGAAAAACAGAAGCGCAAAGCCGGAGGTATCATAATCCCAAATTCAAGATATACTACAAATAAAGCCGTAGTCACGAAAACAATATGGTACTGGCACAAAATAGACACACAGATCAAAGGAAGACAAGAGAGAACCCAGAAATCAACCAATGCTCATATGGTCAATTAATCTTAGCAAAGGAGCTAAGAATATGAAATGGGAAAAGATCAACTCTTCAACCAATGATGCTGAGAAAACTGGACAGCTACATGCCAAAGAATGGAACTGGATGCTTTCTTATGCAATACCCAAAAATAAATTGAAAATGGACTAAAGAGCTAAATGTGTGACCTAAGATCATAAAAATCCTACAAGAGAAGACAGGCTCAGTTCTCTGACATTAGCTGTAGCAACATTTTTCTGTATATGACTCTGGAGGCAAGGGAAACAAAAGCAAAAATAAACGATTTGGACTACACCAAAGTTAAAACCTTTGACAGCAAAAGAAACCACCAACAAAACGAAAAGCAACTTACTGAAGGGGAGGAGATATTTGCAGATGATACATCCCACAAAGGATTAAGATCCAAAATATATACAGAATTCACACAACTCAACACCAAAACAGAACCAAACAAAATAATAATAAATTAAAATATGAGACGACATGAGCCGACATTTCTCCAAACAAGACATCCCGATGGCCAACAGATACAGAAAAAGATGCTCAACATCACTCATCATCAGGGAAATTCAAAGCAAACCACAGCAAAGTATAAGCATATACCAGTGAGAATAGCTAGAATCAGAAAGATAAGAAGGAACAACTGTTGGCAAGGATGTGGAGAAACAGGAACCCTCTTGCTCTGCTGCTGGGAATGCAAAGTGGGGTAGCTGCTCTGGAAAACAGCACGAGGTTCCTCAAAAAACTAGAAACAGAATTCCCGTATAATTCAGTAATCGCACACCAGGTATTTTCCCAAAGAAAACCAAAGCACTAATTTGAAAAGATATTTGCACCCCTGTGTTTATGGCAGCACTATTCACAACAGTCAAGATATGGAAGCAGCCCACGTGACCGTCCATAGATGAACAGGTGAAGAAAGAGAGGTATACATGCAGTGGAATATTACTCAGCCGTGACAAGGCATAATTTCTCGCCATTCGCATCAACATGGATGGAACCGGAGGGTACTGACTTAGGTAAAACAAGTCACAGAGAAGGACAAATACTGTGTGACTTCACTTCTGTGTGGAATATAAAAAGAAAAGCAAACACCCAAAAGCAGAAACAGACCCATGAACGCAAAGATGGCTGACAGAGGAGAAGGGATTGATAGGGGGAGGGGCAAAACAGGTGAAAGGGACAGGGAGCTTGAGGGCTCCCAGTTCCAGAACCATGAAGTCACAGGGAGGCACAGGATCAGGAAGACGGTCCGTGGTACCGTGACAGTGTGGTGTCATGACAGACGGGGGTCACAGCCCAGTACATAAGCCGAATCACTACACTGTATGCGTGAAATTAACGTCATACTGGGTCTCAACCACACATGGCTAAACTAGTTAATTTAACTCAACACCCTTCTCTTTACCCGTAAGAGGGAAAGTGCCGAGGTCTGCTCAACACTGCTCAATAAACATGAAAGGGAGCCTGGGAGAACAGGGGTAAAATCCCTATTTCAGCAGATTCTAACATAAACATTTAGTATTCACCTTAATACTTCCAGAATTATCTCTTAAATAATGGTTTGGGTCGATATCTGGTGAACTGTTAGGTCCCCCAACATTACAATGTTGGCCGTGCAGTCGACACAGAAATATTTGTGGAAAGAAGGAAAATTGACAATAGATACATCCCACATAACAAGGAAGGAAGGAATCGAACCCAGTCCTACTGGGACGACGCCAGGAAGGTATGTGGACTTAAAACACAAGGGCGAGTGGGTTAACACGGTCCTTCTCAACTGGGGGGCATTTCTGCTCCTCTGCCCAGGTCGCTGGGCAACGTGAGGGGATAATTTTTCATGGTCACAATTCGGGGTCAGGGCAGGTGCTACTGGCATCTGGGGGTGGAGACCAGGGACACAGGATGTAGGCAGGGTGGACCCACCACAAATAATTATCCGGGTCCAAGTATCAATAAGATGGAAGACTGGGAAACCTTGGATTAATGATAGATATTTCTGTGAACACAGAAAGGTTTCCTTTGGTGATTTGAGGCTTAAAATATATTTTTAAGGTACCATTTGGCCGTATGCAAACACGGTGAGCTGCTTTGTTGCAATGTACCCGTTTTCACTTTGGGGGAGTTTCAATTAGAATATTTAGTTACAGGGAGCCTGGGTGGCTCAGTCCATTAAGCATCTGAGTCTGGCTCAGGTCGTGATCTCGTGGTTTGTGGGTTCAAGCCCCGCGTCGGGCTCTGTGCTAACAGCTCGGAGCCTGCAGCCTGGTTCAGATTTTCTGTCTCCCTCTCTCTCTGCCCCTCATCCTCTCACACTCTCTCCATCTCTCAAAAATGAATAAATGTTAAAAAAAAAATTAGAATATTTAGTTATTAGGAATAAATAGATCATGCTTCTCCCTGTGAGTTGATTTTTTATGGTTGTTATTTGACAAAATATGAATCAGACAGAACACTAAGTTTCTACGTACAAACGGATAGTTTCCAGTAACAAACGTAGTAAATATTTCATTTTCCAGTAATAAGTGTAGTAAATGTCTTACACAGACCATAAACGTAAACATGTTGACGCTGTGTCTTAGAAGGTTGATTTTAAAATGTTTTTATTAGTCCGTCCTCTGGACATTTGGCCTAATACAACTCCTTCTGGAAGAGAACCAGATTCTATGAGACACCTGTCCATGTGAGCGGCAATCCTCTGTCTAGGCTAAACTGACTCCTGTTTGTCTGAAAATCAGCAAATGTGGCAGAAGGTTGAGGACCGCATGTAAACACGAGGTACAAGCTTCTTTGCTGTGTCAACACCCCCAGACCACCGTCTGCCCTCAGTTTGTCAGATTCCCTTTTCCCTCCTCCCCTGCACCACGAAAGGTCCCCACGAGAGTGGCGAGAGCAAAGGGTTTGGGTGCTGCCTGTTTGTTTCCATTTCTGTGGGTTTTGTGTGTTGAACCGGGTCCAGGCAGACGTGACAGTCTGGTTGCTCTCTTCCCTTTGGAGAACCAGAGGAAGAATTCACCCCGGATATTTGACAACCGACTGTTTTAACAGGGAGGTTATTTTGTTTTACTCTGATAAAGTCATGTTCACATATCTTGATACATCTAACTTGAGAATAACAGTTAGTGGGTCATTTTTTTTTTTTTAATTTCATACTTTTCTCTGGAGCTCCTGGGTGGCTCAGTCGCCTGAGCGTCTGACTCTTGATTTCTGCTCAGGTCGTGATCTCAAGGTTCATGAGATCGAGCCCCACATCAGGCTCTCTGCACTGACAGGTCAGAGCCTGCTTGGGATTCTCTCTACCTCTCTCTCTGCCCCTCCCCTGCTGGCTCTCTCTAGGTCTCTCTAAATAAATATTTTAAAATTTTTCCTACTTTTCTCTTGTTTTCAGGTGAAAAAATATTCATCAATCATATGCAAAGACTTGGTGTATAACGCTTGAGGCCTACATAGAAAAATCCAAACGAGGTCCTTCGTGACTTCAAGATTCTTCTAGACTTCAGGAAGCCTGCCACTGATTTTGCTTGTTTCGAAATATTTGAAATTTAGGCCAACTTTGTCTTTCATTCTTCGTATTGTCTTGTTGTTTTACTTCTAAGGAAAATAGCAAAAATAACGGATCCAGAAATTTAATCAATGACTAAAAACCATCTCGGAAGCAAACACATTCCTCAAACTCGGATCAAATTACAGAAAATTCACATTAATGATGATTTAGGGAGGGGAACAGTCACCCATGCTTCACATAAATAAATTTTTTAATCTTTATTTATTTTGGAGAGAGAGGGACAGAATGTGAGCAGGGCAGGCACAGAGGGAGAGGGGGACACAGAATCCGAAGCAGGCTCCAGGTTCCTAACTGTCGGCACAGAGCCGGATGTGAGGCTCAAACCCATGGACCGTGAGATCATGACCTAAGCTGAGGTCGAATGTTCAACCGACTGAGCCACCCAGGCACCCCACCTGTATTTAACTTTTTATACTAAATTGAGTAGAGTGGAAGAAGGTAGTCCTAATTTTCTTTAATCTCCCTAAATGCCACTCCCTACCTACTGGAATATTAAAGGAAATGAGGGGTCATTTTGTAAGCAATGTGACATCATGAACGTATACAGCAAACATAACTAATTACGCAAGCTTTGTACCAGTGCTTGGGGTAAAAGCAGACGTGAAAAAAATGAGTAAGAGGGAGGTCTGGCTTCGAAGGTTGTCATTTTAAGTATAGTTATTTATTCTGAGAGAGAGACAGAGAGAATGAGTGAGGAAGGGCAGAAAGAGGGAGAGAATCTCAAGCAGGCTCCACACGGCCAGCACAGAGCTGCACGCGGGGCTCCAACTCCTGAACCATGAGATCATGACGTGGATAGAGTCAGATACTCAACCGACTGAGCCACCCAGGAGCTCCGAAGGTCGTCAAGTCTTGAGGAGGGCCCCTATGTCCCCCAAAACCGACCAACCATGGTCACTATTTCCAAAAGCGCACTCTGCTTTGTGGCCTTAAGTTGACCACGGAGCTTGGGAAGGCTTCCCTGAGGAAGAGAAGTACGGGTTAGATCACACGCAGCCGAGTCCAAATTAACTTTATAGTCAAGAGGAGGCGAGAATGTTTCCGGAAAAGGAGCACCTTGTGTAAAGGGTCACATTGCTGTGAAGTCAGATTATAATCAGGAAATGGTAAGACGTACATTTCGCCGTGAAAATGCAGATTTACATTTGCAAATGGACATGCATTCGTCTCTGAAGGATTTTGCAAATATCGGTGCTTAGAACTTTCTCTCACGTAGACAAACTCTAGCGTGTGGTCTTGGTATTAACTTAAGGTAATTGGAACAAAACCAATTACAGGGAGCTTACTGCTGCCTTCCAAATGTATGTCCTCGGGCATTACTGAATTCTACGTCATACAGGGTCAGGTTATTTACTAAGAGATGCTAGAAAATCCTCAAATAAAAGTTATGGCACATATACTATTTGTTTGGGATCTCTTTCTATATGTCATGTTATGAATTAATTGTAAAATTGGTGCCTTTGCTTTTAAAGTTTATGAATAGCACAAGGGGGGAAAAAATCAAGAGATGATCTTAACAGAACAGTGACAAATCAAATCAAATAGTGATGTTTATCGATAAATGGGAAGCATAAGCCAGCAGGCTCTGCAGACAAGAAATACCAATTTGGGGAAAAATACAGTGAAGATGATGTGTCATCCAGTATGCGGTGAATGATCTACCTAAAGTTAGAACCAGTTCAGTCCTGAGCATTATCAATGCAAAAGACCTCCTTAATTCGGGGCGCCTGGGTGGCTCAGTCGGTAGAGCGTCCAACTTCAGTTCAGGTCGTGATCTCCCAGTTCGTGAGTTCAAGCCCCATGTCGGGCTCTGTGCTGACAGCTCGGACCCTGAAGCCTGCTCTGAATTCTGTGTCTCCCTTTCTCTCTCTGCCCCTTCCCTGCTCATGCTCTGTCTCTCTCAATAACAAATAAACATTAATTTTTTTTTTTAAAAAGACCTCCTTAATTGTATTACAGTAAACACATTTGGGTCCATTGTAGTTAAGTGCCATTAATTAATATTAGATATACCTCATCCTTGGTGATGAGATATATAAACATACACACACATACAGACACACACACAATATATATATCCATGTGTATCAATAGACTATACATCAATAGAGAGAGAGAGATAGACTATACATCAATAGAGAGAGAGAGAGAGCAACATACTATAGAGAAAGCTGTGTGTGTGCAGGTGCACAATCACGCACAAAATTACTTGCAATCTCACTTTTAACAATCAGGGAACTACTAGTTGTCATTTGGAAGGTTATCTATGCACCAGACCATCACCAAAGCTGTCTGGTATGTTTGCCTTATATATGTTCCAAGGGAAAGGAGATGAAGCACACAATTCTTACACCTGTCTCAGAATTAACTGATAAAATCCTGAGCCTCTGTATTGCCAAATCAGTAGGTCAAACAGTCCCTTTGGTACAACTCTTGATGTGAAACATGGCATTGATACAGCAACCAACGTTTTTGTCATGCCCCACCCCCCCCCCCAAAAAAAAAAGATCCATCTTCAAGGATATGTGTGATGGTCAGGGTCTTACTGTAATTACAACCAGACATTATGAAGCACATACCGAAACTGTATTCGTAACCCATCTGTAATTCTCTTAGAACAATAATACCTCCCTGTGGATTAGTCACCCTACAGCAGCAAGTATACAAGAAAAATGTTGTAATTCAAGGAATTAATTTAGTAGCATGAAACTAGTTCAAAGCCTGCCCAACATATAAATTTTTGAATCTTTCTGTCTTGCAATATTGGGGTTCCAGAGAAAACTATGGACTCATAAACAAACAAACAAACAAAAAAAAAAAACCAAGTACCGTTCCCTAAAAGATCCTTTAACAGAAGACTGTATCCAAAAATAATATTAATTTGGGAACCGTCACAGATCTATGTGATACCATATTCTTGAAATTCATACTGTTAACAAACCTAGTTGATCGAATGAACAATACCTTCTTTTTCTTTTTGCAAAACTTACATATAAAGGTTTCTAATTCTGTACCTTACACATACTTCTAGTGTGAATCATTAAGGAGCTGACTTTCTCATTGACAGAGTTCCAGATTTTTTTTAAATTGCTTTCAAGTTTATTTTGAAAGACAGAGAGAGCATGAAGGGAATAGGGGCAAAATAGAGGGGAGAGAGAGAATCCCACACAGGCTCCACACTGTCAGCACAGAGCCCCATGTAGGGCTCAAACTCATGAACGGTGAGATCACGACCTGCGCCCAGAATAAGAGTCAGACACTTTACGGACTGAGCTGCCCAGGTATCCCGAGTTCTAGATTTTATTTCAAATCCAAAATGATGCCTGATATTAACTGTTGAAGACAGCATAGATATTAAACAGAACATGAACAGAAACTAGGCATTAATGAAATGTTTGGCTAAATAATATCCCAAAGTATGGATTAAATTTTTTAAAATATTCAATGGCAGTGTACTGCATCTACATCTAGACACAATATATATTTATCAAGTCAGATACAGACACACTATCTATACCTACATCTAGATAAAATACATACTTATCTAGTCAGACATAGATACATTATGTGTATCTAAATATAGATACTATATACATTTATCAGTCAGATATAGATACACTATCTATACCTACACCTAGATAAAATATATATTCATCTAGTCAGATATAGATACAATATGTGTATCTACATATAGATACAATATATATTTATCAGGTCAGATATAGATACACTATTTATATCTCGATATAGACACAATACGTATTTATCAGATACAGATACACTATTTATATTGATATAGATACAATATATACGTCAGATATATATACACTATCTGTATCTATATCTAGATACAATATATATTTATCTAATCATATATAGATACAATGTGTATCTAGATATAGGTGCAATATATTTATCAAGTCAGATGTTGATACACTATCTATACCTACATCTAGATACAATATATATTTATCTAATCACTTGTGGATACAATATGTGTATCTAGATATAGATACAATATATATTTATCGAGTCAGATATAGATACACCATTTATATCGATATAGATACAATATATATTTATCAGTCAGATATAGATATACTATCTATGTATACATCCAGATACAACATGTATCTATCAAGTCAGATACAGACACAATATATATTTATCAGATCAGATATAGATACACCATTTATATTGCTATAGATACAATATATATTTATCAGTCAGATACAGATATACTATCTATGTATACATCCAGATACAACATGTATCTATCAAGTCAGATACAGGCACAATATATATTTATCAGGTCAGATATAGATACACCATTTATATCGATATAGATACAATATATATTTATCAGTCAGATATAGATATACTATCTATATATACATCCAGATACAACATGTATCTATCAAGTCAGATACGGACACAATATATATTTATCAGGTCAGATATAGATGCACTACCTATATCTAGATATAGACAACATTTATCAGGTCAGTTTCTTAAAAATCACTGGATTATACAAGGAGAGAAAAAACATTACAAGCTTGAGCAAAGAATTTGGTGTGAGTTCCCAACACTTTAAGGAGTACATATTTATTTTAATAACTGATAGCAAGTATTGGTGCACATGAGAGTATGAGGAAAACTTGCTATGCAGATGGCCAGCCATCAGGACCAGGGTGAGCCACGTTAATAAGACATGATAAATCTGGAAAAGAACCAAGTTCTTTACATTATTTAGTCTCTCAAAGAGGTGACTTTCAAAGTGATTCTGTTAACAGATCACCTCAGATCAGCATTTTGAGCAAATTCAATTTTTGACTTCTTCATTTTCATGCTTTAACATGGAAATTCCCACCCAAATAACCAACAGAAATTACAAAGTCCCACTCGATTGATGGACTGCCATTCCAAAGAGTCCTTTTCCTCTGGCACAGACCTAGGACGCTCTTGGGGGTGAGATGCTCAAAGAGAAGTTTATGGGACTCCCACTGCTATCCTGATTACAGCCGTAATTAACACAGAAAATGCAATGACAAATATCCAAAAGGAGCCACAGATAGTTTCATTCTTCCAGCATCGCCTCTTTCGGAGCCTTTGGAGGTCAAACTTTTGCTTTTCCTCAGTGCCTGATTGTACAGTCAGCAGCCCAGAAGGCCACTGGCAGTGGTCCTCCCTTGAAGACACATGGTGGGTTCATTTCCCTACAGATCTGGACCCAAAGTGGCCAGGTAATATCTACTCACTTTCACTCTGTTGGTTATCTCCGTAGTATCATGTTTGGGGAAAATACTGATGTCAAAGAGAAAAACCTGCTCATCCCACCTTCTTTCTTGCCTCATCTTGGCCCAACGCACCAATTTTACATCATCCTGAAGTCGTGTGCTCAACTTCCTGACTGGGTTTTGGAACTTCCTATTTTTTTTTTTTTTTTAAGTTGGTTTTGTCTTAGGGTTTATTGGTGTTATTGTGGCTGATGTTTGAGAACGTGGATATTCCACCCTCCTCCTGGGCACATTTCTGGTCCACTTAATCATAATCATAGTCTGACCAGAGAGTCATTCTTGATATCTGGGTCTCAGGACCCCCAGCGTACTCATTACTCACAACAAAGAGGTCAAATCTTCATATTTTATGGAATGCAAGCTTCTATCCCTCATTCATTTCAATCACTCCCATACGGAATCACTCACATGTCTTGGAAAATTACTTTCATGCCCTGTGAACACATCTTCATCATCTCAAGAGGGAAAGTATCGGGTCCTCAATCTTGCCCCACCACTCACTCTCCCTGGTAGCTGGACGTGTCCTTCCTCTGTAATTATAAATTCAGTTTTATCACAAGACCAACTATTTAACAAGTCACCATGAGAATTAAGGATTAGACGAATACAGTACTGAGAATGGCAGCTAGAATGTAATACGTACATGATAAATATTGGCAATTACTTCACGGTGCAATTGTGTTGCCGTTCTAATTAGTATTCATTAATTCCTGATACTACTCATATAATCCCTTCTCATATAATCGTGACTCAGTAGAAGTGATTTACATATGAAATATTTCAGAAGGTGCTTAGGAATTTAGGGAATTAAACATTTATTTTTGAAAATGCTTTCTTCCTATCAACCCTTCAACACCCACTGTGTCCTTTCTCCTGTGTCATCCTTTATTGATGATTCAGGCTCCTTGCTGAATGACTTAATGCTGGACTGATGTTCTAAGACTGAGACAGAGCTTTATGGGGAGATTTCTTTGAACCCCATGAAGAAGCTCTAAGTATTTCACGACATGTTACTTCCTTCTTCTCTACCTTTTATATGTTTTCATCTGTTTAATCTTCTTAATGTTAAAACACACACACACACACACACACACACACTCCACTTGGAAGAGGAGAAAGTCCCCTGGGTTCTTAGCTATCAGAAGGTCAATGAGCACGTCAAGGTGGGAGGGAACTCTGCAGCCCATGGTTCTAACCCCGGGTAGACAAGGTAACACAGCGGTTCTGAGGCTGCTATCCTTAAGTTGCTTCTCGCCTGCCATCTGGGGACTTGGATTTCAGCTGGATTCCCCCCAGTCCCTACCTAATTAGGGTGCTTCACGGCACCTAAATTCTTCGTACGCGCCACGTGGGTTGTCTTGCGCAAAAACTTTCCTTCTGCGCGTCTGGTATGTTGGTATGTGCTAGACAGGAGGTGCAACGTGACCAGCCCCCGATAAAGTCTTTGGGCACCGATGCCTCCCAAGCCTCTCTCAGGGACAATGCTGTGCACGTGCCGTGAAACTCTGACAGTGGAAGAAGGAAGCAACTCCGCTGAGAAGACTCTAGAAATCTGGTTTCTGGTGTTGATGAGGGAGTGTGGGGCACGCTGAGGGCAGAGGACAGGCTAACAGCACTCCCCCCCCCCACCCCCAGTGGGGTATGTGTGACATTCCTCAGACACTCCTGGCCACCCAAAAACAGGGGGAAGGAACGAAAGCAAATGTATGACTGATGGACATCACAGTCCTGCAGGACGGGAGTCTCCTTCAGTGTACGCATCACTTAGTAAACTGCAAGAAAAAGGCAATCTTATCCACAACCTAATCCCCAGACACCTATAGACTCCGTTTCCTGGAGCCCTAATATCACCCTCACCAAGATGGAGGGGGGTTTAAGTGCTGGCCTTGGCGATGTGGGAAAGCAAAGGCAAATGAAAAATTAAATTCCCTGAATGCCTACAGCCCAGTTACGAGTCCTTGAAACAGGCAGAGTGACCCCCCTCTGGGAGCTCAGCTGCCTCGATGATGACACTTTGCTGGGGGCAAAAGGGAATCTTGGCTTAACATTATCCTGACTCCGCCAGGACCCTGTGAGTCTCCTTAACCACATAAAAATTCCTTTGGAAACTTCCTTTATCTCAAGTCCTCCCCTCCCCTCCAGAATCCTGTAAGTGTACTTTAACATAAGAATTTCTTTGGAAACTTCCTTCATCTCAACTCCCCCAAGAAATATGCTGGCATATTCTCCAAGCTTATGGCCCCTGATATACATCTGAAGGATCTCATGGATGAGGTTTTACTAAACGGTAAAAAAAAAAAAAAAAAAAAATGGTGATTTTCCTAAGAGCAGCTAGCCCCTCAAGGTCCTGGAAACCTTGCTTCCAAAATTCTTTAGACACTGACGCTGTCCCTGACCCCCTCCCAACCCGAGGGATATAATCACTTACTGTCACAGCCCCAGTGCAGCTCTTTCTACCTAAGGGTCCTCTCCCCATGCTTTAACAAAATGACATTTTTACACCAAAGATGTCTCAAGAATTCTTTCTTGGCTGTCAGCTCTGGAGCCCCCACCATCACCCCAAACCCTCATCACTGTAACCCAACATGAGTTTGGTCTTTGGGGAGTTACAGGCAGCCAGCTCCCCAGGTGGACGGGTCCCACAGAGGAAAGTATTTGCCGCAAATAAGTTCACGGGGAATCACGCGCAGAGAGCCGACTCCCTGAGTGAGGGTGAGAGGGCTTCTTCTACTTAGGGTTCCCACGGATCTCCAGAAAGAGGGATTCTGGCGTCACCTGCAGAGGCAGGCATAATTCGCAGGTGAACTCAGAACCCCGGGCTGTAAGCGCATCTCACGTGTTGTGAACAAAGCTCGCGGTCCCGTCTGGGCAGAGACTCTGAGGTGACGAGGAAGCAAGGGGAGCTGTGGACGAGGGCAAGGGCGACGGGCCGGCTCTGAGGGCCAGTGCGGGCTGCACACAGGTCCAGGGCTCACTCATCCTGGGTACGGGACGCAGGAGGCCTTGCTTCCTTCCCAGCACTGGGAGTTTTACCCCTCATCTATGGTCTCTGTTCTGCCTCACAGCCATTCCCTGGCCTGGTGTGAATGTTCGTTTTTGTGTTTCCCTGTTCCCTTAAAATCCTGAACTACTGAGGTTTTTGTGTTTCTCTGTGGTTCTGACACGTCCCAGGAAGCTGCTGTGTGCATAAGAGCAAGTCGAGGCAGCAGGGCCGGGGTCGGGGAAGACGGGTGCGAGCCTAAAATGACTCCTCTTTCCAGGGACCCCTCACTCTTTCTGCTCCTAATTCGGTCTGCACCTCACCCCATGCTCCCTGCCCTTTGCTCGTTTTCCTCTGCATCCTTCTGCTGTGAGGGATCAGCGCTGTGAGTTCGAGTACACGCTGATTTCTCCTAGGGACTCCGCCCACGCGGGACTGGTCTCGGGGAGCCCGACAACACCCTCCTGGGAAAAATGAGGGAACATGTATTTCTGGGCAGGGAACTCCCTCCCCAATAAGCCACTGTCTGTTCGGTGGCTTTCTAATTGCCAAAGCTTGACCCATAACTCAAGTTCCAGTAAACTTCACCCACAAAGTCCTAATCAAGCTGAAGCAGGGGCACCTGGCTGGCTCCGTCGGTCAAGCTCAGGTCATGATCTCAGGGTTCGTGAGTTCGAGCCCCGTGTAGGGCTCTGTGCCGACAGCTCAAAACCTGGAGTCTGCTTCGGATTCTGTGTCTCCATCTCTGCCCCTCCCCTGCTCATGCTCTCTCTCAAAACTATATAGACATTAAAAAATGCTTTTTAAAAAGCTGAAGCATATATTTTCTCTAGACTCCGAGATTTGTCTTATATGCGCATGAAATGATGTCTATTTTCCAACTGATGGACATACTTTCTAGATATACTCATTAAATCAAATGCATTATCTTTCAAAGTCTGAATGTCTTTACTGGTTTGTTTGTTTACTACTGATCTTAAATTATAAAAAAAAAAAAAGGTGTGCTAAAATCAAAAGATGTTACTTCGGATTTTCTCACATCTCCTTATCACTTTTGTGGTTTCGTATACATGAAGTTCCTTCACTAGGAGATGAATTCCATAAGAAAAGTCACCCTCAGGGCGCCTGGGTGGCTCAGTCGGTTAAGAGTCTGACTTTGGCTCAGGTCATGATCTCACAGTTCATGGGTTCGAGCCCCACATTAGGCTCTGTGCTGACAGCTCACAGCCTGAAGCCTGCTTTGGATCCCGTGTCTCCCTCTCTCTCTGTCTCTCTCTCTCTCTCTCAAAAGTAAATAAACATTGAAAAATTAGAAAGAAAAAAAAGACAAGGGACTCTTACGTCCAGAGGCTGCCCATGGTTCCCTGACATATTGGCTCCCCATTGAGGTTGCCTACTTTCTGCACAGCTTGCTTCTAGAAAGCTTACAGAGGAGAAAGAGACTCCAGGAAAACACTGCAATCTTATATCGGACAAAGGGCTAGTAGCCAAAATCTATACAGAACTCACCAACTCCACACCCGGAAAACAAATAATCCAGTGAAGAAACGGGCAGAAGACTTGAACAGACACTGTTGTAAAAAAGACATCCAGACTGTCAAGAGACACATGAAAAGATGCTCAACAGCACTCCTCGTCAGGGAAATCCAAATCAAAACCGCACTGAGATAGGACCTCATGCCAGTCAGAGTGGCTAGCTACAATGAGCACATTAGAAGACTATAGATGCTGGTGAGGATGTGGTGAAACAGGAACCCTCTTGCACTGTTGGTGGGAATCCAAATTGGTGCAGCCGCTCTGGAAAGCAGTGTGGAGGTTCCTCAAAAAATTAAAAATAGACCTACCCTATGACCCAGCAATAGCACTGCTAGGAATTTACCCAAGGGATACAGGAGTACTGATGCATAGGGGCACTTGTACCCCAATGTTTATAGCAGCACTCTCAACAATAGCCAAATTATGGAAAGAGTCTAAATGTCCATCAACTGACGAATGGATAAACAAGATGTGGTTTATATATACAATGGAATACTACATGGCAATGAGAGGGAATGAAATCTGGCCATTTGTAGCAACGTGGATGGAAGTGGAGAGTATTATGCTAGGTGAAATAAGTCATACAGAGAAAGACAGACACCGTATGTTTTCACTCTTATGTGGATCCTGAGAAACTTAACAGAAGACCGTGGGGGAGGGGAAGGAAAAAAAAAGTTAGAGAGGGAGAGAGCCAAACCATAAGAGACTCTTAAAAACTGAGAGTAAACTGAGGGTTGATGGGGAGTGGGAGGGTGGGGAGGGTGGGGGATGGGCACTGAGGAGGGCACCTGCTGGGATGAGCACTGGGTATTGTATGGAACAAATATGACAACAAATTTCATATTAAAAAAAGAAAAAAAAAAGCTTTCCTCATCACTCCCTTGTGGTCCTGTGCAAACTGGCCTACACACCTGGCCACCTGGCCTATAATCTGTCGGTTAGAATCAGGACAATAATTTCAGCACACAGCCAAGGATCACACAGGCTTGGATTTCAGGAGATAAGAATCATAGGTGGGGAAGGGGGTAATGCGGATTCTGACTGCATGACGTGCATCATAAATGTAGCTTTTATCATTATCATTACTGGTTAGTGGCTAGGTATACAAATCATGTAATTACAGTGGTGACTTTACAGAAAGAATGATATCTACCACAGTCACGGAGACAAAACCTTGTGAGAAAACACGTCTAAAAACGCATGTTGAGCAACAGTTACCACATGACCTCGCTAGCTTCACCCTTTCATCCGGGGATGAGACCTATGAAGTCTGCAGCTTTTCTCTTGCATAAAAATACAGCCATTGGTCTCTCTTGGAATGTTCTTGATGCTTTTATGCCCCACCAAAATTTAACAGCATGGCTTTTACTTACACATCACGGTGTTATTTATGCTTTGAGAAACAAAACAAAAACCCCATTGTTCCAATAGATGTCTCACACACACACACACACACACACACACACACACACACACAACTGTATCGATTAACAGAACAGATCGAATCTAAAATAGGGTTTAATGAGTCAAAAAATTCAAACAATCCATTTGAAAGCTAATTACAGTGCCAAAAGCCTCCTTGAGGCCCCTTTCATTAAATCTATGTTTTGCTTTATGATGGAAAACTAAAGGGCCCTTGCGGCTTTCTTTGTAAAGTAATTATTTCTAAAGGGAAAAACTTCAACAACACTTCAGCGACATAATTTGAATATCACACACATGCTTCCAGCCTGTTTTTCTTTTCCTTTGACATTTTTATAATATGAGAGAAAAATGGATTTATCAGAAGAGTGGGAATAATTAGACACAGGTTATCAAAAAAGAAACCTGTAGACAACCGTTCTTTGGGAATTGGCAGAAGTCGGGATAAAGCCCTCTTCCCAGTGATCATCGTCAGAGTGTGTGGGCAGCAGCTTCCGGATATAACAGGTGTCAGCGATGACCCACACTTCCTAGGACGATCTGTCAATTCAGTGTTCTTTTCCTGTGTCTGCCTTTGCAGGAACCGTTTTGTCCAGAGATTCTAGTCACAAATTATACCCTCTATGATGAAGGCACTTCTGAATCAAATCGCCTCCGCTGGTCACGCTTAGGTGCTCCCAAATCTCTGTTCTCCATATCCTGGGGTATCCAGGTACGAGGGATGAATTCCCTTGCCTCTGGATGGGCAAGAACGTGGAGCTCTGCCAAGGACAGAGCGTTAAGGGAATGGTCAAAGAGTCACAGGGCATATTCCTACTCTCAACGCACTGTGTCCTAGACAACGGGTGCAAATATATAGGCTCAGACGTCACATGTTCTCCTAGATACCTCGTGAAGCAGGAAAGTAAGCTTGCAGGAGAGTAAACACAAGGAGAAGAGATCAGAGAGGGATGACAGAGATGGTGTTGAAGGAGGACTTTTACTTTTCTTGCTTAAATCTGTTATAAGCAGATTGGAGGAGGACCTTCATCTCTCTTGCCTAAATGTGTCATAAGCAGCATAGTGTTTGGTATTAGTTTTAAATATAGAAGCATGCTGGGAAACCACATTACAGTGTGGAACAGAATGCCAGGGTTTGTTTTGTTTTTTTAATGTTTATTGGTTTTTGAGAGACAGAGAGACAGAGCATGAGCAGGGGAGGGGCAGAGAGAGAGGGAGACACAGAAGCCGAAGCAGCTCCAGGCTCCGAGCTGTCAGCACAGAGCCCGACACGGGGCTCAAACTAATGAACACTGAGATCATGACCTGAGCCAAAGTCGGACGCTCAACCGACTGAGCTACCCAGGCGGCCCTAGGATTTAGAGGAGACATTGGATAACACACCAAGATGACCAGATTCATGGAACACAAAAGTAAGCCAGGACCTACACACTTCTAAACAGCATGATTACCATTTAAATAGGATCTAGGGGCTCAGAAGACACAAAATGTCCGTGATGTGACTGAAGAAAACACTTGCCCATAGAAAGAACCTGGACTATCACAACTTGAATGAGAAAAGATAATCGTGAGACACCAACACTGAGACGGAATTATCGGACAAGGATTTCAAAGCAATAAACATAAACTTTCTTCACAAGCATAAGACACACTTCCAACAAACTAGGGAGAAAATCTGAGCCGAAGAATCAGAAGGTAATTTAAAAAGCAGATGTAAATGTACAGAAATGTAAAATACAGTACCTGAAATAAATGAAAGGAAGATTCAACACTATGCCAGACCTAGAAAAGACAAAACCATTCATTCGTCTCACACCTGCCATATAAGATGAAGAATATCCATTCAAGCAGATGATATAGTAAGGAATTCTCATCCACCCAAAGAATAAAGAGCAGTGAAAATGACAACTGGATAGATCTAAAGACTTCTTCCTTATAATTTAAATGTCCTTAATTGGTAACAGAAATTTAAAAGCAATGGTAACAACAATGTATCGTGAGTGTCGTAACATACACAAGTAAAATTTACAATAATCACAAGAGGAGAGAAATGGCCTTATACCATCGTAATCTTTTCCAACATACAAAAGTGGTAGACTATCGCTTCAAGAAACAAGGTTTAAGTTCAAAACAATCACATTACGTGCGGGTGACCTAAATACCCCCAATAAAAAAGCAGATATTGGATAAAAAAGCAAGACTCAATTAGATGGTTCCTCCAGAAACCGTGTGAAGTATAAAAGCTCAAATAGGCTACAAGAAGAAGAAAGGAAATGGGTAACCCTGATAACATCAATCCAAAGAAATAAATAATAGATAAAAAAAAATATATCAGAGTAAATTCTACGGCAATTAGCAGGGATAAAGAAGGTCACTTCATAATGATATAGGGATCATTTCCTTAACAGTTGTTATAATACTCCTCAAAATCCATGCACTTAAACAGCCTCACAACACATGAAGAACACTCAAGTGAACTCCAAGGAGAAAAAGACAAACCCACAACGATAATACAGTCTACAGAAGGTCCAGAACGACTTCAACAAAACAAGATGGCAGGAACCACAGAGTCCACCCATGAGACCTAGGACGTCTTTAGAGGACAGGTAGCCCACAGGAGCAGATTATACGGTTTATCCTGGTGAACTGAGGCAAGAACATAAGGTCCACAAAAGACCATATCTCGGGCCAAACAGGAGATTATAGCTTACTGTGGTGAACTTCAAGAACATTGGCCAAGGTAGACCAGATCCTGGGCCCAAAGTATTGAAGTCATAAGCAGGATGTTCTCTGACCATATGGAAGAACTTTGAAATCATAACCAGAAAGCCATCTGGTAAACCCAAAAGCATTTGAGAACAGTATCCTAAATATCCTATGGGTAAAGACAAAAATCAAAAGGGAAATAGTATCTATTTTGAACTGAGTGCCAGGAGGAGCACAACTTAAACAACTGTGTGAGATGTATTACGTGTGGCTATTATTACTGGAGATTGTATACCACCAAATCCCTATATTAGAAAAGAATAAAAGTCTCAAATCAATGATCTCAGCTTCCAGCTTAAAAATAAGAAACACAGGGGCATCTGGGTGGCTCAGTGGGTTAGGCGTCCGCCTTCGGTTCAGGACATGATCTCACAATCCGTGAGTCTGAGCCCCACATTGGGCTCTGTGCTGACAGCTCAGGGCCTGGAGCCTGTTTTGGATTTTGTCTCCCTCTCTCTCCTCTCCTTCTCTGCTCATGCTCTGTCTCTCTCAAAAATAAATACACGTTAAAAACTTTTTTAAAAAAAATAAGAAGCAGAGAAGAAACAACAGATGTTGACAAGGATGTGGAGAAAGGGGAACCCTCGTGCACTGTTGGTAAGAATACAAATGGGTCCGGCCACTCTGGAAAACAGTATGAGGTTCCTCAAACAGTTAAAAGCAGAACTACCCTATGATCCAGGAATCATATTTAGCCAAAGAACAGGAAAACCCTAGTTCAGAAAGATGCATGCACTCCTATATTTACAGCAGCATCTTCTACAATAATCAAACTAGTGGAGCAGCCCAATGTCCATGGGCTGATGAATGGATAAAGAAGATGGGATATATATACACAATGGAGTGTCGCTCACTGATGAAAAAGAATGAAATCTTGCCATTTGTGACCATGTGGATGGAGCTGGAGGGAATTATGCTGAGCGAAAGTAGGGAAAGACAAATACCATATGATTTCACTCAACAGAGAGAGACAGAGGCAAACCAAAACACAGACTCTTAAGCCTAGAGAACATACTGATGGTCATCACAGGGGAGGTGGGTGGGGGGGTGATGGGGATGAACAGGACCCTCATCATGATGAGCACTGAGTGTTGATGAGCAGAACTGTTGAACCTCTATATTCTACCCCTGAAACTAACATAACCCTCTATGCTAACTACAGTGGAATGGGGATTTTGAAAACTTTTTAATAAAAAAAGAAGAAATAGAGGGACAAAGTAAGCCAAGGAAATACATAATAAAGATCACAGTAGACTTTGATAAAATAAAAGAACAGAAACACCATAGAGAAAACTAACCCGCAGCTGGTTCTCCAAGGATATCAATAAAATAAACATGTAACAATGGTAACTAAGACATTAAGACAGAAGATACTCCAGACAGTGATGTTGGGGCACCTGGGTGGCTCAGTCGGTTAAGCGACCGTCTTCAGCTCAAGTCATGATCTCTCAGTTCAAGAGTTCAAGCCCCGCATCAGGCTCTGTGCTGACCGCTCAGAGCCTGGAGCCTGCTTCAGATCCTGTGTCTCCCTCTCTCTCCCGCCCCCCTGCTTACAATCTGTCTCTCTTGCAAAAATAAACATTAAAAAAATTTTTTTAAATAGTGATATTACCACTAAAAAAAAAAAAAAACTATAGACACTCAAAGCATAATAAAGGAACACTAAAACTAAAAAAAATTATTGAACAACTTTATGGCCTTACCTGAGAAAATTTAGGTTTTCAGTATGAAAAAGGATGTTAATCACAAGTCCTGTAACACGCTTTGTCATGCTGGAATAGCACACACACACACACACACACACACACACACACACACCGTTGACATATACATGGTGCTAGACTCATTTGGATAATATGTTTAAAGAATTCTGCAATTACGAAAAGGGATATTTTCCTCTTTGTTTTTGTATCAGGGTATGTTTAACCTCATCAAACAGACTTTTTCTTTTTTAATGTCTATTCATTTTTGAAAGGTGCAAGCAGGGGAGGGGCAGAAAGAGAGGGACACACAGAATCCAAAGCAGGCTCCAGACTCTGAGCTGTCAGCACAGAACGCAACGCGGGACTCGAACTCACGAACCACGAGATCATGACCCGAGCTAAAGTCAAACGGTTAACTGACTGAGCTACCCAAGTGTCCCTCATTGAATAGATTTTTAAAAGTTCCCTCTAGTTTCAGTTCCCGAAACAACTGGTGTAGAATTAGTATTTTGTTTAAATCTTTGAAATGTTTAGAATGATCCCCACTGAAGCCACCTGAGGCTGGTGATTTCCCGGTGGCAAAGCCTTTAAAAACACAATCAATTGACTCCAGTTGGGCTAAAGATTTGGATAAAGGCTTAAGAATTTCATAAAGTCCTCAAAGAACCATCTTTGCTTTCACGGATATCAAACGTTCTGTGGCTTCATCTGCTTCATACGTCACGGTTTCTGTTTTATTATTATTTTCCCCCTCTTACTTATGTCGGGTTTATTTTCTCCTCTCCTCAAGTGAAAGATTAAGTCATTGACGTAAGGCATTATTTCCTTGGAAATAAGTGTTCATAGTATAAATAACCCTACAAGCACTTCTTTAGCGACAAACTACGTATTTTTTCATAGTGAAACTGAAAGGTTTTTCCCAGCTTTCTTGAGGTATAATAAATACGTTAAAACTGCACCTGCCTAATGTACACAATCTGCTGAGTCTGGACATATGTATAAACTCATGTTCCCAGCACCACAATCCAGGAAACACATATATCCATCACTTCCTGATATATCATGTTTATATGTTTGTTCAGGGCACAACACTGATTTCTCTGTAATTTCCTTATTGACACATATATTATTTTTTTTAACATTTATTTATTTTTGAGACAGAGAGCATGAACAGGAGAGGGGCAGAGAAAGAGGGAGACACAGAATCGGAAGCAGGCTCCAGGCTCTGAGCTGTCCGCACAGAGCCCGACGCGGGGCTCGAACCCACAGACCGCAAGATCATGACCTGAGCCAAAGTCAGACACTTAACCGACTGAGCCACCCACGCGCCCCGACATATACATTATTTAGAAGCCTCCTGCTTCTTTTTCAAATGTTTGGAATATTCAGATACTGTCCTCAGTTGTTAATTCAATTCCACGGTCACCAGAGAACATGTAGGATTTAAACCATCTCAAATCTACTGAAACTTCATTTATGACCCACATATTGTCCATGTTCATAAACACGCTGTGTGCACACAAAGACAATATATATTGTGATGCTGAGTGTTCTATTAAGGCTAACTGCATTCTTCAGCTCTTTATTCTTCCTGATTTTCTGTGTACTTGTTTTATTAAAAATTTGTTTTTTTGAAAACTGAGTACAATTATGAATTTGTTGATTCTTTTCACACTTTTTTTTTTTTTTTTTTTTTTTTTTGCTTCATGTATTTCAAAGTTCCGCTATTAAGTCCGTAACCCTGAGGACAGTTATGTTCTCTGAAAGTCAGCTCCAATGTGTTTGTGGGCAGCTCACAATGGGACCTTGCTGGCTTAATCTCTCTGCCTTTTAACTGAGGTGTGCAGAAAGCATTTAAAATTTTGTTTTAACGTTTATTCATTTTTGAGAGACAGAGCATGAGCGGGGAAGGGGCAGAGAGAGGGAGACACAGAATTTGAAGCAGGCTCCAGGCTCCGAGCTGTCAGCACAGAGCCCTCCGCGGGGCTCAAACTCACAAACCGCGAGATCATGACCCGAGCTGAAGTCGGATGCCCAAATGACTGAGCCACCCAGGTGCCTCCAGAAATAATGTATATTTGAGTAGTGATGTGCAGGTTTTAAACGTAACACCCCATACACCTTGCTATCTGTTTTCTCTGTCTCAACTGTTATTACTTTCCAATTTTTTTTTCTTTTAATTTTTGCTGCCTTCTTTTACATCTTTTCTCTCTGTTCACGTTTGGGCCATAAATGTAACTTTTTTGTTTTTTCTTCAGAGTTTTCCCTAATGTTCATATCATACAAACTTAACTTGTCCTAGCCACATAGAAGTATCCTATGTCCTATTTTCAAACTTTGTGCTGGGGTGTCATACTTTTAATTCCACCTGTGTCATTAACCACAGAAAGGTTTTTTACTCTGCTATCCTGTCCCGAGTGTTGGGAAACGTGCATACATTTGCATGTACTTTCATAGGTATCGTTTCCAACATGCTACATTCCTTTGAGTGGATCCCGATTTCCATTACGTACAACTGTCCTGCTGTCCCTGGGAATCTTTTGCATTTCTTACTGCGTTTTGTCTGCTGGTGATGACTTTTTCAGCCTGTGTGTCTGAACAAGTCGGTATTTCGATTTCATCTTCAAGAGGTACTTTCGTTCAGCTCAGAATTCTAGGACGAAAAGGGCTTTTCAATTCTGGAAAGCTAACACTGCCCTACGCCCAGGGGTGTGCGGTTTCTGAGGAGACAATGTGGCCATGCTTATGCTTGCCCCTCTGCAGACAACATTAGTTTACCCCAGTTCCCTTTGAAAGGGCCTCTATCACTGGCTGATGGTAGCTGGTTTAAATTTGGGGTGGAGGGGTGGAGATGTCATTATTTAAATATTTTTTTCCCTCCCACTCTCTCTGGAATTGCAGCCACAAGCATGTTATTCCGCGTGGTGTCATCTCAAAGTTCCCTTGATCCCTGTTTTCTTCCTCACCATCCTTTGTAATCTTGATGTTTCATTTTGCATAATTTTTTAAATTTTGCTTTTCTTTTACAGTCTGTTAATTCCGTTGGATATCATCTTTTATTTTTTTAAACGCTTTTATTTTTGAGAGACAGATAGAGAGAGAGAGACACAGCACAAGCGGGGAAGGAGCAGAGACAGAGGGAGATACAGAATCTGAAGCAGGCTCCAGGCTCTAGGCTGTCAGCACAGAGCCCGACGTGGGGCTCCAACGCAAGAACCGTGAGCTCATGACCTGAGCCGAAGTGGGACGCTTAACCGACTGAGCCACCCAGGCGCCCCACTGTGGGCATCATCTTTATCCCAGACACTGTATCTTTTGACTCTAGGAGATTAACTTGGTTGTTGTATTTTCCTTGCCTCTCTGTCTGGTACTTTAAACTGATGAGGAATATTTATAAAGGATTGTTTAATGACCCGATCGACTAATTGTATGATCTGTGTTAGTTCTTGGTCCATTTCCCTCTACTGTACTTTTGTTTCCTCCACACAATCATACTTTTCTGTTCTTTGGCACGTCAGTTAATATTTCACTAGATACTGGCCTTTGTAAACGTTGACACCTGACCTTTGCTCTGGATGACTCTTAGGTAACTTGGGAACAGTTGTTCATGTCAAGCCTTATTTTTAAACATCGCTGGGAGGAGGTCCAGGAGACTTCAGTCTGAGATTGGACTGGTCAAGTAAAATTGTTTTGAATGTCACCTCCCTCTAATTTTTTTATGGGGTAAAATACACATAAAATGTACTATCCTCACAATGGTTAAGTGCATACCATGCCTGCCCCTTGTGATGTATAGGACGTATTCTAACTTATCATTTATTTATTGTTTCTACTATCTCTTGCCTGCGTCACACCACAAAAAGTTAAAATCTGCAATGACTGGAAATTCTGGTTGGGTTCAAGCCAAGACGTGTTGATCTAGAGCCCGGGCCTGTGTTTGGCAAACAGTGGGTATCACATAATTGTCGGATGAATCAGTCCATTCGTGCCATACTTAAAGACAACAATACAATCTTTGTTTCTTCTTTTAAAAACCGTTGTCTAGTGATGGGACCTTACTAAGAGCTGAGAATGGTTGGAACCACTCTTGGTTACTTTCCTGTTTCCACCCCCACGTTGTGTCCCCCCAGTTGGTGGACTGAAAATCTGTGTAAAAGATAGTAATCTTTCTATGCACATAGACCTTTATTTTTTTCTGTGTATCTTTACTGTAAAGTGACATGCACATTTATATTATTTGAGAATTCTACAGTAACTGCAAAAATTGGTGAGAATGATTTCACATGGCATAAAGAAAAGAGGTAATAATTGCTTTACAATTAAAAGCTGTAAATGTTATCACTTCTACTTGCAGATAGATGAAACTGAATCAAAGAAACACACATACATAAGAATATAACGGTTCATTTTCTCCAAACAAAAACTACAAGTTGTATTTCTTTTTGTACTGATGTTCTTACTGTAAAAACTGGAAATCTGTAGGGTAAATATCCATGTAATTTAAAAACCATAATGTACTTCAGTCAGAAATACTTTAACGAAAATATTTCTCGTAAATACAATGAAAAATCTCTATGTGGAGTATTTTTCTTCAATAATAGTTTTGACTGGAATAATTTCATTACCTTCTGTGAAGCCACAGTTTCAGATTTAACACTAGAAATCTTGCAATTATTCTGTGTTTTTATCTCTGAAAACAACATTTTATTTCACACTCCATCAAGGTCAATAAAATGGAGCAACCAAAAAAAATAAAATTCATTCCAAAAGTTAAGCAAAATTGATACATTTTGCAGAGATTACATTTCCAATGAAAAATAAAAGAGAACATATGTCAGAACCATTCAGAGTTCTAAAAACTTAGTTTGATTAATGCTAGCTATGTCTTTCTTTTCCCCCATAGAAAATATATAGGCACGCTATGTCCTTGAGGCACTGTGACATTTCATCTGTATTCTGTTCACTAAAACTCCAAGATCTCCTTCCAAAATTTAAAGCCTGTCAACAAGGTTATGATCATAGAGAATGGAAAATAAATATTTTCAAAAATGTTCTAAAACATGTTACTATGCATATGTGGGTTCAGGAAGCATGCAATTCAGTCAACATATGAAATAAACAAAACCACCTTTTCGGTGTGCATTTCACCATGGATAAAATAAACAGATTTTAAGAATCACGAAGAAAGAAAAATAAGCCCGTTGACACAAAGGTTAAAAAAAAAAAAAAAACTGCCTAAGACCAAAGCAAAAAGTAGAATGTAAACTAATTTTTATTTTACTTGAAATAAATTGCGGGCCATAAACAGTAGTCATTTCCCTCCACCTGCAATCACTTAGCCAAGAGGAAATGCTGCATGCTCTCAAAACCTTAGTGTGTCGAGCAAATTTTTATTTTTTTAATGTTTATTTTTCAGAGAGAGCGAGCGAGAGAGAGAGTGTGTGTGTGGGAGGGGGGGGGGCAGAGAGAGAGGGAGACACAGAATCCAAAGCAGCTCCAGGCTCTGAGCTGTCAGCACAGAGCCTGACACGGGGCTCGAACCCACAAACCACGAGATCTTGACCTAAGCCGAAGTCGGACACTCAACCGACTGAGCCACCCAGGTGCCCCAATGTTTATTTACTTATTTACTTGAGAGAGACAGAGACAGAGAATGAGCAGGGGGAGGGTCAGACAGAGAGGGAGACACAGAATCGAAAGCAGGCTCCAGGCTCCCAGCTGTCAGCACAGAGCCAGATGGAGGGCTTGAACCCACAAATCGTGAGATCATGACTTGAGCCGGAGTCAGATGCCCAACCAACAAATTTTAAAAGGCATTCTAACAGGGCACCTGGGTGGCTCAGTCGGTGGAGTATCTGACTTTGGCTCAGGTCATGATCTCACAGTTCATGGGTTCAAGCCCTGCATTGGGCTCGGTGCTCACAGCCCAGAGCCTGGAGCCTGCTTCACATACTGTGTCTCCCTCTCTCTCTGCCCCTCCCACACTCACTCTCTCTCTCTCTCTCTCTCTGAAAAATAAACGTTAAAAAAAGAAAAAAAGTAAATGTCTACGGGCACCTGGGTGACTTAGTCGGTTAAGCATCTGGCTCTTGGTTTCAGCTCAGGTCATGATCTCACGGTTCATGAGTTCGAGCCCCACATCCGTGGATGTGCTGACAGCACAGAACCTGCTTGGGATTCTCTCTCTCCCTCTCTCTCTCTCTCTCTGACCCTACCCTGCTTGCTGTCTCTCTCAAAATAAATAATTTTTTTTTTAATGTCTAAAATTTGCCCACCTTCTCTACGTTTTGATGTGGGAACTCTCATGAAACAAGGGAGCCACGAACGCTGACCTGTAGAAGAGACGAGTCACCATCGGGAAGAAAGACCACCAGAAGGTTGGCCTTGGTGGAATAATTCAAATGTCACGGCTTTATGCAGAAGCGGTGACCTTCCTCATTAACTGGGACTGGTCACAATGGAGTAAAGACACTGTCCAGACTCCCTGTGGGCCGTGCCAGCTTCTCATGATGCATGAGAAGTTCATGTGACACCTAATGTCATTTCACAGAACCTTCAGTCCTGGAAGGGATCCATTTGTTAAGGTAACTGTATTGGACAGAGCACACTAGATTGTTCCCACTGGCACTGATGAACCTCCCCATGGGGTTACTGATGAGGTTTATGGGTAGAAACAGAAGCAGAGTCTAAGTAAGAGATTGGGAGGCTGGCAATTTCCATGATCAAGTGACAGTGGCCCCAGAAGGATCAAATCCAGCCACCGACAGACCAGAGGCATAGAGATGCCCCATCATCTCACTGCCCTGGAATCCCGAACCCCACGTTTAGGGAGACACGTGTGATTCCACACTTTGACAATCTGCAGCTGATGGGAATGTGAGAAGGCTTGACCTCAAGGACAGGGAAAAGACATACCACACCCTCAAGCATCATTGTAGCCCATGAGAGTTTGTTTTTAAGGTTGACTCATTTATTTTCAGAGAGCAAGTGGGGGAGGGGCAGAGAGAGAGGGAGACACAGAATCCTAAGCGGGCTCCAGGCTCTGCACTGTCAGCACAGAGCCCCATGCGGGCTCCAACTCACAAACCGTGACATTGTGACCTGGGCCGAGATCAAGAGTTGGGACACTCAACTGAGTCACCCAGGCGTCCCCAATGGCAGACACTTTTAAATGTCATTAAACAGTTATCACTGGAGGAAATAGATACTGGTTTTATGGCCGAAAAGAGAAGGCCTCAAAGATCTTTATGTTTGAGGACAGCATCTTTGGGTTATGGCTGCTGGTGTTCCTTCCAATTTTTTCTTACGTCTACTGTGCCCATAATTGTGTGTGTGGGTGTGTGGGTGTGTGTCTGTTTCCCCCCTCAATTTATTGAGATGAAAATTACCAACAGCAAAATGCTGTGTTTAGTGTCTAACACGCTTTTTCTTTCTTATAAAGTCATTCAAAAAATTTTTTAAACCTGTAATCTATTGTTTGTAAATAATTAAAAGGGTTCTTCTCTTTAAATAATCAAATACTTTGGATTTTGAGCCTACCAACTCGGTCACAATGCTGAGTATGTTCATCACTGGAAAACGTCCTCAAGCTCTTTCCAGGATGGAAAACCACTGTTCATCTTGCATTAGCATGCTCGTTACTTCTCGTTGAGCATCCTACAAATGTTAAGTTCCACATACAAATACACTCCCAGCTGTGTTGTTATTTCTACTCAACCTCACATCTATGAGGGTGACCCGTACTATGCCTGCATAGGTACCTGATTTTTCTGCTTGGTACATAGTACCCCATTGAGCAAATATACTGCAATTTGCTTATCCACTCTCCTGGTGAATTTTCTTGAGTTTATTGAAAATGCTTTCTTCCATCTACTAAGTGGATTATATAGCTTTCCATCTTTATTCTGGTAACAGAATTAAAGATAAACACGGACTGATTTTCAGTGTTAAACCCACCTTACATTTATGGACAACATGCACTTGGGAATGACCTCTTGTCCTTTTTTTTTTTTTTTTTTTTTTACTTTGCTGGATTTGATTTGTAAACTTGGCACCTCGCTGAAGGAAATTCTTCGACGGAACCTCCTCCTTCACTAGATTATTATTTTTTTTTAATGTTTATTTTTGAGAGGCAGAGAGACAGAGACAGAATGCGAGTGGGTTAGGGGCAGAGAGAGAGGGACACACAGAATCCAAAGCAGGCTCCAGGCTCTGAGCTGTCAGCACCAACCTGATGCGGGGCTCAAACTCACGAACCGCGAGATCATGACCTGAGCCGAAGTTGGAGGCTCAACCGACTGAGCCACCCAGGTGCCCCCTCCACTTGGTTATGTAAAGAGAAGGACCCTTTTAATTATTTATAAACAATAGAGCACAGGTTAAACAGAATTTTAAAATGACTTTACAAGAAAGAAAAAGCATACTAGTCACTTACTAAACACAGGGCCTATAATTAAGCTATTAACCTATTGTTCCTCACCCTAAGAATTAATCTAATTGTATCTCAAGTACTTAACATTTTCTAGGTAAAACTCCTTAATAGCTAACAGATAAGACAAACAGCAGGAGGCTTATCTTGAATCTCAGATCCAAGGATGCATTCTAGAATGTGTATCTCTATGCCTCCCATCGTATTCCCCAGATTCCTTTCTCTGTCCTACGTATATCCATTACACCTAGATGCCAACGTGCCAGATCAGGCTGCCCCTTTCACAGCTCTTTGTAACTACGGGCTCGCCGTACTTTCTAAGCCTATCCAAGCCTTCCCAGTACAGGGAAGCCTGTATTACTGGCTTCCCTCCCATCTCAGAGTACACAGGGCTTGCATATCAAGCACTCGCCATGTTTAGAAATGCCTCTTTGAAATCTCTCTGCAGGGCTGACACACAGGCAAGGCACCGCCTTCCATCTAAGTACCACATGGATGTGGGGAGACTGTCTTCAGCCTGTCCTTCCCTGTATTTACTGAGTGAACTGCCCAGAATGTTTCGTGCACATATGACGTGTCTTAAGTGGTGATACGGACAACTATCAGGTTCTCTTGGGCGTGAAAACATACCTCTTTGCCATATTTCGCAAAATTTCAAGACACACACACACACACACACAGGATGATGCCCGACACAGCTAAAGAAGCAGCAGAATGATTCCGCTAGGCAGATCTGCAAAGAGGAATCTTCCAAGAATTCGGAATCCAGCTCCTATCTACTCATCCCATACACCCTGCACAGAGAAGGAAACATGCTTCCCCGATCAGAAGAGGAAGGGGAACTTGAAGGGATGCACCATATTTTTCTATCCTCTTGTACACGGAGTGCCATGTTTCATTCTGTTGGATTTCAGTGTTCTAAAGAACATACGTGGAGACACAGCCTGGTGAAAACATACCTGAGAGGGCTCGCGCTCTTTAGCACTTCTGGGTGTCCACCAAAATAATACCTGCATCTCTCTGAACAGTCTGCCTTTAATACTATTAACACCCATCACGCAGGGCTGTGAAGCTCATCTTTAGAACATGGGTTCATGCTGTGCAACCTCCAACACACATGCATGTTAAACAGCTACGCTCTTGCTAAAGTCCCAGTGGCTTAATTGTATTAAAAACCTCCAAGTTTGGGGCACCTGGGTGGCTCAGTCAGCTAAGCGTCTGACTCTTGGTTTCGGCTCAGGCCACAGTCTCGTGGCTTGTGGGTTCAAGCCCGGAGTCGGGCTCTGTGCTGACAGCGTGGAGCCTGCTTGGGATTCCGTCTCTTCCTCTCTGTCTGCACCTGCCCACTTGTGCGTGCTTTCTGAAAATAAATAATTAAAAAAAAAAAAAAAAACATCTCCAACTTCAGGGCGCCTCGGTGGCTGGGTCAGTTAAGCATCTGACTCTTGGTTTCAGCTCAGGACACGATCTCATGGTTGTGAGACTGAGCCCTGTGTCCAGCTGGGCATAGAGCCTGCTTGGGATGCTCTCTCTCCCTGTCCCTGTGCCCCTGTCCTTCTCACACATACTCTGTCTCTGAAAACAAAGCCAAGGGGCACCTGGGTGGTTCACTGGGTTGAGTTGCCAACTTTGGCTCAGATCGTGATCTTGCAGTTCGTGAGTGCGAGCCTCACGTCAGGCTCTGTGCTGACAGCTTTGGATCTTCCCTGCCCCTCACTCACACTCTCGCTCTCTCAAAAACTTAAAAAAAAAGTATCAAAAACAAAGACAAAAAATATCCAAGTGTCACCAGCAATGATAAGCAATATTGAAGCGATTCTGTGACGGGGAGGGAAGATACAAACCTGTCACGTTAAGTTCGGCAGTATGCCGTAACTATTACATAAAAGCGCGACGGAGAAAATCTTTCCAAACCCCCGTAATTCGTAATGTCCAATGACAGCAGGGATTCAAGTCAACTTGTCAACCACATATTAGACACTACTTTCTAGTTAAATGTATTTTAACTAGAATCTATTAAATGGTATTTTAACATACCATTGGAGAAAGAGGGAAAGACGATTTTCACGTGGAGAGAAAAGTTCCAGTGCAAATTATGCAGAAACACTGCAACTCTTCAATTTCTCAAGGTCGGTGAAGAAATGAAGGGGGTCGGTACCAAGATATTAATATAATAAGACAGAATTGTTTTTAACATGTCTATATAAGGAAGGATTTTTACTTTTTTTAGGTATATTTCTACATTTTGAGACAGAGAGAGAGAGAAAACATGAGTGGAGGAGGGGCAGACAGAGAGGGAGAGAGAATCCCAAGCAGGCTCTGCACTGCCAGCACAGAGCCTGATGCAGGGGTTGAACGCACGAACCATGAGATCATGACTTGAGCTGAAATCAAGACTGGGATGCTTAACCAACTGAGCCACCCACGTGCCCCTGTAAGTACAGATTTTAAAAAACACGATTTCCAAGAATTTGTCACCCAATTAACGAGTTAAAGACAGAGAGCCCACACATGATCGAAGAAAGGATAAAATAAAACAAAAACTTCTTCCTCAGGAATGCAAATTCTTAGCCAAATGCCCCACAACCAACGAAACAGAACCATCCACATTTGCATTTTTTTTTTTAAGCATTTCTTGCTAAAAGTAAGTGTGTTTCACAATCTGCAGCTCAGAATGCAGCCTCCAAATGCTGGAGACAAGTATTTGCCTTTACAGACCTGATCTCCATGAAATTAAGGTGCCCACATGTTTATTTTCCTTCCCAACCAAAAATTCACTGTTTTCCACCACACTCTTAGAAAGGTCTTACCTCCTCTCTGTCCTGTTTTGTGGTCTTGAGGAGGAATAAGTTATTCAAGTGATGTTTAGGGAGCTAATAAAAGCAATCCTCAGAATAAAAACGGCCAGTCTACAGTACTGAGTTAAGCAGCAGGACAAAGTGACCCGAGTTCCTTCATGCCACTGCATTCAGTCACGCGTAGCCCTGCTAAAGATTTATTTGGAACACAGATGGATGTGTGCATGGAAACCAAAGCTCTCTGAAAGCCTCCCAAGTTCAACCCCTATGCTTTTCCAGAGAGCTCCTTAGACTTTACATCAGCACAGTCAACCCTCCAATCGTCATTCCTTTTCCACTTAAACAACCCCAACTACTGGTGATCTGGTCACACTGCAACAAGCCATTTTATCTTGCAGGGCAAAATATTTGTGGCGCTGTCTCTGTCCCCTGATTCTTCAGCAGTTTTTCTGGGATTTCACTGTAGGAGGCAGGTTTTTATTAGCCCAGCTACACCCTTTTCATTTCTTTAGAACTCTTGAATCTTACAAACTAAACATTTCTACGCCAGCAACAGATTTAAAATGCATTCATCTTGTTATCGTTATTTTTTTTTTTTTTAAATTTCAGAGACAGTGCAAGTGGGGGAGAGGTGCAGAGGGGGAAAGACAGAATCCTAAGCAGGTCCCATGGTCAGCATGGAGCCCAACACGGGGCTCAACCCCACGACCCTGGGATCATGACCTGAGCTTAAATCAAGAGTCACACACTCAGCACACTGAGCCACCCAAGCGCCCGTAAAATGCATAATTTCAAAAAGAAACTGCATGTGTTAATTTTTCAAAAGTTGTAATTTGCATTAGCATCAAATATATAGCTACCTATATGGGTCGCCTGGGTGGCTTATTTGGTTCAGTGTCCAACTTTGGCTCGGGTCATGATCTCACAGCTTGTGGGTTCGAGCCCCACATCGGGCTCTGTGCCGACAGCTCAGAGCCTGGAGCCTGCTTTGGATTCTGTGTCTCCCTCTCTCTCTGCCCCTCCCCCGCTCACACTCTGTCTTTCTCTGTCAAAACTATTTATGTATCATCTACATGTGTTTATGCACTTGGGGAAACACATTATGTGTGGATATTAATGCATGCACATATGACTGTATAAAATACAGCCAACAGATGAGATAAAATAATTTAAGGAAAATAAGATATCATATTGCACAATATCATAAATACACATATGCCTGACCAATAACATAAACTTTATGTGTTGCACATACTCTGTATGTTGTATGCATTATACAGTGTATTCTTACAATGAAGAAAGCTAGAAAAAACAAAACATGATTAAGAAACTCGTAAGGAGGAGGGCCTTGGGGGCTCAGTCAAGCGTCCTACTCTTGGTTTTGGCTCAGGTCATGATGTCACGGTTCTGTGGGTTCAAGCCCTGTGTCAGGATCTGTACTGATTCTCTGTTTCTCTGCCCATCTCCTGCTCATGCTGTCTCTGTCTCTGTCAGAAATAAATAAACTTAAAAAAAAAAAAAAAAAAAAGGAAGGACGCCTCGCTGGCTTAGTCACTAGAGTGACCCTTGATCTCACGTAGGTGCAAATTCCACATGGCGTCTTTGTAAATCTACAGAAGTGGTCCAAACATCTCAAGACTGGCTCTCTGTCCCTTGCATGGTGCCAACGTTTGCCATTTGGGGCTGGCGCACGGGAATGTTTCTCTGGGGTGGTTTGTGCCTTCAGAGGCTCACCATCCCATGTCTTTCTCCAGCTCTTTCAATACTTTGGCCAAACATTCCTGTCTTAAACTAGCTGGTTGGTGGGGGAAGGGCACGGATCATGAATGATATACTCTATATTCTGAATTATTTTAATGTATGTACATTACATAGTTGATTGGCCATCAGTTAAGTTCCTATGTGCCCTGGAATGAATTTGGCACATGTTAAAAAGACCCAGGGGGCACCTGGGTGGCTCAGTTGGTTAAGTGTCCAACTTTGGCTCAGGTCATGATGTCACGGTTTGTGAGTTGGAACCCCACATGGGGCTCTGTGCTCAGAGCACAGAGCGTGCTTGGGATTCTCTCTCCCCCTTTCTCTGCCTCTTCTCCCCCACTCTCTCCCAAAATAAATAAATAAACTTATAAAAATATTAAAAAAAAAAAAAAAGACGACCCAGGATATTATGAGAGCTTCCTCGACCACCACTGATAAATAATTGTCTAGACCAATGACCTGTCAATTTCCAGAGACAACAGATACTAATATTGCTTATTATTCACACAAAAGTATCAAAAACCTAGAATACCTATAAGTCTACACTTTCTCTCTAGATTTACGTCTCATTCCACCAAACAACAAAAAACTATGGTCATTAAATGTTCCAGTAAAAGTTTACAGTCACTTAGTGACTTCTTGACAAGTGTGCATTGACATTTTAAGAATTACGAACTTTATTTAAGTGAACCTTTAATATTAGGGCTGTAGTGATGGCAAAAACTGAATAAAAGAATAACTTTACAATTTCTAGGTAACTCATCATTTGAAAAATGTATTAAATTCACATTATGTCTTAAGAATTAAAGTTTGATTAGATAACGCAACTCAATTTTGCAGCAAATAGAGGAGTTAATTCCTTGAGGAACTATGCCAATATATAAAACAGAATAGAATTTCAGGATGCCACCTTTTATCTACATTAAGATTTGTGCTTGTTTGTCAGTGAAAAGAATAATCAATTCTCTCTCTTTCAAGCTTCATAAATATTCACGCGATGTTCTGAACTCTCCCTTCTCATTTTATTTGTTTACTCTTGATAGATGTCAGCAATGCCGATTTTATGTCGTGGGACTCAACCCGCTGGCTCGGGCGTGCATCGTTTCTAATAACTCAACAGGACTGAAACCCTAGACCACCAAAAGGAAGTTATGCTATTTTTTATACTGTATATGAATTAAATGAGCATTCTGCCAACATGCATTTCGAGCATTACTGGGAGAGATCTGTATTTCAAATCTTGGCTAGTTACGGCTCTAGAGCTCCAGACACTGATGTGGAAATGGAATTGCAACATGAAGTTATACGGTGATTTTTAATTTCTACACGTCTCTGTCACGTGCCTTACGTGGTACACGTGAATAGCAGTTGTAGGTTCCTCATCAGCTTGCAAGATAGTTGCACATTAAATCGTAGTCAATTTTATGGAGCAGGGAACTTAGCATCTAACCTTGCTCTACCCAAAGTTTCCAAGAGGAGCCCAGCATGGACAGAGCATGCAAAGAAGAAAGAAATCCCCTGGAAAACCATCCACTCTCAGGAAAGAACCCAGAAAGGGGATTCAGAAGAAATTAATCCGTATGGAAAGAAGCAAATGTAATCAGGTTTCGTGGGTTCAGCTGAAATTCTTCCCGGACCCAAGCCAGTGCCCAGAAATTTAAGAAAACCCCAGAATTAGAGATCTTTAAAATCTTAAAAGACTATATGGTATGTATCAGGAAAAACTGATCTGCAGAGGACTTACCAGAATTTAACAGAGAGAGAGAGAGACTATCCATGGGATTCAGTTAGCCTATGCTGGTTCCAAGAAAATTTACTTTTTCAGAAGACTTATCCCTATGACATGAGTCCACTGCCCATGTTAGGTAACAATGTTTGTTTTTCTCTGAGATTTCTAGATAGTTAGTTCGCGTTGGGACTCCAAAGTAGGCTACTCTTTCTCTGCCCAGCTCTCAAAATTCCCTGTTCTTCATAGATGCCGATACGTTCCTAGTCTTGTCTTGTTCAAACCCAGCCTCATTGGGAAGCTGGCTTCAATCATTTCCAGAATCATCTAAACACTGGTGGCTTTTCTGCTACAAGCTTCGCAATCCACTCATCGCTTAACTCCTTAAATCTACAGCTTGAATACTTAGCAGATTTGTGTCTTGGACAGACAGCAAAACATTGGCCCAACAATTTCTCTCTTAAGTGTTTCTACCACATTGACATTTATTTTGGTAAGTGATAGGTTCTATTGGTTTTGCCCCATTTTTGCTCCTTTAAAGGGTTTGTCTGTTTTATTTCAAGTTGTTTATGTAGATACTCTCATGCTCCTTACCCATCACTTTATTTTTCTCCTGTTTTCTTCCTTTAATTTTGCTCCATTTCATTTGCTTTGGTAAAGCAACAGGTTGACTCTCTTTTAGCTCACTTAAGAGTTAGTTTTTTAGGGGCGCCTGGGTGGCTCAGTCGGTTCAGCATCCAACTTCGGCTCAGGTCATGATCTCACAGTCTGTGAGTTCGAGCCCTGCGTCGGGCTCTGTGCTGATAGCTCAGAGTCTGGAGCCTGCTTCCGATTCTGTGTCTCCCTCTCTCTCTGCCCCTCCCCCACTTGCATTCGGTCTCTCTCTCTCTCAAAAATAAACATTTAAAAAATTTTTTTAAGTTGTTTAGCTACAGACTTTAAAATTTCACTTTTATATTTATTGAAATGAGAAATACCATGTCTTACAAAGAGTGAAGAAATTAAATGTTCATTATTTCAAAGTCTCATTTTAAGTATTTTTCATGTAATTTTGCTTTTTGTTTTGCATCGTTATGTTTTTACATAATGATATTTCTCTTTGGAGATTTAACAATTCCCTACTATATACATATGGCCTACCATAATTTCGTTTTTGTAAACTTTCATCATTTTGCAATCTTAATGTTTACTGTTATGTGAGTAGATCTTCAGAATAAACCAACAAAGTTAATGTTAGTGTATTATTAGGATAGACCAACAAAGAAAAGTTGGCAAGTCGAATTATTTAGGTTCTCATGAAAAGAATAATGTGAAGACCCGCATAAATGAGAGGGTTACGGTAATATTATTTGAGATAAACATTCGAGTAATATTATAATGAGACAAATATCAGGCCAGTGACAATTTTTAAAACAGAATTATTACACAGGTCTAATTTTCACAAGAAGCATCTGGGTTAAAGATATTCCATGAAATGTATTTTCTCTGTAATACATATTAAAAATTTTAAAACGTAAAAGTACAAAATATTGATGTGAAACTTTTTAATTGTTTCTTATAAACTACCTACCAAGTATATTAAGTAAACTCGTATTTAAACTACTTTTCTTTGTAAGTTACAGGTTCACTCAAAGAAAATAAACACACTATATACACATATATATGTGTGCATATTATATGTTACATATACCTAATATATTTACACTATGCATTTAATATAAACTTATATATTACGTTTAACATATATTTAATATGTTATCAACTTATATATTACATATATAATATACATTATATGTGTAATATATATTTGTATATGCAATATATATTTAATATACATTATATATATTCAATACATACTGATATATATAATATATAAAAAAGAGAAGACATATATAAAGTGTACGAATAAAAGATTTTTTTCTAACAAGAACAAGAATTTTTCTTGTTCAAGTGTGTAAGCCCTTATTCATCTCTAGAAGCCAAGTACCCGATTAAATTTTAAGAAAACGTACCTAATTCATTATTTTCAGAATGATTCTAAATATGGCATTTTCCCCAAAATATTTCAGAGTAATAGGCTGAATCCCGCTTTTCCAAATCCCAACAGCAGCTGGGAAGACATCTGGATGGACCAGCACAGCAGGTTGGAACTACATGCGCTGGTATCCGGGAGAAACGCTCATTAATTGAAGAAACTAACACATACAATCCAGCGTCACTGAGAGTCCCTTTACGGTGACTTTCTGAAGCCGCCAGGCCATTCTCTTCGGACTGTGACCATTAAAACCATGACGCTTGTTTTCATACCTTTCTATAAAGGGCTTAATTGACTTGGATGTGCGGAAGTTATTAAAAGCCGGTTTAATTAGCTGTCAGACCCCGTATTCTAAGAATTATTTATGTAACTTCTAAAGACACTGGTTTCTCATCTTTCAATTCCAGGGCCTTATTTCCAGGTCTATGGCATGACCTTGGTTTCTAAGGAGTCAATCGTTCAGATGACTCACCACACTTCTCAGAGATCATTCACTGGATGTCAGAGATCTGGATTTCCTTGCGTGTAGGGCTCCCCATAGGCGTGCTAGTTTTTTAGAATGGAAAGCGCCTTCTGGAGCTGACTGCATACGGAGACCATCCTTGGGCGCCTGGATGGCTCAGTCGGCTGAACGTCAGACTTCGGCTCAGGTCATGATCTCACGATCCATGAGTTCGAGCCCCGCATCGGGTCTCTGTGCTGATAGCTCAGAGCCTGGAGCCTGCTTCCCATTCTGTGTCTCCCTCTCTCTCTGCCCCTTGCTGGTGCCTTTGAGTGCTCTCTCAACAATAAATGGACATTAAAAGAAAAATTTTGAAAAGACCATCCTTGGTATAGGAATACCATCTTGCAGATGTTAATCGCTGAGGCCAGAATGAGGACCCATGGAAAGGAAGACTTAAGGAGGGAACCGGATCTATGAGTCCGCATGAGAGGAACTCACGCCCGAGTCGCAGACACAAACACGCAGGGCCACGTGGTCACCAAGACAAAGGAGTCACAACTTCGAGTCCCAAACGCCAGGAAACACCCAAATCCTCAAGGCAAAGAGAAATGCAAGTGCACGCAAACAAAACTGCGCATTCTCTATGATCTTCATCAGCCACGTAATCCTCGGGAGCCAGAACAACACAGCAAACCAACCGAAGGCGTTTCTCTCCAACGCCTACGACCAGTCCTAGACGTCAACAGAGATCGCATCCAGGAATCCGTCTGCCCGACAATCAGACTCACAACCCGAAGCCGAGGCGCTCGGTCCCTTGACATGAAAATGGACGACAAGGTGGCCAGACATTCAAGGCGCACGAATTTGAGGAAAGAAAGGTGGACACTTACACAGGTCAGCTGGTGGCCCGGACAGCAGCCAGTGTCCATCTACGTACACACTCCTGTCCTCTCTTTGCCGGCCCATCTCTCTTTGCCCTGCATTTTCAATTTTTACCACTCGCTCAAGTCACACTCATTAACAACTGTGAAACAACAGTTAACAACAACTTGAAAACCCGCACTGGGCTCCAAAGCCCGCACAAAAGCACTGACTCGCTTCCCTGAGTCCGTGTGTGAGTGTCCGTGAAACAGTATGTAGGTGCCGTCTGCACACAGTGTGCCTTTGGTAAACCTACCTCAGGTGACGTGCGGTCACGGCTGCAAGCGTTCAGATGTCACAATTCTCCAATGACTGCCCCTTGATGACTTCAGCCCTGGCCATCTGGCAGAGTTTCAGGGCCACATGTGCAGGGTCAATCTGGCCAATTTACCACCTGCGTGGGCAATAAAAACACACGTGAATGAGGTAAACATTGAACACACACCGGGTAAGTGAAACTGGTTGATGGGGTAGGTGAGGAATTCAGGGCTTGTTAGAAGACGGAGAAGTGATGGAAGAGATGCCATTAGTGACAATAAACGGGGTGCTTAGGAGTTGTTTTGATTTTTGCTTTTTGTTTTTCTTTTTAAGTTTACTTATTTTGAGAGAGAGGGAGAGAGACAGACTCCCAAGAAGGGTGCATCAATGCAGAGCCTGATGCAGGAGTTGAACTCCTGAAGTATGAGATCACGACCTGAGCTAGAATCAAGAGTCAGAACCACAGAGGCGCCCCAGGAGGTGTTTTGCAAAGTGTCAGAGAACCTACTGCTACGCGGGCAAGACGAAACCTGTGGGCCTCGTGGGAAGGGGTGTGGTTCAGGGTGATTCTGCATGGTCGAGCCAACAGCAAGGAGGGAAGCAGTGGATACATAGAGTCTTGTTCTGATCTAGGTAAGCTGGCCAACAATGGGGCCACTTCGAGGGATGGAGAAGCCTGCGAAAAACAAGCTCCGGGTTTGACGTGTTTTGTTCACTATGTCCATCTGACGGCCCACTGGCTGGATCCTTCAAAGCCTAACCCATGCTAAATGAGTGTTTTAAAAAAAAAAAAAAACAGGGGCGCCTGGATGGATCAGTGGGTTGAGCGACCGACTTCGCCCCAGGTCATGATCTCACAGTTTGTGATTTTAAGCAAAGCCTGCTTCGAATCCTGTCCCCTCTCTCTCTCTCTCTGCCCCTCTCCTGCTCGCTCTCAGTCTCTCTCAAAATAAATAAATAAGGGGGCGCCTGGGTGGCTCAGTCAGTTGAGAGTACAGCTTCAGCTCAGGTCATGATCAACGGTCCATGAGTTCGAGTCCTGTGTCAGGCGCTGTGCTGACAGCTCAGAGCCTGGAGCCTGCTTCGGGTTCTGTGTCTCCTTCTCTCTCTTCCTCTCCCTCACTCGTGCTTTCTCTCTGTGTCTCAAAAATTAACAATTTTAAATAATAAAAAACATTTAAAAATAAAAAGGAATTAATGCATGTAGGGTAAAGTAGTAAGAGAGACACAGGAATGACTGAATTGCATGTTTTCTGGCTATCCCTCCACTCATATTCTGTTCCACCCACAAGACAGAATCTTTGGCCTTTCAGGACAAGTACCAAACACATGGTCAGGATTTTCTCGACGAGCTTAGGCAGTGATCATTTCTCAGACCCCTAGAAAGTGGGAGACATACGTCATCCCTACTTTGACTTTCTCCAAACCTTAATGCTTAAGTCTGTTTCACGCCCTGACAGGGGAACTTAAGGTCTATCCGGGATTCCACTGGAGATGAAGCTTTCTTCTTTTCTGGTTTTTATTCTTACGGGTTTCATAAATGGCTGTAAGTAAGGTGAATGTGAGTTTGCTCCCACAGCTAACTTTCAAGTCTTTTAAACACTTAAATGTTCCAGCCTTAAAGGGAAATTTATAGCCCTTTTGGAATGTGAATTATTTTCCATTCATGTTTCCTTAACTCAGTAGATAAGAATAAAGAAGCACTTTTCAAGTCAAATCGTAAAGCTCGTCTGTTACTGCACATAATAGCATGAAATTAAAATGTTCCCTTCCCCTTCTATTTGGGAATAGCAAAGTTTAATGAATTATTCTCCACATCAAGTATTTTACTATCACATTTAGTACCTCTCCTGCCGGCCATCCTTGCTGCAAGCAGAAATCATGTTTTCTTCTGGCCTTCGCAGGAACATCTTCCCATTTGTAAGATCAATGGTTTTACTGTGAAACACGACCAAATCAAACTTTACTACTCTGTGATGAAAATGACCTTAAGGATAATAACAGCATAAAGCTCCCGACCCAACTCAAACTGAAACTTGACCAGCCATGAAATTCTAGGCTTGCACCCGAACTCATTTTTGGATCTTTTTTTTTTTTTTTTTTTTTTGAACTCACCCCTGTTTTACTTCTAGGATGAGAGACCAAGATGAGTAATTGATATCGTATGATACAGTGTATCTGAAGGAACACCACACATTAATATTCCAAAGGCATTGCTTGGAGTTCCTCCCACACCCCCAGTGAGCTGTGAGGGGGAAGGGGGGCATGCCACATTGTGCCTAGAATTCATAAAGCAAAGTATCACCAGGAAATAACTCTGAGGGAAATGTTTAGGGAGACAACCACTCATGGAGCCCCTACCCGGTACAAGACCCCGAGCACAATATCAGAGGCATGCCAGGAACCATCCCTAGGAGCCCTGAGGACTGGAGAGGTAATTACCTGCCTGTGGGAGGATTTCCCGCTGCTGAAAGGCTCAGGAGGCAGGTGCAAAGGTGTGCTGGGACACATTTCAGACACCTAGTGGCTGCAGGCTCACTGGCGGTGACTCTGGACCTTGCCCAGGAGGACAGGGCCCGGCCCCAGGGCTCGGGGTTTATGCAGGCTCACTGGCGGTGACTCTGGACGTTGCACAAGAGGACAGGGCCCCGCCCCAGGGCTCCCGGTCTATGCAGGTTCCTGTTGGTGACTCTGGACGTTGCCCAGGAGGACAGGGCCCGGCCCCCGGGCTCCTGGTCTATGCAGGCTCACTGGTGGTGACTCTGGACGTTGCACAAGAGGACAGGGCCCGGCCCCAGGGCTCCCGGTCTATGCAGGTTCCTGGTGGTGACTCTGGATGTTGCCCAGGAGGACAGGGCCCGGCCCCAGGGCTCCTGGTCTATGCAGGCTCACTGGTGGTGACTCTGGATGTTGCACGGGGGACAGGGCTCGGTCCCAGGACTCGCGGTCTGTGCAGGCTCACTGGCAGTGACTCTGGACCTTGCACAGGAGGACAGGGCCCGGCCCCAGGGCTCCTGGTCTATGCAGGCTCAATGGCGGTGACTCTGGACGTTGCCCAGGAGGACAGGGCCCGGCCCCCGGGCTCCTGGTCTATGCAGTCTCACTGGCAGTAACTCTGCACCTTTACAGGAGGACACAGCCCGGCCCCCAGGCTCCTGGTCTATGCAGGCTCACTGGCGGTGACTCTGGACCTTGCCCAGGAGGACAGGGCCCAGCCCCAGGGCTCCCGGTCTATGCAGGTTCCTGGCGGTGACTCTGGACGTTGCCCAGGAGGACACGGCCTGGCCCCCGGGCTCCTGGTCTATGCAGGCTCACTGGTGGTGACTCTGGACCTTGCCCAGGACAGGGCCCGGCCCCAGGGCTCCCAGTCTATGCAGGCTCACTGGCGGTGACTCTGGACCTTGCCCAGGAGGACAGGGCCCGGCCCCCGGGCTCCTGGTCTATGCAGGCTCACTGGTGGTGACTCTGGACCTTGCCCAGGACAGGGCCCGGCCCCAGGGCTCCCAGTCTATGCAGGCTCACTGGCGGTGACTCTGGACCTTGCCCAGAAGGACAGGGCCCAGCCCCAGGGCTCCCGGTCTATGCAGGTTCCTGGCGGTGACTCTGGACGTTGCCCAGGAGGACACGGCCTGGCCCCGGGCTCCTGGTCTATGCAGGCTCACTGGTGGTGACTCTGGACCTTGCCCAGGACAGGGCCCGGCCCCAGGGCTCCCAGTCTATGCAGGCTCACTGGCGGTGACTCTGGACCTTGCCCAGGAGGACAGGGCCCGGCCCCCGGGCTCCTGGTCTATGCAGGCTCACTGGTGGTGACTCTGGACCTTGCCCAGGACAGGGCCCGGCCCCAGGGCTCCCAGTCTATGCAGGCTCACTGGCGGTGACTCTGGACCTTGCCCAGAAGGACAGGGCCCAGCCCCAGGGCTCCCGGTCTATGCAGGTTCCTGGCGGTGACTCTGGACGTTGCCCAGGAGGACACGGCCTGGCCCCCGGGCTCCTGGTCTATGCAGGCTCACTGGTGGTGACTCTGGACCTTGCCCAGGACAGGGCCCGGCCCCAGGGCTCCCGGTCTATGCAGGCTCACTGGCGGTGACTCTGGACCTTGCCCAGGAGGACACGGCCCGGCCCCAGGGTTCCTGGAAGGCCCAGATTCACAGCCTCAGAGTTCTCACCTCTTGCTCCACGGAGCTTTGCCCCGCACCGCCCGTGGGCTCGCCCTGTCCCCGGCCTGGACACCTGGCCCGGCCTTTGTCTCTCAGCGGGGCTGGGGCATCCCGCCAGGATGCGGATTCCTGTCCTAGACCGCGATGAACCAGGCTCCTCCCTCAAAAACAGCCCTGGGACAGACTGAAAAGCACGTGGGACGCCAGACCGTTTAGCTCCCTCCCAGAAATCCCCGCCGGGTTCCGTCTTCCCGAGGTCACGCGAGACTCTGCGAGACCCCTCCAGATCCCGTGAGGCCGCCGTGAGCTCTCGTGAGACCGGCTCCTCCCGGGAAAGTGGTCCAGCTCGGGTCTCCACCCAACCTGAGCCCTGAGGGATGCTCCTGGTCAGCCTCAGGAAACTAACCTTTTTAAACACCTGCCTTAAAGGCGCAGCGCAGTATTTTCCCCCTGCTTTTTCTAACACAAGAAGAAACGCTGTATACGTGCAAGCAAAAGAGGCCGTGAGGATTTCCAGGTATCAGGACACTAATTTGGGGAAAACAGCAAAGCGTGTTTGTCAAGGGGATGAGCTGAGTTCGCCATAGAATTCAATGTACAACGAGGCACCCAAAGCGCTGGTTGTTTCTAAACAGGGCTGCTCAGAATTCACGCGTGTATTAACTATGATGTCAATTCTTGCCCGTGTGTTTTGTTGTTAAATCCCCCACATGCAAATAATCGAAATATTTTCCAAAGTCTTTGATTGCTCTAAGTTAAATTGAGGACAATGATGAAGCGGGAGGTCAGGGAAGATGGAAATGCCGGGGTGTGTATGGTGCTCACGGATGTCGTCCATCTGCTGACTCAGTTATTCTGTATCTTGGACTAGACGTGGGATTGCAGACCAAGTATCTCCAGGTGCAAGTGAGCAACCCAGGACCTCGAGGAACAGGTGTGGTGCAGTTAAGAGACAGAATAATGGGCACGTGGGTGGTTCAGTTGGTTGAGCGCCCGACCCTTGGTTTCGGCTCAGGTCGTGATCTCACAGTTTCCTGCGTTCGAGACTGTGCCTGGCTCTTCGCTGGCAGCAAAACGCCTGCTTGGGATTCTCTCTATCCCTCTCCCTTTGCCCCTCCTCTGCTGGCAACGTCTCTGTCTGTCTCAAAAATAAATAAACTAAAAAAAATTTTTAAAAGAGCAAGTACATAAGCAGTTAACATGTGATAATTAGTATAAAAAGGAGAAATAGATACGTTGTCATAGGAACGGAAGAGAAGGAAGGTAGGACTTGCTTGGGCATATGTACGTGGGAATGTTTAGCAGAAGAGGGGATGGAAAATGGCCTGATTCTAAATGATGGGCATGACTCCCTTCAACGGGAAAATGCAGGAAGAACTTTCCAGCCACTGACAACATCTGTTTCAAATTCACAGGTATGCCAGGTGGTAATGGGCAGACATCAGGAGGCATTAATTTTTTTCAGGTGGATCTGTAGTGCAGGGAGAGGAGCAATGTGCTGATGTCAGCAGCGACCTACGTGTTCCTTCATAAACAGAGCACCGTGGTCCATTTTCAACAAGCGTATGAGCCTGTGTGTAGCAGGCTATCTCGGATTTGAACAAATTGTCTTGCCGAGGTAGAGACACACATTAGCTGGCTATAATTTGTACTCTAGGCAAGACATGTTGCAGTTTAAGTGTATGTTCAAGGATAAGGACAGAGAAGGTGGGATTACAGAGACACAAATGAGTGAGGCTTGGTAGATTTGTCTCGTTACGGAACAAAACATATTTGCCAAAACAAGACTCAACAATGATCCCAGTGGCTTTCCATTGGGTGGAGAAGAAAGGAGTGAAGGAACAGAAGCTAGTTTTGAGGGAAGCTGATTGCTGAAAATGTGTGTATGTTGATTGTGAGATGCAAGTCTCTGAGCCAAGTGAACAGGTCCAGTATACAGAAGAGTAATTTCAATACGAAAGGGAAAATAGCCAATACTTGGCGAGAATGGACCTTCTCAAATAGAAATAATGTTCCCCACTCATCTAATGTTCCCCACTCTCATCTAAAAAGTTAATGTGGCGGCGCCTGGGAGGCTCAGTTGGTTAAGCGTCCAACTTCGGCTCAGGTCATGACCTCATGGTTCATGAGTTTGAGGCCCGTGTCGGGCTCTGTGCTGACAGCTCAGAGCCTGGAACCTGCTTCAGATTCTGTGCCTCCCTCTCTCTCTGCCCTTCCCCCACTCACGCTCTGTTTCTGTCTCTCAAAAACGAATGTTAAAAAAAATATTTTTAAGTTAACTTTGGAAAGGATTTTTCTTACTGCTCACTGCAGTATTCTGCATTAACACTCTTAGAAGGTGTTCAATTAACATCTGTTGCATGAACGTGAAGTCAAATGAGACATTTGGCAGACAAATGTGAGAATATTGTACAGTCCTTTTTTGAGCACCTACTAATTTATAGATGTAGTATGCCAAAATACCTAAGGCCCTACCTTTGAAGGTCCTACTTTATATCAATTTGGCTGGGAATCTGGATGAAGCTAATTCATTATATTTGAGAAGGTAATGAAAGGTTAAGAAAAAAAAGAAACAGGAAGTATAAATTATAAGTGTTCAGATAAAATAATGTGCTGTATACACTGAGAAAATCATATTTGATGCTATATATACATATAATAATCTCTATATTACATAGATCACCTCTATGGTATATTACATATTGTATCTTAAATAACCTATAGAGAAATGATATCTACATATTAATCACCGATATGTCAGCACATTTATATTATAAAAGCTGCTAAGTGAAAAATATAGGAAAATCAATATATAGAAGTACAGGGGTAACTGACAAAATGATACATATAGAATAAAAAATTGTAACATTGCTGGAGTGCGGAGAGATCTGAGAAATGTGTGATTGATTTGAATACATCGTTTTACTTAATCCTTCTCATTATTTCCTCTCAGTATCAACTCATGATTTTTTCAGAGTTTGAATGAACAGTATTGGACACTCTTGCATTTATACATGTGGAAATCTGCCAAAAATTTGCTTTTCAATCTTCCATAACCACCTTAAAGTTCATGATTCCCTCTATTTCCTTTTTTTTTTTTTTTTTTTTTTTAGTTTATTTTGAGAGAGAGCGCACACAACCAAGCGAGGGCAGAGAGAGGGATACAGAGGATCCCAAGCAGGCTTCACATGGTCGGCACAGAACCCGATGTGGGGCTTGAACCCAGAAGACTGAGTTCATGACCTCAGCCAAAGTCGGATGCTTAACCAACTGAGCCCCTCAGGCACCCCATTTTCTTCTTTTAACACAATAATTCTAAACACTAGTCCGCGTGTGTGTGCTCCACACACTGGAAAGACTTCCAGGATCTCTCCAAGTATAGACTCTCCCAGTTTCCGTTCATGAAGATACAAGTCAATGAGCAGCTGGTTCCAGTGATTCGCAAGTCCCGGGGGAAGTGAATTCTAATAACAGACTTACCATTGGTTTCGTTCTGAAACTGCCGTATTCAGGTTGGGTGCAAAGGGGATCAGAACAAACTTGAATCCTAACTGGATCCCTCAATAGTCAATCCTGATTGCTCAAGGACCCTTTGGCAGTTGCTTTTTTAATTAGCTGTGGTTTCTTTATTTCAGCAGATACAATAAGTTTCAAGATTGTGGGGAAAAAAAACAAAGGAAATATTTTGCAGCTACAAGCCCTGGTAAGTTTATCAAGTGCACATGCATTAATTTTGTTTCATTTGTGGATACAAAGGTGTCGTAAGGAAGAGTTTTTTTACTGGAGGGGGAGGGAACCACACACACACACACACACACACACTCACAATTAAACAATGTGGGTTTTGTATGTATTTTTCCATTTTCAGGAGCACTTGAGGATGCATTTGCCTAGCTTCATGGCCTCGAGGGGTTCTCATCTCTGCAAATAAAGCTATTTGAACTTGAAAGATTCCCAGCAAGTTGCAACTGTTTTGTGCTCAGTGACTTTAAAGTTTACCAAAGGAGGGATGCGTGGAAATGGCTTTTGTTACCTTGTCTCAACTGTAGAGACTTGAGAGCTAATACCTCCGTTTTATTTCCTGAACCCAATGTCTTGGGCTCCTTGGCGTCTTTTAGGTCAATGATGAGAGTCAGCTGAACTTCAAAGATCTTCCCTTCCTTCCCTTTTTTTCTCAGAGATTCAAACGTTTGGCCCACATTTATGTTCTTTTTCACCTTCTCATGATTTATTAATTGTTTTGGATCTTGATCTTTTACACTGTTCATACCTCCATCCTCCAGAGTATACTGGACCTTCCTCAAAAAATTAAAAACAGAACTACCCTATGATCCAAGAGTTGTACTTCTGGGTATTTTATGCCAAAAGCTTAAAAAGAAACAAAAAGGAAATATTAGACGCAGCATAGGTACTCCCAGTTTAGGGAAGCACTGGGAAATGTTTAGTTATGTTATCTGTATGATAATAATAAAGCTACAGAATGTACCAAGATAAGGTAAGAGATCCGTGTTGGGGAAATTTTTCTTTCAGTTTTATTGATATGATCAACATAGAGTGGTACATAAGTTCACGGTATAGAGCATAGTGACTTGACTTACATTTGTCGTGAGATGATTATCACAATTAAGTTAGCATCCATCATCACATACAGATAAAAGGAAAACAACGCTTTTTCCCCCTTGTGATGAAATCTTACTTGCTGCTTAAAAACTAAACTGTGGTTTCAAATTCTCACCTAGGGGGAACATCCAAATATTCAACATTTCAAGTTATAGAAAATTTTTTCTTAATTTTATAAAATGTTTTTATTTTGTTTCTTTTTAGTTTACATCCAAGTTAATTAGCATATGGTGCAACAATGATTTCAGAAGTAGATTCCTTAATGCCCCTTCCCAATTTAGCCCATCCCCCCCAAACCCCCCCCCGTAACACTGTTCTCCATATTTAATAGTCTCTTATGTTTTGTCCCCGTTTTTATATTATTTTTGTTTCCCTTCCCTTATGTTCATCTGTTTTGTCTCTTAAAGTCCTCATATGAGTGAAGTCATGATTTTTGTCTTTGTCTAATTTCACTTAGCATAATACCCTCCAGTTCCATCCACGTAGTTGCAAATGGCAAGATTTCATTTTGATTACCGAGTAATACTCCATTGTACATATATATACAACATCTTCTTTATCCATTCATTCATCGATGGGCACTCGGGCTCTTTCCATACTTTCGCTATTGTTGCTAGTGCTGCTATAAACATTGGGGTGCATGTGCCCCTTCGAAACAGCACACCTGTATCCCGTGGATAAATGCCTAGTAGTGCAATTGCTGGGTTGTAGAGTAGTTCTATTTTTAATTTTTTGAGGAACCTCCATACCGTTTTCCAGAATGGCTGCACCAGTTTGCATTCCCACCAGCAGTGCAAAAGAGATCCTCTCTCTCCTCATCCTCGTCAACATCTGTTGTTGCCTGAGTTGTTACTGTTAGCCATTCTGACAGGTGTGAGGTGGTATCTCATTGTGGTTTTGATTTGTATTTCCCTGATGATGAGTGATGTGGAGCATTTTTTCATGTGCCTGTTTGCCATCTGGATGTCTTCTTTGGAAAAGTGTCTATTCATGTCTTTTGCCCATTTCTTCACTGGATTATTTGTTTTTGGGTGTTGAGTTTGTGAAGTTCTTTATACATTTTGGATACTAACCCTTTTTGAGAGAAAGAGAGGCAGACCATGAGCTGGGGAGGAGGAGAGAGAGAAAGACACAGAATCCAAAGCAGGCTCCAGGCTCTAAGCTGTCAGCACAGAGCCCGATGTGGGGCTTGAACCCATGACCCATGAGATCACGACCTGAGCCAAAGTTGTACGCTTAACTGACTGAGCCCCCAGGTGCCCCTCAAGTTGTAGAAATTTGTGGCATGAAACCAAAAATCAAAAACTGAAGGGTGACTAAACAGTAACAAGCATGACCATTATGCCCATATTATATAGCATCATGCCAACCATTAAACTATCTTTTGTCTTTTGCAAGCTTTTAAAAAGAAAGTGAAGTCATTCACAAAACTATTCTAAGTAATATACTGAGCAAATTCTAAGTCATTAGGATGTGGGAGGCAGAGATTTATGCACCTCTCGTGGCTGCCTACCATGATTATATTATGTAACATGGGCATGAAATATTTGAGGAATAGCTGATTATTAAAGTAACTAAAAATGTATAAAAACATTGGAAAGTCTGTTGACTCCCCCTACACCAGACTTTCCTATGTTTTTATACACTTTTAGTTACTTTAATAATCAGCTATTCCTCAAATATTTTTTTCTTACTAGATTCTTACTAGTGTTACTAATTGCTTGTCTGTGACCAGTTTTCTTCCTAAATAGACTCACCCAGTTGTAAACACGATTTTTCTGTCCATTTTGCAAAGCTATAAATGCATTAGTGTGTGTGTGTGTGTGTGTGTGTGTGTGTGTAATAAAGAAATAAAAAGGTATCAGAAATCCATGGGGATGTTTATGACTCAGAACATTGGTGCAAAATCTCCTTTTCTTGATTGAATCTAATTAGCTCTGGGATGAAAAATGTGTAATTTAATTACTGAGGTTTCCATTGGAGAAGTAAGCTCAAAGTACTTACATTTATTCATGTTCAAATTAAAATGAATTCAAGATACACTTGAGTCCAACAAATTGAATATAATCATATTGATAACTTCTGATCAATATGGTGAACTGAAATGATCAGAGAGTATTTGCTCTCCTTTCAAACAGAAAGACTGAAAAAAATAGATCTGTCAACAATTCAATATCATGGAAGGAAAATCTGTCATTGTTAGACATCCAGAGAACTCTAAGCCAAAGCTGTAAGACTGGACTGAAGCAAAAAAAGTCATGGCAGGAATGGACAATATATACAGTTGTTAACAGGTAGAAGTCGAGACCTCACTTCCACACAGGGAGTTCAGCCCACATGTCCAAGGGCATAGGGATTTTTAAAAATTATTCTTTCTAAGCATTGTTGGTATTGTTACTTTGCATTAAGCCTTGAGTTATATATAAGGAGCTTTTCTGTTGAGCAACCACAGAAGAAGGGAGAAATTCTAAAAGACTCCCATTTGAAATATCTGACAAGTACTAAGATGGTGAGGCTCAGAGTGACCAATAGAGGTTAGCTCATGATCTGGCACAAATTCAACCCTCAAAGCATTAATGATTCACCAGTGGCAGTTAAGATGAGCTCTCCTTGAGAGTCTGAAGACCCGAGCAAAGCCACTGACATCTACCCTTTTGCTGGAAGACAAAAACAACATAAGAGCCTGCCTTGAAGCAGGGGTCTGGTAAAAATCCCAAGCTGCATTTTGGAGCCCTGATGGGCTAGATCACAGGAGTAGGGGTGAACCAGAATACGTAAACAAGCGGGTCTTGGCAATGGATGAAAACCAGCTTTAAATCTGTCTATATGATGCAATTAGGTCAAGAAAAAAAATAAACCCTCTTTGAAGGATGCTAACACCATCCGTTATTTTATTTCTCCATTTTATTTCTCAAAATTTTTACCATTGCCAGCTTTTTATCAAAAAGTAGTAGAGGTAAGGGGTGCCTGGGTGGCTCAGTCAGTTAAGCGTCCGACTTCGGCTCAGGTCACGATCTCACAGTTCATGAGTTTGAGTTTTGTGTCGGGCTCTGTGCTGACAGCTCAGAGCCTGGAGCCTGCTTCAGATTCTGTGTCTCCCTGTCTCTCTGTCCCTACCCTGCTCACACTCTGTCTCTCTCTCTCAAAACTACATAAACATTTTTTAAAAATTTTAAGTACTAAAGGTACTTAGGTAAGTACTAAAAGTAAGAGGAAACAATATCAAATGGCTGAAAGCCTAGATAAATGGAGAAGAAACAAAATTGCCAAAAAAAAAAAAATCCAGCTATCACACTTGTCAGATGGGAGTTGTCAATGTCTATGATTAATATATTCAAAAGCTTAAATGGTAAGGAATGTCAACAGCAATGGAGAGCATAACATATTAGGTATAAATTCTAGAATTGAAAACAAAACTAAAGCATTGATACATGATTAGTTATGGTAGAAGACAGAATTATTACTGGAAAGAAGCATCCAGAGACATCCAGGCATGAAAGCACAATAGGGAGGAAAAAGAAAAAAAACATATATGTATATATGGAATACATATATGTAATATATATATATGGAATATATATATGGAATATATATATGTGGAATATATATATGTGGAATATATATATGGAATATATCTATGGAATTAATATATATATAAATTATATATATACAAACTGTATATGTATAGATTATAGATTATATATATATATATATTCCATATATATATATGGAAATGGGGAGGGGGAGAATCCACCTGGAAAAGATCATCTCAGAATTTGTCAACACTGTTAAGTGAAATCAAATGCACATCTTGAGAAGCCACGTGAACCCCGGGAAAGCTAAAGATACACAAAACCCATAATAAAAAACAAGTTAACAAAAAGACAAGTTGTAAAGATGCCATCTGGGGGAAACAATGTTATATTCAGAGGAAAATCGTAAGACATGAATGTGTCAGTAAGATAGTGAATTTTTGACGCAGAGGCAGAAAACAAAAATGCAAGGAAAAACATATGTGGAAAACTAATGTATGACAAAGATTGGAGACAGATCAAAGGAAAAAGATTGGAGACAGATCGAAGAACACAAGCTGATTTAGTAAGTCAGAAGAAAATGGTGTGCCTCTACAGGAAACCACAAAGGAACAAACAAATAAACAAAAGATCTCCCTCAAACCACAGAGGGGAAGAGACTGCTTTTTGGATGTACACAGGAAAGGTAACACCATATTATTGTAGAAGGTATTACTGAGTGGGGTTTCCTCCCACAAGGATTAGACAAAGATTTATCAAAGGAACACACACAGAAAGGCTTTGGGGAGTTGATTTTCAAACAGGTGTAGAGGTCCTGTCGTGCAAGATGAATGCGTTGTAGAGGTTTGCCGTACAACATTGTTTACAGTTAAAAATAATGCACTTTATACCTAACATTTTGGGAATCAGGTAGGTTTCATGCATTTTTTTTTTTTTTTTTTTTTTTTTTGGCCACAACTTTAAAAGTGCTTTTACAGAAAACAGTGACACCTGGGACTATTACTTTTAACATGTGAAATGCTTGGTTTTCAATCCACAGTTAAATAATGAGAACACTAAAAAATACTCAAAAATAGATTATATTTGCGATAATATCTAATGTTAAATAGTGTCCGCAAAGGGCTGATATCCAGCATTTAGGAAAATGTACTATTTGATATCAATTATAAAAATGCAACTGAAGAAAAAAATATAAAGAAGTAGGCACTTCACTAAATAGGAGTCAAATGCCAATTTTAGTCATCTGTGTGTTGTACAGGAAAGCCATACTCAGACCAATACCAGAGTGCCTGAAATTAAAAGGACTGACGACCTAGGGGCGCCTGTGTGGCTCAGTTGTTTAAGCATCCGACTTTGGCTCAGGTCATGACCTCACGGTCCATGAATGCGAGCCCCACATCTGGCTCTGCTGACAGCTCGGAGCCTGGAGCCTGCTTCAGATTCTGTGTCTCCTTCTCTCTCTGCCCCTCCTCTGCTTGTGCTCTGTCTTTCTCAAAAATAAATAAACATTTAATTTTTTTTTTTAAAAAGACTGACAATCTCAAGGGCTGGCTATAATAAGAACTTGGAATAACGGTCCCCCTATGATGCTTACTGTTTACATTCCAATCACAATAACCATTATACAAAATATTTTAGCACTCTTTTTTTTTTTTTTTCAATGTTTATTTATTTTTGGGACAGAGAGAGACAGAGCATGAACGGGGGAGGGGCAGAGAGAGACGGAGACAAAGAATCAGAAACAGGCTCCAGGCTCTGAGCCACCAGCCCAGAGCCCGACGCGGGGCTCGAACTCACGGACCGCGAGATCGTGACCTGGCTGAAGTCGGACGCTTAACCGACTGTGCCACCCAGGCGCCCCAAAATATTTTAGCACTCTTAACAAAAGTTGAAAATAAGCCTATCCCATGACCCTGACCATCTATTGTTATATAGATAAAATTATAGATGTTGATGCAGATTGGGGCACATACTCCTATATATCAGAATTTTATGTTTTATGTATAAGTATGTATACAAACATACATATACACACAAAGTTATCGAGAAAGCTGAAAGTACACATTTTTGTAAAGAAACACATTTCAATCACAGTTATCTCCAGCTTAGACACCAAAAAAAAAAAAAAAAAAAAAAAAGCCATGACCAAAGAAATAACACCTTACAGAAAAATTATCTGATGTCTGTTCCATTTAATTAGCATTGAGCAATAACAGAATCATGGTAAAAACTACCAGATTGAAACCCATTTCCCCCTAGGGCTTTATGGAGGTAATCAGTAGGAAAGACAAATACACTACAATTTAAGTGTAGCATATATACAAAGTTAGATCAAGCAGTGATTAAAATGAAAACAGAAATATACGAACAGGTAAGAAGCAAGGGTAACACTAATTTAAGACAAGTGGAGGTCAGCATGCCTATTTCAGAAATTACATCGTTTGATAAAGTTATCCCAAACTTATTTTGTTCTAGTTGGAAATATATAGCCTTAGTTTCTTAAAGGACACCCACGCAAGATAATAAAGGAACATCATCTCTCAAAAAATATATTTAACCATTAGAAAAGTAAGCGTGCAAATGTTCAAAATGGAGTGCATTAGACACTCATTAAATAGTTGGAGTAGTGTGTAAATATAGGATGCCCACATTATATTTGCAAAGATAGTAACTCCGGTGTTCTAATTGTCACTTCTAGATCATGCACATGGCTGTCTGTCCCCAAAAGAGGTGACCCATTCAGTTATCAAGCTGGCAACAATTATACTCAAGGTAAAAGAAAATGACCTCTTTCTATTTAGGAGCATTTTTGCTATTTCGTGTTAAGGGATATTGAGTTTCGTACATAATGTTCACCTTACCAAGTGGTAATTATGTAAATGTCCATTTTATTCGTCCATGGCTCTTGTTCTAAAAAGAAATCACCGATAAAAGAAAAGTAGGCATTTAAACCATTTATTTACTCCAAGATGACAATTCAATGGCCGGTCAAGATGTGTATGAACGGAGATGAACTTAACCACGTATTTGAGAGATCATTTTCATAAAAGCTCTCCATGAAGAAAATAAGTTTGCAATATGAACTTGTAGATTAAACCACCTGCCACCCACCCTGAATGCTTGCTGTCATTGTTGGTGTTTCCATAGGCGATGCTTAGCTGTAACGCAGAAGGTCTGAGACTTGGTGGCCTCAACTCGTTGTTGGAACATGGTTGGTCTCTGATGTAACAACTGAGATTCTGACGTGGGCTCGCCAGGAGAAGATGGCTCTCTTCAGCACCCAGGCTTTTCCACGCTCGTTTTGGATACTTCCCCTGACCACAAGGTGCAGCCGACTCAACCCATAGCCCCCATTTCACATTCTTCCTTCGTTGCTGGTGGGAATGCGACAGGGTGCGGCTACTGTCGAAGACACCATTTCCGTTTCTTACAAAACGATACATACCCTTCCCATGAAACCCAGCAGTTGGTACAGGGGAATTGTAAACTTGTGTCCACACAAAAACCCATACATGGACGTTTATAGCAGCATTGTTATTGCCAAGAGTTGGAAAGGACTATGATGTCTTCCATCAGGTGGATGGATAAATAAACTGTGGCCCATGCTGGCAATGGAATATTATTCAGCACTAAAAAGAAACGGGCTCTCGAGCCCTGCAAACACATGGAGGAAACCGACATATGCATACTGGGTGGAAGAAGCCAATGTGAAAAGAACATGTCCTGTGTGATTCCATCTCTACGATATTCTGGAAAAAGCAGGGAGACGGTAAAAAGATCAGTGGTTGCCATGGGTGGGGGAGGGGGGGCATGAACAGGTGGAACACAGGATTTTTAGGGCGGCTCAACTATTCTGCATGATGGTATAATGGTAGATACATGCCATTATACATCTGCCCAAATCCAAACAACGTACAACGTCAAGAGTGAGCCCTGATGTTAGCTATGAACTCTGGGTGATGACGGTGTGTCAGTATAACCAGTGTAATAAATGTACCATCTGGTGGGGGGGGGGTGTTGGAAATGGGGGAGGCTGCATGTGAGGGCGGGCAGGGGACATACGGGAAATCTTTATACCTTATTCCCACGTTTGCTATAAATCTAAAACTACTCCTCAAAAATAAAGTCTGTTAATTCAAAAAAGAAAGGGAGGTGCCTGGGTGCCTCAGTCGGTTATGCATCCAACTTTGGCTCAGGTCATGATCTCATGGTTTGTGGGTTCAAGCCCTGCATCGGACTCTGTGCTGACAGCTCGGAGCCTGGAACCTGCTTGAGACCTGTATCTCCCTCTCTCTCTGTCCCTCCCCTGCTTGTGCTCTCTCTCTCTATTAAAAATAAATAAACATAAACAATTTTTAAAAAAGAAAAGAAAGAAAAGTCATGGGTAAGTACAATCCTAGCTCATGCCCAGGAGGAGAAATTAAATAAATGTGAGTGGTTGGAACGTTAAAACTTGGTCCACACGGCTCAGGTTCTATGTCTCACTTAAGGGCCTTTTCCAGGTGATCCAAGATGCTGTGGGGGGTAGCAGGGCATGGTTTTGGGGGTGCTGGCTGTGACTCCCAACCCAGCAATCCGTGGTCCTGCTCTGAGCCCTCATCTGTGTCCTTGGGGAGGCTACACACAGCAGTCCAGCTGTCCCAGAAGGACACATCACCACCTGCTGTGTCCTCAGGCTCTGGGGATCACATTCCCACCAATGTGAAGGTGTCAGACTTGTTTGCAGTGGGTCAGGGCCTGTGGGGAGCTCGACTCGCTCCATTTTGGAGCTGGGGTCCCCAGACACTACTGGCCCAGGACTGTGGGGCCCTTGTCACAGCACCTGTCCTGCATATCGATTACCGCCCAAGCTTTCCTGTCTGCCCAGTTACTTCTGCCTTCTTGCCCTGGTCACTGTCCTCACCTCCATGCTTTGGGTCGCTGGTTTCTGCATGCAATCGTGGCTGGCTCCCCTGCAAGAACTAATTACCACTCTACCTCCAACTTAGGAAGTCATCCATTTAGTACCAAAAATCCAGCAACATACTGGGGTGAGGGCCAGTTCAAGAACACGGGCAGAGTTAGTGGTTTGACCCTCAGGGGTCCAAGGCCAAGGCTCCTGGGTGCCAGCGGATGCCTGTGGGAGGCCTACCTGGGGCTCAGGGGGTGCCCTGCTCAAATACGCCGGAGCCCGTCGCCTAGGCTAGGAGACACATGGTGACCCCAAAAGACTTGCAATTCCAGAGTCCTATAGGAAACATACGCTTTCAGGGATGGTTGGCCTCTGGTGTAACGCCTACTGATAACTTCCTGTTACCAGGACAGCAGCACCGTGACTCTCTGAATCCTACTGAAGAAAAGTGTGGAGAGTTCAGAGACTAACTATGAAAGCAGTCTTACTGATTTTCGCACGAGCACATCGGCGACAATTTCCACTATTCCTCGGCGTATATTTTACCACTGTTTCAGGTAAAACTATGAGATCCATGTGTATTCATCAACTTTCATATAGTGAACATACACATTTTAATTTACGAAGGAGGCTCCTTTAGCAACTGAAATACTCAGGCGATCGTACAAAATCACCACAAAACCTCTCAAATTCACTATGTTCCATTTTTTTAGGTTAAACTTGGAAAGTTTCACACAGGCGGATGGGCTCACAGAGTTACACACGAGATTGTAAAACATGATAACTTCCTCTTGCTTCCCATCCCAACAGAAAGATGGATGGATTATGAAAAGACTAACACCTTGCTTCTTATTATTGAACACTGGTGATGTACTTTTGAAATTCATTGTAAGTTACTGTTACATTGTGAGCTTACCTTTTGCTGAGAAGGAAATTTGTTAGTCTGAAGTAGGAGAAGCCAACACAGTTTTGGTTAAGAAGGAAACCAATATCCAGGTTAATGTGTATTAATTTTTTGAAAAAAAAGAAAATGATGCATAGCTCTTTTTTAGATTTTTTTTTTTTTTAGTTTATTAATTTTTGAGAGACAGAGACACAGTGTGAGCAGGGGAGGAGCAGAGAGAAACACAGAATCCGAATTAGGCTCCAGGCTCTGAGCCATCAGCAAAGAGCCTGATGCAGGGCTTGAACCCATGAACTATGAGGTCATGACCGAGCCGAAGTCATATGCTTAACCGACTGAGCCACTCAGGCGCCCCACTGCATAGCTCTTCATTGATGAAAATTGCACCAGAAAAATGATACAAATAAAGGTTCCAGCAAGCAGGCATCATGCCAGAGAAACAACTCAAAAAATAGCAAGTAAAACTTGAAATTAGCAACGTGTCTCCAGATACACATGGCAGAATTAAAATACCTTCAACTCTATTACAAAAGTGTCTCTTCATCTCCAGGCTAACTTGGATTCTTTCAAGATCCATCCCTGTCTTCCAGGGGTGGAAACAATAAACAGAGTTACTTAAGCATTAAAAAAAAAATAAAAAAATAAAAAATAAACGTTGTTCTAAAAACCATCAGGACTATTCCCTATATAGGGAATTATAAGATATAAATGAAGTTAGAACTTCTTACCGGTTTAGATGAGAAATCTATTCTATCATAGACATCCTAGGAGAAACTCATTTCTACTGCGATATCCTGTATCTGAGAGCTCATGGGAGTTCGGACGTCCAGTCTTCCCTGTAGTTTTAGAATGGATTTGGCTTAAACACAACGAGGGTTGATAATTTTATGTCAGCATTTCCTCAACATTTACAGACTTATTATTACGCAGTAATATGTCGTATCCCCATGTCAATCATATGGTTTGAAGCTTGAGGCTCACTGCCTTTTGTGCCAGGAAGAGAGGTTTCGTTCAGTTCGTGGTACTTCTGCGTATTCTTTAGCAGAACAAGAAGCAAATTGAATTAGAGAAATTCAGATAGTGCTGTACTGCTGTGCATAATAAAACAAATTATACTGAAATAAAAATAAACTCGCTCTCAAAAATAAAATAAACATAAAAAAATTTTAAAAATAAAAAAAAGAGGGGCGCTGGGGTGGCTTAGTCGGTTGAGCACCAACTTCAGCTCAGGTCATGCTCTCACGGTTCGTGGGTTCGAGCCCCACATCCGGCTCTGTGCTGACAGCTCGGAGCCCGGAGCCTGCTTCGGATTCTGTGTCTCCCTCTCTCTTCCCCTCCTCCACCCGTGCTCTTTCTCTGTCAAAAATAAAATAAACAAAAAATTTTTTTATTTTAATATTTAAAAAAAAAAAGAATACAAACTGAATGGATGCTTTAGAAGCTCAAAAGAGATTTGGCGAACATGTTCCCTGAACAAACAAAAACAAAAACAAAAAACAATATGGTGGTTGCCCAGGTGTGCAAATCTTTGCGAAGTAACACATTTGGAAAGGGAGTTGAGAAAGCTTTGTGGAGCGACCTAACCCAAATGCATCTCCCTGAAAAGGCTTAAGTAAGAAACAATGTGGGTGGTCAACACCTCGAGGGTTGAATGTCCATTTTGTCCTGGATACAATTATGGCTCTGATTGGCTCTCAGGGCCGTGGGCATTTTTACTCAGGTTTTACGTGAAAGAGAAGACACTCTTCTCTCCAGGACACTCTTCTTGCAAGGGCAAGAACCTTCCCATTTGGTGATAACTGAGTCCTTCTCGGCTCCTTCCCAGGGTTTCCAGGAAGGCTGATTTGGAATCATAACCCACTGTGTTCTCTACCCATGTTAACATAGCCTCATCTTCTCCATCCAAATTGCCGAAAGTCTGTGACACACCATCCAAGGAGAAGTGGGAAGAAAAGTGGTGTAGCCTGCCTGCTGAACACGTGAATCTCCTTACAAGTAACGTTTATGGAACCTGAGTTACCATCCATCTGAACCACTGTAGATTATTCTATAGAACCGCAAACTCCATACCTTTTCCTCCGCTAAGATCAGGAGTCTTGAGTCTGCCAGAGGACAGAGAGACCTGTAACTTAGATTACATTAACTTACATGAGAGACCATGTAACTTAGAAACACATCAGAACGATGTCATCAAATGGAATTAGGAGCAGAAAGACGCAGTAAATATGAGTAATCGATCTGATTCACAGAAAAGGGTCACATGTGTAATGAATGTTCCACACGTCAAACAGCCTTTCATGTAAGGTTAGCAGGCTCAGTCATCCCAGAGGAAATCGTTTCTCAAAGAAATCACTGAACGAAATGCCACAAAGTTTTGGAGAATTTGAACTCACTCCACCAAGGAAAGAAACAATCCATTTGAGGGACTTCTTGAGGGAGGCATGGATGAAAGGAACAGGTGATGTGGGAAAGAAATCAGAATGACTTTAATCGGTAACCATAGTTATCTGGGCTCACTGACTTGCCAGCGACGGGAGCTGTCTTGTCTGTGGGACCTTTTGCAAGAGTTTTTTTGGGGGGAAACTCACCCAGTGTCATAGTTGTGCACAGCTTTTTGGGAGAAAAGCATGCCGCTCAAATATTTCCTAAAAATTCTTGAGTTGTCATCCTCAAATGATTTTTACAGTAATGGTTTAGTCTGGTCGGGCTCCCGTAACAGAATAGCAGAGAGTGGCTGGCTTCTAAACCACAGACACTTACTTTTCACAGCCTGACAGGCTGGGCATCCAAGATCAATGTGCCTGCAGATCCATTGTGTCTGGCGAGGGACTTCATCATTCGCAGCTGGACATCTCTCTATTCAAACATACGGTGCATAATAGGTAACCACATTCGGGTTCCTGATAGCAATGACTTAGGGTCCTTACTGCTGGGTCACGTATGCATCTCACTAACAACGCACATACAGATCTATGATGGGCATGATTTTTTTCAATAAATGTAGCTTTAAATAGTTTCTATCATAAAATTATTCTTACATGAAAAAGTGGGAATAAGGCCAAAGTCTTATTATTTTGGTTGTGGTTTTTTGGCACATTCCCCCAATGACACACATGCACATTTTTGGAAAAATGCATGTCAGTGTTAAAATAAACTGATCAAATTCAACACTGTTTTAGATGGTAAGATTTTAGGGTATAGAATATGTATACACCCCAGTGGGACTGCGTTACTGACGAATGTATTGGATTTTTCACTCTTGTAAATTGTGTATCTCTTAGCTTGTATCACAAGTTTGCAAATCTTTTTGAATTTTTTTTTAATGTTTTTATTTATTTTTGAGACAGAGAGAGACAGAGCATGAGCAGGGGAGGGGCAGAGAGAGAGGGAGACACAGAATCCGAAGCAGGCTCCAGGCTCTGAGCTGTTAGCACAGAGCCCGACGCGGGGGTTGAACTCACGGACTGTGAGATCATGACCTGAGCTGAAGTTGGACGCTCAACCGACTGAGCCACCCAGGCGCCCTGCGAAGTCTTTTTTTTTAAAGGTCCACATAATAGATATTTCTGTCTTTTTTACGTATTCAACTCAGCCATTAAAGTACAATACTAGCCATTGGAAATTTATAAATAGTTAGAAGGGCTATGTTCCATGGATGTGTCCGGGTTCCAACAAAACCTTAAAAAAAGAAGCAGTACGATTGTTTTAACCACAGACTGTAGTTTCCTGATGCCCACTCTGTAGTAATTTCAATGCCCACAATAAGGGAGAGTAATTTAACTGTAAATACATTACCTCAAAAACTTATGCTAGGAAATTTGGTGTTTCCAATGCATTCATCCCAGAGGGTACATATGAAGCCTCGCTTTAATAAAACAGATTCTAGTGAGGGAACCTTATAATATTCGGGACGTGTGGGATTGGAGTGAGTTTCTCATTGATTTACCAGAGTTCTAAATGTCTCAAGCAAAACAAACTGTTGAGATCTCAAATACTAACAGACCTTAAAAGTAGCCCCCTACCTTGTTCTCTTTAAAACTTTGCTCATATGTTCTCATTTCTAAAGCAAGAAACGTGGCTCTTGGAGTCCTGCAGAGCTACCTTTGATCAGGATGAGTAAATGAATTGCTATCTTGATGAGTTAACCGTCTCTCATCTAGTTTGGAAACGTGCATGCCATCATTCCTAGACTCCTCTCACATAGACAGATGAAAATGTCATGTGGTTTGAAGTCTAGAGCACACAGTAAAAGTTATTGGTTTCCTTACATCAATTTATTCCCTCTCTCAAAATCGGGAAAAGCAGCAAACTGTGGCTATTTTTTTTTTTAATTTTTTTTTCAACGTTTATTTATTTTTGGGACAGAGAGAGACAGAGCATGAACGGGGGAGGGGCAGAGAGAGAGGGAGACACAGAATCGGAAACAGGCTCCAGGCTCTGAGCCATCAGCCCAGAGCCCGACGCGGGGCTCGAACTCACAGACCGCGAGATCGTGACCTGGCTGAAGTCGGACGCTTAACCGACTGCGCCACCCAGGCGCCCCTGTGGCTATTTTTTCACATGTTACTCCATTTTATTCCAACAAAGTGTTTTCCTTCACTCAATTTTCCAACTCCGTAAAACACAGTGGTTAAAACATGCAGCCTAATTTTAATCATCTGTTGACTTTTCCAAGTGTTTTCTTACCAAAACCAGAGATTGTTTTTACTTCATATCAAGACATGAAATGGTAAACGCACGCACATCAAATGTGCCCTCCACATGTCTGCAATTCAACTTCAGAGAGTGTACGGGATACTATTTATCTCCATCGTAATTTTATTCCATCGCTTCGGGAAAGGAAGAGTATGGTCACATCTCTGAAGGCTGACTTTCACAGAGAGTGACTAGATGTAATTCTGCAAACAATTGCAGCCATCTGAAGGGGAAAATTGACTTTCTTTCCACTGTCATAATCTCGTTCTTTCTTGGCTCTTTCCATTTGCGGGTGCCCTCATCAGAGGTATTTAGTCCGTTCTTGGAGCTTTTCTACAAAGTTTCCATACACACTGAGATAGAAGAAACAATCTATGGGGATTATGGGTAGATGACGGTGTCGTGTGGGGCAGGTAACATGTCTTATCTCTCTTGGTTTTCCAGCTTTTTCAGCTTAGTATTGGACACCTGTTAGATATCCACTAGATATTTAGTAAATAAAATAATCAGTTTGATCAAATAAACCACAGGAATAAAGCCAGACAAGGAGACAGAAGATAATTTATATGTAAATGTGACTATTGATCCTTTTGGGTGCATTTAGTATTTCTCATATTCTAACATCATTATGATTGTTACAGGAAATTCTTCAATACGTTTCACTGGCTTATTAGGTTTTCCTTCTGCAAAGCACTACAGATTCTCAAGCTGATAAGAAAGTTCAATTGTTAAGATTTTAGGTGACAGCAGTCATTAGCATGATTGTCGAATGCATGATTTGCCTTTTGTGACAGGAACAATTGTGTCTTCCTTGTTGTTTTTCTCAAAACGTGTTAAATAAATGAATCTATCCATAAATGACTTCTCAGAGAGAGAGAGAGAACATTAAAACAAAACTACTCCTGTCCTTGCAGAACCTATTTTTTTTAAGTTTAGAGAGAGAGAGAGAGAACGAACCCCAAGCAGGCTCCTTGCTTGTCAGCACAGAGCCCAATGTGGGGCTCGAACCCACAGACAATGAGATCATGACCTGAGCCGAAATCAAGAGTCAGATGCTCAACCAACTGAGCCACCCAGGCGCCCCAATAGTAAATATGCTTTGAGAAAGGCAGAAATATATGATTAATGGGAAATTAATGAGGGACTTGGTGATAAAACTGGCCAGTTGAGATAAATGTGAACAGTCCATTTACACAGTGAACCAAGTTTAATTTTCTTAGTGGTACCACATCCCTGACTCAGCAGTTGGCCAGTATGTGGAGACACTATATTATGAATTGTGTAGACAAATGCTTTGCAAAACACACATTCTGATTATCCTTCCCACAACAAGATCTTAAGTTAGTATGCATGTTTTGATATATTATGTGTTCATCTTAATTTTTTTTAATGTTTATTTATCTTTGAGAGACAGAGAGAGACAGAGTGTGAGCAGGGGAGGGGCAGAGCGAGAGGGAGACACAGAATCCGAAGCAGGCTCCAGGCTCTGAGCAGTCAGCACAGAGCCCGACACGGGGCTTGAACCCACGGACCGTGAGATCATGACCTGAGCTAAAGCCGGACACTTAACCAACTGAGCCACCCAGGTGCCCCTGTGTTCATCTTAATTAAACATTCATATCAAAGTGTTAATTGCTATCTGCATTCACATAGGTCCTGTTTAAGAAGCAAAAGGAGATATTCTCTGGATTTTTTTTTTTTATAGTTATGTTCTTCGTGTAACATACAGAATTGGAGAGCCACTGTTTTGATAATCATCATTACGTATATTATCTCTTGCTACTCACAGTGACTATCCTTTGACCCTAAATACTACCCAGAAAATGTCGAAAGAATCTAGTACGAGTGATCCTTGTTACCCTAGTATCATTTGTAACAATAAAAATGCACTCAAAATGCACCCTTTGGAAATGTTACCCTGCTGTTACCCTGTTTAAACATTGAGAATATTCCACAAAATAAACGTATGTGTGGACACAAGTGTTGTTTTTCCTTATTCTTGACACCATTTAAGGCATGTTAATTGCCTCAACATGGCTTACATGAGGATTGCATTGTTGGTCGTGTCAAATGGGGTGAATGATGAACCCCATGTCAATGTATGTTTGGATTTCCATGGCAACGTAAGAGTCTGTTTGGCAGAAACACAAAGTGAAAAAGGGCTGTTCGTTCTCTTCCGAGAGTCTCTCTTCATCCTTTGAGATTCAAAAAAAAATTTTTAATCTTTGTTCATTTTAGAGAGAGAGAGAGAGGGAGAGAGAGAGAGAGAGAGCATGATCATAGGAAGGACAGAGGCAAGGGGGGACAGAGGATCCAAAGCAGGCTGTGTGCAGATAGCAGTGAGCCCAATGCAGGGCTTGAACTCACCAACTGTGACATCATGACCTGAGCCAAAGTTGGACACTCAACTGACTGAGCCACCCGGGTGCCCTGGGATTCACATCTTTCTATTTGAATGTCCTGCTCAATCACATCCTTATTTCCTATTATTAATTAGTAATTGAACTCCCAGGATTCTTGTTTGTTGATGATCCTGCACGGTATTAAAAATAATTATCTTGGATCACTTTTAAAGTCTTAACAAAATCCTGGTGTTTTGGTCAAGACTTGAAATTGATTTGTAATATGATGTCAATATTTAGACACCTATCAGTCCTAAAGAAGTCAACTGACAGAAATAGTTCAATGGATGCTCTGGGACAGTTGATGCTCTAAAGAAATAAGCTTAATTATAGTAGGCAAAAATTCTGTAAGCAGCCAGTACACTCGGGAATTATCACATGAAATGATACCCCACACTATGTATGGTAGTACCCCATACTATGCAAAAGTGTAGTTTTCATGCAGATTCCTAATAACATTATGCACATACAACTGCAATTCCAAATCAAAGTCCATATGACAAAAAAATCTAAAAGCCAGTATTAGTGGACTGATTTGTTCAAATTCCAAGTAAAATCAGAATACTAATTTCAAATTTCTATTCACATTTCAAAACGTGAATAACCCAATTTGCGAGCACCAACACATTTATTCGCTCAAATTCTAAATAACACCAGGGTACTTACTGCATCACATTATAATGCTAATTAAATATTTCCAATAACACTAGTTATTTATTATTCCAGTTTGTACTTCAAATTTCAGAATCCAAATAACAGTGAGAATAAATACTGGTACTCATACGATTCCAATTCCAAATCAAACTGTTGTACATATTAACTTATATTCTGACTCTAATTTCCAATTAGAAAATGTATTTATTCACTTAAATTGCAGATAGCACCTGTGGCCTTCTTCATTTATGTTGCAATTCAAATTCTGAAATATAAATTGCATTTGCACCAAGCACGGAAACTCTTATTAGTTGTAATTTCAAATAACACGGGTGTAATTATTAGTTCATATTTCAAATGAAATCCTAAAATCTGATATCTGTGATAACACGTGCTGTTACACTTATTAGCTCAAATTCAAAATAATGCTGATGTATAGTCAGGTTTGAATTCTATTTCCATATCCAGTATGGCACTTATCTCCTCTCACAATCACTGGTGTCCATATTGGTTCTTCTTCACTTAAAACCAAATTCTAAAATCTAAGTAGAACTGGAAAAGAGCCTGGCTCACTTCTTCCTTGGAATTCCAAAGATGCTGTTGGAATCATGAGTCTACCTTGTTCCCAATATACCAGTCAAAGAATTGCGATAGCAATCAGTGACCTTGTGTTCAAATTCCGAGTGGCAGCTGGTGGAGTTCTGGGGAGGACAGTGGGGGGGTTCAGAGCCCACAGCCAAGAAAGGATTCTTAAAGACGTCTTTGGTACAAAAAGGTTTTTTAAACCACAGGGACAGGACCTGTGGGTAGGAAAAGCTGCCCTGGGGTCATGATGGGTAATTCCTTATCATATACTCTCTGGTTGGCAGGGGGTCAGGGAGAGAGTAAGTTTCTAAGGAATTTTGGAAACAAGATTTCCAGGACCTTGAGGGGTTAGCTGCTTGTTAGGAAAACTCCATTCATTACCATTTAGTAAAACCTCCGTCAAGAGACCCTTCACATGTATATCAGGGGCCATATCCTGGGGCAGATGAGATAAAGGAAGTAGATTGACAGGATCCTGGAGGTTGGGACAATGTTAAGCCAAGGTTTTCTCCTGCCCCTTAGCAAAGTGTCTTCTTCGAGGCAGCTGAGCTCCTAGAGAGACATCACTCTGCTGGTCTCAAGGACTTGTCAATGGGCTGTAGGCAGTAAGGTAACTTAATTTTCCATTTGCTTTAGTTTCCAACATTACCATGGCAAGGACTTATACCCCTTTCCTTTGTTCTTGGGAGCTGGGAGTGTTTGAGGAACGTTACAAAGATCCCACGTGGCAGAGGGGGGGATGCTAGCTTGTATGCTCCCCTCAGCTTGCCCCGTGCTCCCTCATCAGTACCCACGCACTTAATACATCCTATTTTATTCCAGTACCTAAGCATCTGAATTATGAGTACTGGGATAATTATTCATCTAAATTTCATATCACCCATGCATACACATCCCAATTTAAATTCCGAACTACAAGGCTCAAATGAGACAGATTTGCTTATTAATCCCTATCTCAATCCAATTCCAAAATGCAAATAAAACTGATAACAAGCCTTGATGTGCTTACTCCCTCCCATTTCCAACAACGCTGATGTACATTTTAGATCAGGCGCCAACAGTGAGGCAACTTTGAAAACAAGGTCAGGTGAACTTATATCTCAAATGCCCTTTCTGTTTCAAGGTGTAAATACATCTGACCCCAAGCATCAAGGCATGCATATGGTTCAGTTTGCATTAACCCTGCTGCTTATTGGTTCACATTCCAGTTGGAAGATCCAAATATCTAGATTTCCAACCAATGCCATAATTATTGGTTCAAATTGTACATGGCACCGGTGCCCTTATGAATTCAATTTCCAATTCACTATCCAAAATCCAAATCACAGGAATATAGGAGTATTGGTAAATGTATCTGTTCGAATTCCCAATAACACGAGTATAATGAAGTTCCAAATAAAATTCCAAAAAGATAAATAATAAAAAGCGAAAAGATGAAAAATATTTAAAATAACACTGGTGTAGTTAGTAGGATGTACTCTACTTTTTAGTTTAAAATTCAGTTAGAATTCCAAATCCCAGAAATGTCCTGGGAACACTTTGTTGTTTAAATTCTTCTTAATGCTGCTGGCAACTCAAACTCAATTTAAAATCCCAAATTGAGTAATACAAATATAAAAATGAAAAAATAAATCCCCAAATCCAAATAACACCCATAGCAAGGATGGACACTTCTCCCAATACCAAATCACACTGGTGTAATTATCCGCTCAAATTTCATTTAAAATTCCAGGATATGAGTTTCTCCAAAAACAACCATTATTCCACTTATTCAAATTCCAAATAACACACACACACACACACACACACACACACTTGTATGATCTATATATTCACATTTCAGATAACAGTTAACTTCTTAGATCAAACTCAAAATATCAGTTGCTTCCTAATAAATTTTGACAAAATGTACGAGTACATTGATTAGCTAACGATTGTGGTCTAGTTATTCAAATCCTAATTCAAATTCTCCAAATGACAAAAATAAAACAAAAACAAAATCACCAGTGTACTTATTAGCTGAACTTCCACAGGACTTCATTTTCTTTCTGGCTCTAATTCCAGTACCAATTTTCAAATTCAAATAAATTTAATAACCAGCACTGTTCTATGAATGTATTCCTTTAAATTCCAATTAACAATGGTATGCATTTACTTGAACTTTCAAATGATTCCTTACCACTGATGCCGGTGTATTTATCGACTCAATTATAACATAAAGTTCAAATTCCAGCTAACAGACTGGAGCTTCTAACTGAAATTTCCAGTGGAAATTTCAAAATAGAAATGACACCCATAACAAGTACTCATACACTTATTAGTTGTAAGTGCAAATAACAGTGATAATTATAAACTCAGAGTTCAACTCAAATTCGGTAATCTAAATAAATCCAGTAACACATACTTACGCACTTACTGGCTCAAATTCAAATAACAGGGGTATACTTACTGATTTAAAGTCAACTCGAATACAAAGCAAATTCTCATTTCGTAATAACACTAGTGCATTTGTTAGTTGAATTCCAAACTAAAAATCAAACACATAAATAAGACCGTAAGAAGGATTGTTACGTATATTAATTCCAATTCCAAATAACATTGGTTTACTTATTAGCTCATATTTCAAATCAAATTCCAATATTCAAACATATCTGGTAAAAGCACTGCCGTACTTATTAATTCAAATCCCAAATAACTCTGATGTGCTTATTCAAATTTTCAAATAACAATCATTTATCTAAAAATTCTAATCCCAAATAACACTGCTTTATTCATGAATTCAAATTATGATTCAACTTCCAAAATCCAAATAACTAGCATAACAAATACTGGTATGCTTATTATTTAACATTCCCTATAAAACCATTATTTTTATTTGTTCAAAATTTTTAAACTAATACCTCCTAAAACAAGCAGTGAGACAGGAAGAGGTCAAATTCCAAGTCACAATGGCGTACTTACTGATGCAAATTAAAACGCGTATTCGGATTTCCAAATAACACCATGTTCTTTTTTGATTAATTTCAAAAAAAAAAAAAACCCCACAAATGAACTTAGTTGCAATTTCAACTCAACTAGAAAGGTGCTCCTAATACAAGCTCTAGTCCATATAGTTTAGCTCAAACGGCAAATATTTCCTGTGTCGTTATTTGTTCAAAATCAAAAATCAAAATGTCTCCTTGGTTTTTTGTTTTTTTTAATCTTTATTTATTTTTTAGAGACAGAGAAGAGACAGAGTGTGAGCAGGGGAGGGGCAGAGAGAGACGGAGGCACAGAATCCCACGCAGGCTCCAGGCTCTGAGCTGTCAGCACAGAGCCCGATGTGGGGCTCAAACCCGCGAACCGCGAGATCGTGACCTGAGCCAAAGTTGGACGCTTAACCGACTGAGCCACCCAGGCACCCCTCAAAATGTCTCCTTGTGAGCATCCGTGCACTTAATAGTCTCGATTGCTCATAACACTTATCTGCTAACATACCCATCTACGTTTGAAATGTATGTAACTCCATTAACAGACATGGGTGTGTTCATATGTGCATGTTCAAAATAACAATTCGTACAACTTTTTATTTCAACGTTCTTTCAAATGTCATGGTCTAAACAACTCTGAAAATGAACTTACTAGTTTACAGACTAGTTTAAATGTCGCTAGTTAAAACTTACTAGTTTAAATGTCAAATCTACTGCATATATAAACAATCTTTAAAGTTTATTGCACTTACTGATATATTGTGATATATTAATTATTGTACTGACGATAGTACTTACCAGTTTGTACTCCATTCAAATTCCAAACTCCTAGTAACTCCAATAGTAAAAGTTGAATAGAAACTTGAATCCAAATTTCACACGGAACTTTTGTGATGTTATCTTTTCTTCATTTTTATTCTTAAAATGTGTTTCATGTTGCCTGATTCGAGGATATGCTGATTTCATAATAACAGAAGGGAAAAAAGGGAAAAACAACAGAATACGATGAACACATTGAATTCAGATTATTTTCCTCTAATGTTTTTTAATGAAAAAAAAAAAAAGCTTCTGTGTCAACTGTACTAAAAAAAAAAGGTTTTTTTTTAAACCTTCTAAAAATCAAAGACTATCGCATTTATGCATAGCATTCATTATAGCACAGGGATGAGTACCAAAAGCTTTTATTAAAACATTAATGGGGTGTCCGGGTGGCTTAGTTGGTTGAGCGTCTGACTTCAGCTCAAGTCACGATCTAGCAGTTCATGGGTTCAAACCCCACATGAGGCTCTGTGCTGACAGCTCAGAGCCTCAAGACTGGTTCAGATTCTGTGTCTCCCTCTCTCTCTGCCCCTTCTCTGCTCATGCTCTGTCTCTCTCTCCCCCTTTCTCAAACATTTTCAAAAAATTAATAAAGTTTAGCATTCATAACCAAATAACTAAATATCATCATTCATATGCGACATATTAACTAAATACATTAAATTCTCACCATGCAGTAAAATTATAGGCAAGAGCCCATTCCAATTATCTGCCAACATGTTTGAGTGAAATATATCATCACTTTTAAAATACAACTTTCAAAAATGTTGAAAGGTGTGTAGACATATGGGAAATAAACATGCCTGAGCGCCAGAATGCATCAATGAGGAAAGGAGCAGAATGATAAATTTGCTTCACAGAGAGTTTCACGGAAAGCTTTATATAGTAGCTACTCAGGAAAGTAATACTACGATAAGTTTGCTACAAAACTGGTGAGTGCAGCTAAGGCAGTAAGAAACGTTAGGTTTACGTTGTCTACTTACCAGAGTTAATTTGCAGCTATCGTAGATGGAAGTTATTGATAGCCTATCAATTTGCCACATGATAATGAGTGATACCGTAGAGCTGGCCGTCTGACTCCCAGGGGATAGTAACACACACCTGATTACACCCAGCAGGTGGGTACATGGGGCTCAGGTGGATTCAGGGAGTGAGATCACAAGCAGCGAGAGCTACCACCTTAATTCTTTAAAGCTTTTTTTTTAATGTTTATTTATTTATTTATTGTTGACAGAGAGATAGATAGAGGGCGAGCAGGGGAGGGGCAGAGAGAGAGGGAGACAGAATTCCAAGCAGGCTCCGTGCCATCAGCACAGAGCCCGAGGTGGGACTTGAACCCATGAACCGTGACATCATGACCTGAGCTGAAATCAAGAGTCGGATGCTTAACCAACTGAGCCACCCAGGTGCCCCGAGCGACCCCCTTAATTCTTAACAGAAACATTACAGATCACAGTGTTTATGTGTATTTTATTTGCTGTGACAATAAGGCGCTTTGTTGAAAAATGTTCTTTTAGGGCACCTGGGTGGCTCAGTCGCTTAAGCTTCTGATTTTTGGTTCAGGTCATGATCTCACAATTTGTGAGCTCAAGCCTCGAGTCAGGCTCCACAGTGACAGCACAGAGCCTTTTTGGGATCCTCTCTTTCCTTCTCTCTCTGCCCCTCCCCTGCTTGCGCTCCCTCTCTCTCCACCCCTCCCCTGCTTACACTTGCATGCATGCTCTCTCTCAAGAATAAATAAACTTAAAAAAAAAAAAAACAGATAAAATGTTCTTTTGCAATCACTAAATTCCACACCTGAAACTAATACTAAAAACTAATAAAAACTCGGAAAAAAGAGAAGTTCTTTCCACATTGTTTTACTGCAACAAATAATGATACGTCTTTAGTGGAAATGATATCCATAGAGTTACTATGCATACTTCTTTAATAATTAAGTGATTTAATTATTTAATAGTGGTAGCAAAGTGATCAGTACAACACAATGCATATGTACGTTTTAAAATATTATTAACCCAATAAATTTTGGGAAATGTATTTCTTAAGGATAAAATAAATTTTTGAGTGCTTAATGCAAAGCAACTAAAAATACACTGTTTGGCAGTAAGAATTTTGTTTCTGCGAACAGGAAGTATTAAACAGCAAAAATCTATGCGAAAAGATGAGAATTAACTGTAAGTAGATTATTTCGTGACATAACAAATCATGGTTGGAGTTCTCCTTCACGCCGCATACAGCAGGGAAAGATATGTTTCCCCCTTTAACGTGGTTGAATTCATTATCATACTTTGCAAAACAACTTGCAGCTGCTGTCATGCTGGGAAACGTATCTGAACTCGTCCAACCATACCATTCATCACTGAAAAATCACATCCCACCTTTCGCTAATTCAAGGCAAAAAAAAAAAAAAAAAAAAGTGCTCTTGAAGTGACCCCTCATCCCGACATCATTTTTCAATAATGTGCCATAAACTGTTTTCCCTTCCTAAATCAATGAACTGACATTCATTGGTTTCAATGGCCAGAAGGGAGAAAAATGATTGCAATGAAGAAACAGTTACTGGTAAATGTTTAAGAACACAATACAACACAGTTAAGTACAGGGTCTATACTCAGGAGGCTTTGGGGACCTGATCAGGTTGCATAAATGGAGGTCTTTGCCCTTTGATCAATGCCTCCTGCTTCCATATCCCTCCACCCTGTTCTATTTATCTTATCACAAAATAGAATAAAAACTAATAATAAATTGGGTAGGAGAAAGCTTTTGGAAGTGTTGGAAATATTCATGACAAACATTGTGGGGAAGGTTTCATGGGGATGTACGTAGCTCCAAACTCATCAGTTTGTACACACCACGTACAGCTTTTTGTATGTCGATCATACCTCAATAAAGTGGTTTTAAAAATACTAAAGACAGGGCCTGGGTGGCTCAGTCACTTGAGCATCTGAATCCTGATTTTGGCTCAGGTAATGATCTCACAGTCGTGAGATCCATCCCCATGTTGCGCTCTATGCTGACAGTGTGGAGCCTGCTTGAGATATTCTCTCTCTCTCTCTCTCTCTCTCTCTCTCTCTCTCTCTGCCCCTCCCCTGCTCGTGCTATCTCTGTCTCTCTCAAAATAAATACACTTTAAAAAATAATTTCTAATACTTTACCCTAATTCCTTAATTCTCCAAGCTTTCTTGTATGTATCTAAAAATGAATATTAGTAAAAACACACAGTGTATATTAAGAAAAAATCCCCACTAAAATATGAAAAAGTCACATTGTTCACTCTATATAGATAATAGACATACTGTACATGCACAAATAAAATAGGTACAGGTTTTACTTCTATTTGGTATCTTCTACCATTAAAACTTTACCCAAATATAACTGTATGATTAAATCCTGTTTTTAGAGGGGTGCCTGGGTGGCTCAGTCGGTTAAGCATCTGACTTCAGCTCAGGTCATGATCTCGCAGTTTGTGAGTTTGAGCCCTGCATCAGGCTCTGTACTGATGGCTCAGAGCCTGGAGCCTGCTTTGGATTCTATGTCTCCCTCTCTTTCTGTTCCTCCACCATCATGGTATCCCTCTGATAAATAAACAAACCTAATTTTTTTTTAAATAAATAAAAAATAAAACCTCTCTATGGAGACTTTAAAGTTCAATTTTATTAGAAATCTGAGTGATATTTCTTCCATGTCAGCTCATGATTTAGAGCCTTTTGAGTGGTTGTTTTGGGCTCGCACTTTAAACCCAATTTAAGGGGCTCCTGGATGGCTCGGTCGGTTAAGCATCCAACTTCGGCTCAGGCCATGATCTTGTGGTTCGTGAGTTTGAGCCCCGTGTCAGGCTCTGTACTGACAGCTCAGACCCTGGAGCCTGCTTTGGAATCTGTGTCTCCCTTTCTCTCTTTCTGCCCCTCCCCTGATTGCACTCTGTCTCCCTCTCAAAAAATAAAAAACAAACTTGACCATGGGTACTTGGAACAGCAACAGAATCTACATGTATTTCTAACATGTTTAAATGTGCCCAAGTGCAACCTTTAAATTCTGTGATAATACATGCTCATATCTGAAGCAAAGGCTTATGAGATTATCTGTTTGGAGCGTTTCTGACAGAGCGGCCATACAAATGTCATTTTTCCTAAGACCTGGGACAGTGGTTCCACAATCTGAATGGTTTCCTTACAGGGTGCCCATGTACCTCACCCCTCCTTTTTTATGCCTTGGGTGCTGTTGCTGTGTTAGCAGAGCTGAGAGAACCCATCACACTATGGGTTTGGGTTTTGGGTTTTCCCCTAGCTGCTGGGCAACGTCTTGAACTCAGTAGAACCTCTATAAATGTTCTAAGTGTTTCTGTTTTTCTCACCCGTCATTATCATAATACAAAAGTTTTGTGAAACCATCCAGTAAGTAGTCAGTTTTTGGCAGATTCTTCAAACGAAGAGAAAAGTGTGCGCAAGAGGGACAGAAAAAGCCAAATAAATGCTTATTTATAGTTTATTGCTTGATTTAAAAAATCAATATTATATATCTAAATATAAAATCCCTCTTTCTCTTCAGTTCGCCTTTGGACCATGGGTGTTCTGCATCCCAGGATTCAGAGTTCAGGGATCTTCTATTGCATCAGGGTTCTTTCACACAAGGAATGCACTTGAGTGGTATGTAGGTTAATATTCAGCAAAACATCCATGTCTCCAACTGTACCCTAATCATTGGCTTTCGTATTACAAAAGCTACTACAAAAAATGAATTCCATTATTGGAGACATTCATTCTACCTACCTATCCATCATATCTATCATCCATCCATCATATCTATCTATCTATTATCCATCCATCATATCTATCATCCATCATATCTATCATCTATCCATCCATCCATCCACCCACCCATCATATCCATCTATCTATCTATCTATCCATCCATCCAACATATCTCTCTACCATCCATCATATCTATCATCTATCCATCCATTCATCCATCGTATCTATCTATCTATCTATCTATCTATCATCTACCCATCCATCCATCCATCATATCTATCCATCATCCATCCATATTTATGTATCTATCTATGTATCTATCCCTGTTATCTATTATCTATCATCCATAAATCTACCCATCAGTGTCAACAATGTCTAATAATGAATATATATTAGGTAGGGAAAGAAATCCAAGTTTTTCCTATCATATTCATTAACTACACCTAAAAATACCAGCTGGCCCTCTTACAAACATTTAATCTGAGACATGGAAGGACCTCCCGGGGACAAGTTGCATATCTTTATACAGACTCAGGTAAGCATTGATGCATTATAAATTAATCCCATCGGTACAAACCCTCTTCATCCTAACAATGGTGGGAGCTACCAGGTTACCACTCAAAGCGCAGGAATTTAAGTTGGTACAGTTAACACCATTTGGAGGTTTGAAGATGCTTAACATTTTTGCTGGACAGCCCATAATTTAGGTCAAAAGTAGGCCATTTATGTGGAATCTACAAGGATTGATTGGCAGTGACTACACCGTACTGAAGTCCGTGCCCACCTGGATGAATACTAGCAGCAGGGCAGAGGGCAGTGGTGTCCTTGTGAGGGTCCATTCCCAACGTCCCGTTTCTTTTCTAAGAAGGAGAATAAACCACCTCACAGAACTTGGCTAATGGCTATGATTGCTTCCAGCACTCAATTCACGTCTGACTTTCAAGGCTATGTAGTGAAATAAGGAGAGCGGGATTTGGTATTAAATTGTCAGGAATTGCTCACAAAAGCTTTCCAAATGCTTGCTGTTGTGAATGCAGCATGTCTTATTAAACCTCCCTTCAGACAAATAATTTCACATACGGCCTCCCATTTCCACTGTGTCCCTGCAACAACAACAAAAAAGGCAAAACTAAAAACACTCTCCTGTCTCTAAAATACTTGAAATGTACCGTCTCGGTTTGTGAAGGAAAGAAAATGATGAATTCCTGAAAAGCGTACGGCAGTCGGAGATCCTTTGAGTACAGCCAACACAACTGAGATCCATTTGTTTGGAGGGACAATAGGTAGCTTCTGTTCAAAATAGAGAGCTCATACCAGCATGGTCACACCATCAAGGGCCTCTTCTTCGTAACGCAGCTGTGTGTTTATTCAGTACATGGGTGGTGAGGAAGGTTTTTGGTGGGAGAAGCAAAATATGTGTGTGTCACATATTTGAATATGTGAATGCACACACATTCTGTTTTATGTCCAACAGGAGGAGGGATTATAGCTTGCATGAGAGAGTAAGTCTGAAAGGCTATGAAATTTTGGGGTGGGCTTCAGACAAACTAAACACATTCAATTTTAATTATAAGTAGTTGGAATGAAGGAGTTAGTCCTCTGGGGTTTTTCCCTACAGAATGAACCTACAATCTATTGGACACACCAGAATATCTGTGCAAGAGAAAGAGGGTGTATCACTTCTTACACTGAAAGAACAGCTATAAGGCAGCGTTATCCCAGGTACATGGGACATATGGCTGGCCAAGCTGTGTATCCCAATTCCCAACTGTTGGAAAGACATCTTGAGGGCAGAAGGAGCAGTGTCTGGTCTATGTGCAACAATGATGGTCGAACGAATGAATGAAGGCAAACATGAAGGGTGAAAAACAGTGTGTGCCAACTACACAGGTTTCAGAAGATCGCATTTAACGAAGTTTCATGCAGAACAGCAACATCAGCAAATACTACGTTGATTCATTTTGCAAATTTATTTTGCTCATTCTGTATTCCGTGGTTTTGTGTCCTGTATCTCTTCTCTGACTACAGTGAGGTACTTCAGGGCGAATTAAATGTGAACTTATGCAGTCCATACTTTTGAAATACAGGCATCAGGGATTATAGAGTTTTCTGTTGTCTCTCATGCCTTGGATTTTGGGGCTCCTTTGTGTGACCAGTGGGAACCTAGATACAAAGCCTACTTGCTACTTCTCTGTAAGGGAATCCACCTTTCTTCCTGGTTGCAGGTGGGTTTAATTCAGCCCTGTAAACAACTCACCTGTGCTTCTGAACATCCATTTTGTTCCTACCCTGCATGAAGACCCTTATCTCATCTCATATCCTATTATTTTGGCATCCTAACAGGAGCCAAGAGACCAGAAGGAGCAGAACAGGCAGATCGTTTCCACGTGCCGGTTGGCGTCCTGCATCTGTGACACCCAAGTATTCTTTGTCAACCGCTCATAGGTTTTTCTCCATGAGGCCACCACCTGGGTATGTGAACAATTTTCCCCTGGGAAGGATTTGAACCCATACGACCTGCTTCATCCGATGTTTATACAGACATGTCCCATTGTGGATGCCGTGTTCTGGGCTCCTTCACTCCCTGGGCTGGCAAACATCTTGTTTCTGATACGTAGAGTTCAAGATGCGTCATCACTGGACCACGAGGGGAACCCTTGGGTGTTACAAGGACTTTGTCAAATAACAAGCAGTTCTCAAAAATGAGAAGGTTTTGCAAAGATGGCATGATGTCTGCTACATAACCCTAGGGTTTCGCTATAATTACCTATAGGGGTGTCCCACAGCCCTCTCAGTGCCATGACCTGTTATGCTGCAAGTAACAATACATTGGCTGGATGGCAACGCTTATAGGGGGTTTGCAGATGACCTTAAAGGTGAGTTCTTACTCCCACCAAGCCAGCACATGGAGTCTACATGGGTATTTTAGCTCGTTTTTATTAGTAGAAATGAAACAAAGAACATGGTATCTTGTTGGACAACCAGACAATACACAGAGGATTCAGACCCCCTTTGTTTCATGCAGCACCCTTCACGGATCAGATCCTAAGAAGGCAGTGGAAGCTTGGGCTTTGTGGGACCATCTTACAGAAATAGGGGCTGCAAGACTGGCAAAGGGCGGTTCAGCAAGAAAAGTGAGGATGTGTCCTTTGGGGCCAAGTTCACGTAAAAGTTCTCGTGGAACAGATTTGCTCCCTCAGGGGCTCACTTGGCATTTCCCAGAACTTCTAACAGATAAAATAGAAAATATACTTAAAAATCAAAAACACTTCCTCACCTTGCAAATTAATCATTAGACCATAGAGAAGTCATCGTCTCACGTAAGTTTTACATAAGTAAGGTTTAAAATGGTGTAAGTTGAAGTTCTGATTTTTGAGAGCTATCTTTTGCATGCACACTGTAGCCATCTACACAGTTAATGCCTTTAGTGTGAAAACAAATTTTAAGCATGCAGACCAGCTCTTAAAATAAATCAGAACACTGGCTTAAATGAAATAATGGAAACACAAAAAAATGGAAATATCTTATTTTTCTTTTGCTCTCATGACTGTTATGATTATATGTAAGTTTTTTTTAAGATTTTATTCTTAAGTAATCTCTACACCCAATATGGGACTCGAACTCAAAACCCTGAGATCAAGGACTGAGCCAGCATCTGAGCCATTTTTTATACTGAATTAACACATTGGAAAGATATACATTGAATTCACATCTGATATCTCTAGAAGTATATAAAGATGAATACAGTTTGCATGAAACTGACCTTTTAAAGAATTGATTTTGCTTAGAAAATGCATATTTTCTAGTCTATCAGGTTTTATTTTTAATGTTCATTTATTTTTAAGAGAGAGAGTGAGTGAGTGAGTGTGAGTGGGGAATGGGAACAGAGAGAGGGAGACACAGAATCTGAAGCAGGTTCTAGGCTCTGAGCTGTTACCACAGAGCCCCAATGCAGGGCTCGAACTCACGAACTGTGAGATCATGACCTGAGCTGAGGTCAGACGTTAAGCAACTGGGCCACCTAGGCACCTCACTAGTCTATCAGGTTTAAAGCATCATTTAACTAAGTCATATTTGGTGATTACCATGTTTAAAATGTATCATTTCACTAAGGTAGGTGACCTTACACATTGTTAACTTTGAGTTAACAATTGAATGAAAATCATGGAAACATATTGTTACCGCCATCTTAAATGATGATGTATTTTTGGCACAGAATAATCATAGTTCAGCAGATAGAATACCATACCTATGTAAAAGTTAGGAAAAGTAAAAGTATAAGATGGTGCTCTATAATTTGCAGATACATGACTATATGTGACAAAACCTTCCTGCCCCTGGTAGAAATCTCACAGATTGTTGGTACATCAAAAACAGATAGGAAGACCAACTTTTAACTCTCTGTCATTCCATCCCTAATTTCCCAGAAATGCGGGGGAAATCATGTCTGCAAGAAGATAGGTTTTCTTTTCCTTCCATTTTTGATACTGGTATTTGTCGGTACTATAACCTTGACTCAACGCTCCATTACAACAACGGGAAAATTGGACACTATCGGATGACTTTCTGTTCATGAAGTTGATGGGGTAACAAAAGTATCAATAATTATGTAGGCAGCATATACTTTTGGCATGAATTGAAACCAAAAATTACAGCTCACCCTCCAATTAATGAGAATCTAAATTAAACACAGATGTTGAAAGTGATGACTTCTAAATTCCAATTGCTATATCCACTTGCTGTCATATACCTTGATTAGTAATGGCCTTTGACATGAGAGCAGAAAACTTTCTTTCATGAAATTTGAAACTGAGTTCTCCAGTGAAATGGATCCTGTAAGTCACACATTACCATCAAACTAAAGTGACTTTATCTTTCCTGGGGTTCACACAGGCCTGTTTGTCACTGCTTTGTCCTAGCTGTTATTTTGATGTTATTGGTATTTTCTCAAGCAAAGTAAACTCTTGTGATGTAGTCACCTTGGGTAACATTTCATTAAAAATTTGACTTAATTCAAATCATGTGAGGTATTTAAGCCTTTAAAATTAAGATAGCAGGTGAGGCATGCATGAGCTAGTTAATACATGTTTTAGAAATGATTACTTTCTTATTTGTTGGTTGGCCCAATTGGGTTTCCGATTACTCTTATTTTTAAAATACTTTTTTGGGGCGCCTGGGTGGCTCAGTCGGTTAAGCGTCTGACTTTGGCTCAGGTCTCGTGGTCTGTGAGTTCGAGCCCCACGTCGGGTTATGTGCTGACGGCTCAGAACCTGGAACCTGCTTCAGATTCTGTGTCTCCCTCTCTCTCTGCCCCTCCCCTGCTCATGCTTTGTCTCTTTCTGTCTCTCAATAATAAATAAATAAATGTTAAAAAAAATTAAAAATAAAATAAAATACTTTCTAAATTTGGCCCACAAAGAACAAAGGATGGCTACATAGACAGCTCAAAGAATCAGAAGTTGCTTGCTCTGAAAGACTCCCAATGACCAACTTTGAATATATTAAAGAAAAAAAAGTGTTACATTATGAAATAAATAGCAGTCGTTTCACCCCAGGACATTTGGTGAAGTCTAGAGAACTTTTTGGTTGTTACATCTGGAGACAAGGGTTTGCCATTGGCAGTGAGTGGGTCGAGGCCAGGGATGCTGTGAACAGCGTATGATGCACCAAAAAATTATCCAAACCAAATGTCAGTAGAGTGAAGATTGAAAAAACTTGCCTTATCATGAAAGAGCCTGTCTGTCAGCATGTCGGTCTATCCCAATGGTTCTCAACTAGTGGTTAAGAAACCCTAGAGAGAGGACCCTCCATGGGGACTGCTACGGAAAGCCTATTTTAGGTACGCAATGTCGTACAATTTCTGTTGTGACAGTTACCGATTTCCAAGGTGACTGCATTCATTTTCTAATATGTGTAAAGACCAGAAGTCCAAGATCAAGGTGTAGATCGGGCCATGCTCTCTGGGAAGGTGCTGGGAAGGATCTGCCCCAGGGCTCTCTCCACATTGCTGGTACCTCCTTGGCTTGGGCCATAGAAATCCAGTCTTCCCATGATATAGTTGGGTGTGTGAGTGTCTCTGAGTCCAAATTTTGCATTTTTATCAGGAGACGAGTCATATTGGGTTACCTCTTACCCTTCTCTAGTATGACCTTATTCATCTTAACTAAAGACATCTGTGGTGACCCTATTTCCAAACAAGGTCACATGCCTGGCTACACAGTTCCATCAAGGAAAGGCAGTCCCATCAGTTAACCATCATTATTGCATGCACTAAGAAAATCATTGCCTTCCAGGGTGCCTGGGTGGCTCAGTCGGTTAAGCGTCCGACTCTTGGTTTTGACTCAGGTCGTGATTTCACAGTTCATGGGATAGAGCCCTACATCGGGCTCTGTGCTGACAGGGATTCCCTCTCTCCCTCTCTCTCTCCCCCTCCCCCAATTGCACTATCTCTTTTTTTTAAAAAAAGAGAGAAAGTCACTGATTTCAGAGTAACCGTGATACTTCTAGAAGGAGCGTAAGTGCCAGTGATATTCTCAAATTTTACATCTAAAGTAAGAGACGATGTCAGAGAGAAGACAACCCCACTGCATAGACAGAGTATTTGTAACCCTTCCATTCTCACCTACTATTTTAAAACTATCAACTTAAAATAATCAAATATCTTCATTCTTACTACATTCTATTTTATTCCCAGAAAAACAATGCTCTTTTCTTCTCTTTTTTTGCTAAACTTTAAAAAAAAATATTTTCAAAAATCCTATAGTTTTCCCAAGAAATGAGTTTCAAAGGTTGCCTAAGGGAGGCAAAAAGAATAATTTTGTACCTGCATAGGAAGCAAAAATGCAAGATGCTTCAGTTTCTCCACTGTGGGCTTCAGAATAAGAGACTGCATTGAGTCGATACATAATTTTCTCCATGAGACCTAAAAGGAAGTTAAATGTACGGTCGTGAGTATTGTATTTCAGAAAGATCAAGAGGTAAACGGTACCAATAAAATATCAGATGTCTTTGTCGCATCTGGAGCAGAACAAAACACAACGATAGCCACGTGCTACAAAGGGAAGTCCCAAGGGACTGATGAAATTTGGGAAACTTGAAGGAAGCGAAATGTTTAGAAGTGCACTTTTATAGAATACATTTCAATTTGCAAACTCTTAAAGTGATTTAAAAAGTAGAGTTGAAATACATATTTGACTTTGGCTCCTTTCTGCAAATGTATGTCCATTTCTAACAGACTTTTCAATTGGTCATCACATCGCCACTGAAAAAGGGCAATGTCCCCCTAAATACTAAGAAAAGGTTGGTTGGAAGAATCGATTATATTTAATCTGAAGAAAAGCATGTATTTTCTCTGTTTGTGAATTGTAATATCTTATTTCAGAGCCAGGAACCAGGTCAAGCTGTAGCTGGAAAACATTCAAAGTCAAGAAAGGACTTAAATGAACCTTCTTTTAAAACCGTAAGAGAAACTAAGTATTTTTCCTAGATTTCTATTCACTCTGAATTTTTCCAGGTGGTCTTTCCATTCTCTTTATTTTTTTTTATTTCATAAATTTTTGTTTATTTTTTAAAGTTTATTTATTTGACAGAGAAGGGGACAGGGAGAGAGAATCCCAAGGAGGCTCCGCACTGTAAGCACACAGCCTGACACGGGACTTGAGCTCCTGAACTGTGAGATCATGACTTGAGCTGAAGTTGGATGTTTAACTGAGCCACCCAGGTGCCCTGAGACAGACTCTTAAGCAGGCTCAATGCTCAGGGTGGAGCCCAACATAGGGCTTGATCCCATGACCCTGGGATCATAACCTAAGCCAAAATCAAGAAATGGGCGTTGAACTGACTGAGACATCCAGGCTCCACCATTAAAATAACTTTTATAATATGCTCAAAGATTTTTAATTTAGCATAGAATTTTAAATGCCATAGCTCGGGATTCTCTCTCTCTTTCTATGCCCCTCCCCTGGTCACTCTCATTCTCAAAATAAATTAATTACAAAAAAAAAAAAAAAAAAAAAAACCCAAAAACAAAACAGTGGCCTATTTCTGCCCATAATAGTTCTTTACATGTAATTACATACGTGAGTGTGTATACAATACAGTAATTTGGGTATATAATATAGTGATTTGTAAAAGTCATCTCTTTTGTACTACAAGCCAAAGAATGGGATCCCTTCAATTTTTTATGTTACAGTTAGCCTAAAAAGTATCTTATCCAGACAATAAGGATATCATGGGATATTTAAAGTGATTTCTTGTGTGTTCAATGCGAATATAAATTTTTGTGTAGATACTATAAATCCTATTATGAAGGCCTTGCTTAAATTATTTCTCTTTAAGCATATTTGAGGGTTTAATTTATACCTTATTTTTATTGTAGGTATCATTAGGAACTTTATATATAAAAGATATATATATATGAAAGTGGTCAGGATAACAATAAGAAGGAATAAAACCACTTAAGGAATAATAGCTAGTAGTCACCAATGTCAATGGATATATTAATATCACAGGATATTTTTTAATGTTTATTTATTTTTGACAGAGACAGAGAGTGTGAGCAGAGGAGGGGCAGAGAGAGAGGGAGACACAGAATCCGAAGCAGGCTCCAGGCTCTGAGCTGTCAGCACAGAGCCCGACGCGGGGCTCAAACTCACAAACTGTGAGATCATGACCTGAGCCCAAGTCAATCTTCTTTTTAAATTATTTTCTATCACATTTTCTGTTTATTGTAGCAATTATAAAGTATCAGGTGACTTTAGAGTTACAAGATTGTAAAAAATATATATATGTGCATATATATGTATATATATGCATAAATGTACATATTTATGCATGAGAAATTGTGTATCATTATAGAAAACCACACATTACAGAAGAAATTATGACTTTATTAGATATACTTTTGCCTGGTTCCAGAAGGGAAAAGAAAGAGCCTTATGAGAGTTCTGCAGGTGATGGAAAATGAATCATTTTAAGTTACACCAAGAGAGATTCACATTCTATTTTCTTAACATAGAGACATTTTTTTAAGGATGGCTGCCATCTAAAATGACACTCATTTGGGGCATCTGGATGGCTGAGTCAGTTAAGCATCTGACTTTGGCTCAGGTCATGATCTCATGGGTCGTGAATTCAAGCCCTGTGTCGGGCTCTGTGCTGACAGCTCAGGGCCTGGAGCCTGCTTGGGATTCTGTGCCTCCCTCTCTCTCTGCCCTCCTCTGCCTCTCTCTCTCTCAAACACAGATAAACATTAAAAATAAAATAAAAAGGCACCCATTAATTGTGCATGATGTAACCACCAGCACCTATTTCCAGTTTATGTCCACAGAAAACCATATGCACATAAAATTCTAGGTTATAGGCCATGTCTGAGGAAACGATCTAATATACCATTTTAGCATTTTAATGCTTCTGGGCCATAAGCAAGCTGTTTCATTGTTTGCAAACATTACAATTGATGGCACATTCTCGTTTGAATAAATGGCTGTACATTTGCTATTAAAAATGACAAGAGCAAACTATTATTTGCAATCATATTACCAGACAGGCCACAGAGAGGGTTGTAGGGATTTTGGTGATGAGTAGAAGTTTCATTCTGCAAAGCTCCCATCTTAAATATTTAACTAGAAAGAAATGTGTTGGTATATATTCATTAAAATGTTGTCATTCAGCAGAGCTGGAGAATGGTAACAAAAATATAAAGCCCCCTCTCTCCCCAGAAATGTGTCAGTCACCGTGGTGAGGTTTTTAGAATGTTTATTTGGTCTCTATGGGTATTTGTAACCCCTCAAACCACCTAGAAAATACATATATATAATATAAATAAATATAAAATTACATATATAATATAAACAAATATAAATTTAAATATATATATTATGTCTAATATAAATAAATATAAATTGCATATACAAAACAAATATAAATTGAAAAACATATATTATGTATAATAAACATAAAATAAACACAAATATAAAATACATATATAATATAAACAAATATAAATTTAAAAATATATATTATGTCTAATAAATATAAATAAATATAAATTGCATATATAAAATAAACAAATATAAATTGAAAAACATATATTATGTATAATAAACATAAACAGAAATATAAAATACATAATATAAACAAATGTAAATTTAAAAAATATATTATGTCTAATAAATATAAATAAATATAAAATACATACATATAATAAATGTAAAATAAATATAAATATACAATACATATATAACACAAACATAAATTGAAAAACATGTATAATAAATGTAAAATATAAATATACAATACATATAATAATATACATAAATATAAATTTAAAAATATATATTATGTATAACAAATATAAATATAAAATACATATGTAATATAAATATAAAATATATATTATGTATAATAAATATAAAATAAACACAAATATTATATATAATATAAACAAATATAAATTGAAAAATATATATTATGTCTAATAAATATAAATATAAATTACATATATAATATAAACAAATATAAATTGAAAAAATATATTATGTCTAATAAATATAAATAAATATAAATTACATATGTACAATAAATATAAAATAAATATAAATATACAATACATATATAACATAAACAAATATAAATTGAAAAATATATATTATGTATAATAAATGTAAAATAAATATAAAGTATATAATATACACAAATATAAATTGAAAATAGATATTATGTATAACAAATATAAATATAAAATACATATACATAATATAAATATAAAATATATATAACAAATATAAAATAAATATAAATATAGAATACAGATAATATAAATAAATAAAAAGATATAGATATATATAAAATCCAAACATCAGCTTAGACAGAGGGAATGATTTTTTTTTTTTTTAACGTTTATTTATTTTTGAGACAGAGAGAGACAGAGCTTGAACGGGGGAGGGGCAGAGAGAGAGGGAGACACAGAATCGGAAGCAGGCTCCAGGCTCCAAGCCATCAGCCCAGAGCCCGACGCGGGGCTCAAACTCACGGACCGCGATATCGTGACCAGAGCTGAAGTCAGACGCTTAACTGACTGAGCCACCCAGGCGCCCCTGATTTTTTTTTTTTAATTGCATGGCTGTTCGTTCTCAGAATAATTATTGTGGAGACTATAAATATTGATGAGTAGTGTTGTCTCTCCTTCACAGTCTCTTTGTTTATGTGACTGGTGACTATGTTGAGGCCACTTCTGACATTTCACACGTTAAATTTTTTTTCCCCAAACTATGAAGGTAACGAAGTCAAGCTTTGTTCTTAAACTTCCTAAGACGAAAACAAGTTCTCCCTGCAGCCCAGTTGGGCTCAATCTCTCCATGCGACTCCAGCAAATGTTCCTCTTCTTTGTCTCTCCATCACTGTCACTGCTTGTCCTGGAGATAAGGGGTCAGAGATGCCTTGTGGAGAGCTTTCCAGGATGGAAAACGAGTGGTAATTATTATCCGTGTAGCACAATGCTATAGTCGTTCCGGGCATCCTTCTGTTCAAATAAAAACCCAAATGGCAGAAACTTTGGAACATCCACTTCCATCAACATAGACTCTTGCACGTGCTAATTCGAAAATGCCAATATTGAATTTGTGTGGTCAATGTGAACACAGAGAAGAGAGGAGACATGTTCCATTATTGGACGTCCATAGACAACATTATCTTAATTCAATGACATTTTTTAAGTTGTTTTCGTATTTTTAAGTAGGCTCCATGCCCAATGTGGGGCTTGAACTCACAACCCTAAGATTAAGACTCACATCCTGTACCGACTGAGCCAGCCAGGTGCCCCTAAAAGATGACATTTCTGTGTTTCCTTTCCACACATATTAAAGTATCACATCTTATCAAAAATTGAGAAAAACTGGAGATACTCAGCCATAGACATTTATGCCATCGTTGGAAATACTCAGTTCCCCATGGTCACGTTTTCTCTCTCTCCTCTCATCCACATACAATTTGGTTTATCTTATTTAATCTAAGAAACGCAACTTGAATGTCTACTCTGTGTCCCCATCATAGTCTCTAAACGCAGCGAAATATCTACATCTTGTTTATGTCATAAATTCGTAACAATTATACCAGTTGAAGTTGCTTAGGATATTTAACCTAAAACATGTTTAGCGTGTGCGTTTACATACCTGATAGTCGATGTGAACACTATTATTTAAACACATCTTGTCCAGCTTTACAAGGAAAGTTAAGATAAAGGGATTCAATGCATTTTATGAAGGAACCAAATTTTGACCGGCTAGAGTTTTAACGTTCTGTGTGTGCAAAAAAAAGAAATCATATTGCATATTAGTGTTTTTTGGCTTCTACTAATTATATTGACTCTTTACCTACAGTGTATTTTGTTTTACAACCAACCAGATGCATACCGGAGTTTAAATTTGAGATAACCTGAAGTTATGTTATTTCTAAATAAATGTGAAATCTTTTGTCATAATTTTCTTTTCTTCCGTTTCACCAACTTTACCAAAACCAAATATTTACATAGGCGCAGATTTGGAAAGGGCAGAACCCTGGTATTATTATCATTGTATTAGCTGGCAGATAACGTTGGCCTTGTTGGTGATTATGCAAATCCCAACCATTTCCCAGCAAAATAAGATTAAGCTGTGGTTTCTCTTTTTGTCCGTGAATTCTGAATTCTCTTATTACTATTTTTAACAAATGGGGTACTCCAAAGCAAGAAGGAGGTGGTTTAAAAATCAAGTTAGAGGGGCGCCTGGGTGGCGCAGTCAGTTAAGCGTCCGACTTCAGCCAGGTCACGATCTCGCGGTCTGTGAGTTCGAGCCCCGCGTCGGGCTCTGGGCTGATGGCTCAGAGCCTGGAGCCTGTTTCCAATTCTGTGTCTCCCTCTCTCTCTGCCCCTCCCCCGTTCATGCTCTGTCTCTCTCTGTCCCAAAAATAAATAAACGTTGAAAAAAAAAATTTTTTTAAAAATCAAGTTAGATGGACAGCTATCATTCACGTGGTTTAGATAAGGACTTTGGGATCTCCTTTAAATACTACAGAAGAAACAATGCACGTGTATTCAGATGAGAAGCTTTGGGCTCCTACAGCACACGTTTTAGGTTTTCTACCATACCGAAACCTGACAGCTTGAGAAGACAGCGGAGGCACGTTCATTTCAAATAAACAGACCACACTCTCCCACTGGCTCTTGAGCCGAGCGCTTTCAAGAGCGAAACATTTTGCATTCTTTCCACAATGGACGAAGTCTCCTGAAACCATTTTTTTGCAATACACTCAGCTTCTTCCCTGCAGCCACCACTGACCAAAACTTGAAAAGCTAGCTTTTCTGTGAATATTGCAAGCTTGATTTTAATTCTGGAATGTATGGAAACTTTCTTTTTTCCCCTGCATTAGTTTGCCAAATAGCTTAACTGCACACCACTTTTTCTCAGCCCATTTGTGAATACTGATGAACATTTAAAAAATGATCATTGATTCAAAAAAGAAAAATCAATCCACTAACAGGTGTCTCACTAAGCAAATGTCAAATGTCCAAATGTCAACAGACAAAACCTTTCGGAAATCTTACGCTTAAGGATTACGATAACAGCAGCAGGAAGCACATGAATGTGTATGAGTGTGTTATAAAGTCCATATGAGAATAAAGCATTTCTCACAAGATGGGAATCTCCAAGAAGGAAGTGGGAGGAAAAAAAGCTTTACGGTAGATGTGGGCAACCTGAGTATTATAGGGAAATAAAGGATAAAATACGCAGAGAGGGAAAGGTTAGGACCTGAGGACCCTGGGTGGGGAGGAACACATATTTTGGAACAATGCTGGGGAGCTTTGACTAAAGCAAACCCCCTCAGGTGTAAGGTTTGTCTTAAGAATGTAACAGACACCCTGTACTCCCTCTCAGGTTCCGCTCAGGAATATGACTAAAGACCCAACTAAAAATAAGTAGTAGACCGTGAAATGTAAGACCACAAGGAACGCAGCCAATAAGGGTAGAACCTGAGACAGAACAAGGGGGAAGGGGAGGAGGAGGTGACCAAAACCTTATGAAACAAGGAACCTTCCCATAGTCCACGGGCATTCGCTTTCGAGTGCCTCCTCCCTGTGAAGAGAGCTTTCATATTTTCTTCCTTTCTGATCTTACACTCTGATAAACTTTTGCCTGCTGCTCATTTTGTGTCCAGCTCTTAATTCTTTGCAGTGGCCAGACAACAAATCCTGGATATTGAGGTGAAAAAATCCTGCAACATTAGCTGGATTTTGGTAGATCCCCACAATTTCAGAAGCAAGAGGTAAGGTGAAGTTAGCTTAGGTAAGGCAACCCCATGGGCCGACTTTATCATTCTTGTAGAAATTAAGGATGAGTATCTAGAACATTGGGTTATAAAGGAAATGGGAGGCTTTGCTCCTTGGGAGCCATGAAGGAGATTTCCCCAAACTACAGATAAAAGAAAGAACGTTTAGGGTATCTTAGGCAATGACAATAAATTGAATTAGGTTTTATGGTCACACTAACTAAAAATCATTAAGTTCTAATGGTGAAATCCTGATATGTTTTATGTGTATCATCTCAGTAAAGATTTCATTAAACAAAACAACCCCCCCAACTCCAAAACTTTGCATCAGGAATGATTATTATTTCTATTTACACAAATTTTTAGCACACTACCACAAGGCATGTAGCTTTTCAAACCTGAGTTCTGTTCTGTTCTTACATGTTGAAGATTCTCTGAAAATATGGGAGAATGGGTTCAGCCATAAGGAACAGAGGATCTTGTGATAATCTACAGATAAATGACAATAAGAGATGTGAACCGTGTTGGAACAGAGCGGGGCGGATAAACATTTCCACCAAGGGAGAAAAGAATTGGACACTGGTAAGGTGCAGACATAAAAATCTCAGAGAGATAACAGAATATTTCTTCCAAAGTACACTCTCATCCAATAAAAACAGAAGCCATATTAAATATTTGAATATTACAGGATTTCTATGTTACTTCATGATTATCCTTGAATCAAGATTTAGTGTGAAAATAAAATCATTCTAAGTTACTTCATGATTATCCTCGAATCAAGGAGATTTAGTGTGAAAATAATACAGACAATGATAGCTTTTCTTCAAACATGTCAGAGAAAGCAGAATACTGATAATTGAAAATGTTTATATAGAATAAATAAGATAGAAGACATAAAATAACATGTTCTGATTTTTATTTTTATGTGTGTAGGTTTTTTGTTTTAGTTTTTGTTTTGTTTTGGTTTTGTTTTGTTGTTTTTGGTCTTACTCGCTACTCCCTTGGGACACACTGCCAAATGATCATTAAATATAGCTTATGGAATTTACATGTGAGAAGCATACAAATATGCAATATTGTCCCTGGGGAGAAAGGGATTCTTCCCAGTGTGGTTCAGTAACTTATAAAAGACCAAAAGTAAAAACTGTCAATTTCCAACAATAACCATATCGCTTCTATGAAGATAATTATTTTGAGAGGGAACCATCAACAAAATCAAAAGCAAAGGTAACCTCCCGAATGGGACAAGATGTTTGCAAATGACATAACCTATATATATATATATATATATATATATATATATATATATACACACATATATACACACATATATACACAGATACATAAATGTATATATATATTTTTATATATATATTTATGTGTGTGTGTGTGTATATATATATGGGTTTGCTATATATATATATATATATACAGCATATATATGTATATATATATATACATATACGTATACATATATGTATATGTATATACATATATATGTATGCATATATACAGCATATATATATATATGTATATATATATATACAGCAAACCCACAGGTACACAGAATTTACACAACTCAATACCTAAAAACCAAATAATCTGATTAAAAATGGGCAGAGGATGTGAATAGATATTTTTCCAAAGAAGAAATCCAGATGGCCAATAGACACATGAGAAGATGCTCAACATTGCTCATCATCAGGGAAATACAAATCAAAATGACACTGAGATACAACCTCACACCTGTCAGAACAGCTAAAATCAACAACACAACAAACAACACATGTTGGCAAGGATGTGGAGAAAGAGGAACCTCCATGCACTGCTGGTAGGAATGCAAACTGGGACAGCCGCTGTGGAGAACAGTATGGAGGTTCTTCAAAAAGTTAAAACTAGAAATACCATATAATCCAGTAACTCCACTACTTTGGCCCTTTACCCAAAGAAAATGAAAACACTAAGCTGAAAAGATTCATGCACCCTGATGTTTATAGCAGCATTATTTAAAATAGCCCAATTATAGAGGCAGCCCCAGTGTTCATGGATAGATGAATGGATAAAGAAGATGTGGGATATATACAATGGAATATTACACAGCCATAAAAAGGAAAGAAATCTTGCCACTTATAACAACATGGAAGGACCTAGAGAGTATGAAATAAGGGAAATAGGTCAGTCAGAGAAAGACAAACAGCATATGATTTCACTCGTGTGGAATGCAAGAAACAAACAATAAAGGAGGAATAGACCCATAAACACAGAGAACAAACTGGTGGGTTTCAGAAGGGAGAAAGATTGGGGGATGGGCAAAATGGGTGAAGGGGAGAGGGAGACATGGGCTTCCAGTTATGGAACGAGTAAGTCACAGGGGCAGAAGATACAGCATAGGGAATATGGTCAGTGGTATCGTAATAGTGTTGTGTCATGAAAGACAGTAGCTGCAGGTGTGGTGAGAACAGAATGATGCACACACCTGTTGAATCACTATGTTGTACACCTAAAACTAATGTAACATTGTGTGTCAACCGTTCTTTGATAAAAACAAAAAAAAACTCTTAAAAAAAGAAAGGAAACTTAACACATGAAGTATTTTCCAAGTGTCAGAAACGTATTTATTATTCCTCCCTGTGTCCTCACAGGGTTGTCCCTCTGTGCATGTTTAGGTCCTCATCTCTTCTTTTTACAAGGACACCAGCCCTGTTAGATTGGGGTCCACCCTACTGACCTCACTTTACCTTAACCACATCTTTAAAGACCCCATTGCTACATACGGCCACATTCTAAGGCTTCGAGTTACAAATATTGGAGGGACCCAATTTCAGCCCATGACACATACCTCGACCTATTTTGCAAATCAGAAATAAATTTACAGAACTTAAAAATCTTTTCAATGGGGCACCTGGACGGCTCCCTGTGTTGAGTGTCCAACTTCCCCTCAGGTCACGATCTCACAGTTTGTGGGTTCAACCCCTGCATCGGGCTCTGTGCTGATAGCTCAGAGCCTGGAGCCTGCTTTGGATTCTGTGTCTCCCTCTCTCTCTGCCCCTCCCACACACACTTGTGTTCTCTTTCTCTCTCTCAAAATAAATAAACATTAAAAAAATGTTTTAAAGTCTTTTCAACAATTACACAAGGGAAAACAAACAGGATTATTAAATGCAGGCCTTTGTATAATCCAAAGTCCCTGTTATTTCAGTATCTTGTATGTTTAGTCATTTAGACACTTCATAGATGTCACAAGACCACATAACAGCAGAGACAGAACCAATGATTTAAAGGCAAAACAAAATAAGGGATCATGTTTAAACTAAAGGAGAAGAAAATAGTACTAGCTAAATATGTTTGCTAAAAAATACAGTTTTAAAGCTGTCTGCACACAATGTTTATCATCAAGACTCTCCAAAAAAGAATCTATGGAAAAATACCAATGCTTTAAAACTGACCATGTAATTTCATATGCATGGACGCACATTTTCTCCTGTGAATTGGCTTATTGATTTCTAGAACATAAGTACAGAAATGTCTCTGTAGATAGTGATTTTGGAAAGCCTAGGTACTGGGCAGATATGTACAAGTTATATATAAACAGACACACCAGATGGAATTTGTCCCTTACCCCAATAGTAGCCAAAAAACTAGAACAGTATGTATCATGAAACAGTCTTTCAAAAAACATTTATTGATAATATGTGAATATTGAGAAATAATCCTGAAACATGAAAATACAGCCTTTTGTGAAATATATATTTTTAACTCTACAGAATTTGATTATATGTATTATTCTATCCGTCTGTTTTTACGGAAAAAGGTCACTTTGCGATCTTTCCTGTCAACTGATACAAATCTATCCCATTCTTCTGAATTTTAATTATATCTCCCTGTCCCGACATAACCTCATTTAATTGAGCTTATACATATGGACAATAGTTTCCAGTTTTTAGTGCAAATGTTTTATAAGGGGTGCCTGGGTGGCTCAGTTGGTTAAGTGTCTGAGTTTTGATTTCAGCTCAGGTCATGATCTCATGGTTTGTGAGTTCCAGCCCTGTATCAGGCTCTGCACTGACAGCATGGAGCCTGCTTGGGATTCTCTCTCTCCCTCGCTCTCTCTGCCCTTCCCCTGTTGTCTCTCTCTCTCTCAAAAAATAAGTAAAAACTTAAAAACATTTTTTAAAAATATTTTTGTATATATTCTTTTTTTTTATGTTTTTAATCCTGATTTATTTTTGAGAGAGAGAAAGAGAGAGACAGACAGAGACACAGAGAGACAGACAGAGCATGAGTAACGGAGGGGCAGAGATAGCGGGAGACACAGAATCCAAAGCAGGCTCCAGTCCCCTAGCGGTCAGCCCAGAGCCTGATGCGGGGCCAGAATCCACGAACCACGAGATCATGACCTGAGCCGAAGTCAGACGCTCAACCAACTGAGCCACCCAGGCGTCCCTGTATATACTCTTTTTGCCCATGCAATCATCAATATACTTAATCCCAGCATTCTTTTTTTAAAATATTTATTTATTTTTGAGAGAGAGAGAGAGAGAGAGAGATGCACAGAGCATGAGCGGGGGAGGGGCAGAGAGAGAGGGAAGCAAAGGTTCTGAAGCAGGTTCTAGGCCCCGAGCTGTCAGCACAGACCCCTACGTGCGGCTCAAACCCATGAACCTGAGATCATGACCTGAGCCAAAGTCGGACCCTCAACTGACTGAGCCATCCAGGCGCCCTTCAATCCCAGCTGGGTTCTAACTGCTGGGTTGAGGGTTTGTGAAGCTAAGTTAGCATGTTTTTCTACATTGTCTTCAAAGAAGTTTTATTAACTGTGTTTCCTTCAAAATGTAAAAGATATCTGAATGCCAGTCTTCCCCAAATTCTTGCAGACTTGAGTATTATGATGAAGCTTGTAAAAGTGTACAAAAATAAATAATAAAAACTTGTATTTATTGTTTCGCTTACCATCTAATTAAGAGGAAAGCTGATCAGTCTTTCCTTCCTAAAACCACTGGTCCTTACCCAACATGTACACCATGCTGTGCCCAAATAAATGAAATAAAGGCATACATAAATGTTAAAGATTATATAGAGAAAACTTCCCAGAAATGTTATTTCTTCAGACTGACAAATCATATTATCCCCAGAAGAAACATCAAGCTGAAATATTTCCTGAAAATCCCATATGTTCCAAAGATAGAATCCTTACAAGAGCATGTCACATGATCAGCTCAGCTATGTGAAGATTGGGCATGATGGCAGACTTCAGTTTTCAACGCAGAAATGCTCAACGTTGGAAGACCATGTAACAACAATGCATGGAAAGAACTGAAGGAACACATGTGATCCAAATGGCTTAAAAAATGGTCACACTGTCATTCCAATGTAGGTCCACATGGGAGGAAATGCAGACATATTTATGGCTTTAGGCACTGTAGTTTGTTTGAACCCTGCTGGAAAAAAATTCCTGCAGGAATAAATATATATATTTGAGAGGAAGAGAGCATGAGCAGTGGACTGGGGCAGAGGGATGGAGGGAGAGAGAGAGAAGGACAGACAGAGAGAGAGAGAGAATCTTGAGCAGCTCAGAGTTTAATATGGGTCTTAATCCCAAGACTGTGAGATCATGACCTGAGTGGAAATCAAGAGTCAGACACTCCACCAGCTGAGCCACCCAGGTGCCCCCTGCAGGATTATATTATAATCCTACAGGATTATAATTATATTATAGGATTATAATATAATTATATTAAGGATTATATTATTATTATTTTAAGGATTTTATTTAAGGATTATATTAAGGATTAAATTATATTAAGGATTATATTATAATCCTACAGGATTATATACTAAATTATATATTATATTATATTATATTATATATTACAATTCCTACAGGATTATAATATTTTCTATTGCTGCCACCACAAATGACTAAAATTTTGTCATCTGTAAACACACCCATCTATCATCTTGCAGTTCCATGGGTCAGATGTATGAACGTTGTGTGGCTTAGTTGGTTTTCTTTTTAGGGTCACCCACGAACTGCAAGATCATGATCTGAGCCAAAGTCAGATGCCTAACTGACAGAGCCACCCAGGCATCTCAGAAGCTGTGTTTCTTCACTCGTGCTGTCGTTCCTCAATTTACAAAGCTACCCCCAAGAAATCAGGCTCTCTCCTGCTTTGAATGTATCCCATCTCTCTGTTTTAGTTTTTATTTCCCATTCAAGTACCCTTGTGATTTTACGTTGGGTCCGTGCAGGGAATACAGATAATTCCCCTATCAGAAGACCAGTTGATTTATATCATAATTAAAACATCAAGGTATCTTCACAATGGTTCGTAGATTAGTGGTTGGCTGAAGAACTACGGGATACAAATCTTGAGCGTATGTTTTTAGAATTCTGTCTACCACAGTTTACCTTCTGACCCCAAAGATTCATGTCCCTCTCAAAAGGAAAACACATTCACCCCACGCGAAGATCCTTAGAAGTCTTACACTATTTCACTAGCTGCAAAATACAAAGTCTCTTATAACACGTCAGCTCAGAACCCCCAAATGTTATCATCTAGTTCAGGGATGGAGGAAATTCCTACATGTAATAATACATCCTGGGGCACAATTCCGCAAGTCCATGGTCCCATAAAACGGAAAAAAGAAACACAATTTATCTGCTCCCAACATGGATTGATGGGCTGTGCATAGAATAAGGAGTATAGACATTCTGGTTCAATCAGTGGGGAGGAGAGAAACGGAAAGTTTATTGGGGGTCCTTGGACCAGATGAGTTTAGAAATCCAAGCAAGCAAACTCCATTAGGTTTCAAGGCCTGGGAATAACACTCTGGTTCTCAGGTCTACCTTCTGGGCCACGTCTTTCCTTTCTCAGTCTCTGTCCCTACGAGTCCAAACAGGCATTCCACTGATACCCAATTCTCAAGAACTTCATGGGTCTCCAGTGTACGTCATAAGGATTGACTCTGTTAGCCCTGAGGCTCATACCACACCTTTCCAAGATGATTTATTGTCCGTTTTTGGCTTCTACTGAAAGCTTGATGAGATAATGCTCTTAAGGTTTCTAGGTACTCTTTGGTTTTAAAGGGGGAATCTAAGAGTCCCTTCCTCAGTCTCTTCAAAGGGCCCTTTGTGTAAAAACTTAGCCTTTTGTGACCTCTAGACTTCTAGATAGGCAAAGAATTCCTCACATCATAGACATGTGGCTCCATTTTAATAGTTCTCTCTTTTTCAATGTTTTTATTTATTTTTGAGACAGAGAGAGAGAGAGAGAGCATGAGCAGGGGAGGGGCAGAGAGAGAGGAAGACACAGAATCGGAAGCAGGCTCCAGGCTCTGAGCTGTCTATTAGCACAGAGCCTGATGTGGGGCTCGAACTCACAAACTGTGAGATCATGACCTGAGCTGAAGTCGGACGCTTAACTGACTGAGCCACCCAGGCACCCCTGTTTAATCGTTCTTAATTGATCTCCTTCTATCCAATTTTACTATTAGCAAAAGAAATAAACCAGGTAGAACATTTGATCTTTTGCTTGCAAACATCCTCAGCTAACTATACAAAAATGTCTATAAATATCTAAGTAATATGATTTCCTTTTTTTGTTCTTAACAGCTGGGGATCGTGATTATGTATTGGCAGCCTATTTTAGATGTGTTTGGCTATACTGGGGTTCAAATAGGTGACTTAGGTTCAATTAGGAAAATAATACAATCAACAAAAATCAGATGGTGAGGTGTGTGAAAAGGCAAAGGAACTAGAATTTTCTTAGTCATTCTTCATGGCAGTGATTTAATAGCCAGTTGAAAATAGAAGATTAAGGAAAATATAAATATACAGTTATACACATTAGGGAAATAGATGCACAATATGCTCATCATATAAACACCTGCAAGGCATCCAATTTTATCTACTGTCACACACACACACACACACACACACATACAAATGTTACCCAGATGAAATCCAAAGGGACTCAAATAATGAAATGAAAAGAATGGGCAAAATCCAACAAGAAAAATGGAAAAAAGAAAAGAAAGGAGCTTCTGTTATGAATTTTGAGAGAAGGTTAATTTAGTGAAAAAATCAAACAAACACTAGCCAGCAACAGAAAGAATGGTCCTTTCTGATTACCGAAAATAGATTCCACCATAAAGCTTTAATTGTATCTGGCCACCAAATACCGCAGCACTAGCATATATAAAACAAATCGTATGAAAAATGAAAGGGGAAAATACTCTTTGATAACTGATCTCTGTGATCAACTGATATCACAGATCACTGTGATAATCGAATATCCCTTGAAATAGGATATAAATCATCAGTCTAGGGATTGAAGATCCTCTTTGTTCTGTGAAAAGTTTTAAAAATTATACGTGAATAAAAAGTGCTCTTTACTTTATTCAATCTAAGACTTATAAAGTAGACCCAATTTTTAAAAATTTTAATAGAAAATGATTTATAAAACCTAAGGGACCATTGGACAAACACATCTCTACAGTAATGGAGTATCCCTTGAAATATGGTGTAAATCAGTATAGAGATTCAAGTTTCTCTTTGTTCCATGAGATGTTTAAAAATTATATGAGTCAAATGTGTTACTTTTAAAATATTTTAAGTTTATGCAAATGTGCTTTTGCTATATTTACTGAATTGATTTTTTCACATCCTTGTGTTTTTCATAATATGTTTTCTGTAGCTACATGTATTTTTTAAGTCTTTAGTATACAGATGGCCCTTCAACAGTGTTACCACCCTATAGCTGGAAATCTGCTTATGCCTTTTGACTCCCCCAAAACTTAATAATAACCTTCTGTTGACTGGAAGTCTTACAACTTAATAAAGTTGATTCACACAGTTTGTTTGGTATATGTATTACATATTGTATTCTTACAATTAAAGTAAGCTGGAGGAAAGAAAGCAGATTAACAGAACCCATAGGGGCACCTGGATGGCACAGTCCATTACGTGTGAGTCTTGATCTCAGGTCAGGTCACAATCTCACAGTATGTGAGTTCAAGCCCCGCATCGGGCTCTGAGCTGATGGCACAGAGCCTGCTTGGGATTCTGTCTCTCCTTCTCTCTGCCCCTCCCCAGTTTGTGCTGTCTCAAAATAAATAAATAAACTTAAAAAAAAAAAAAAAAGAAAGAAACCCTAAGAAAGAGTAAATGTATTTACAGCACTGTCTCATATTTATCAAAAGAAATATGCATGTAAGTGGACTGCACAGTTCAGATACATGTGGTTCAAGGATCAATTGTCTTTATCTTTTTAAAATTCTTTCCAGGCAGTTCAGTTTTTCCTCATGTATTTGTGCTTGCATTCCTTTTATTGACTTCTTGCTCCCGGGGGACGCAGTGTAATTATTTTGATTCAGTATTTAAATATGGTGTTTCTTTTTATAATGATTTATTTTCTACGATGTTTTCTCTCCTTATCTCATTTTTATATTCTTTCTATTCCCTATGTCTCTGGGGAGAGGAATCGCCTGGATTTCTCACGGAGCAATGAAGTAACCGGTTAGATTGCTGGTCATTTTAGAGTTAGCCAGAATAGACCAAAGTCTGGCTCACCTGGTCTCTTCAACCTCAACACATTGAAAAGCCCAAGTTTGCATTTCCTTTACAAGCTCACCTTTCCTTCTATGATGCTGTGCAGGATGAAGGAAAACCCTAAATCTCATCCAGAATACACCAGACTTGATATACGCCAAGTCAGGAAGCTCCTCCTTCTGGAGAATTTCATGCACTACCTGAGAGTATGATGCTTGTGTCCCCTGCTGGTCTTGTGGCTGGGTTCCTGTCCAGAATTTCTAGTGTTATGCCCCCACTGGGTCCTATAATCTTGTCTCTGTTTCCTGCGTTTAGTTGGTTTCGTTTCTTTTCACCTGTTTTTATAGACAATAATTATATTTATTTTTTATTTTAGAGACAGAGAGAATACAAGCAGAGGAGAGGGGCAGAGGGAGAGGGAGAGAGAGAATCTTAAGCAGGCTCCACCCTCAGCACTGAGCTCAACGACTCTGGGGTCATGACCTGAGCTGAAATCAAGAGTCAGACACCCAACCAACTGAGCCACCCAGGCACCCATAGAGAGAATAATTATAAATAAAATCCCCAGGTTTCATCATTAGAAGTTAGACTTTCCTGCTGCACATGTAGGCTTTTATACTTTTTTCCTCCAGTATTTCTACTGTTTATACGCTCATCTCATTAGGCAGGTTGCAATCTTGTGCGATTATAATTATAGACTGTCTGTAGCTGTCTTTGTGCAACAATTCCCTGGAGGTCTCCTGTCAACTAATACAAGTTCAGGCTGCCAAAGCGTCTTTTAACACTATGGGGTGACATTACGTGCACATTTCAAAGCACGTGCTCGGTACGGTCTCAATAAAGCCCAGTAGTCTGTGGGTAGGCATTCCATCATTCGCGTGTTCATAGTAGAGCTCCCGAAAAATAAAATAAGGACATGTTTCTTCGCATTAAAGTACTGAGGAGGGCACCTGCCTCCGGGAAGATGGAGAAGGTGGAGTGTTCCATTTTCTGTCACTAAATGCTATGAAACACACTGGACACTATACCGAACATACAAAGACTCTGAAATGCACAGAGAAGGCAGATCATAGAGGGGACTTAGAAGTTAAGGTGGTGAGTCTGTGTTGTTTGTCTTTCCTTTCCTTCCCTTTCCGTTTCTCTTTCTCCTTTCTTTTCTCTTTTCTTTTCTTTTCTCTCATTCTATAGCCCAGACTGGGAGCTGAAGCAGGTAGCAATTCAGAAAAGGCAATAGTAGCTCATTAAAAAAAAGAAAAAAAGTCCCCCAAAGCCTCCTCTCTCTAGTCAGAGGACCAGGAAAAGACAAGGTGACCAAGACAATACTTTCAGAGAATCATGAAACGTTATGGCTTCACTCCACCCAAGAGAGGCAATGACAAGGCACCCCCCCTTCAAATGTGTTATACTTATATAGTATTTTTGAAATGTCAAAATAAAGAAATAAACTTAAAAAAACACACACAACAAAAAGCAATAATGCTAATAATCAGCAATTTCAGGACCAACGTACTCCACTTAATATCTTGATCTATTTTTATTTATTCCCTCGGGGTTGGCGAAGAAACCAGTGCTCAGATTCACGGTCTCTAAGAGTGGAGCTCAGACGAGGAACCATACCTGGGTCCGTTCATACCTCTCCCCCCATTACGCCACCCATCCTCCTCCGCTATTGATCTATGAGCAGTCAGAATGCACAGACTGAACTCGTATCTGGCCTCCAACGTCAGCTTTAACGTACTCACCTAATTGCCCATGGGCAAATTGAGTAATAAATTGGATAGGTGACCCTAATTTGGCAGCTTCTGACATTTTCTAATCTCTTTAAATAACATCACACAAATGAAAAAGTAGGTGTCGGTAGTACTAAGCCTTAAGGAATATGAGATTTAAAATAATTTTGGTAGACAGACTTAGTAATAGCCATTCATAAACAAACAGCCTTTGTGACAAAAGGAAACTTAGTGACCCCAGGATTATTCAACTTTGGGGAAAGACTTTGAAAGGAAAATTAGATGTTTGGTAAATTGAATAACTTAACAAGCATCCATGTGAAAAATTCCCAAACTCAGAAATATCATAATAGATCTCTCTAAAATAATTTAAGTACCTGAAACACTTAAAATATTATTGATAACAATTAGCAGAGCAAAAATGGCTTTTAAGATCTATCTTATACTAATACATTGCTTAAAAAAATCTCAGAATCTCTTTTAATTGGTCTCATAGTGGTCCTTAATGATTTTTCTTTTAATAAAATGTAAAATCTGTCCCTTTTTGGGTTGATTTATCTGCAATGATGTTCAAAGGTGACTTCTTCCCTCCTGAAACTCACTCTTCCTATCACATCTGTCATATCTGCCTAGGTTATCTTACTACCATTGTTTTTAGATAAACATTATTATTATTATTATTGTTATTATTATTATTTGAGAAGTTTTAGATTTAAAAAAAGAGACATGAAAATAGTACAGATAGGCTTGTCTACCCTAAACCCAGTTTCTGCTATTACCCTCATATAGAACATTTGTCACAATGAATGAAACAATTTTGATGCATTATCCTTAACTAAACTCCATACATTTATTTAGTCCTTGGTAAAGTTTTTATGTCTTTTTTTTAACGTGAGTTCTAGAACCCCCCATTACAGTCAGTTGTCACGTATCCTTGGATTTCTCCAGACAGCTTCTCAGACTTAATATGTTTTTGATGACCTTGACAGTTGTGAGGTATACAACTGTTGGCAGCATGCCCTTCCATAGGGATTTGTCTGATGTTTCTCATGATTAGACTAGGGTTATAGGTTGCAAGAGAGACCACAGAAGTAAAATTCCATTTTCATCACATCACATCAAAGGTACATACCCTGGACTTGACCAACGGATAATGCTGGCTTTGGTCAACTGGCTTGAGGTTGTGTTTGTCAGGATTCTCTACTACAAAGTGAATGCTTTCCCTCACTTTCTGCACAATGGTCTTTGGAAGGAAGTCCCCATGCAGCTCACACGTAAGGAGTGAAAAGGAATCCACCTCCTTTGTGATGCCGTATCTGCATAAATTATTCAGAATTCTTCTGTAAAGGAGATGGGTCTATATTCTCCATCACTGAATTTTCTCAATCATGTATTTATGCCAGTATGCACTAATGGATGTTTATGTAATCATTTGGCTACAAAGGCGACACCACTGTGGTTGATCAGATCGTTTCAACGTGGGCCACTGGGAGTAAGTCCTTATTTTCTGGCATGACAAGATGTCACATATTTCTTGTTCTGGTGGTAGGATCAGGTATTTCTCCAAAGAAATGCTGGTTTCCCCGCTGCCATTTTTATTGCTCATTCGTGGGCTTCTCCAAGAGCTCAGCAGTCTCCATTGGTCAGCAAGTGCTAGAGAGAAGATCCAAAGACTTCCAATCTTGCGTCTTACCAGTTTTCTTCTCTGTGCCTAAACTGATGACATCAGTGTGAGACCATTCATGAGAAAACCAAGTCCTCCTGTTATCCAGCTCACCCATCGAGTTTCCATATTCTGCAGCGCCACCACGATACTCTCTCTAGAATCCAATTCTGATCATTGTACTCTAAAAGCCTTTCATTGACCAATCTATCCTATCTTCTTCAGCATTTTCACGTATGTATGAACAGCATTCATGTACACTTTACTAGGTGTAATATTCAAGGATTATACAGGAATGCAGGGAGATAATGTATAAAGACAGGCTCATATGTTAAGATATGTGTCCCCAAATTTTATTGGTGGCCCTGAACGTAGGGAAGACCCCAACGTTCAGAGTGAATTCCAAATCTCTCAGCCTGGTATAGCTTATGATTCAACCTTCAGGTCTCTCAACCTCCATAACCTTATCTACTGATACCCCCATCAACCCTTCTTCTAGATTGAAGACACTGGGAAAAAGGTACATGTCCTCAAATATACATGCGCACACCTTCACACAATCTTCCATTGTGGTGCTTTTGCCCAATTTCTGCAACAAAGTCACACAGCCGAATTAATGCTTTTAATGGGTGTTCTTCTCTATTCTTTAGGATCCTGAATCAACTGCAATTTTCAGATCCTTTAATATTAGTTGTACTTCCATTTGCATCATGTGTTTGTGTGTATGTGTATTATATATGTAATTATATATATAATTATATTTATAAAAATGGAAAACATAAGTGTAAATTACATTTCATCATTTTGTGGCAGCATTTCATCAATATTCTCTAGACGTTACACAGAATTCTTTGGGGAGCCTGGTGGGCTCAGTCAGAGGAGTATGCAATGTTTGACCTCAGGGTTGTGAGTTCCTGCCCCACATTGAGTGTAGAGATAACTAAAATAAATAAAGTTAAAAAACCACAATTCATTGTGGTTACATTCTTGTGAATTCTCTAAAGTGCATACTTGAGTCCTATGCCACTGACTTATGATTTCTACTTTGTCTATTCTACAATCTCAGTGGAAACCTAGCCACTAATGTTAACTTATTTTTAATACAATTATTTTAGGCTCTGTGTTTCCCTCTAATGCTTCTTTCAACCAGCCACTTTATATACATTTGTATTGATTTAAAACATTTGATCTTATGGAAAAAATATGAAATATGAATGTTTATACAATAGTCTCACATTTATATGTCTGCAAGAAAATTATTAAAAATTGAGTGTCCAGGTTCAGTAAAACACTAAAGCTGTTTAGCTACTGCTAAAGCCGCCATTGGAAATGGACGTTGCTAGAACAACAAGGAAGGAAAAATTATGACAGTGCATCTAGACTGCTTTCACCAGGATTTTGATTGTTACAAAGGTGATTCATTAAAGAGAATCTCAGCATAGTCTTAACTTGCTTTTCGGGTATATGATTGAACATCTTTTTCAATCTTTAAGAGGCATATGAATGCCTCCTTATAAACTGTGTTCCAATCATTAGCCAGTTTTGATGTATTCATCCTTACTAGGCTAGGTTTGAGTCATGTATGTCCTATCCCTCTTACGTTGCAGACAGGGTATTTCAAAGCCTGTGAGGAGGTGCAGTGCACATTAGCTGTTTGGAGGTAGGGTTACAAAGGCAAAGAGATATCCTAGATTCCTGGTGCTTCCAACCCAAGGCCATCTGGAAGAATGAAAGACATCTATTCCCACAAATGTCTCAACTTGTGAAGGTTTCAATGTGATCACACATGTCGTGGCTTCCTAAAAGAGGGCGGAATCCTTCTCAAGCGTGTGAACATGCAAACACACACACTCCATCTGGTATTTTTTTAGACACAATATTAGGCAAAAAAAAAAAAATGTATGCAATGATCAAAGAATCTTAACCATGCTAAATGAAAGAAATTGGTCCCTAAGGTAGATCTATAGGGGCTCATCTTTTGGAATTATGACAAGGAGTTTAAGATAATTCTTACAAATAAAAATACAACAAGAAAAGGTGAGTAGAAAATGGGGAGATTTCAGGAGCGATTAGGGCATCATAGAAAAGAAAATATTCTAGAAGTGACAACAATTATGTGAAGTCAATTTACTGGCTAGAAATCACAGCAGACTATATACAACAGAAGGATCAATGAACTTGGAAAAGTCATTCAAAGTGAAGCATAAAGAAAAAAACGTAAAACTGAAAAGAGCTAGATCTAGAACTTTACATCCAAATTACTTTCGTAAATAAAGTGGGGGGAAAAAGGCATCTTCTGATAAATGAGGAATGTGTCAGCAGATCCAGCTGGGAGAAGCTGACCAGCTGGAGGTCAATTAAAGAAGATAAAGTCTAGACCTACAGAACGGAATAAGAATCACCAGAAATGTCGATATGTAGGTAGAAGGACACACTATTGAAGTAAACACAGCCTTTCTTTAAAACCATGACAAAACAACATAAAATACATTGTAGGGTCTATGACATTTGGACAAGTTTATTTTCACCAGTGCACCAAGAATAGCTTGAGGGAGGTAAATAGAATTCTACTGTTACAGGTGCTTTATCTTGCATAATCAATCATACAGTATTTTTTTTCAAGGTTAACCATTTAAGACAAATATTGCAATCACTGGGTTGACTACTGAAAAATTTAGAACTAGCTAAAAATAATAACAGTGAAATGGAATAGCAACATTATAGTCAAACACAGAAGAATGTAGAAAAGAAATAATGGAGGGCAGAGAACAGCAGGAAAAACAGACAATGCATGTGAATTTGACCAACTGAAATACAACCGTATCAGACATTACATGGTGTGAAAAAGAAGAAACAATGCAATTAAAAGAAAGATTGTCAGAGTGATAAAGAAGCAAGAACCTGTTATGTGCTCTTTATTTTTATATGTGTTTATTTTTATCTAATTTTTAAATTTTCTTTCTTTTTGAGAGAGAAAGCATGGAGGAGGGGCAGAGAAGGGGGTACACAAGATCCATTGTGGGTTCTGCAAGGACAACAGAGAGCCCGACATGGGGCTCCAGCTCATGAGCCAAGTTGTGAGATCATGAACTGAGCCGAAGTTGGACACTTAGGCGACTGAACCACCCAAGTGACCCTAAATGTATTTAAACAATCAGACACGGATTGAAAATCATACCTACACAATATGCAGGAATGGCTCTTGGAATCTCTACATAGTAGATATAAAGATAAGGCCTCTTGTCATAGATAAAGACTATCTTACTGGGGAAAAAATAGTGAAATGAATGATCAGTGATAATGTTAAGCACTGTGAAAAGCCAAGGAACAGTCCAGAAGCCCTGTGTCCAGTAGAGTAGCAGAGAGAGAATGATTAGTCCCTAATAGAACAATCTGAACAGAACTAAGCATTCCAATTTAATGGAGATTTGGAAGTAGGCCAAAATTCTTACCTTCCCATTTGCCATTATTCAGCCTTCATGGGTTCACAAATAATAGTCAAAGGTATAGCATCAAAGTGGCTTCCAATCTTAGTGTAACCATCGGACAGGGCTTTCTAACAAGCTGAGGTTGATGTCTTCATTCTTGTTAACCACATTCAACTTGTCTCTGCTTGCTCATTTCCATAAATGAGGGCCATCTTGATTGTTTGAAATCACTGAATCTCCTGGGTTGGCACTTTCCCCAAATCGGTAAAGTCGTGTTTTATCTTTAATGGCAAAGACATGATGCCTCAGCTCCAACTTCTTTTTTCATTCAAAGCATGGCCAGGCTCTTCCCCAAGGAGACTTGATTTCTCCTTCCTGGGCACTGAGTACTGACTGGTTACATAGTCCTCATACTTACCGGCAGGGATGGGAGATCACGGAACAGCTGCAGTATCTCCATAACAGGGTTGGAAGTTCTTAGCTCTCTCTCCTAATACAAGAGCCTCTCATTCATCTACCCCAGTGGTTCCCAAACTTGAGTGGTTAGTATTCACTAAATCACCTCTAGGTTCTGGAATGGAGCCTGAACATCTGCATTTTAGCAAGTTCTCTTATGATGCCCATGGTGCTGGTCTTTGGAGAATCAATGATCTGTTCCCTGTTTTCAGTCAATGACTGTCACCCCTTCTCCTCTTTCTTACATAAAACCATATAGTGTATTCTTCATCATTTAGCAAGGTAGGAGTCTTCTTGTCAATGCCTTTCAAAGCTTCGGCAACATTCAAATATCAGCATGTGTCTTCTCCATGATATTGAACCTTTTTTGAGTGACACTGTATAGCCTATGTCTATGACCATGTACGTGGCAAATGAGCCTGTGCCTTCAGGATTTCTGAATTTAATTTCCTCATACCCAATGGCAATTTCCATATCTAAAAAAATTCATAACATTTTCTTGGATGCCAGTGGAACTCAATCTTCTATGCCTTCCTTTGCTAAGACAAAACTTAGGATATTTTCCTACTGAGGTGATCCTAATTAATTCCTAAAACAGAAGTAGATCCAAGAAAGGTCTACATGCCAAAAGGTAACTTATGAAATAGCTAATTTTTGTATTCCATGCTTGCTGTGTATCAAAGGCAAGCAAAAATGACATTGGATCATTTCTCAAAATGTGTGTCTCCTGGAATAGTTGTCTGTACTCCTACCAGAATCACACCACGAAGTATTATCTGGGCTCAAAGTTGGACTGATAACTGATGACAGAATTCTTTCCCTCTGACTTAATGATAAATAAGCCCCAGTATCAATCAGTTACTTCTGGCACTTTGAGTGAAACGTACTTCCTCCCATTAGTGTCCATAATCTACTGTGTTTATGGGGTTGTTGGGGTCACCAGAGTCCCCTCAGCAAACGCTGGGTCATCCAGAACTGTTTTCAGTTCAGCTTGGCATAACCAGAACTTGTCATCAGCCAGCACTCTCTCTGCAAACACTTAAACCCATGAGTTGTACGAACTGGCAGAACATAAGTGCTCATTGTGAAATAATAAACCATACAAGTGTCATTTGCTTGTGATCACAAACGGCTAAGCAAGAAAATGGACAAGTGTCACTAACGGGTGCTGAGTATCCCACGAGGACCCCACCCTGCATGGGTGCCACTTGTACAAGTGGTTCATTGCTACAATTCGTGTGGAAAGGAAACCTACCTCTCTACTCCTGTCCAGTTCATGGATAATGTGTAATGGGTAACCACAGAATATCTTCAGTGCCTTGCTTTTCTAGAATTATGCTTTCCATGTTTCTGCTCATAAGCTCATGGCCAGTACAACTGGAACTTGCATGTTGGCCAGAAGCGGACCACAGTCCTTAGCTGATAGTCACCAGCGTCCTTTTATGGGTGTGAACAGCAAAATCATTCTTTGGTTGTTTAAGCTGAGAGTTGCATATTGGTACATGGCCTGAATAAATTTCCCATGTAGCCTGAATAGAGTTAAAAGTTTAAGGGTTGGGGAGGATAAAGAGAAGGAGAATAAAGAGAGGGAGAAGAAAGAAAGGGAGAAGAGGAGGAGGAGGGGAAAGAGGGAGAGGGAGGAGGGGGAGAAAGAAAAAGAAAAACAAGAACAAGAAGAAGGAGGAGAAGAGGAAGAGGGGAAGGGGGAAGAGGGGAGAAGAGGAGGAGGGGAAAGCAAAAGAAAAGAAAGAGGAGGGGGAAAAATAGAAGATATACAGAAGAGATAAATGAAAGAAGTGAGCACAGAAGCACAGCCCTGTATAAGAGACATAGCAAGCATATGCCAGTGATGTTTACTCTCGTGGTTCCAAATTCCTAGGGCCCCACATTCCTCCCATCCTCAATTTCTATCAGATACGTCTTTTCAGTAACAATGAATTTCAATTTTTACTTAATAGATTTTGACTGAATTGGGGAAAAAAATGTGTTCTAAGTAATGCTGTGAACGCTAGTCTGTAGAGACTGTGGTTTGATGGACAGATAAATCGGGCATTTTTTTTTTTTTTTTACCTCATCCTCAGAAGCAAGGTTCTCCCTGGGACATATGTAAATCCTGGGTGATGGTGAGGTTTTGTGATAAGTGGGGAGTAGCAGGGATACTGCCCTGTGCTCACCAAGTGCTTTTCTTCTCAAAATACATTCCCCAGCCTCCCTGGAAGTTAATAGGGGACCGTGTGACTATTCTGGCCAAAGGAACTCATCTGGATGTGAGTGTGCCACATTAGACCTAGTGGACCCTACACCTGCCCCTTATGTGATTCACTATAATCTGTCCTTCCCAATGTTAGGGTCCTTGGAGGCCATATGCTGTAGAAGAAAGAAAATAGGACTTTCCTGCATCCTTGAGCCATTGCTTAAAAGGGAGCTGACAAAAACTTCCACAAAGGAATTTGCTTGAGCAAAAAGAGATCTGATTGTGTGAGGCCAGAGAGGTTGTTGGAACTATTTGTTACAGCAGCTAGCATTACTAATAGTGACTGATACAAAGGATGAAATGGTTACAGGTTTTCTGTGTGTTTAAAGATGTTACAAACATAGAATAAATAGAACTGCATATGTAGAGTAGGGCAAGACGGCAGACCTATTCCACCTCCTGGAGGGATCTTGCACAACTCTGTAAGCCAGGAATTCCAGAATTCCATCATCTCCTGGCCTTCTCATTCCATGCTTATTCTCTCCGTGGAAATAGGGTCAGCAATTAGAAACATGAAATGGTGCTTCTGTCTCCACGGCTGTACCCCATGAGAGATGTGAGGTTAAAAAATAAAAGGTCCAGTTTGAGCCTCGGTTATAGGAACTGACAGGGACCCTCTTCAGTGTATGTTTGATTCCACTTGAAGTGTTGACATGAACCTTCCATGAGCCTAAAAAAGCGCACTCTTCCCTATGCTGGTTTATTTATTGCCAAGGTCCCTTTACTAAGGTATAGGAAGTGCAATTATCCTATAGTAGCACCATTGGCTGTAATGACAACTTTATTCCTGGACCCAAATCAGCTGTGAAGCAAATAATGTATTATCGTCATATTAGGACACATGTTAAAATGTGTGTTAAGCTGTGATTCCATCAGACAAGCTGATGTGGCTTAAAATACATGTGATGGCAACACAAGAAAAGATTTTATATTGCAATATGATGCATTTATAAAAATACACAGAAGTCTCGTGTAGCAGTGACCGCCTCTGTCCAACATCACCTCCCTGGACTTAGAAGCCTTCTGTATTTAACAAATGTGCCAATGGATCATGAATGAATATTATTCTTTTTAGAGACTCCTAAAATTCTGAAATGGAAATATCTTGCTCCAGGATTTTTCCACGAGAACATAGAGTCTTTTTATCTCTTGTACGGAGGTTGGCAGAGCTGGAATCGACAGACACTCAAGCGTGGGGTATGAAAAAAAATTGGACCACCGCAGGGGGCCAGCCAACTTCTCCTTGTCTTATTTAAGTAATGCAGTTTCCTTTTTGCAAAATCTTAGAGGTTTAAATTTTCTTTCTTTCCCCTTAGACAACAGCATGATTATGATTAGAAGTCTTAGATGTTTACTTTAAATTTCTTTGCAATAATTTCGAATGGTATTTTCGTTTTACGAAGGAATAATCTGCCCTGATCACAGCACCCTGTGGGATTTGCAGTGAAGGACCCTATCGTCTCATCTCACCTAATGAAGATTGAATGACTGCAGTAAATAGTTAATATGTTAGCAGTGCCCTCTTCCTCACCATGGCTTGAAAGATCCACAAGATTGATGTCTGCAGAACTTCGGCCCCTACTGCCTTGCACCACTAAAAAATGGCAGTCATTTTTCTCTTATTAACTGAATGTCAGTTTGTTAAACAAGAATCATTCTGGTTATCAGAATTCATTAATATTAATACAGTATAAAGCAACAGAAACAGCTGGGTGAGGATTTGGTGTAACCTCACCATCAGAGTTGAAATCTCCTCATGTTCACTTGCTCAAGTTGGTGACGGGAAAAAAAAAAAAAAAGCACATAATTGGTACAAATGAACAGATTTCCTGTTTCCACAGTTTCTTAGAAAGATATGAGTGACAGTTCTGAATGTAACGATACGCATCTGAACATTTGGAAGGGTTGAAAACGGAAGCAATTTTCTCCTCTCTTCTTGTTATTACAATCAAATTACTTAAGTAGTTCAGATAAGGTGTAATTCAGGGTTTAGAGTTCCTCAAATAATCACATCAATTTCCCAAATTTATGGGACTGCAAAGAGAATCCCAAAACCTTGAGAAAAAACCATTTGTGCATTCTTACAGAAACTGAACTGGTGACCAGATGTGCATGTTTGATGGGTCAGTGTTAATAACTATATATATCACTCTTTTGTGCTAGGCACATAAACATTTACGTGTGAGCTTCCTGTAGAACTATGCCGTGGGCACCCGTGTGCCGATGGATGTGCATCCATGTGTACGAATGTTTGTGTACAAACCTGGGGAAGAAGCAATGCTTTAGAAATTATAGACATTAAATCACCACCCGGGGCACCTGGGTGGCTCTGGCGGTTAAGCGTCCGACTTCAGCTCAGGTCATGATCTCAGGGCTTGTGGGTTCGAGTCCCGCATCGGGCTCTGTGCTGATGGCTCAGAGCCTGGAGCCTGCTTTGGATTCTGTGTCTCCCTCTCTCTCTCTCTCCCTCTCTCTCTCAAAAATAAGTATATATTTTTTTAAAAATCACCAGTCATGGGGCGCCTGGGTGGCGCAGTCGGTTAAGCGTCCGACTTCAGCCAGGTCACGATCTCACGGTCCGTGAGTTCGAGCCCCGCATCGGGCTCTGGGCTGATGGCTCAGAGCCTGGAGCCTGTTTCCAATTCTGTGTCTCCCTCTCTCTCTGCCCCTCCCCCGTTCATGCTCTGTCTCTCTCTGTCCCAAAAATAAATAAACGTTGAAAAAAAAAATTTAAAAAAAATCACCAGTCAAATGCTTTCCTTTCATCTCAAGGACAAAGCAAGCATCTAAGTAGTTAACTCAAAGACAATTTCCTTTCTAGTGTGATTCTTTCTTACAGATATCCTAGGACACCACCCAGAGATGAATAGACCTCAATTTGGAAGGAAAGATCAACAACTGTCCATGGGAGTACACAGCCCATGAGGCAGGAGTTTGATCTGGAGATGCTCTCCCGGTTCTGTGTCTCTGGAATGTCAGATCATCTCTCCACAGAGAATAAAACGGCCCCTGTGTCAGTCATCCAACGAAGTAGAGATTATAATCCACTTATCTGCACAGTGTCTTCAGTTTAGCCCACTATCCTTTTCCAGGAACTTAATTCTGAGTAAAGAGCTTTTCATGCAAAATCACGTTGACAAATAGTTCTCATTAGTATATATTTGTTCATGTTCTTGTGGTTGTTTTCACAGTAAGGTTTTGGAATAAAAGGCATCCATGGTTAGCTCACGAGCCTATACAAATAGATGGAAATAAAGCACCATCGTGGCCTGGAGCGTCTGAAGAAGGATTTGCAAAAGCGCCTGTCATGTGTACAGCTCACAAATGAAATACTCTGTCTTCTCCTGGTGAACTTTGGCCCGTTTTCTCCTTGGATGTCTTGTTAGAGTGAATCTGGACATGATTTGCAACAAATACTCTTGATTTACTTTTCAAACTCCAGAGTGTTTCATGTGGAGGTTTCTCACATGGCACACATATACGCAAATATCTGTGTGTCTTTTTATGTGTATACACTACATATATCAATAAGTACATGTGCAGATAGATAGTTGGTAAGAAACATACATCATAGTACACTTTCAATGTCATTTTTGGCAAATGCATGTTATTGGGGTGTATGTGACGGGGATATTTCCGTGTCTGAGCATGCGCTCACAGCAGGGTTTTATTGATATGGGTATACACTAACAGTATAATTTGACAGGTTTGATATAAAAGTGCTTTGGTTTTGGGGGGTCTTTTCTTTGGCTGGGGGTGAGGGGACATGGCAATTGTGGGAGGTGCTTAGGGAAGTCCACAAGAGACAAAGATGTACACAAGGTGAAATTAGAATCCTGTTCTTTTTAGCCATGAAAATGTAAACTACACTAAATTAAATTACAACCAAGTAGCCCAAAGCTGTACATTAGCTCTTTGTCAACTCATAGTGTATGTGACACCTTGTCCTTTGCCCTTCTTTGCCTCTGGCCAATTCATTTACTCTTCTTTTCCTCCTTTATTCCATGATGAGAGTCTACTAATTCTGTACTCACTCCTTTATATGTGTACAAACATCCAAATTCCTATGTATATTCATATGGGGCATATTTCCAATATAGATTTTAAATTTAAAAAAGGTGATTCAGAAGAATATTTTTACAGCCGCATTTGTGAATTCTTAGGAATTTCTTAGGGAAATTGAATTGGTGAGCAAATGTACATTTTTATGGGACAGTATCAGTGTGTGTGTGTGTGTATATATATATATATATATATATCACGTTCTGTTTAAACACACATATACATAAATATGATTTCTTTTTTATTATAATGTTGCAACTATTCACAACACGTGAAATCATGCATTGTTTTTGGTATATACTTTTCTGGAATGCCGACTCAAAATTTAATTTTTAAATTTAAGAAATACAATTTTGATGGGGCACCTGGGTGGCTCAGTCAGTTGAGCATCCAACGCTTGATTTCAGCTCAGGTCATGATCCTAGGTTTGTGGGTTGAGCCCTATGTTGGGCTCCATCCTGACTGTGGAGCCTGCTTGGGACTCTCACTCTGTCCCTCTGCCCCTCCCCTGCTCTCGCACAGACACAAATATATATATATATATATTTTTAGATAATTTTTTTAAATAAAAAAATATATATATACATACATACATATATGAAAGGAGCATTAAGTAGGATCAACATTGTTTATTTTCTTGACTCCAAAATAGCATGTTTGTAAGCTCTGCTTGGTGACCAAAGCAAATACTTTGCAATTTTACTTGGGGTCATTGTTTAAAGTCCATGAGATTTAGATATACCATGACTTAACCAGTAAGAGCCAGAGTGAAAACACAGCTAAAGGCTGTCCTGTCTTTGTTGAGAAAGCAGCTAATCGGTTGTGATTCCAATTAAGTCGCCTCTGGTGCTCAGCTGAATTCTTTCTTGTTGGAGAACATAGGTAATAAAAACTTGTAACATTACAGCTTACACAGATATCGAAGATGCGCGTTTGTACAAAGTTGTTTAGTAGACCAAGAACTGACACTCAAAGGAGATAAACAGCGGGCAGATTACTTAATTAGGGAGTCACTGGAAAATAACCAAAATTATCAGTTTTGTTCTATGCTCTTCTCATGTGGCTTTGACACAGTTAGGACTGGGTTGTCAATGATAAATAATACTAATAATAATAATAATAATAATAATAATAATAAAACAACTCCCACTCAGGAATTGCTTACTGGGTCAAGTTTTCTCCACTGCTTAACATATTTTATTTACATTTAACAATTCTGTGAGACAGATAGGATTATTGCCTTTTTAAAAATTTTTTAAACATTTTGCAGAGACAAAGACAGAGTGTGAGAGGGGGAAGGGCAGAGAGAGGGAGGGACACAGAATCTGAAGCAAGCTCCAGGTTATGAGCCATCAGCACAGAGCCCAACACGGGGCTCGAACTCAAGAACCATGAGACCATGACCTGAGCTGAGGTCGGATGCTTAACTGAGTGAGCCACCCAGGCACCCCTCAATGGTGTCTTTTGATGGCATAACTATCAGTTATATTATGGTCAATGTATCTGACTTTCCTTTATGGTTTTTTTTTAAAACGACATTTCTTTTTTTAACGTTTTTATTTATTTATTTTTTTTGGGACAGAGAGAGACAGAGCATGAACGGGGGAGGGGCAGAGAGAGAGGGAGACACAGAATTGGAAACAGGCTCCAGGCTCCGAGCCATCAGCCCAGAGCCCGACACGGGGCTCGAACTCACGGACCGCGAGATCGTGACCTGGCTGAAGTCGGACGCTTAACCGACTGCGCCACCCAGGCGCCCCGCCTTTATGGTTTTTTAAAGCACACCTTAAGAAACCTTTCCCAACACAAGATCACAAAGGTACTTTAGTATGTGAACTTCTAATTTTATTGTTTGAAATTTAGGCCTACAATCTGTGTGAAATAAAATTTGTATATGGTGTGAGGTACAGATAGATCCTCCTCCCTACATAGTTACCTACTTGAGAGAAATACTATTTAAAAAAAAAAAAACAATGTCTATGTTATTTATTTTTTTCAGAGAGAAAGTGTACACGCATGCAAGAGAGAGAGGGGGGCTCAATCCCACAACCCTGGGAACATGACCTGAGCTGAAATCGAGAGTCAGACACTCAACTGACTAAGCCATGCAGGTGACCCAGAAAGACAGAGAAATACTATATACTGAAAAGATTGCTAGTGCATGTCAAGGTTTTGTATCAAAATACAAATATCTTTATGAGTGGATATATGTAATGTCTCTACTCTGTTCTATTAGTTTATTTAGTGTAATACCACACTGTCCAAGCCATTATACTTACATAATAAAGCTTAATATCTGAAAATGTAAGCCTCTCCCCCATCCAAGTGTTATCCCTTCAGAATATCTGAGCTGTCCTTGATCTTTTACATTTCCATATGCGTTATAGAATCTGCTTGTGGATTTCTACACACTAGGGTTTTGACTGGGGTCGTAGTTAAGCTACAGGTCATCCTACCAAGGTTTGATATTGTAACAGTATTATTAACGCAATTTTAAATATTCTCTTTTGCAAATGGATTTTCTAATCTTCAGTTCCTATCTATATACATTTATGCATTGATTTCCAGATATCCAAGTGACTGATTAACCAAATATTTCCAATTTCTCAGTTTTAGTTAACGTGAATGATTTGTTTTCTTTAAAAAAACAATTTGTGGGGCGCCTGGGTGGCACAGTCGGTTAAGCGTCTGACTTCAGCCAGGTCACGATCTCGCGGTCCGGGAGTTCGAGCCCCGCGGCAGGCTCTGGGCTGATGGCTCAGAGCCTGGAGCCTGTTTCTGATTCTGTGTCTCCCTCTCTCTCTGCCCCTCCACCGTTCATGCTCTGTCTCTCTCTGTCCCAAAAATAAATAAACGTTGAAAAAAAAATTTATAAAAAAACAATTTGTATGGGGCGCCTGGGTGGCTCAGTCAGTTAAGCGTCTGACTTCAGCTCAGGTCACGATCTCGCAGTCCGTGAGTTCAAGCCCCGCATCAGGCTCTGGGCTGATGGTCAGAGCCTGGAGCCTGCTTCCAATTCTTTGTCTCCGTCTCTCCCTGCCCCTCCCCCGTTCATGCTCTGTCTCTGTCTCAAAAATAAATAAACGTTAAAAAATAATTTGTTTAACATTTATTTTTGAGAGAGACAGAGCGCGAGCAGGAGAGAGCCAGAGAGAGGAGGAGACACAGAATCCAAAGCAGGCTCCAGGCTCTGAGTTGTCAGCACACAGCCCAATGTGGGGCTTGAACTCACAAACTGTGAGATCACGACCTGAGCTGAAGTCAGATAATTAACCGATTGAGCCACCCAAGCACCCCGATTTATGTTGATTGCTGTATTTAACTAATCTTGCACTTGGGCAATGGTGCAAACTTTGATTTTTTTAAATCAGTTTGTGAATATTTTGTTTAGGATTTTGGATCTGGGTTTATAAATGGTATTTGCTGGTCACTTGAGAGGCTACATTTCTAACAAGGTGCTGGGAGACCACACTATTGTTTCTTTCACCGACTAGATTGAAGGCAAAGAAACCTGGTGCTGCCATTCACCAAAGACTGGGTTTTCTGTTGTGACACCTTCTTCAAGGTTGCAAAAAACTCAGCATGTGTGAATGCCCTGATGGCTTGCTATCATGACCCCATGTGCACCTGCTTCAATGGGGAGAAGATGGGGATATAACCTACACCCCCAGGTATCACAGGTGAATTGTGATGATGGCTTATGTCAGCAAAACTTGCCCTCAGCCTGCCTCATTCAGATCAGTCAGTTCATAGTTTGAGTCTGCTCTGTGGAGCTTTGACTCTTATAAACTATGCCCTCTTTGTGAAGGTTGCTTCAGTCGTAAGCAACAGAAACTTGCTGTTGATAGCTTAGGCACAAAAGCGACACCCATGCAAAGGATACTGGTGTGTTTCACCCACTGTCAAAGAATGTGTCTACAACAGAGTTGACCCAGATAGCTCTGGAGGGTTCCGAGTGGGAGTGGTTGTACTTCATTATTAGAAAGCTTTCTGGAGGTGCACATCATTTCAGATGCCCACTCATGGACCAGTCATCTGACGCCATGCCTTGGTCTCTTACTAGAAAGTTATGGACACACATTCTGAGATGGATACACATCTAGAGATGAAAAGGGGTGGATGCAAAGCCATTTCTAGAAGATGTGATCAGTACTGGAGCCCATAAAAAAGTGTGAATCCAAGAGAAAAGCAAAGTGTTGAGAAAGGCAAATCATATCCTAATTCATTCCAGGTGGGATATTAAGAAATAGAAGGGTGCCTGGATAGCTCGGTTGGTTACGTGTCTGACTCTTGGTCTTGGCTCAGGTCATGATCTGTTTATGGGTTTGAGCCTCATATCAGGTTCTGTGCTGATAGCATGGAGCCTGCTTGGGATTCTCTCTCCCCCTTTCTCTCTGTCCCCCCCCCCCCACCGGCTTGTGCTTTATCACTCCATCTATATAAACTTTTTTTTTTTTTTTTTTTTTTTTTTTTTTGGGACAGAGAGAGACAGAGCATGAACGGGGGAGGGGCAGAGAGAGAGGGAGACACAGAATCGGAAACAGGCTCCAGGCTCTGAGCCATCAGCCCAGAGCCTGATGCGGGGCTCGAACTCACAGAGCGCGAGATCGTGACCTGGCTGAAGTCGGACGCTTAACCGACTGCGCCACCCAGGCGCCCCTAAACTTTTTTAAAAAAGAGAAGAGATGCCATATATTGCCAATGTCCTATTTATCTCTTTTGGTCTGTTTAGTGGTTGATTTCTACGCACATGCACACAGCACGCACACACACAGAAACCCAGGGCTATTCCCAGGCTGCATATACAGAGACATTGACTGTGGTCATAATGGGAGGAATTTGGACTGGTGAAATGCAAGGTTTACTGCTGGCCATTCCGTTGAGTGACAAACATCCCCAAAGGGGAGACGTAATGGTGTGGATCATCCTCACCTAATTATGAGAGCCAAGCAGTAAAATGTTGTCTTCACTGTGCATAAAACATAACACTGCAATCTGCCTACCTCATCCACAAGAGGAGAGCAAACAGTCACGGAGACCGCAAAGATGTGCCATTTGCAGACATCCCTGTGGCTCTAGGAGTAGAGGCTTATTTTTCAGGAGCGCTATCTGTGATGTTGGGAGCTGGTTTCCTTATTCTAGCCACGAGGGCACGTGGCCCTGGCAGGTGAAGGAGGAAAGAAGATTGAGCTGTTGTCACCATAAGTCTTGTAAAGGCGACAAGGAAGCCGTGACTATCATTTTCACAGATAAACAGATGACCCTCTTTATTTTCACTATGTATTTTAAGCCACAATCTTGTGTGTAAAAGTCATGAATCCACACACTGGCCCAGGGTCAGACTATTTCAATATATGTCTTAATATGTTTCCATCAATAGGCATACTATTGTGACATCCCGAAATCGGTTTCTAATATCTAAACCCAGATAAGACTGTGTAGTGTTTTGCTTTTCTCTCCCCAATGAGGTAATGTACTCTGAAAATTTAGCTCTTTACAAGGATTTATGCAAAGTGAAATTCTTTGTGCCCCAAACAATATCATATATCCTATCCTACACAATGTGCAGAAAGATACAGTGAGCTCATCTAATTGATATGTGAAACACTCTCCCCATCTGTATCTATTTGTTACACAGAATCTTTCACAATTCATGCAAAAATCAAATTTCCATAGTAACAATATTTTTTTAAAATGCACTGACCCATCAAGTTGCAAGTTCTCAGTCATAATCTGGCAGCTGTCCTTAGGGGAGCTAAAAATAAATACTGAGTTTATGGAAAGCAACTCCGTAAAAGTATATTCCATTTTTACAAACATGTTTTTGAAGTAGACGTTTCGATAATATCCTTGTTATCAAACTGCTTAACGTTTCTCATGTATTTGGTGCTGAGTAGTTTTAGTATATCAAAAATTCTCTAAATTTTAGAGATTTTGTTGCTCTAGTTCCAATGTTGGTCAACATACATTTCCATTTTCTGTAGTTGGTAGGGTCCATTTCAGAGAAATCATGATGTCATTGTCACTGGAACTGCCTGTTCTATAAGCTAGGGACTGAAAAATCAAACTCTGTCATCCTAGGTCTACCATTGGATAGACCATCTATTTTAGTCCAGGAAGCCTTCAGATAGCACTGACACCCAGATGTTCCTGAATGGATGGTTACACTCCATGGAGGTATCACCTCAGTTAGGAAAAACTCCTCCATGCCCCTGGCACACGGGCCTAAAGTCACCCAGGCAAGACTCTCACACAGCATCAGAGGTCTGTTGGAGTTTCCTGGACACCTAAAACCTCCCAGATAAGAGCTTTACATTTGCAGATGGCGTGTATTTGAATGGTCACACAGAGGCTCTCTGGTAGGTAGAGGTCAGAGATGTCCCTAAATATCCTAATGTGTACACGACAGCCCCACGCCACACTAAAGAGGTATGTGAGATCAGAGAAAAATGTAGGACACGGGAGCGGGACTGGAAGTGGAATAGATTGTGCCTCTAAGGGAGGAAGCCCCCATAAGATCTCAATAGTATGAGGCACAGAGAGCCTCCAAGGTTGGCAAACACATCTGCATGGGGGTGGTGGTCACACATTCCCAACCCCATGGGGTCAGAAGCCCCAGTGCCCCCGACTCTCCCAAACTTCGCCCTGTGCATCTCTTCATCTGGCTGTTCATCTGTATTCTTTAGCAGCCCGTTTAATAAACTGGTAAACAGGAATGTCTCTCCGAGTTCTAGGAGCTGCTCTGGCAGACTAGTCAAATGTGAGGAAGAGAGCTTCAGACTTGTACCAAGCTGGAGAGAAGTTGTGGGCAGTCTGGGGACCTGCTATTTGAAACCAATGTCTGCAACTGGGGCCTGGTAGTCTTGTGGGGCTGAGCCTTATCCTGTGGGGCTTGATAACACCTCCGTGTACATGGTGTCAGAGTTCAGTTCAACGTAGGGCAACCAGCCGGTGTTTGAGGAGTGAAAGAGACACACAAGGAGAAAGACACGCTGTTGGGAGTGGGGCAAATTGGAGGGGTTTCTAATTCAAGTAGATCTCAAGCCCCAAATATCAGCAGTGCCAAGGTTGAGAAAGGGGGTTCCAATGCCAAGAGCAGAAACTCGGCTTCTTCTCCACCTTGCTCTATTCTACAAGACCGCGTGTCTTCATTCTAGCCTCTTGATTAAAAACATGGCCTTTCAGGGGAACCTGGGTGGCTCAGTCAGTTAAGCATCTGGCTTCTCAGGTCATGAGAAGACCTGACCATCTCAGGTCATGGTCTCACGGTTTGTGGGTTCTAGCCCTGCGTCGGGCTCTGGGCTGACTGCTTGGAGCCTGGATCCTGCTTTGGATTCTGTCTCTCTCTCAACTAAATAAACATTAAAAAAAAAAATTAAACAAAACACAGCCTTTCCACTGGGGACCCTGCCATCTCCCATGTCACCTTTGATGCACTTGCTAAATTACCATCTATTTTTTATAAGGATTTATCACCTCTTCCTATTTTACATGACTTCGAGCTTCCCACATTCAAACCTTGTTCTCTTGCCTGGTTCCGGGGAAATTTTAAATTCTTACAAATTGTCATCCCTATCAACTTAGTATTTAAACTATTACCATGTATTCCGAAAATCTTTCTCTGCTACTCACAACAAAACCCTTCAGTAACTGTTTACACAATTCTTTCAATATAAACTCCACTCTATAAAAGTTTCAAAGGAGGAAAGACTGTACAAGCCAGAATATCAGTAGTAGGGTACTTAAAATAGTGACACCAATCATTTTATTGTTTTACATAAAGCATATATATGCTTCTCTAGGTTTTATCAAAATCTCATTACAAATATCTGATATTCTGTAATGAATTATCACTCTTTCAATTCCTGTTCTCTTAAGCAACATTTCCCATCTGGATGCCACAAAGTTCCCTATTTAATCTCAAACTCAGCTCATGTGAACTATGCTAATAGTGTTTTTTGTTAATATATTGTAGTAATGATCTGTGTCACAAGTACATTGTTTACAATACGCTTACAGGATCCAATGGCCACTTGTATTAACGTAGACTGGCTTTAAAAAACCCAGCAAGAATTGCATAACACCATTTGCTGGCTCTATTGGTAGCATAATCCATAATGTGACCTCATATTTCACCAAATCATTAGTGGTATGGTTGTTCAGATGTTATGTGTCTGCAATTACATTAAATCTAAAAACTTCCCCCAAAATGAGCTTAGTCGTTGTGTAACTTGGTTTTGTTCCTTGAGTAAACCTGTGAAACACTAATTACATCCTGTTCTCTGTTGTTCTTTCTAAACGATCAGAGGAAACCAGGTCTGGCAACTTAGACAATTGCAACATAAAACCACTCATGAACACTCTTCAGTTAATTGTAAACTAGAGAACTCAGACCAAGCTCTTTGTTCAAAGGAAGTGGCAAAGCTAGACAAAATAATGTTTTTAAAAGTGTTGCGGTGGTTATTGGGCCAGTATCTGGGGCATTTAGTGTAGATTTTCTTCTAGGGTTGTCTCCCAATACTTGCAGAAGTTGAGAAAACTTTTCAATAGCCTCATTGATTTAAAGCGGAAAAACTGAGCGCAATGCCCACAAGCATCAATAAAGCTCCCATGCTTCTTGGTTTGAGACTCCTAAATGCTGTATTTTAGGAGTAAGTGTAGTCTACTCCAAATCTGGCTGACACCAGAACTAAGCCCCAGTGAATCCTATGTAATACATCATCATAATCTGGGATTAGCAGTGCTAACTAGCTACCTAGTGGCAGCATATGCAAATTATTTTCTGGATGAAGATAAAAATCATTTGAGACCTAAGATTATTCATATTTTGTCATGGATGATGTCTGGCAGTGAATTAGAAATGACTAGGTACTTAGAGAAACCCACATCACTCAAACCAAGAAAAAAAATAGGGACGCCTGGATGGCTTAGTCAGTTAAGCGTCTGACTTCGGCTCAGGCCATGATCTCGGGGTTTGTGAGTTCGAGCCCTGCGTCTGGCTCTGTGCTGACAGCTCAGAGCCTGGAGCTGCTTCGGATGCCGTGTCTCCCTCTCTCTCCAACCCTCCCTTGCTCACACTCTCTCAAAAATAAACATTAAAAATTTAAAAAATAAATACAATAGAGCCATAAGGATCTACTCCTTTCTGTAATTAATAGGAACATCAAAAACAAGGTTTTCATGTACAGAAGTTTTGAAAACCACAGAGGCAAAGTCGGCCAAATTAACATATGCAGTATATTGCATTTGAAAAAAATGGAGACTATGCGTTCATCTCAAGAATATGCGGAATTCTTACAAAATTTTTCATGTTTTGGCTATACAGCAAATGTCAACAAACTTAGAACAACTGCAGAATATATGTACCATAGGCCAATTCCCAGCCATCAACGGTCAAATACAATGAGAAAACCAGTACGCTTGAAAAATAGGAAAGCATATTCTTAAATGCTACGTATTGAAAACAAGTCAGAGTATCTTAACTAGATGGTGAAAATGTTCTATCTTCCTAGGATAGAGACTTAGATCAGTGCACAACCACTTTTTTGTGGTTACATGCGGATATGTGTAATTTTGGCTAAAACTTTCCCTCTGTTTCTGCATGAAAGACATCCAACACTCTGAGTTGAGAACAACACTGGTAGCCTTTTGTCAATATTTCCATGCAACCCTTTGGAAACATGTGCCGAGACCATCAAAAAGAATGAAAGACGTTGACATCGAAATATAAAACTGTCACTACTTACAGAGGTAGTTGTGTATGTAAAAAATCCAAAATATTTTACACAAGAATGGTAAGAATAAATAAGTTTACTGGTGTTGCTCAATACAACGCAGATGTATAGGTTTTTATTAATTTTAACTATACACCAACAAAATACAAAATATATGGTATCCATATATCACAGAATTGAACATGTACCTATAATTCTAATAAAAGATGTGCAAGATTCCATGATCTCTACAAAGATTCATACAATATTAAGGTAAATAAGAATATAGAAATAATGTATGCAGTGTGCCTGGATTATAAAACACAATACAATAAAAATATCAATGTTCCTTCAAGTCGATGTATGGATTAAATATAACTGTATATCCCATACTAGCTGGAGATGCTAAAATTTGTGTGAATATCCAAGTGATCAGGAAAAAGAATATATTGGAGCACCTGGGTGGCTCAGTCAGTTAAGCATCTGACTTCGGCTCAGGTCATGATCTCACACTTTGTGAGTTCCAGCCCCGCGTCAGGTTCTGTGCTGACAGCTCGTAGCCTGGAGCCTGCTTTGGATTCTGTGTCTCCCTCTCTCTCTGCCCCTCCCCTGCTCATGCTTTGTTTCTGTCTCAAAAATAAAACATTTAAAAAATTAAAAAAAAAAAAAGAAGAGGAATATATTCTTGAAGGAGAAGAAAAAAAGGGTGGTAAGCCTACCCTTCCTTACTGTACCACTTGAATGTGCTATAAAAAGGCAATCCACTATTGGCAAAAGAGATTAAGCAGATCAATGGAATGACCGAGTTTCAAACAGACACACAAAGGTTTCTGATCAAAGTGAAGTGGCAGAGCCCTGGAAGAAAACAATGGTGTTTTTGAGACATAGCGCTGGTTCAAGCGCTGGTTCAAGCGCTGAAGAGAAGGAAATGTATCTAGGCCTACACACCACACTAGACACATGAACTCCTCGTTGATTCCGGCTCTGGATGTGCACACTCTATAGCTCGTCCAGCGTACAACATGAGAAAATAACTTTCTTGAGATCTGCATAAGGAAGAAGTGGTTCAAGAGGACTCAACTAGCACTGACCATAAAGGGAAAGACTAATACATGAAATTGAATGACAGCTACAAATTTCTATTCATCAAGAGTCATCATTAAGAAGATGAACCACGAAACCACATAGTGGAGAGCGAGAGGTAGATGATAGATAAAAGACTGGTAAATCAGTAGACAGGTACGTATAGACTTCTAGTACAACGGAAAGACTATTGTCTTTATCGCGGGCTGTCCAGTTGCCCCAAAAGTTTGCTTCTTCATAAGGTTCAAAGCAGTGATGCATTTTTCGAGCGTATGCATCATGAATGAGCAAGACAAGCGGTTGTGAACATTTTAAAGCATATTACAGACACAGCGTATCACAGAATAGGGCAAAGATCACGCTCAGTTATTTGTACTAAAAAAGGCAAAGGGTCACGTCATCCACTGCCTCCCTCAAAAAGTGAACACTTCCCAGAACTGCAACGTCTCCTCCGTGCAACTTCCCACATAATCTTGGGCAATTCGTTCCTTGTGCCCAGTATTATATTTGTGAGAATAGTGCAGGTTGGTGAACGCGTTTTCATGGCGGAGCTGTATTACATACAACACAATTTATTAATCCATTTTACTGTGGATGGACCGCTCTCCCATTTTGGAGTGGTCACAGGTAACACTGCAACGTTTTTTGTTTTTGTTTTTTTTTTAACCTCTCTACAGGTACACGTATGTGAGCATTTTGGGAGGGGTGTATACATAACCACAGAATTTCTAGATCACATGATGTGGTAGGTGGCATTACCACCCTGAAAGACATCCGTGTCCTAATTCCAAAAACCTGTGGATATGTTCCCTTACGTCTTCTTGGTCGCCCTGTCTTCCTCTTATACGGGCGCTCTGATTACATGGGACACTTCCAGGTAACTCCAGATTCAAGATGGAAAAAGAAAACGCAAAGGTTTAAAGCAGCCTTTAAAATGTCTGTTCCAACCTATTTGCAAATAACTGTCGAAAGCACTTGTAGCCTACTTATCCATCACTGGGCTAATTAAGGGAAATCGTCCACCGTTGTTTTTTTTTTGATCCAGGTTTTATGAGCCCCGAGTCTAACAAAAATAAGTGTGACAGGCATTAACCTTCTAACAGGAGTTGATGTCCAAAGGGGCCATCATACGGTTCTCTGTAGAAAATAACTGTGCACCGAGCACACGGTCAGCATTCTTGATTCAAAGGACCTCAGCAGACAAGTGGGTATTTTCTTAAAGGTAGTTTGGGGAGAAGCACATGTGATCTTCCAACCAGATGGACGGATGTCCTGTGCAAACACACGAGTTCTAATGAAAACACACACTCTTAGCAATTGGTACAAGCATGAGCATTTCTAGCTTTATTTTCATTTTCTCAAACTGAAATCATCAGGGGGAAAAAATTACTGTTGTTTCAAAGGGCAGTTAATACAAATATCAAACTAAGTGTGGCATTCTCCAAAGAAAAAACTATAGAGATTTCTAATCTAAATGGCTTACCTCAATCACTTTCTTAGATTATCCTTAGATTTCTGACTAATTTATTAGACTTATCTGTTAGAAAGATTGACATCAAATGTAACTTTGTATCATTTCACTATAAAAATCTTCTATATGACATTCCTGTCATATTAAGGGTGAATATAAAAATCATTTAATACAGTTATAACTTTAACATATGAATATCCTAGTATTTAAACATCTCTGGAGATCTTCCTTTTAGTCTTGGTCATGTTCATCCAGGAAAATGACAAGTTCCCCTGGAGAAAGAAGGCTTAGGGGAAATTTTGAGTTTTGCCACATACCAATTCATTAATTCTAGGGTATTTCTTCAAGCATACCCTTTTCTCCATTAAAAAGTTCTTCATCTAGGGGAGCCTGGGTGGCTTAGTCAGTTAAGCATCCGACTTCAGCTCAGGTCATGACCTCACGGTTCATGGGTTCAAGCCCTGCATCTGGCTCTGTGCTGATAGCTCAGAGCCTGGAGCCTGCTTCAGATTCTGTGTCTCCCTCTCTCTCTGCCCCTCCCCTGCTTGTGCTCTCTCAAAAACAAACATAAAAAAAAATTTTAAATCTTAATATGTTCCGCATCTATGAATCGCCTGGAGTCTGGACACTGGGTGAAACGTTATGATTCCCCACTATATTGAATGTTGCTTTTGCCAAACAGATCTAGAAAATGTCTTGCTTTCTATGTCAAGCAGCATCTATCAGGCTACTGCATTTTGTGAGATCCAATGATCAATTAGCCATTGTTAGAGACTGAATTCCTACACGTTGTTACTTCTTCCGGGGGTATAGTTTCCTCAGCCCTGTAGACTCCACTCTCCCAGGACCCCTTTACTCACACTGAGATCAAGAACTGAGTATGGCTGTCATCTTAAAAAAAAAAAAAAAAAAAAAAAACACCTTAGGAAAATCTTAAAAGCAAAATCTGAAAAGATGAAACTGTCTTCAGTTAACAAAACTATGTCCCAGAACAAAATTCCAGAATATTTACTGAAATATCTATAATTTGGTGTGCCTGGGTGGCTCAGTCAGTTAAGCACCCAACTTCAGCTCAGGTCATGATCTTGTGGTTCATGAGTTCAAGCCCCGCATCAGGCTCTATGCTGATGGCTCAGAGCCTGGAACCTCCTTCAGGTTCTGTGTCTCCCTAAGTTGTGCTCAGTCTCAAAAATAAACATTAAAAAACAACTTTAATATTCATAACACTAACAAAAAACACTTGTCAAACTAGAAATCTATACCAAGCAAAAATATCTTTCAAAAAACAATGATGGGGCGCCTGGGTGGCGCAGTCGGTTAAGCGTCCGACTTCAGCCAGGTCACGATCTCGCGGTCCGTGAGTTCGAGCCCCGCGTCAGGCTCTGGGCTGATGGCTCAGAGCGTGGAGCCTGTTTCCGATTCTGTGTCTCCCTCTCTCTCTGCACCTCCCCCGTTCATGCTCTGTCTCTCTCTGTCCCCAAAATAAATAAACGTTGAAAAAAAAAAAAAAAAACAATGAAAACTTTTTTGTTTTGGACATACAAAAATCTGAAAGATTCATCACAAGCAGATCTGTAGTATAAGAAATTTCAGTTCAAAGTGAGATTATGCCAGATAGAACTATGGATCTAATCAAAGCAACTGAGAACTACAATGATAATATGTGGGTCAGTGTGCCAGATCTTTTTTATAATTTAATCTCTTTAGTAGATAACTGAATATGTAAAGAAAAGTTAAAACGCTGTGGTTTATAGCATATGTAAAATTATAATGCATGACAACATGGCACAGAGGGAATACAATTATTCCAAGTTTTTTTTTTTTTTTTTAAGTTTTTATCTATTTTTGAGAGATAGAGCACGTGAGTGGGGGTTTAAGGGAGAGAGAGAGGGAAAGAGAATCCCAAACATGCTGAGTGCAGAGCCCGGATGTGGGGCTCAAACCCATGAACTATGAGGTCATGACCTGAGCCGAAATTGAGTCAGACTTCAGTGGGTTAACTGACTGAGCCACCTAAGTGCCCTACCAACATTCTTTTATTATTCATGAGATAACATCGCCAGAAGGTAAATTGTAACAAGTTAAAGATTTACACTACAAAGAAGGTCATTTCATAATAAAGCGTTCAATTCGTGGAGGATATAACATTCTTAAAAATTTACATGTCTAATAGAACTTCAAAACACTAAATACTAGAAGTAAAAATTGAATTGCAATGAGTAAGAGATTTCATTTTCCCTCTTTAATAATTGATAAAATGAGAAAATCAGTAAGTATATGGAAGTAAATAAAAGATTGGGACAAATCCCATAGTCTTATTTTCATAAGAGCACCAATTTTTGAAACATGTTGATTCAGGTATAATGGAAATACACTAAATGGCACACAAAGTGCCTAACTGGATATTTTGATGTATATGGACAACCATGACAGCAAAACCCACATTTCCCTCCTTTTCTTGGTAATTTCTCCTATATGTCCCATCTACCACCACCCCCCCCCCCCCACACCTTGTCAAAGAGCCTTGATTCAAGGAGGCAATCAAGGAAAACTACAAAATATCCCACACTGTGTGACAGGAATGATGAACACACTAACATTCATTTGTGGGGATGCAGCTAAGGAAGTATTAGAGGAACATTGATAGCTCTATATACTTGGAGCAGAAAACAAGTGTATTGTTATCCACCCAAACTTCCATCTCAAGAAGGCAGTCCCCCCACCAAATTTTTTAATTTATAAAAGGAAAGAATAAAGAGAATAGAGGCAATTGACTATCCACTATCCATGGAGTCTTGGCAACGTGTGGCAAGGACAGGATGATGCATGTAGCAGCATGTGTGGTGGCTGCTGATAATGAAGTGGGAGAAGGAAGGCAAAAAAACCTGCCAGGATGCTACAACACATACATGCACACACTGTAAACTATGTGCATCCCAAATACAAAGTCCTATATTACTAAGTGACCAAAACATGATTCATGAAATGCATGAAAACAAACCACTTTCCCCTAAAGACTGCATAGAAAGGTTTTCAAAGTCACAAGGTAGGAAAACAAGGAAATTAACAAAGATAACCATATAAACCAGAAAGAAAGGGATTTTTGTCACATGAATTCCTCCGATTGGTTCTTGTTACTTCTAGATCAGCAATGGGTAGAGGTCATGGATTCTTATTTAGAATGGGGACTGAAAAAAAAATGTGTCCACTCCCCTCGTTTCCAAATCAATAGATTCTAACGTGCTAAGAAACACTTAGGATAACCTATAGTAATAGGAGGCACACTATTTTTCAGAGAAGTTTATAGTTAAAAAGTCATTTTTTAAAGAACCGTATTTAAATTCAGCACTGCAGTCTAGGTAATAGTCTTCTCCATAAAATATGTGAAGGTCATAAAGATGTTAACTTTTTTTTCCAATTCAAATTTATTCCTTGGAATGCCTAAATATTTTTTTAGAAGCTTAAGAATATTTACAAATAGGGGTGCCTGGGTGGCTCAGTTACGCATCCGACTTCAGCTCAGGTCATGATCTCCTGGCCCGTGAGTTTGAGCCCTGAGTTGGATTCTGTGCTGATAGCTCAGAGCCTGGAGCCTGCTTGCCATTCTCCCTCCCCCTTTCTACCCCTCCCCCACTCATTCTCCCCACCCCCTCTCTAATAAATAAATCAACTTAAAAAAAGAAAGAAAGAAAGGGGCACCTGAGTGGCTCAATTCGTTAAGCTCAGGTCATGATCTCATGGTCTGTGAGTTCAAGCCCTGTGTCTGGCTCTGTGCTGACAGCCCAGAACTTGGAGACTGCTTTGAATTCTGAGTCTCCCTCTCTCTCCACCTGTCCCCTGCTCACATGCTCTCTAACATTAAAAAAATATTTACAAGTAATCAATATATTTCAACTCTACATGCCAAGCAGAACATGGTCTCAAATTACTTCTATTACATGTTTTATATTTAACTATTAAAACAGCATTCACATACATTACTACCATAAGATCCTGAGCCCTCAGCAACATGCTTTGAAGATCGCCATAGAAAATACATTGATTTTCCATTTTTATCTCCTTTCACTTGTTATGTGCCCCGAATCTCTGGGCATTAAGCAATGCTATTTCATCTGGTTGTGTCATCTTTATGAAACCGAATTGTGCCGATTGACTTTGAGAAACCTGCTTTGTTCGTGGGCTGGGGCTGGCTGCGATTTGCTTCGGGATCTGGAAGCTTCTCATCCATTGCAGGGACAGGCTGGTGGCCATATCCACACATCTATCCCTGTCACAACAGATCTATTCACAGATGACTCTGAGCATGAAAAGCCCCACTACATATTTGTAACCCATTTTTTCAGGGCATTTCCAGTTTCACTGCAAAAGATTACTATCTACAGAGTCTATTCCCCAAAGCTGAACTTGCTTATCATTCCCCACATTATAGACAAGCTTCAATCTTCTTGGCCATTTTCCTTAAATGGAACATTTCGGAAGCCGAGATTTTGATGATAATAGTGGCTGGTAGGAAATAATGCAAAAAGAGCATTCAAATTCTACATATATATATAGAGAGAGAGAGAGAGAGAGAGGGGGGGAGAGAGAGAGAGAGAGAGGGAGAGAGAGAAACACTAAGGGGTATACTTTTCACCAAGTTTTATAGATTTTGAAATTTTTAATGAGAAGCCTACCTGATTAGGATAAAGAATTTCACTTCATACAGGTAGACATAATGAAAAGTTGAGCCACTCACTGGCAGACAACACAAAAACTATCTCATTCCGGCTCCCAGAGATAAATGCTATTTAAACATTCTCAGGACACCTGGCTGGCTCAGTCAACAGAGCATAGGACTCTTGATCTCGAGGTCAGGAGTTCAAACCACATGCTGGGCATAGAGATTACCAAAACATAAAAAAATAAGATTCTCATCTATCTCTGAGAAGATTTATACATGAGGAGACCTACATTCATGATAACTAGGTGAACTCTGCAGTGTGTAATGAGATACTAAGAAGATGGTCCTCCTTCGTCTGGGACTTTTGAGGTTGTAAAGTCGTGCTCACATCTTGCTTACCCCCTTTGCACCTGTCCTCTGGCATGGACCACCTCAGCCACAGAGACTCAAGAACACCCCCCCTAGATCCTGGGCCACCTGCACGCACAGTGGTACGTGCAATCATCCCCACTGCCTGGCCTGCACACTCCAGCCAGTGAAGATGCTAAGAACTCGGACAAGCACCTCCTATGCTCAGGGGAACCACCTTGCTGTCCTTAACCATCACCTTACCAGGTGGGAATTTCTACTCAGGCAGAAAACCAGGCTCGTGCCATGTAAGCCCTTCTTTTCTTAGACGCCCGCCACCTTGGGTGCCTGTTGGCCAATGTCAAAAAAGAGCTGGCTGGTAGAACTTGTCATTTTTATGGCTGTTTGGTGGACGAAGGGTCCCTCCATCATAGCTGGAAAGAGACATTCTAGCACACTCTGTCCATTCCATGTTAAAGGTGGTGAATGACAGGGAGTCTTCTGTTCCCAGAAATACCACGGATGCATTTTTTGTACAAACGCGCACATTTAAAACACCTATAATATTGCATACTCCATACGTTGAAATGCATACCTAGGAAGGCATAAATGTAAGGGAAATTCTTGAGGGTCAGAAAACCAGGACGTTTAGATCAGGTAAGTCACTACAGGGGACTTGCACCAAGGATCTCCTGCTCCTGCTATAGAATTTGCAACTTTTTAAAGTTTAAGTTTGCTCCTCACTTAAAACTTCTGGACCTGAAGTTAAGACCATGGTCTGAAGTTTCCCGGTCTTGGCATATGACTGATCTATTCTATTTCCATCTATTTTGATCACTTGTTTATCTGTATGGTTTACTCCATATAGAGTTTTGGGATTTACTTGTTTAGCAGGACTTTATTTTTAACTCAAGGTAAGATTCTTGTTCGTACAAATCATGAGTAGATCTTCTCAATGGCTCCTTGGTACCTGGGAAGTTTCCATTGTCTTGAGAAGGAATTACATAAGAATTTTCTTCATGAGAAATGCTGGCTACAGGCAGTTTTCTCACGTCGATCCATTTGCTAATGACTGAAATATGCTGTAATTTAGGAGGTAAATAGTTTCATGAAAATGTTCCCAAGGTCTCTTGTATTTGTGGGATTTGAAGCTCAAGAAAACACCAGCTTCTGTATTTAAGGACATCTTGAGGGGCATCTGGGGGGCTCAGTGGGCTAAGCATCCAACTTCAGCTCAGGTCATGATCTCAGTTTGTGGGTTCGAGCTCCGTGGTGGGCTCTGTGTTGACAGTGTGGAGGCTGCTAGAGATTCTGTCTTCCTCTCTCTCTGCCCCTCCCCTGCTCTCTCAAAAATAAACATGATTAAAACTGTTTTTCCCCAGACTTAGATATGTTGCAATTTCTATACCCCTCAACCACACCATGTTTAATTTCTCTAAGAGAATATAGAGTCTTGCACTTGATAAAAATCACTAGTTTTCTCCCCCCACCACAAGAATTGCAAGAAAGGGTGTGTATCTTCCTGTCAGATCTATTGCTAATTGTAGCCTAGAGGAGTTCTTTGTATTAACTACTTTGCCAGGGGAGACAGCCGTATGTTTTTCTATTGGTCATCAAAATTCCCTGCAAAGGCCACTTGGTTCTGTGTGGGAAACAAAAGAACAGATTTGTTGAGCGACGACACTAAAACCGTCTGCTAAGCTTTTGGGTGGAAACTGGTTTGTCCAAGAGCTTCTGAAGTCCAGCACAAGGGTCTTTAGAAAAGCCCCATCCATGCTGCTAGTGAACATTTCACCACCGTGCAAGGGATTCAATTCCTATCATTTCAGATCATTCCTACTGTGCATGAAGGAGCCACGACCAAGTTACTTTTGAGAGTCCAACAAATGGTTTTGTTCCTGGGACGAAGTCGGATATTTCCGTAACACATGCCCACATGCCGCGTAGAGAAGGCAGGTGGTATTGTTTGGAAACACATGAGAAAGTCGACAAGAGATTCAGCTGGAGAGGGTGATGGTCCCAGCCTTTTATATGCTGTGAGGGCAGATCACACAGGATGCTTTAATTACAGGAGCCCCTGCTGACGCTCTCTGGTCTCTTGAAACACGAGGCAATAAATTAGGCTGGGCAGGATCTCCTCCCGGGAAGCTGTCCGGGTTCGGCTTGCTTTCCAATTCTTCATCACAAGAGAAGCTCAGAGCGCCCCTCGCAAACCTCAGATGTCACCGTTTGGATCACAGCTGGGCAAGTCTGTCTGATGACCCGCGCTTCATCATAAGTGAAACGTTTATTCTTTTTTTCCTTCCATTAAATGTCACCGAATAAAATATCACATTTAAAAGTGGTCTGTTCTACAAACGTACAGGATATTTTATTCATATGAACTGTTGAAAGGGTGGCAGGCAGTTGGTTTCTATTTGAAGGCATGGCAGATCTACCTTCTGAAATTTAAATCCTTACAGAATGGGTCAAACTAGTAGCTAAAAGGATAGTCTTTGCAGCTAGAAGGCTCTGGAGGAAATGAAAAGCTGGACATCAGAAAGTACATAAATTCAGTGCAAAGTCTGGGATTTTGGCATGAATGGGCTTATAAGTGCACGGACCTAAAGGGCAGAAGGGAACACGACATTCTTCCCAACTGGTAAAAACAAAAACAATTAGTCAAGATGATTATGTATTTATAGGCATCAATGCTTGTCAATTTCAAGAACAATTAATAACTGACCATTTTCAAAACAGTAGGCCTAGCCTTCCCCTCCCCCCACCTTTATTTAAAAAAATTTTTTAATGTTTTTATTTTTGAAGGAGAGAGAGACAGAGCATGAGCAGAGGAGGAGCAGAGAGAGGGACACATAGATTTTGAAGCAGGCTCCAGGCTCTGAGCTGTCAGCACAGAGCCCGATGTGGGGCTCGAACTCATGAACTGTGAGATCATGAGCTGAGCCAAAGTCGGATGCTTCACTGACTGACCCACCCAGTCACCAACCCCCAATGCCTTTTTTTTTTTTTTTTAAAGGAGAAGAAATCTGTCTGGTTCTGAACTAATGCTGGATGTTAACGGGTGGCCCTATTGCAAGAATCCTGATTCAGACAGAACTTAGACCACATTAGCCATATGTTCAGCTCCAAGGTGGCTGTGCTCGGACAGTGTAGGTGTGCTGACATTAAGAGAAAGCATTCTTCCTGTTTGCCCCTTTGATTATGGCTTGCCCTGATCAGCATAAAGAATTAGGTAACAGAAAGTAACGTATGTGATGGACCTCCAACCTACTGGATTTCATGTAAGGGAGTCCTAGAAGTTTGCTTTCCTACAGAGTATTTCATCACACCCCATTTGGATTGAGCAGCAGGAGTCAGATCTATGGGGAAAAGAGGACCATGGTTTTCTGAGGACACTGCCAATGAACACAAGAACTTTCACCGTGGTTCCTGGCTTCGGAAACGAATAACTCCAAATATATGCATAGTTTTGTTTGAACAACAAGCTATAACAAGCAGAGAGGATCCCATAGAAAATTTGGGCAGAAAGGCTATATATGCAATCAATCTGGACTGTGTTCACATCAGGTATCTGTCAGTCACATGTTACAGCTCTTTACTCTTCAATGAAAGGCCATACTTTTCACATTACATCACCTCAGATTGAAACTTGACAAAATAAGGTTGCCTTCTGTAATCAATGTTTCGTCCCAGAAAGTTATATTCCTCTCTGGTAAAACCTGAACCCTGCACTCCAAGTCTTACATTTGGAAAGGGAAATATTGTAAGTTGCCTTCAAGATGAATAGACTGATAGGTTGACTATACACGTCAACCTATGTATAATATATAGGATGATTTATAGTATATAGGTAGTATATTTAATGTATTGCCAACTCTGTATACAAGAGAACGTTGTATATGATAAGCTGTCGTTACTTTTATTTCTGGAGGATGGTGATTCTTAAACTCGAAGCTTCATTCCTGGGGCAAGATTTGAGCAGACCCACCCCCATAAAAATCCCCTTCTCCCAATCAGATGTGTCTGCTATTTTCCCTACCGGAAAATATTTCAACTGGCCCAATTCACAGTTCAACGGATGTCCGAGTTGGTTCCTAATATGCATACCACTCTTCTCAGCTCACATTTATACAAACTCTCCCTGGAAGACTGACAAATTAGGGAGTGCAGTGATTTTCATATAATGAGATCTAAATGATTATTCCCTAGTATCATACACCCAATTGACTACCAGAAATATCAGCCTCCATCAATGACTTCATTCTCTAAATCCTGCTTTTTCCAAATTTACTTCTGGATTTCACATTTGACTACAATATATACCACGTTCTACATGGCTGTTAATCATCTTTAAGTCCAGATTTTGGCAATATTCATAGGACATATCATGGCAGCATATCTAATCACCTTTGCTACCCAGATTTACTACAGCTGGACCAAGCCATCAGAAATAACCAAGTAAGTTTTCACTGGATTTCATATCAAATGAAAACTATTTCTATGAAGTTAAAACTATAATCGATTTAGAATAACACATTACTTCCCAAGCAGAGTTCCATGTGAGGTCGAAAATGTTTTCTCTGTTCCACAGAATAGATCTGAGGAGCCTACATTTGGGGATGTTGTCTTTAAAAGTCATCTATTGCAACGTATGTTATTTCTCCATGTTTACATAAGAGCAGTATTCAATAAAGGAGGAGGTTCCATGAGTTCCTGTTTTCCATATCTATAAAGCTTTCCAAAATGAACAAAATGGAAAATAGCATGCAAATAAATCAATTAAATTGTGCAGTTCGTTATCAGCAAATTCTAAAGAGTGCAAACAACTCCTACCTCCGGGGTATAGATGTATTTGCAACCACATACAATGAACTGTCAAAACAAATTTAACAGAAGTCAGTGAATCATGTGAGAAATTCTTCCTAATTGGAATAAAAATAATTGGTTTGTTTAAGCCATGCACAAAAGTTTGGGACCCTCAACACCATAAAATCTCAGTAAAAAAAAATTCTAGCAACTTTGGTCCTAATTTTTGTTTCCTCTGCAAATTAATGTTCATTTGAGGAAACACATACATTTATGTAATTTACATAGTATTTTGCCACATACCACATGCATTTTTGGAGTTCTATATTCCTGAAAAAGGACTTCTAAGAAGGGTAGTTAATATCCCATTATTCAATGTAAACTTTACATATCATGTAAACCATGTAAATCATGTAGATATTTTATGTTCTTTAAATTATCTGTAAATACAGGATTTTAATCTTTGGATAAATTTCAAATAATGTTAATTATTTTAATATTCCATCTGTGCAGGAAAATTTGCTGACAGAGAATAGGCTATCTTTTTACAATTTGGCGATGTGTAAACTCAAACTTAGTATTTATCTTATGTAAATATTGTATACCTATAAATTACATTCTTATGTTGTTTCAATTTGCTAACTGCATACATTAGCCTCCTTTTAAAGCCATGTTAAAACCTATTCCATTCTACGTATGGCAACATTTTTCTCAGGAGATAAAGCAGTAAGTAGAGAATAAGGCAAAGGAAACAGGATGGTCAACTTGTGCTTAAAAACGTGTTTTCCAGGGGCACCTGGGTGGCTCAGTCCGTTAAGCATCCGACCTTTTCAGCTCAGGTCATGATATCACAGTTTGTAGGTTCAAGCCCCATGTCAGGCTCTGTGCGGACAGCTCAGAGGCGGGACCCTGCTTCAGATTCTGTGTCTCCCTTTCTCTCTCTGTCTGTCTCTCTCAAAAATAAACAAACATAGAAGCACCTGGGTGGCTCAGTTGGTTAAGCATCCGACTTCGGTTCAGGTCATGTTCTCACCATTCATGAGTTCGAGCCCTGCATCGGGTTCTGTGCTGACAGCTCAGAGCCTGGAGCCTACTTTGGATTCTGTGTCTCCCTTTCTCTCTGTCTCTCTCAAGAATAAATAAAACAGAGGCGCCTGGGTGGCTCAGTTGGTTAAGCATCTGACTTTGGCTCAGGTCATGATCTCATGGTCTGAGTTCGAGCCCTGCGTAGGGCTCTGTGCTGACAGCTCGGAGTCTGGAGCCTGCTTTAGATTCTGTGTCTCGCTCTCTCTGCCCCTCCCTCACTCATGTTCTGTCTCTGTCCCTCAAAAATGAATAAATGTTAAAAATTTTTCAAAGAATGTGTTTTCCAAAGTATTTGGACATGTTACATAATGCCCAAAACACCTTTTCAAAATCAGCTGCACAGTAATTAAGATACCTGCTAGGAAATGTATGTGTGCAACTTTGTGGTCATTCCACATGGAGACCAAACAGAAGTGAATTCACGGGAAGGTCATGATTTTAAATTACTGGATGTTCTTGAGGATCCTTGATGTCTCTGCTCATACCTGGCTCCTGACTCTCAAGGACGTGACCTTCCTGAGTTACCACTTTGCTGCTACTATGGTTTTCTTTGCTTTTAAGTAATTTCTTTCATTAACCTCCTGACAATAATCCAATGTTATGCTGTGGATGTCAAAGTATTTCTCAATGAAATGCAATCATGAACACCGCGACCCCATGTTAGCAGGTTGCTAAGGGATCATAGGACATGTGGGGGCGGGGGGGGGGGGAAGGGCAGAAATGAAATAAACATTTGCTGTTGTTTGCTAAGGCTACCTACAGGATAGGTCAGGATGCTTGTAATTGTATCTGCTGCAAATAACTCTCCATAATTTTCTTGAGTCTTCTGTTCATGAAGACTTGAAAACTTTGTATAGTTGTGATAGCATCTCATCCCATAGCCAAGGGAACTAAAAGCTACTTTAATTATAGTGAATTACCTCTTTTCCCCAATCACTGCATGGTTGCTGCCCTTTCATTCACAGTTCTGTCTAGGGCATTTGATAATACTTGGAAATGTCATAAGCTGATCAGATCTGCATTTTAGCCCATTCCAGTTCTCCTTAAACATTCTTCATCATAAAGAAAAAAAAACGGGGTGGGGAGGGCAAGAAATGGTCATAAAGATTTTTCTCCCCACTGGGTAATCCAAATATTTTCAATAATGATTAAATGTGGCTTGTGTGTATGTACGTCTATTTTTTGAGCAGGAAATCGATCTTGTGTAAACCTGGTTATCCCAAATTGGCTGAAAATACTTATGACACTACACAAATGGGTGAAGTTAACTATTAACTATTAAGATGCCCAAAGGTATCTTTGGCATACAGATCGGCAGATGTTGAAAGAGTTTGATCTCTAGGATCTAGGATCCTAGGATCACGGATTACAAAGGAAACAAATTGAGGAATTATCGGACACTGGAAATTAGTCAACATACGTTAAGAGAAGAGGAATACCAAACAGTCTTTCTACGAATACGTAGCTCAAGGCCACAAGAAATTAGTTCAGAACAAATCACAACAGCAGACAACCTAATAAATGACCCTAAAGGGCCCATCTGCCCAATCAGGGTCTGGGTTTTTCCATGAAGACGTGCTGGGGGCGAAGTCTCACACCTCCCGGAGGTGGCCTATTGTGATGGACAAAGCCTTTCTGCCCTGGGACACCTTGCTTTCTCATACTTCTTACAGGACAATGGATTCCTCAAAAAATCTAATCACTTTACCCATAACTGGAGTCATTTGAAAACATGATAACCTAGGACCCCATTTCCCCAGACTCAATAGCTCTACCTTCCTAGAACGGTTCACGTATGAGAGGATTTGGATTCCTTATCTTAACCCCCTTCAACATGCTTTGAAAACGCTCATCTAAGCAAACACTTCTTCAAAAACGGAACCCAGAACTGAAGGCTGTCATCCAGGTATCAACTGACCGAGGAGAGGGAAAACAGGCTTACCGCTAACCGTGAGGTGTTTCTGGAAGGATGCCTTCACACTGGACGACCTAACCCTGCACACTGGGTTTGTCCACCCAAAGCTTTGTGCACAACATCCCTAGGCCAATTACAAATTATGCTTTCTTTCCCCCTATAGTTATGCTGAAGATTTCCGGATTTACATGCCTATCTCAATAGGCAATTTCTATCTAGACTTTATTTTGTGCATTAACATAATGGCGAATTCCTTCCAATCTCATGCCACCTTAATGTTTCCCCTAAATATGATCCATACCTTTAAGTTATTGATAGAGGTCATACAGGTAAGGGTCTTACTTGTCAAGTTTCTCCCCAAAGAGTCGTCTTTTTTTGACATGGCTCCATCACTCACATCACTTTGCACCAATATTGAATCCTTTGCAATTTTGGGTCTCTATCCCTCTGGATGTAGTGATAACTTCACCACACTGATTTTCTGTAGGCTGTGATAACCACTACTTTCGTATTTTGGTTTTTGAGGATTTCTCCTCTTTCATGGACCTGTGAAATATGAGTGTCTCCCCCAATTTTCATTCTTATCAACTGGGTTTTCATACCGTTTCACCATCCTTGGATGGGTGCTTGTAGCTTTAGCTCAGTGTGAACTTTAGAGGCAATATCCAACTTTCTAGAGCATGTGTCTACCTGATATCCCATAAGCCATGACAAACAGAAGCTTGGCCCAGATAGGTCTCTGTTCCTACACGTGCAGTTTCCATCAACGACCATTGAGAGAAACAATGAGCTTACAAGTGAAGACTTTTTTGGTCCTTTGTCCCCCAGCAAAATAGCGTAGGACGCTAATGGATCTCCAAACTATTTCTCCAACTCCTCTCATCTAACAAGATGTATCACCTATTTCTCAATTATCAATCCCATTAATCAATTCTTAAGTCCATCCACTCTTTGGAAAAGAGTTAAGAACTTTCTTCTGCACTCCTAGGACTTTTGACAGCACTATAATCACCAATTTTGAGATAAGGGTTTATTTTTGCCATCGTAGTAGAAATAGATTTTTTTTTTTTTTTTTTTAAAGAAAAACGGGCACCTGCTGGGATGAGCACTGGCGGTGTTATATGGAAACCAACTTGACAGTAAATGTCATATTTAGGAAAGAAAAATAGGGATAACATGTATCTATGTACGTTAACACAAAAACTTCTTTATTTTGAAAACAAAGAAAGAAAAATGGGATTCTAGATCAGGAGAAAAACCTACCACACGCCCTTGAAAGAAAGAAGTTGAGGGGTACCTGGGTGGCTCAGTTAGTAAAATGTCTGACTCTTGATTGACGCTCAGGTCATGATCTCAAGGTTCAGGAAACTGATCCCCACGTCAGGACTGAGCGTGCTTGGGATTGTCTCTGCCACTCCCCCACATGCATGCCTGCTCTCAAGATAAAATAAACAGAGGATAAATTTTAACCCTCAGGATTAAATGCCCAAACATTGCCCTTGGTTTCTGACATTGGTGATTCATTCTGCTTTTGCTCATGTACACTGACTGATGTGTTGGTCAACCAATTTAGCCACCGGGTCTGTGGTATTTAGTTACAGGAGCTTGAGGATGAAGACAGAAATCAGTACCAACATGTGCAGTGTCAGTCTAATGAATACCTAAAACCTCGGAAGCAGCTTTGGAATTGAGTAATGGACGGAGGCTAGGAGAGCCCAGAGGTACATGCTAGAAAGAGCCCACGTTGCCATGAATGGACCTGTAAAGGGGATTCTTAAGAGAACTCAAGGAAGAGAGAGGAGAAGAGCCACCTTCTTACTGAATCGCTAAGGGGCTGTAAGCAGAGAAAGGTAGGACCCTGGACAGCAGAGCCCTTCTGATGACGTCTCCCACAGAAACAAGGACCTGTTTTTGGACAGTGGACGACACGTGATCCTTGTTTACAAAGTGGCCGTGAATTTGGCCGGACCGAGTTCATGCCCTAGCACGTTGGCAAAGGTAGACCTTGTGAGTGACGACATTGGATGGTCCACACTTCGTTCGGAAAGAGCTTCAGCTCAAAGAGCAGCCCGGGTCCATGTGAGCAGTTAGCAGACGATGGGGAAACAGAAGTCATTTCAAGAGAAGACCGCTCAAAGAGAAAACAGAACTCGGGCATCTGGAAAGGTCTCAGCTGGTCCATATCCAAGGCAATGAATGGATCAACGTGTTGGGGAAAGGAGGAGGGTGTGGACACAGAACCGACCGATGAGGCATTCGACAACTGTCTAAACAGAAGCCAAGACGGTTGTGCAAGACAGCAGAAGCCTGACCGTGAAGGCAACTGGGATTTGCTCCATTGGGTCTGAGACTTGGTTCAGGACTTCTTACCCTTTTTCGTTCTTTCCTCGTGCTCCCGTTTGGGACGGGAAGGTCTGTCCTACATCTGCCCCACCACGTCCTTTTGCAAACACACACGGTTTACTCTCCCAGGTTAACAGCTGGGGACGATAGGCCTCAGGATGAACAGGACCTTCAGTCTCACCCAGACCTGACTCACATGTTCAAGATACAGAAGGCAAAAGTAAATTCTCAGACTTAGAAGAGGAAACACCTCAAGAAGAATCCTTTCTCTTCGCGGAGATTTCTTTTTATATCAATATTAATATTCAGCCCTGGCAGAATCCACAACCACCTGTCGTGTATAACACATCAAGTGAGCCCTAATGCGAGTGCTTTTAATATGAATAGACTTCCGGGATCTCGTTCTAAGCTAAATCTGTAAATGAAAATTCACAGCTGGTAGACGTGCTGATACCATCATGAATTAGAGTTACTGAGTCCCGCAGTCATTATAATGAAATCCCAGTAATCAATGTTGACTGACTGTCACTGCCCATATGGTAAGGTACCGATTTCCTAGATGTGTGAGACCATCGCTAAAATGCAAAGAATATTAAAAACTTCTGGCATGGAAACCTTTCTACTCCCCTTAATTACGTGTTAATAGTTCACAACGCCATTTCTTGTATTAAAATATCCCACGACATTGTTCCGTATTTAGGGGAAACCATGAGTTAGACTGTTGGAGGCTTCCTTCCCCTAAAGACTTAAATTCAAAGCCAATGTCTGTATTATCGTGTGAAAATGCACATTTAACATGTTTGGTCAAAGACCTATTGCCTCACAGAGCCACTGTTTACTTCACAGACAGGAAAAAAAAAAAAAAAAAAAATCAAAGTTCATTAAGTGCAAGTGGGAATCTCAGCACCGACAGTCAAGCCTGCGCTGTGTCTCCTGGTCTCCAAGAGGAGAGCTTCCCACTTTTCTTCTGACCTTGAAACCCTCAGCACCTGCCTGACTCCTTCTCAGGTGATGCAATCAACCTACAGAAAAACTACACAAAACCAACAACTACCTTTCCCAGAAAGTTTAGTGCACCAAGTATTGGTTTTCCGTTGTTATTATCACCAATTAGCACAAACTGCATAGCTTAGAAGAACAGGGTCACCTTACTGTGCTGGAGATTCATGGTCCACGCACAAAAAGACAAGCACAAATTGGCAGTTTTCCTTTCTTCCTGGAAGGTCCAGGGAGAGCCCGTTTCCTGCCAGAATCCAGTTTCGGGAGGGCGCCACGCAGGGGGCGGCGCCACGCAGGGGGCGGCGCCACGCAGGGGGCGGCGCCACGCAGGGGGCGGCGCCACGCAGGGGGCGGCGCCACGCAGGGGGCGGCGCCACGCAGGGGGCGGCGCCACGCACCCATGTAGACCGTATTGAAAACTATATTGGACACACCTTTTGAGTACAAATACCGGTGCTACTGTATGAAACCAACAACTTTTAAATCAGAGTGATGTTTCCCATCTTTAGTTGTATGATCAGCAGAGAAATTTGGGAATTAAATCTTGTCCAGAAATTGCTGGGAAATAAAGTAGCTTCTGTGTAAATAAGCCAGCAATCAAACATGGTGCCGCAAGGCCAGTTTCAAGGTTTTGGAATGAAGGAGAATGAAAATGGTAACAGTAAACAGGTGTGACTATGCACAGCATGCAGTTGTTAGGGTCCGTATTCCAACATATTGGGGAACCTTTTAATGTACAAATTCTTTCAGGTACAGGAGGTACCAATACTCACGCACGGATATAATATTAGTATTCTGGATTTAGTAGATAACCAGACTTCATTAAGATAGTTCCAGTAAAAAGAAAGGCAAACTAACAACAACAACAACAACAACAAAAAAACCATTGGTCTATTCAACGACAAGACATTCCTACCTTTTGCCCAAGCCTAATAAAGGCTTATTTCCCAGTTATTCTAGGAGGTTCACATTGCCCGGATAAGAGGAAACAATCATGTTCTAAAGGAACTCTGCACACCAGTTTCCCTCATGACCACCAATCTAAAGATCTTTAATAAAGCATTAGAAGATCTAAGTCCAACCTCATATAAATGTTAATACATCAGGATTAAAGGAGATCGATTCCAGGTATGCCAGGGTAGGTTGGCTTTAAGCACACACGTGCACAGCACGCTCAGGACCCCCCCCACTCCAACCTCCATGCACCACCAGTGACCCACCCAACCAAAAAAAAAAAAAAAAAAAAAAAACAACAAAAAAAAAAACAAATTCCAACCACCACCACCAAAACCAACAAATAGACCCAAGAAATTATTATCTATAGGATATCAGACAAGGGATTTCAAAAAAATGCCACATCCAATCTTGATTGAAATTCTCAGCAAACTAGAAACACAAGAGGCCTAACTCAGCGTTTATGAAGAGCCTCTAAGAAAAATCTACAGCTATGTATAATAATGGCAAGTGACTGTTTTCCCCCAGTATTAGAAAAACAGGGCCAAGGTAGCTTTTCTTGCCTCTTCAGAGTTAAACTAGAATCCCAAATCAGGTTCATGCTGACAGCCCAGTGCCTGGAGCCTGCTTCAGATTCTGTGTCTCCCTCTCTCTCTGACCTTCCCCCATTCATGCTCAGTCTCAAAAATAAATGAACGTTAAAAAAATTTTTTTTAAATAAAAAATATTGTAGGATTTCATTTATGGGGCATTCTGGGAAAAGACAAAACTCTGGAAGAAAAAACACTAGTGAGTGCCCATGTCTGGGGCTGGAGGACTGGGTAATAGAAATATTTTGACTGTAGTACAAATACAAATATTAGGTTTCTTAAAGCTCTTCCTAAAGTCAGTAAGGTTTTACTGTACATATATTCTATTTTATTTATTTATTTTTAAAAAAAATTTTTTAACGTATATTTATTTTTGAGACAGAGAGACAAAGCATGAACGGGGGAGGTTCAGGGAGAGGGAGACAGAATCTGAAACAGGCTCCAGGCTCTGAGCTGTCAGCACAGAGCCCGACACGGAGCTCGAACTCACGGACCGCAAGATCGTAACCTGAGCCGAAGTTGGCCGCTTAACCGACTGAGCCACCCAGGTGCCCCAATTTTTTTTTTTTTTTTTTAAGAGAAAGAATAAGAGCAAGGAAGGGGCAGAGGGAAAGAAAAACTTAAGGTCCACTCTATACATAGTCCAACACAGGGCTCAATCCCAGGACCTTGGGATCATGATCTGAGCCGAAATCAGGAGTTAGACAGTCAACCACTGAGCTACCCAGTCACCTAAGTCTGCCTTCAAATCAAAAGGGCAAGAGAGCTATGTTTGCAATCATGCAGTCAAGATCTTTCTTATAGATGGGACAAAAATGGAGCTCTATGGTTTATTTTGGAGTACCCTATTCATAGAGGCAAAAGAAGCTCTTTTTAAATTTTTAACATTATTGACAGAGAGAGAGCATGAGCATGGGAGGGGCAGATAGAGAGGGAGACACAGAATCTGAAGCAGGCTCCAGGCTCCGAGCTGTCAGCACAGAGCCCGACGCAGGGCTCGAACTCACGAGCTGTGAGATCATGACCTGAGCCGAAGTCGGACACTTAACCGACTGAGCCAACCAACCGAGCCATCCAAGTGTCCCTGAGGCAGAAGCTCTTTAATTTGATGTAATTTTTAAATTCAAAATGAAAATCTTATACTTTTAGGGTACTTAGGTGGCTCAGTTGGTTCAGCTCAACTCTAGGGTTCCGCTCGGGTCCTGATCTCACAGTCGGTGGGTTCCAGCCCCTTATTAGGCTCTGTATGGACAGCATGGAGCCTGCTTGGGATTCTCTCTCTGCCCTATCCCCTCTGCTCATGGTCTCGTTCAAAACCAACACCAACACCAACAGTATTATACTTGTATCATCCTTTACGTTGGATTCTGAAACAGTTCTATGAGGTAGGTAGCAATTATTACTTTAGGATAGCATAGGACAATGAAATCTGTCACCCCAAATGTGTCTCTTTGGCATACGCATTATTTTAGGCTGATTGCTTTTAAGAAGCAGAAGGCTCACAAATTCCCCTTGACCTTCCCCTGAGGGCCTGAAAGAATTTATACGTAAGACGCACTGCAGGAAAGGAGCAGTCACCGTAGAGACCCACGTAGAATAGGAACCAGGTCTGAGAGACGAAGAACCCCAGCAAAGTCAGTTTCTGAAAATTCCGGTGTCCCATCCCTTCTAGATGGCCCAGCAAATGTTCACCAAACATTTGCCCCCTTTTGTCTTCCTCCACTTTGAGGTCCCAGACCGTAACCACTTCTCAGCTCAGCACGGCTTTAAAGTTTCTGTTGCCCAACCGCCTGGGTGTCTCCTATTCTTACACACATACACGAGCAAGTTTGATTTTCCCCTGTTCACCGTCTTGTGTCGATTCTTAGACCAAAGAAACCCCCCGGTATAGAAGAAATTTTTCCCTAACACTGGGGAAACACTGAAATCCAAAGGAAGCAATTAAACCCTGAGGAGACAAGAAGTTAAAGCTACAATCCATTTCCAGGTTTTCTTAGCGTATGCGCAGTGTTCTTTCCAACACCCCACAGTTCATTAAGGCTTTGAATCTCTGAAAAGGAAGCGTATCACACGTTCCTAGAACACAGCTGCATTTGCAGGCGGGCACCCACAGGTGATCGTGGTCGGTGATTGCCTGCCACGATTTTCTTGGAGGCAGCTAATGACAGTCAATACAAATTAGAGCAATTTCCTCAGGATGAGAAATTAACCTGCTAGAGTCTTGCCAAGAAGGAGGGGCTCGGGGGTGGGTATATGTTGTGAAGAACCCAAATCTTCAGGACATTAAAAATAGGTTGCAGTAATTGGAGAGCGAGAGTTGCGTCGGCTCCCTTTCCTGGTTACCCTGGCATAGGCTGGAGCTGTTTATTCAACTCATTACCCTAAATGCACTGAACTGCAATTATTTAGATATACAAGTTGTAGAAGCTGAATCACATGTGCACGGGTTGCTGTTTTCATGTTAAAAAGGCAAGCATCAAGCTATGTTTATTCAATTCGATACAGTCCCCCTAAAGAGCTCTTGGAGTAAACAGCCTAGTGGGAACCCAATGAACAGAACTAGGACCCGAGGAGGTAGTGAGAGCAAGAAAACGCTGTCTAAATCAAGGATAGAGAAGTACAAAATAGGTACAGAACATTGAAGCAGTAAGAATAGGGCCAAAACCACCACCTCTTAAATATCGTAATGAGCTCTTTATGCAAGCTTCATCCATTGTGCTTGGATTTCTTGATGGACCATCCTTATTTTTTTCAATCCCAAGCCTGCTGCACAGATGCTCAGAGAAATTGGAAGAGATCAGGAATGAATAGAGGAAAAGACAGAGTGCGGAAGAAAGAAGGAAATGTAGCAGGATGGACATTAACTAGGCATGAGAGGGTTAGTGAAGGTGTCAGAGAGGGAGCATTTAAGTTGTGGCTTGAAATTCCAGCTGATTTGCTGTTGGAGCAGGGAGGGTTGCAGAATGCGATAGCAAATCAATCTCCATCTCATGTGGAAAGAATACCATTTGGCTTGATTTATGATGGAAACAAACAAACCCTGAGCCAGTGCAGCAAGGCAGGGGTCCCAAACCCCGGCCCTAGCACCTTGCACAACCAGGCACGGATGAATACAAGTACACTCCAGGACAACCCCTACAGCATTCAGACTTGGAACCGTTTGGGGATGGGCACATTTCAGGAAGAAAAATCAGGATCCCACTGCCCGTGGCCCATTTTGGCCTCCCTGTTGTACCCATTTTCATTTGTGGAGAGGTCAAATAATATAAGTAGTCTACTCAACCTCTCTTCCCAGTGGTGGGAATCTTTCGGTGAAAGGCAGCATCTGGTCAATGCCAATACCTGCCTCTGGCACATGCTTTCTGAAGCTCCCGGATCGTTAAGATTCAAATGCCTGGAAATTGGGTTGATGGTAACTGCCAGTGTCCTAGTCTCCTAGAAGAATCTGAAAGAGGAGCTTGTACCACAACCGGTTGATAACGGACTCCCAGGTGGAAAGGTGATGGGGGAAGGGTAGGGCAGGAAGACAGGGAAACAAAGATGTAGTCACCCCTGCAGACGATCTTTACTTGGAGCCCTAGGAGACCGGACTCTTTCACAGCTCCTGTTCCCAACATGGACGGGTCCCCCAGACTCAATAAGCGATTGTTGGACACTACTAGGGTGTTCCACATTTCAATTCTGACACTATCTTCCCAGAGATAGTGTCCACGTCACAGGTCAAGAGCTCAGTCCCGCAAGACTGCACGCATCCCTCACTTCAGACACCAGTCCTATACCCCAGACTGTTCCCCGGGCTTCTGACCAGATGACTATAGATCGGAGGTTCCAACAACCTCTCTCCTAGGCTTAGTTAACTTGCTAGAGCAGCTCACAGAACTCATAGAAACACTTACCAAGGTTCACCAGCATCTTATAGGAGAGGATACAGGATATGAATCAAGAGACATCTGTAGAGATTCATAGAACAAGGTCCAGAACAAATGAGCATCCGTCCTCGTGGGGCTCGGGATCCGGGTCAACGGAGGCATATGAAAGCACTCTGACTCCCAAGCGGCCAAAAGCGCTTGTCTTGGGTTTTTATAGAGGCTTCATTGCAAACTCATGATTGAGTCACTGGCCATTGGCTGACTCAATATCTAGCCAAGGTGAGGGGGTGGGACTGAATGTTCTAACCCTCTAATCACCTGGGTGGTCCTCGTGGCAACCAGCCCCTGCCCTTGGAGGGGAGTGGTGTCTAAAAGTCACCTTCCTTAATAACAAGACACCCATTTCACCCTGAGGGCTCTGAAGTGTTTTCAGGAACCATGGAGGAAAACCAAATATATCTAAGCAATATGTTTTGGTCTTGTAATAAACAGATAAGTATTTGTTTTAAATCGTTATATCACTGTGCAGTTCAGTAGTTCTCAGACCAAACGAGCTTCAGAATCACCTGGAAGGCTTATTAAAACGTGGCGACTGGCCCCAACTGCAGACTTTCTGATTGATGGGCTGTTGTTCGCCCAGCGTCTACACAGTGAAAACCATTATCGTCGAGTGTAATTACTTCATCGAATTAATCCCACCTGGAGGAAAACGGGCTGACCTTTTGCATCCTATACCTGTCAGCTGGTGGTTATAGGACATCCCTGGGTGGTGGGATGGCTTAACCTCCTCGATTATAGCAGCCAATTAAATCCCAAAACCAATTCTCCAGGATAGGAGCGATTTCTATGTGAGCCCTTAGCAGTGAGCGTATTGCTACTGGGGCTGGGTATTATGATTATATTTAAATGGATTATTATGATACGGGGTAGAAAGTACAAACATTAGTATTTGTGCTTGAGAGTGACCTAAGGTGTTTGCTCATTTTTGTCATGAATTTGTGTCTGAGTTGCATGAATTCCCAGTAGTTTTGAACATGGTTTGCAATTAGTGGACAGCTTGTTGTCAATACTTATTTATTGAACTGAATTGGGTATGGGAACAAGAGTTTCTCAACCATGGATCTTCTTCCGTGGGCTGTATGTTTCAAACCCTGTGGGAATGTCACATTGTGTTATTTTCCACAGACCTGTGATTTTTTGGACATCTGGTATGTTAGGTCAGTTTTATTGAGGCACAATTTGCCCATGGGGACTTTTGGGAGGCGAGTAAAATAGTTTCTTCTGTCTTGTGCCGGTGGTCACGCAATTATCTTTCATTTTTTGTTTGTGTTTTAAATAACATAGGATCTGACACAGTAAAATAACCTCTAAAGTTAAATCTGAATGACACCCCACAAAGCCAACAACATCAGCATGGTAACGGGCACAAAGGTGTCCTTGAACAGACGATGGAATTGGTTCTGTTGCATTTCGACGACTGGGGCTGTGCTGCTGTGGTCAATCTGAGTGAGCCAGGAAACGTCTCTTCTACTCACAAAGTGCTGTGGCCGGTCCTTCCTCTTGGCATCAACCGCATGAAGCAGGAGGTTATGACTCTGCATTCTTCACGTGAGGAAACACGGTGTTCCGTAGAGGTGCAGAGTGGACAAGACCAGTAAGTGATAGGCTAGCAGGGCCGCTGACGCTGAGTGAATGACCCTACAGATGAAGAAGGTTAAAGCAGCTGCCTTTTGGGATATTGCAAGCAAAAATGAGGAGTGATCTTTTAAGGCTCACATGCCCCTTCTTCTCTCCATCTCATGGGCAATGCCCGGCGGCTTGTGGAACTCGAGGATGGTGGGTTTTCACTTTAATCATGGAGTATTTGAGCACTAATGTTTTATTGGCATTCTCTGAGGTGCTTCCTTGGTGCACTGAGTTCTTGAGAATGATTTCTAGGATATCTCCAGGCTACCCTCATTTCTCTAAGAACGTATCTTTGGAAAATTAACATGTCAGTGCAGAACATATGATGTCAGTTACCCTATGGCATTTCATGATGGTTTCACCTGTGACCTTTCATTCCTACCACCTTTGGAGAGCCGGGTAGCCTGACTCCTGCTTGTGGGGCACAAGAGAGCTGTAAAGGCTAGCCTGCCCAGGCTAGCACATAAAACATGTGCTGTTTTATGAGATGCGGGGATAGACGCACAAGGCAACACTAAGTTGAGAGGATCCCAGTGTGACAAGTATCTGTGTGGGTGCGACGTCTCAATAAACACTGATATTCCCAGTCAAGCGGAAGGCGGTCCTTATCACAGTTAATTTATGAAAAAGACAACATCTGAGCCCAGTGCTTGCCTGCACATAACATCGTCCTACCTACATTTGCAAATGATGCCTCACCCGAAGGTCACCATTATCTTTACCATTCATGCCACCTGTCGATTACTTTGGTTTAAATTGGAGAGGGGAGACCTACCTAGTGAGCGAAAATGTGAAAAGGTACACACCTGAAAAGGCAGGGAATCCAGATGCTAGTTCCGCTATAGTCGATCTGTACGATGATGGATGAGTTATGTAACTTTTCATCAGTCTTGCTATCTGGAAAAAGAAGCAAAATTATTAGACCAAGAGGGCCCCCTTGAGGACTAAAATAAGGACATGGGTTTAGCAGCACGTGGCTTATAGTGACATTTATGATTTCCTGGGTTTTCTGGCAGGTGACATCCAGGGTAGAGGACTGGGCAGAGAGGGGTCTTGTTCACACTTTGCATTAAGAGCATCTTAATTTCGCCTCTATGTTTTAACTTCTTTTTCTCCTGTTTCTTTTTTATTCCCATCTTCCATTCTCTTTGCCATAGGCGGTGGTTGACTTTCCATACGGCCAGAGTCGGCAACATTGACACATCCTGCCTTTGCCCTATTTCCGGGGTTTAGCATGTCAGCTGTGACTCCGTAATAGCAAACAAAGACAATAAGCGAATTTCCTGTGGAAATTTCCTATCCTTCATAATTTGTATTCTTCCTAATTTCATTGACATCAATGCTGTCATTGTATTTATGAATATGGTATACTATACACTGCAAAAACCCATGTCCTTATTTTAGTCTCTCAAGGAGAGATTCGGGACCTTGGCAATGAGCAATGAATGCGTAGGCTATGGTGTTTTGGTCTTTGGCAATGAGAAAGTTCCTAAACCCTCCCTAAAATAAGGACATGGGTTTTGTGTCGTGAACAAAGTGTGTTTCAGGGTACGAGAACCCATAGGTCTCCTGAACGTGTCCTATGTTTGGGAGAATAGGGAGGGTTTAGGAACTTTCTCTTTGCCGAAGACCACAACACCATAGCCTACACATTCATTGCTCATTGCCAAGGTCCTGAATCTCTCCTTGTACAGTTTAAATGTGTGTGTGTGTGTGTGTGTGTACATGCGTGTGTGGGGGAGAGTGTGTGTCCACAGAATTGTCTTACTGAAAATATTATTTTGGTTGCACAGGGTGTTTTTATTTTAAGGAGAGTTTGGGACTCTGGATATTGGAATCGAGACAAAACTATGCATTTTTGTTTGAGATGTATCTTACAGTTCAGGCAAATCAACTTGCATGTCTTTCTTTTTCTTTTTTTTTTTGTCACAGCATCCATTTGTGTTCTGGCCACAACATCCATTTGTGTTTAAGCACAAGTGTCTGCTTATATAACCACTGAATTTTCCCTGTGAAGAAGAAAATCTAAGGGGTTTATTACCAGCACATTGAGGTATGCCTTGTTTAGACCGAATTCAATGTTTGGATTGGATTAAAAAGTCCTTGCATTGAGTACCTGCTCAGAGGGAAGGGTTTGGGTAGATATCCCTGTGGGTTTTATAAAGACGGACATACAGAATGCCTTGTCTCTGGGACCTGACAGCCAGCAAGAAAAATCATTCTCATTTGCAAAGAAACCAACCCGGGGTGACTTCCTCTTTGTGATCTCTGTAGTTTTCTTCCTTCCGTTCAATTTCTCGGCTCCTTCCCTCCACCTCCAATGGCAATAAAACTCCCTACGAGACACCGCGTCTCCAACATGCCAACGGCTACAAGGCAGCCGCACCCCTTAAATTCCTTGTCAAGTGTTTTGATATCAACACAGGCAAGACTTTTCGTTCTGCTCTCTCTCCACTGTTCCGCATGTCCGTGCTGCCGATATGTAGCCATGTGCAAGGACGAGCAGATTTCAGCGGGACCTGTGGGGTGGGCCCCGAAAGCAGCCGATTAACCCGTGTGGCTCTGTGCTCATTGCTGCAGCCGTGTGTGCAGCACGCTTCCATTAGCACCTCAGGGAAACCACTGCGGCCGGGGAGGAAGGACTGGCCTTGCCTTCATTCCCAGCCAGTGTTTGCTGACCTGATTCAACCTTCAGCCCTCTCGTGTCCCCGAAGGGCTGCCCGGTGTTCATTCCACTACAGAGTTGTGACCGACACTGGAGAGGTCACCAGGGTGGCGGGGACACCGCGAGGGAGATGACCTTTGGAAAAGCTGCCCTGGGCGGCGCGGTGATTGCAACCTAATGTTTCGGTCACTGGTGTTCCTCGTCAATGGCTCAAGCCCTCGTGTGACACGAGCGCTTCAAAGCGGGATAAGAGGAGGCTGGGAGTTTTCGCATCGCTTATGTAGGAAGGCTTTGATCTGGCTGAAGGTGCAGTCTCTTTGACTGCTGGCTCTGTCCATATGTTTGGCCGTGAGCTGTCGATGCAAACGTCTACAAAATACAGCACGGTGCTTGACAGCGTGGGTTCCGAAGATGCCTCGAGTTACGTACCTGCTGACATACGTACCTCGTTACCAAGCGGAGTAAGCATCTAGAAGACTGTGGATGGGAAAGAGGAGCCACATCCCGGTTGGATGTGCGCAGGGGCCGTCCAGGGTAGACTTCTCTGAGAAAGCGACCTCAACGCTAACGTCTAAACAGGGCGGCTGGGGATTCACAGGGTGCAGACAGAAAGGCAGGCAAGCCATGACTCTGCATGAGGTCCAGGCTGCTCCTCAGTGTAGGCGGTATTTTGAAGTTGCAGGAAGGGACCGGAGCTGTAAGAAGGCCCCGTGCAGAGTGCGGTGTGAAATGCGCAGGACGGAGTGGTAAGCAGGGAAAGGACCGGCTATCTCTTCTGCCCGGTTACCTGCTCCAGGAGACAGGAAAGCCCAGCCCGGCCAGGGAAGGCTCCAGAAGGAGAGGCCTGGTAGGAAAGCAGAGCAGGAGCACTTTGCCAACATCTTCGTGGAGCATAGGAACGTGCATGTTTCCCTTGGGAACAGGACCAGACACTCGTCCGGGGTGGCTCTCCAGACGTGGAACCAAGGAATGTGCACCTTGAGGAACCTCCTGGAAGGCTCTTCTTCATACTCCGTTTGACAGCTGCTGATTCACTAAACAGGACCTGGGCATCAGGTTAACAGGAAAGGGAGAAGGAGAAGAAGGAGGAGGAGGAGGAGAAGGAGCAGAAGGAAAAAACAGCTTCTGTTTCTCTGGAGAACCCTGACCATGCAATCTCCTACCATTATGTACTGTTTTGGGCTCTTGGGATTTTCCATCAGACCCTAGTTTAGATGATGTTTCCCGTCCCTAGGTATGGATTTATGTCATGTTTCTTACTCACTTTGAAGAATCTGATAGGATGGATGTGCCATGATGGCCTTGACCATTTTCACAGTGACGGAGACTTGGTTAACGTTTATAGTGGTAACAAGCAACAACACTAAAATCTGTATGCGGTTGTAATAAAAGCTGTTGTGGTAAAATCTATGTCTATATCCTGTATTCCAGCATCACCGAGAGAAATGTAATATGAGCCGTGTACGCAAGGTTCAAATTTTCAAGTAGCCGCATTAAAAAAAAAAAAAAAAAAAAAAAAGGAATGGCAGAGATTAACTTTTTTTTTTTAATTTTTTTTTCAACGTTTATTTATTTTTGGGACAGAGAGAGACACAGCATGAACGGGGGAGGGGCAGAGAGAGAGGGAGACACAGAATCGGAAACAGGCTCCAGGCTCTGAGCCATCAGCCCAGAGCCTGACGCGGGGCTCGAACTCACGGACCGCGAGATCGTGACCTGGCTGAAGTCGGACGCTTAACCGACTGCGCCACCCAGGCGCCCCAGAGATTAACTTTTTAAATGTAATTTATCGAACCCGATGCATGAAATAGGATTTCAAAACTCAGTGTAAAGCATCATGAAACGATTCTATAGTTTTTCTTCTGTAAAGAGCCTCTGAGATTTGGTGTGTATTTTGGATTTAGAGCATATCTCTGCATGGACGGAACATATTTCAAGAGCTCACAGAAATGTGTGCCTACAGAATGCTTTTTCACATTATGCATGGGCTCTGTCTATACTACAGTCTACACACTTTTCACTGGGGAGAATCACTATTCCAGAGGATAGGTTCTTAAAAAATGGAAATCCAGAATCCCACAGCATGGACCCTTTTGATACCGATATAACCCGGCGGCTGTCAATCTCCAAAGCAATGCTATCAGCACTCTATAAACTTACAGCTTATGGTACTTCCTGCTAATTTAAACACTTCGTGAAGCTTTTGTAGGATATTGTCAAGGAATACCCTTGGGGAAGGACTACAGGTGAGTCTGAGGAATAAATATCCCCAGAGATAGGAACACTGAAGCAATCCAGAAGTTCATCTGAGACATGGGGCTTTTTGTTACGGCTGAAGGCACTACCAGATGTTACATTTGCTATTAATTTAGGCATTAAGGAATTGATCATTAAGATGTTATTAAAAATTTACTGAGAAAGAATATCCCCTGGTCACAGGGTGAGTAAATCCTAAATCCGCCCCACGCCCCTTCCTTGCCAAACTCCCCTCAGGTCTTGGGTGACCTTCAGTAGTTAAGACTATTGATATTAATATTGGAAGGTGACAAAGGACTTGCTTTGTGGAGTTTCTGAAGCAAGCACAATTGCCTTATATAAGACAAAGTTCCAGGAAGCAGAAATCTTTTGTAAATTTGTTGATGTTTTTCAATTTTATTGAGGACTAAGGGACAAATATAATTGTATATATTTAAAGTGTAAAAGAGGATGATTTGGTGCGTACGTTGTATAATGATCGCAAGACAAAGACAGTAAACGTACCCAACACCTCACATACTTAACCTTTGTGTGTGTCTCTGCTGAGAACATTTACCATCTATTTTTAGCGACTTTCAAGAAAAAATTCTGAGGCTGTAATGCACATGGTGACAGGAGTTCATAGTAAGGGATTATATACTTAACCATTAGATTTTGTAAGAAAAAAGTATCTCATAAAATACCCATAAATGTGTCCTTAATGTGAAAAGAATACTTTTATACCAGAAAAAAAAAGGCCCCCTAAGGACTAGGATGTAAATATCAAATTAAGATATTTTTAGCAAATGACAGGCTTCTGGGTGGCTCAGTGGGTTAAGCGTCTGACTTTGCCTCAGGTCATGATCTCACAGTCTGTGAGTTCCAGCCTCGTGTCGAGCTCTGCGCTGACAGCTCAGAGCCTGGAGCCTGCTTCGGATTCTGTGTCTCCCTCTCTCTCTGCCTCTCCCCACCCACACTCTGTGTCTCAAAAATAAATAAACATTAAAACATTTAAAAAAATGTTTTTAGCAAATGAAATGACTGATCAGTGCACATGATTCCAGCATCGCAAAAGCATTCCGAACTTTCACACACCAGGGTTACCAAACTGAAGAGCTTGATAAGAGAAATAACAAACATAACAGACTAGACTTTGCCTTGTGTTTTGTAGCTAGTTCTAGAAGATTCTGGTGATTAAAAAAAAAAGAAAGATGGATTGCTCCTTTTTAAACTTAAACATGGACAGCCACATCTCAACTCAATTAAATAAGCCTAGAGCAAGCTAAAGAAATGATATATGCAACTCATTCATTCATTCATTGTTTGAGAATATCTACACCAAACTAGTTACTTCAGATTGAACCAATGCCAAATTGGCAAATAAATAAATAAATAAATAAAGAGGTTCTGAGCTGATGTTTATTTACTTTTTTTTTTTTTTAACAAACTGCTTGAAGAATTAATAACATGAGTTGAGAAGAATAGATTGTCCTGAGATAACACAAAGAACTAAAGAAATCTCAACTCCGTTACGAGTGCTGGCTGGTCTGTTAATGTTAAATCGTGTCTTTTGCTTTTATAAACCAATTCTCCTGCCTTGGAAGTAATCCCATAGCAAGGAAATTCTTTTTAATTCAGGTATCTTGTTAATTCGTAATGCTTCCTCTTTCAAATCGTCCAGATAATTGATATTTGACTGTTTTAAATGTTGACATGAACGACTTAAAACTTCAGGGGTCATAAGTGCTGTAGTGGTGGCCAAGGTGTGTGGATTGCAAACTTAGAGTTGCCTTTTCGGAGACTCCGACAAGGAATAGGTCATGTTAGAACTGCAAGGGAAATGTGCAAGTTTTTCCTCTCTCTTTTACACCTTCAGAGCACAGGCTGGTGTTTTTAATCACCAACATAAGTGTGAAGGATATATTTTAAGTAATTTGTCTGGCAGGCTTTAGGAAAATGAATTATTTAAAATAGACCATGGCCCCAATTTTGCTTTTGCACAGCTACACCATTTTCTCCTTTACAAGGACCGTGTGTCAGCTGTTTCCAGGTGAGCTCTGTCATCATGCATTCTGGGAGAAGTCGTGCCCGGGTCCCAATCTGAAGGTGTTAAGTGATGGACCAGAAGTAAGACAATCTCAGCTCGCTTGTGTCCTACATATGACAGAGCGATAACAGGAAGGCAGGTTGTTTCTAAAAACAGCACATGATTTTACTACACATACTTCTCCGCAATACTTTGCTCTCTGTTCTCGATAGTGAAATATGTGACTGATTAGGAAACAACTAGGAAGACAGCATACGAATGTACTTAAAAATCGTAGAAATTTTTACCTCTTATACAGCAACGGACACGATCATTTCCTTTGGTCTTCTTTCCGGACATGGTAAAATGGGTTAAACTTCATGCTTTGAATTTTCTACCATATACTTGATCAGACTAGATTCCTGGCACCAATCTACAGAAAAAAATATATATATTTAAGATACATATAGCATTGCACTCATGAAATACCTAGTTTATTCATTTGCATTGAGATATAATTAACTTATTGGATTCATTTTAGGTGTACATTCTAAATGATTTGATACTTGCATGCATTGCAAAAATGATTACCAGAATAAGCTTAGTTAATATCCATCACCACAGTTATAATTTTTCTCTTGTGATGCAAACTTTTAAAACTTACTCTCTTAGCAACTTTCATTTAAAAATATTTTTAATGCTTATTTATTTTTATTTTTTAAAATTTTTTAATGTTTATTTTTGAGAGAGGGAGAGAGAGAGAGCAAGCATGAGTGGGGGAGGGGCAGAGAGAGAGGGAGACACAAAATCTGAGGCAGGCTCCAGGCTGTGAGCTGTCACCACGGAGCCTGACGCAGGGCTTGAACTGATGAGCCAAGAGATCATGACTTGAGCCAAAATTGAACGCTTAACCAACTGAGCCCCCAGGCACCTCTATGTTTGTTTATTCTTGAGAGAGACAGACAGACAGACAGAGTGTGAGTGGGGGAGGAGCAGAGAGAGAGGGAGACACAAAATCTGAGGCAGGCTCCAGAGCCTGATGCGAGGCTCGAATCCATAAACCATGACATGAGCTGAGCTGAAGTCCAACGCTTAACCAAGTCACCCAGGCGCCCCTTAGCAACTTTCAAATATACAACACAGGATTGCTAACTGCAGTGACCATGGCATACGTTATATCTGCATGACTTGTTTATTTTGTAGCTGGAATTTTGTACCCTTTTTGTTTCCCTTTACCTATTTTATTCATCCCCAAGCCTCTCACTGCCTCTGGCAACCACTAATCTCTTTATCTATGAATTTGGGATTTTGTTTATTTGTTTTTTAGACTCCACATATAAGAGAGATTACAGGGATTTGTCCTTCTGTCTGACGTATCTCACTTAACACAATGCCCTCAAAGTCAGGCCGTGTTTGTTCCAAATGGCAGCATTTCCTCCTTTTTACGGCTGAATAATAAATCATTTTATATATATATATCACATCTTCTTTATTCATTCCCACTGATGAACACACGTTGTTTCCACTTCTTGGTTCTTGTAAATAACACTGCAGAGAATGGGTGGGGAGACACATGTATCTTCAAGATTGTGCTTTTTTTCCCCCTTTCAAAAGATACCTACAGGTGGGATTGTTGGATCATCTGGTAGTTCTCATTTTAATTTTTTAAATATTCTCCGTACCGTTTTCCAAGGTGAAATAAACCAACGGTGCAGAGTTTGAGAGGCATTGATTGATTCATTCCTCCCTCATACCTTTCTAGGAAAAGACACCATTATCCCCATTCTATAGATAAGGAATCCAAGGGTGAAACAGGTTGGGAACTAGCTCTGCTAAGTCCAGACTCTGTTACCTGAGTCCCTGGTTCTAACATCTGCACCACACTTCTGAAAGGAAACATAAAGTAAGAGTCTTATGCTGAGGGAGAAAAAACAAAATCTACCTTGTCTAATTGTGAAATGACAGATTTGTAGAGGTGAGGAGGAGATTAGAGATTGCCAGGGACAGGGGATGGAAGGGGTCAGGGAATATGTGACGTTGCTTCTTTATCATCTTGGAAGTTACCCAAATTTATGCATGTGACGAAATCACATAGCACTGCACACACATGCATGCACGTGCCAACACACCTAGGTGCCTATAAAACTGGAGAAAACAGGCACCTGGGTGGCTCAGTGGGTTAAGCGTCCAACTTGGGCTCAGGTCATGATCTTGCAGTTCGTGGGTTCGATCCCCACATCGGGCTCTGTGCTGACAGCTCAGAGACTGGAGCCCGTGTCTCCCTCTCTCTCTGCCCGTCTCCTGCTTTCTCTGTCTCTCAAAAATAAATAAACATTAAAAAAAATTAAAATATTTGAAACAGCTTTCTAGGTGTGAGTGGGTGAAGGTTCATCAGCAGATGAGCAGGTTGCCAGCTGGAGGCAGGGACCCAGGTGTGGAGGCTGACACCTCAGCGCTAACAGATTTTCAGGTAAACTACGGGGTGTGCTCATGGAGCACTGAGGAATCATGAAGACATCAGCAGCTGTGTTCTTTTTACAACTACTAAATAACAGGAGGCATTTATTTTGCCGGAATAGGTGAAATGGTTCCTCATTGGAGCGTTCTCAAATGTAGTCTCCATACCAAAGAAATATCTCCGATCCCAGCCTTGGGCAGTGGGGGTGGGTGGGGGGTGGGAGACGCAAACACATCCCTCAACTTTAGTGTGATGCCTGGGGTATACGTCATATAGGATATACACAAGCTAAGCGGGAGAAATATTCGATGTTGGCAGACCTCGTGAGCCAGCTGCTCATCCTGATGAATGAGAATAAATTCAGCTCCATCAGGCGTTACACTGACTTAGTTGACAATTAACTTCCACCAGGATGTGCTTTGCTCTGTGACTTTGGTTTTGCACTGTTTTTATTTCACCTGTTTTTTCAGCTATACTTGGTGACTACTCCCGGTTGTTTGTGACCTAGAGCTGACTTAGGCACAGGCTACCGGTGCTTCTCAAATGTAATGTACATGGAGAGCTGTTAAAATGCAGATTTGGATTTGCTAGGTCTCTCTCTACCGTGGTCTTCTCTATAAGATTGTGTGGACTGGCATCCTATCATGGAAAAGGGTATGCCAACATTCTGACTCTACAGAGTTGAAACCGAGGAATGCCAGTTTTCCCTGAATGTTGTAATGTGGATGATAGGTAACGAATCCACTAAGAGATAAGAGGAGTAATTACATGATCTATCTATCTATCTATCATCTATCCATTCATCCATCCATCTACCCATCATCCATCCTACCCTCCATCCATTCAATTATCTAACATCTATCCATCCATCCATCCACCCATCCATCCATCCACCCATCCATCCATCCATCCAATTATCTATCATCTCTATCTATGGATCCATCCATCCATCTAACCATCAATTCTATCATCTATCTATCTATCATCTATCCATCATCCATACATCCATCCCTCCCTCTATCCCTTCATTTATCTATCTAACATCTGTCCATCCACTCACGCACCCATCCATCCAGTTATCTATCTATCCATCTTCCATTCAATTATGTAACATCCATTCATCCATCCATCCACCCATCTACCATCATCCATCCTGCCCTCCATCCATTCAATTATCTATCTACCATCCATCCGTCCATCCATCCACCCAACCGTTCACTCATCCAATTATCTATCAATCTACTATCTATCCATCCATGTATTCAATTATCTAACATCCATTCATCCATCCATCCTGCCCTCCATCCATTCAATTATCTAACATCTATCCATCCATCCACCCATCCATCGAATCATCTGTCTATCCATCCATCCATTCATCCACCCATCCAATTAACCTTCTATCATCTATTTATCATCTGTGCATATATGTATTCATGTACACACACAGAAACCAAAATACAATAGCCCATAATCATATTCTAAAGAAAAAAATTAACCTTGTCAAAGAGTTGAAAGAACTGGAAATAAATATAATGATAGCAAGTTTTGATAGAATTAATCTTTGGTACTTTCACCAAAATATGTTTACTTTACACATGAGCTGAGCAGCCCTTCAAACTCAAAACACATATGCCCCTCCCCCCCTTCCCACCACTCTTAATATAGAAAGTAAGAGAAAGTACCTAGCCACTCTAGACTGGCCCTGGACACCTGTTAGATGGGTAGCCATGGACAACAAGGAAGAGAACTTAGAAATTAAACTCTACCTGGTTTGTAACAATGCTTTCTCTACAGTGATTTCTTGGAGTGTACAAAAAGCCAGATATCTTGTAGGTTCCTAATCCACATAGAGATTGCCAGGACTGCCAGGTACAGGAAGCACATGCATGTATCTTCCTATCTTACTTCTGTTCCCTTTGCTTGCTAATGATCCATCCCGACACCAAAAAGCATTACTGGTACCACACTGTCCATAATCTCACTTTATTTTTAATCTCTAGATGTCCTCTCTTTGAGTTCCTACATGCTTTCTCTGAATCTTTTCCACTTTTGGTATGTGGATTATTTCAGTATCAGTTAGAACTTTGTAATGTTTCATTTTTGTTAAAAGGTTATATTTAAAATAATTTGGATGGCAGGGGCACCTGGCTGGCTCAGTTGGAAGAGCACCTGATGCGTGACAGTCTTTGGGGTCGTGAGTTCAAGCCCTATGTTGGGTGTAGAGATTACTTAAATAAACAATTCAAGATTTTTTTTTTAAAGTAAAAATAAAATAATTTGGATAACACAAAGGGCCGACATTTTATTACCAACACTTCCTGAAAAAAAAAAAAATCAAAGGGCCAAAAGTAATGTCCAGTTACCTGACAACATTTGCATTTGCCTTGCACTTTCTACCACACTGTTTAAAATATAGACAGCTTTGACAGAATCTAGGAGCCATTGATCTAAACACATGTTTTCCTATATGTAAAGCATACAGTTGGTTTTCTCAATGCTTTATTGCATTTATGATGAGCATGATTCACTGGGGCCCTCATTCCCAGTAGATTTCTTTGGATAGAGCTGCAGGTGCTAAATTCTAGTGAGCAACCATCTCTGTTGCATGCAAATGTTTGCACCTGAAAATGTTGAGGCATATTTTTAGACATGTATTTAAAAGTTAACATTATCATTTTATGTGCTACCCAAGATTATCTGAAACTCTCCTCCTTTTTCCAGGTGGTATATTCAAATGTTAGCTCTAATGGTGACTGGTGGATAACAATATTATTTCCAATGAGTTTTCTTTATTAATTGAGGATAAGATTTGACTGTAAGTATATTTGTAATGCTCAAAACACCCTACGAAATATCAAAGAAAAAAATCGTATGTGTTGTTAGAAAATTTTAAAGTGCTTGAAACATGTTTCAGGCATTTTCCTCACTTAACCTATTTAAATAACTTTACATGTTTCCTAATAATAAATAATGAATCATGTCCTTACCATTATTAGCAAGGTCAATGCCTTCCTTTGGGTTCATAAGAGTCCAGGCATGAACATCAGTGTTTGAAAGATAAGCTGATGTTTAAAAGGAGCTTTAAATTAAAAAAAAGGCATTGGGGCATCTGGGTGGGTCAGTTGGTTAAGCACCCGACTTCAGCTCGGGTCATGATCTCACAGGGGCTTTGTGAGTTCAAGTCCTGTATCAAGCTCTGTGCTGACAACTCGGGGCCTTGGAGCCTGCTTCAGATTTTGTGTCTCCCTCTCTCTGCCCTTCCCTGCTCACACTCTGTCTCCCTCTCTCAAAAATAAGTAAACATTAAAAAAATTTCAATAAAAAAAGGGATTTAAAAGATGAGAATTATTTTCTGTGACATAGAGAAAGGAGGCATTCATGTTAGTTATTGCTTGACCAAACAGGGCGGTGGGGAGTCTCAAGGGTCCTATGGGTGGTGTTGATAGGAACATGCTTTCTTCATAGTGGCTTGGAAAATTTACTACCACTAACACCCCACCGCCATGCCACCAGCACTACCTGGGTTATTACTGGTGTTATTACTAATGGTCCTAAAATGTGACTAACCTTTCTATCAGACGGCATTCTCAGGGCTGTGTCTCCAGTAAGTCATTTAGTCCTTGGGGTAATCTTATGTTTCATCCCAGTATCATGGATGAGTTCACCACTTCTGGTGGTAGAGTGTTGTATAAACCATGCTCGTGGCTTTGTTTGTTCTTGCTCTCTCCGCCTTCCTACTTACCTGCTCATTCCAACTGCTGGCCCTGTAGACTAGAAGGGAAAATGGCAGCCTTACAGGGTTTGCTAACCTGCCGTCATCACTGGGTAAGGTGACACCCTGATGCTGCTTCTCCAGTTGTACCCTGGTTGATGCACCACCATGATTGCCAAGGAGATGGTCTATACCTTGGATGGACTAATTTGTAGCTATTAAAGTCATGTGATAGAACAATTTTTAGTGATGCAATAAAATAGGTGTGATATATATTTAAAATTTGTAGGGGCGCCTGGGTGGCGCAGTCGGTTAAGCGGCCGACTTCGGCTCAGGTCAGGATCTCGCGTGATCTCGCGTGAGTTCGAGCCCCGCGTCAGGCTCTGGGCTGATGGCTCAGAGCCTGGAGCCTGTTTCCGATTCTGTGTCTCCCTCTCTCTCTGCCCCTCCCCCGTTCATGCTCTGTCTCTCTCTGTCCCCAAAATAAATAAACGTTGAAAAAAAAATTAAAAAAAAAATTTGTAATGCAGATTGCACCTCTAAAGTAACATACTATCCTTAAGTTTGTTTGTTTGTTTGTTTATTCTGAGTGAGAGTACAAGTGCAAGTGTACGTGCAAGCAGGAAAGGGGCAGAGAGAGAGAGAGGGAAAGACAGAATCCCAAGCAGGCTGTGCACTGTGAGTGCAGAGCCTGATGCAGGGCTCCAGCTCAGAACCGTTAGATCATGACCTGAGCCGAAACCAGACACTTAACCGACTGAGCCACCCAGGCACCCCACAATCCTTACTTTGAGAAACAATGAAAACACCACAATAAGTATGTATTCAAAGTTACAGACAATTTTTTATGCTATGTGTTTCAAAAGTTCAGTGAATATTTAAAAATGAATATACTTTACATTTATAATACAAAATATATTTAAACTTATGGATGTTTGTGTGTGATTTTAAGTACCTTTGGTTGTGGGCATGGGAATAAATACACCAAGTCCCTGAATTTCTCCAATCCATTTTTTTTTTTAATTTTTTTTCAACGTTTATTTATTTTTGGGACAGAGAGAGACAAAGCATGAACGGGGGAGGGGCAGAGAGAGAGAGGGAGACACAGAATCGGAAACAGGCTCCAGGCTCTGAGCCATCAGCCCAGAGCCCGACGCGGGGCTCGAACTCACGGACCGCGAGATCGTGACCTGGCTGAAGTCGGACGCTTAACCGACTGCGCCACCCAGGCGCCCCGACTCTCCAATCCATTTTAAACCAAATGATTTAAAATTTCTAACTTACCAAAAGATTTTTTTTAGTGTACTATTAAATTCATAGCTTAGCTAATTTTCATTGTGTCTCTAATTGCCCGAGTTCCATTTAAAATGTATACCCATGGACAAATAATGAAAGAATAAAGAAATACGAGAAAAAACTTGGACATCATATCCACTGGAAAAAAAGAAGCCATTAATGAAACCAGTTAGTTTTCAAAAATAAGATAGACAGCTGGTTTGTTGACAAAAGGTGATTCCTTGCCCACTGTGTCTGTGTATCTTAGGTTGAATGTTGTTGTGCACAAAAAGTTTTATTTACCTCTCTATAAATGCTTTTTCAGATTTTCACACTCCTTAGATGATTTCTCTGCTAGAGCTATGCGATCTAGAAATTATAGTAGCTTTCAACTGTAAAATTTAAATGGATTCTAATGGGAATTTTTCATTAAACTTTTTCTGTCTTGGTTTTTTGTTTTATTTTGTTTTGTTTTGTTTTGTTTGTTTGTTTGTTTGTTTGTTTTTGCCTGGCCTATAAATGACTATTTATTCTATATTTTGTTACCAATAAACAAATTCCCTTAACATTAACCCCTTTCTTTTGTCCTTCACACAGACACATTTTAGCATATTTTGACTTCAGTAATATGAAAAAAGATGAGTAATGTGACCCATATTTTTTTAGCTGATGCATATGATTTTCTTGACACAGAAGGTAACTTTCAGGAGCAGAGAAACCATTTTTCCCAAGCTGTAAATGTGTATGGGGTCCTGGGAGATGTCTGCCTGGCTTCTATCTATGGAAATCATTATCTGACAATGTGCCACGGTTTTATATACATGTCCCTGATACATGTTTCATTTACAATTTCAGATATTTTAATACATATTTAATCCATTCTATATGTGTTTTCAAATTATTACAGGACACCACAAATTCAGGGCCACTCTAATTTCAATGTTAAAAAGAGACATTTTTCACTGTCTTTGGCCTCTTTCTATGAGTTCCTTGCAAATGTTTTCCAATACTGATGAGTATATTGGAACCTCCTTAGAATAGAAAAATAGATGGGGTCGATACAATTTTCTAGGTTGTTGTTTTGGTTTTTGATTTTGTTTTTACATTATTCAGATAAATTGATTTTCATTTTGTTCATATTAATTTGGTTTTGGCTAAAATGAAAATATTATTTAGAAGTTATGAGGGCCAGTCTTTTTATTAAAAAAAATTCATTCTACCTACATGCATGATTTCTTCTAACCAGAGGATTTGTTTGTTTGTTTGTTTAAGTAGGTGGGGCTTGAATTCACCACCCTGAGATCAGGACTGAGCCAGCCAGGGACTCCCCCTAACTAGAGATTTGTAATCTAATTCTACACCATTGTTGTTGTATTTGCTTGTTATTACACAGTAGTTTTGCAATATATTTTTGCCTTAATCTTCTTACCAAAGTTCTTTCAGTTGTAACATTGGAATAGTTAAAGAATATTCAATGTTTGAAATGCTCTCGTTAGACTTTAAGTAGGAATTTTAGTTTAAAAAAAGGAAATCGAACCAGGAATGATATTAATAAGCCTTTGTTTTTTCAGAACAATGCGTCTACATATTTTCAAGTATTAATAAAAAGCCAATTTGCCTCTCAAATGCCACAAACACATATTTAAATTTCTCTGGAGAGTTTCACTATTTTTGTTTCAATTTAATTAAATAGCAAGATAGCACTGATTTCATAAATCTCTGAATCAAAGCTCTCCACAACACAATTAGAGAAGGTTTTTAAAGTAAGCGTAACCCTGAAATGCAAGGGGAAAATTCATTATGCTTTAAAGTGAAATACCTTTATTTGAACTGAAATTGCAGGAATAACTGTGATTAAGCTACTGATATTTTACAAAACTAACATCTCTTCATGTTTCAAAACTATTGATTTCAAAGGGATCCCCACACCGAGTGTTATACAACTGTAGGCTTTGTATTTGCCTGTGAGTCCCTAAAATTGAGAAACCATTCATGAGTTGGAAAACTGTGGAGATCTTCCTCTCTACTCCCTTTCTTTCATACCCTACATCTAATCTGTCAGATGAATCCCTTTAGCTAGACATTTCACATATAGCAAGAATCAGGTCCCACTTCTGACTGAATTCCATGGCTCACTCCTACCCTGAGCTGCCATGTTCATTCCCGTGAATTTCTGCTGGCATCCTTGGTCTCCACACTTGGGCACATCCCCACGACTTTCTCAGCACAGACTAATTGGTTGCCATTAACTCTTTTTTTTTTTTATGTTTATTTATTTTGAGAGACAGAGTGTGACTGCAGGAGGGGCAGAGAGAGAGAGAGAGAGAGAATCAGAAGCAGGCTCCAGGCTCTAAGCTGTCAGCACAGAGCCCAGTGTGGGGCTCGAACTCATGAAGCGCGAGATCATGACCTGAGCTGAAGTCAGTCGCTTAACCGACTGAGCCACCCTGGTGCCCCTGCATCAGTTCTTTCAATAGCACCTGCTACTCTATTCTATTCTTCTAAAATGCTGCTTAGTCTATTTTTTCTATTCTTTATTGTCTGTGTCTTTTACTAAAATATAAGACCCTCAAGGATAAGGATCTTTCTTTTGCTCATCAGCACTCTGCCCAAAACACCTGTCTATCAGAAAACAGGTATGCGATAAATAAAGGAGAATGTGAACATGTAACTGAGTGCCTTCTGTTTCTCTTAGAACTGAGTTAACTCAGTATTGCATAATACCCAGCGTTGCATAACACCCATAACAGCACCTGATGGCTAAAATAACTACAAAGCTTTCCACCATCTTCAAGCCCTTATGAAAGTATTTTCTCTCTGAACCCCTAATACAATAAAAAGTCAACAACAGACCCATATTGTGACTTTCTAAATGAAGAAGGAAATCTTTTCACTTGTGTCACAGCATTAAATGAGGCTGAAATTCAAGCAACACCAAGACTAGAGAGTGGCCCCCACTTTTTGACTGTGGCACAGATTATTTTTGGTATTTGGTAACTGGTTTTATGAAGGAAAAAATCTGAAGGGTCCAAAATATTTAATCGTGAACTTAATAAAAGAAATAATGGTGATATGTAGGGTTTTACTTTGCAGATGCCCATAAGGAAAAACCAATCATATTGTTTATTGTAGGCATAATAATAAATTCACAAAACTCTTAGTTGCAGCGTGATATGGAGACATTGACTATAAATAGGGGAATAATGTATGTGCTGCTGAAGTCAGCACTACGAAAGAGGAATAAAAGAATTTCCTTAGGTTTGACAAACTGTGATCCTACCATTAAATGTTCTTCTGTGAATTTTATCCTGAAGTTTAGAATTCTCTTAGGTGAAGGGCTGTTTTTAGTGCTGAGAAACCACAGGTGTCTGACATAAAACAGGCATAATTTTGACAAGGCGAGTTCATTTTGAAACACTGTCAGGAAGAGAAACTTAACAGAAGACCATGGGGGAGGGGAAGGTAAAAAAAAAAAAGGTTAGAGAGGAAGGGAGCCAAACCACAAGAGACTCTTAAAAACTGAGAATCAACTGAGGGTTGATCCAGGGGTGGGAGGGAAGAGAGGGTGGGGGAGGGGCACTGAGGAGGGCACCTGTTGGGATGAGCACTGGTTGTTGTATGGAAACCAATTTGACAATAAATTTCATATTAAAAAAGCAAAGAAAAGAAACACTGTCAGGAAGTATTACTTTTGGAAATGTTAAAAAAGCCAGAATCACTTTTGAAGTAGATATAGAGAGTGCAGGCATCTGTTTCTTTGATCCTTTAAACACACAAAAAGTAGTCACATTTGTATACTGGATATTCCGTATTTTTGGCTGCACAGAATTAGGTACAAATGTAGAGTAGCTGGTAAACGCAGAATACAGCAAGACCTGTGATAGCCATTGGTATCAATATTACACATCACGTTTTAAAGTAAAACATGGTACTTTTGTATTTCTCTACAAAAATAAGACTGCTATCCAAAGTCATTTAGAAGCTCAGGAAGTACAAACAACTAATAGATTTTCATGGTCGAGAAATACATATTCCGAGTGAAAAAGAAAAATATTATCATACCAATAGATACGTTTTACCACATCCAACACCAATTCATGGCAAAAACCCTCAGTAAACTAGGAATAGAATGGAACTTTCTCAACTGGATAAAGACTATCTATGAAAAACATGCAGGTGACATGATAATCAATGGTGAGAAACTCAAAGGTTTCCCACTGAGGTCAAGAAAGAAGACAAGAATGTGTCCTGTCACCACTCCATTTCAGCATTGTCATGGAACTTCTTCCTAATGCAGTAAGGCAGTAAAATGAAATAAAAGGCATTCAGGTTGTGAAGGAAGACATAATACCGTATTTGTTCACAGATGACGTGATCGCCTATGCAGAAGATCCAAAATAACCAATAAAAAAAAACTTCAGCAAACAGTAAGCAATGACAGCAAGGTTGTAGATACAAAGGTAACGTACAAAAGTAAATTGTTTTCCTATATACCAGTAATGAGCCAGTGCAATTTAACATTCAAAATAAAATATCATTTATATTAGCATTTCAAAAATGAAATACTTGGTATGAGTCTAACAAAATATGTACAAGGTCTATATGAGGAAAACTACAAAGCTTTGATGAGTAAAATCATAGAACTGGATAGAGGTGGCCCATGATAATGGATAGGAAGATTCAATATTTGTCAGTTCTTTACAATGTGATCTATAGACTCAATGCAATTCCAATCAAAATCCTAGAAGGTTATTTTATGGATATTGACAAACTGATTCTAAAGTTAATATCGAAAGGCAAAAGACCCAGAATAGCCAATACAATATTGAAGGAAGACAAAAGTGGATGATTAATGCTATCCAACTCCAGGACTTACATAAGGCTACAGTAAAAGAAAATAATAATAATAATAATAATAACCAGTGTGGCGTTGGTAAAGGAATAGACAAATATATCCAGGGAACAGAACAGAGAGCTCAGTAGTAGACCCTCCTGAATATAGACCAACTGATCTTGAACAAAGAAGCAAAGGCAATACCATCAAGCAAAGATGTTTCTTCAGTAAATGAAACAACCAGATGTCCACATGCACAACAAATGAATCTAGACGTGAACATTACACGTGTCATGAAAATGAACTCAAAATGGATTATAGACCTAAAGGTAAAATGCAAAACTATAAAACCCCTAGAAGATAGTGTAGGGAAAACCTGGATGATTTGGGGTGTGTGAAGACTTTTTAGATCTCACAGAAAAGACACAGTCCATGAACGAAAGAATTGATAAGCTGGACGTCATTAAAACAAACAAACACTTCTACTCAGTGTAAGACAATATCAAGAGAATGAGAACATAAGTCACAGGCTGGGAGAAAATATTTGCAGAAGACACAGCTGATAAAGGACTGTTTTCCAAGATACGCCAAGAACCCTTAAAACGCAACAGTAAGAAAACAACAACATAAACAAAACTATTAAAAAATGGGTCAAAGCCTTTAACAGACACCTCATCAAAACAGATATGCACATGGCAAAATATGCATATGAAATAACGCTCCAGACCATAAGTCATCAGGGAAATTATGTGAATTAAAATCACGATGAGATATCACGACACACCCATGAGAAGGGCCAATTACAGAACACTGACAGCACCAAATGTCCCTGAGGATTTGGAGCAACGGGAACTCTCATTCACGGCTGGTGAAAATGCAAAGTGGTACAGCCACTTTGGGAAGACAGTTTTGTGGTTTCCTACAAAACGAAAGAAACTCTTACAGAAGATCCCGCAATGACACCGCTCGGTATTCATCCCCAGAGAGTTGAAAACACGTCTACACAGAAACCTGTATATGAATGTTGATAGCAGCTTTATTCATCATTGCCAAAACTTGGAAATAACCAAGATGTCCATCAGTAGTAGGTGAGTGGACAAATAAGCCATTGGTGTGCCAGATGTCAACAATGCAACACTATTCAGAGCTATAAAGAAGTGAACTAAGAGTTCATGAAATACTAAGCTAGAACCTTAAATGCACATTACTATGCATCAGCTGCTTATCAAGTGCCTTCACCTGAAAATAATCAATATGCCAAAGCAACATATTTGGGCTTGGTATGTTCTGATTTCCTTCCGTACTTTTTCCAAAAGGCAAGCACGAGAATATTATTAATAATAATCAAAAACTGGAAACAACCTAAATGTCCATCATCAGTAGAATGGGCAAATAAACTGGGATATTCATACAATGGGATACTACACATGAAATATCCTCGATGGAAAAATAATGTATAAAGTCCCTCCTGGAATAGAGGGCTGTTGTGTCCTCACTTCTGGGGATGTCTCAAACCTTAATTCCATGCCCTTTGTGCTTGTCACAAGGGTAAGGAGCAAAAAAAAAACAAACCTCATGGTACCTCCAATACGACACCATTTCAGTATCCTTGATTAGTTTGTAGGGCTTCACCTACTGGGAGAACAAATGCATATCACCTCAATTACTTATTTTCTCTCCATGACCATTGATGATGTCACTTGTTCCTTACAATCAAGTAGTTCTTTTTGAAAGCCCATATTGTGTTTCTTTAGCTCTCTGTTTATCCTTCTACCCAACCGCTCATATTAATAAAAAATATATCTCTATGCCCCATCTCGACCACTAGTAAGTCTCTGTCTCTGTTAATGCATTATGAAAATTTTAAATTCATCTTTATTCTGTCAGAACATTCCAAATTTCCTGGCCCACAGACAGCATCAATAAGTAACCTCGGTCTTGCATAGAGGGAGATGTCTAATCTTCCCAAGTAGAGAGGTTTAAAAATAAATATACGCAATTTGAATACATAAATATTTAGGGAATTAGATGAAAATTTAAAATCTCTAATTAACTAGCATGCGTTTAAATCTAATATGAAATAACATCTTAATTTAGAAACACTGCTTTATGACATAATTTAACGCATAGTTTCAATACATTTTTAAAAGAATGTCTTCCAAACATGGATAACCAAATGCAATTGTTCATGCATATAAAATTTATTTCCACCTAAGGTATTTGGGTTTCTTTTTAAAGTTTAATTTTCTTTTAGAGAGATTGCACGCATGTGCGTGTGTGTGTGGGAGAGGGGCAGAGAGAGAGGGAGAGAGAGAATTGTAAGCAGGCTCTGCAGTGGTAGCACAGAGCCTAACGCGGGGTTGATCTCACCACCCAGCCCAACGTGGGGCTGCATCTCACAAACCAGAAGATCGTGACCAAAGGCAAAATCAAGAGTCAGATGCTAAACTGAATGAGCCACCCAGGTGCCCCCATCTAAAGAATATTTGAAGTCAAGCAGATTTTCCTTCCTGCATGATGTGGTCACTGGAATTTTACTGCAAGCCACAAGTGCCCATTTCTATAGCATTAGGGCTTTATTTTTCCATTCTACAAACAAAGCCCTATGGTACGATTTTTTTTAATGTTTATTTATTTTGAGAGAGAGAGAGAAAGAGAGAGAGGGAGAGGGAGGGGCAGAGAGAGAGGGAGAGACAGATCCCCAGTCAGGCTCCACACTGTCAGCCCAGAGCCCAACATGGTGCTTGACCTGACAAACCATGAGATCATGACCTGAGCTGAAACCAAGAATTGGATGCTCAACCAACTGAGCCACCCTGGCGTCCCATGGTATGACTTTTTATATGGTTTTAAAATGTTTAAAACTCACTTGGGTGTTTTCGTGTGGAAATAACATTAAATATTAAATCACTGATTAGTTATTTGTGATATATATATTAGTAATATTATAAATATTTATATGTAATGTATAATTATATACAGTAATATATATTATTAAATATACATACACACTATACATACATATATACTCTATGCTTATATATTATAGTATATATACTATATATTATTACATATAGTCATGTGTCATTATTACTAATGACTAATATATATTACTAATACTTATGTATTAAGTATTATTCTTAGTACTTATGTATTAGTCATTAGTAATAATGACACATGACTGTATATAATTGCATATGCTATATATATAATTGGTTAATATAATATGTATTTCATTTCTAATGTGTATATGTTATTATACATAATAATTATATAATATACGTAAGAGTATAATATACATAACAATATATAATGTATATTATGTTATAATTTTATTATAATATGTATTTATTACTAATTAGTTATTACAAATGCATAGTAGTTATCAATATATACATATACTCATATTAGTAACATCAGTTACAAATTAATAATATTAGTTATTAGTACTAATGACATATAACTAGAATTATATATACCAGATATGGCATATAATGAATAACTAATATAAATGTAAGTATATAATATTAAATATATACATATAAACTAGTTCTAAGTAATGATCTATATACAACTGTATAATTATACATGATCTATATATAACTGTATATCTAGTATAAATAATTAGTAATAACTAATATGTGTGTATACGCACTTATCTGAGGGATTCATTCGAGGCTCATGTACCTTCTCCAGAGATTATATGGGGATTCAGTTTCAGCCAACTGTGGAACACCCCTGTCTCGACTCCCAGTGTGTGGATTAACTGCATCCCGGACCAGTGTGAACACTACATCCTGCCCTGTCGGCTCCTCGGAGGCCAGCCCGATTGCTAAGCCTGGACCTGCTGCCTTCCCGTGTCACTCTTGTTTGCAGCACTTTGGGACAAAGAAGCAGGGACGGAATGGTGTGGCTATGCTTCTTTTCTGCGTACTCCTGTCTCCTCTTGCTATCCAGGGCAGTGTGCGCTCTGTCTCCCTTCCTCAGGTATTCTGGTTTCCAGGTTTCTGGGAAGCATTCTCCTTGGAAATCCACGTCTGCCGCAGAGTGAAGTCTTAGTTTTACTGATGACGTCAGTATTGATGTACACACTCAAGGACTTCTTCCTTTTCTCTTCTCTTCTTTTTTCTTTTCTTCTCTTCTCCTCTCCTCTCCTCTCCGCTCTTCTCTTCTCCTCTCCGCTCTTCTCTTCTTTTTTCTTTTCTTTTGAGGGCTTCGTGGCAGTCAATCAGCTCCATTAGTGTTTTATTGACATTGGTGTTTCCAGTATTGGCTTTGAAAGCAGAGATGGTTTAAAAGAGTCCCAGCCCAGCAGCAGCTGCATGGGGTGTGCATGGGTGACAAACGGAGCAAACTAATAGGGGTTCTCCCCTCCTTCGAAAGCAAACCCTCAAGCGACTCCATAGTTCTGCTTTACAGTGATTGTTCTAAATGTTGAGACAGCCCCTAACTTTACAGAAGAATGAGAACCAGATACACAGTCTGGTAAGCTCTGTACATAGTGACGTAGTACGTTAATGCTTATTACTGTGCCGTTTCAGCCCTCCAATTTTAGCCTTCTATTCTCTTACCATCCTCTAAATAGATCTCGTAAACTGTGTTTAAGAGAGTTTTTAATAAAATCTGTTGTGGGACCACCATGTATTGACTGCATTTCAAGGTTTTTAAATTTAAGTATAACAGACAAGTCCACACAAGCTTTTTAAATTTAAATATAACAGAATCAGTGAGACCAACAGTCTCTAGGCTGTAATCCCAATGCTTTAATTTGAAGGAGATATTTATAATAGGAATAAATGACAGCATATAAACAATGAGTGTAAATGTGGATGCAACCAAGTGGCACTTCAGTAGGCGAATGGATGAACAAACACGAGTCTGGGGGCACCTGGGTGGCTCAGTCGGTTGAGCATCTGACTTGTGGTTTCAGCTCCTGTCACGATCTCACAGTCTGTGACCTTGAGCCCAGAATCGGGCTCTGCACTGACAGGGTAGATCGTGCTTGGGATTCTCTCTCTCCCCCGCTCTCTCTCTCTGCCCCTGCCCCCTCTCTCAAAATAAATAAATAAACATTTTAAAAATAAATAAAATACTAGTCTGTCCACCCAATGGAATGTCATTCAGCAGTAAAAGGAGACAAGTTGAAAAGATATGTAGGAAACTTAAATACATTTTACTAAGTGAAAGATGCTGATCTGAAAAGATGACAGACGGTATGATTCCATCCAGATGACATTCTGGAAAAGGAAAAACTATGGAGACATGAAAAAAAAAATCACTGGTTGCCTGGGTTTTGGGGGAAGGAGGGATGAACAGGCAGAACCCAGAGGATTCAGGGCTGTTTATGATAGTATAATGGTGGATATCTGACATTATACATTTGTATAAACCTATAGAATGTGTAACACCCAGAATGAAGGCTAATGTACACTGTGGACCTTGGGCATTATGATGGGTCAACAGATCCATCAATGGTAATAGATGTACCACTCTAGTGAGGGGCGTTGATAATGGAGAAGGGTATGCACGTGGCAACGTAGGAAGTATATGGACAATCTCTGTGTATTCCCCTGAATTTTGCTGTGACACTAAAACTGTCCTAAAAATGTGAAGTCCACAGAAAGCATAAGTCTGGGTTTGGCCCACCTGATTCACAGCTTCGATCCTAACAGTGTGATCTTTGAGGATCCTCTCCGGATCATTCTATAGGCTTGTGCTGTTAGCACGTGGCTTCCGAATGCAGTGGCGAGTCTTGCCACTCGTGTGGGAATTTGGAGGGAGAGGACAGAATACCACTCAGTGGCAGGTATGCAACAGGGCCTGATGTCACCTTCCCATCTCGTGGCAAAGCACACAATGACAGGCGAAAGATCTGCACCGGGAGCCAGCACACGTTTTTGTAAGTTGGAAGACGTCTTTAGGAGAAGTAAATCAGCAATGTCACCAGGCCAACTCTCAATGCCTGACAACCACAGCGTTTCGGCACCAGCTTTAGCTCAGAAGTGGCAGCTGATAAGTCAAAATCTCAACATTTGCTCATAAGGGTCCCTTTTCTCCAACACAATAAAATGAGTGCATGAAATTGCAGAATAATGATGTTTTTAGGGTGATAACCTTGACCTTGCTCTCATTACAGGGGGAAAAAGTTGGCATCTTGGCTTCTACTAATTATTGAAAAAAAAAAAAAAAAACGCTTGCAAAATTATTAGCCAACAGTAATTTAAGGACAGGAGCATTTACAAGCACAGTTTTCTCCAGCTGGTAAGAGAGGGTGGAATGAAAGACACAAAGTCTGAGAAGGAGGTGATACGCCATCCTGGATTAAAAGATACACGGGAGCTATGATTTCACATCACAATTCTCAGGTAGCTTAGCACATGCGTTATAAGTGAGGAATAGCTTGAATACATAAGCATTGGAGGAAAAAAATGACAGCAAATGTGTTAGAGGGAAGACTACATCTTTCTTCTCCGAGAATTATTCAGCAGACTATATCCATATGGTATATATATTTTTTGTTCCGTAGTAAATGTGTACATAGCATTTAATTCTTTGGGTTTACCACGTCACAAGACCACGTATGGTTCCCCGTTCTTAGTGCTTTGAGGGTAACAGTGGTGTGGACCCCTCTTTGGATGAAGCACTTAAAATGTGGGGAAATGGACATATTATAAGGTCCTCAGCTTCCTTTTTTGAAGAAGTCAGTACCATGGGTATAACACTTTTTTCTGTGGAGTTTGCTTGATACGCAGAAATCGTATCAAAGGGGCGTACTGCTCAACTTCCCTGAAATCTGGGTCAGTAATCTTTGGTTTTCTGTGCCTAATGCCTGTGTAATCTGTAATCTATTTTTTCTATGTTTTATTTATTTTTGAGAGAGAGAGACATGGTGTCAGTGGGGGAGGGCAGAGAGAGAGGGAGACACAGAATCCAAAGCAGGCTCCAGGCTCCCAGCTGTCAGCACAGAGCCGGACATGGGGCTCGCACTCACAGACCTCAAGGTGATGACCTGAGCCAAAGTAGGATGCTTAACCAACTGAGCCACCCAGGTGCCCCCATAATCTATTTTAATGTATGCAATCTACTTAACCTATGGCTGGATTAAGAGGAGAATGATATGGACTCTGTGCATGTTACTATTTATATACGTTTGACTCACTTGGAAGCAAAATTTGAGGCCACATTTTTATCAATTTTTTGATAAAAATTTAACAACGTTTTAGGCTCAATTTTATCAATCACGCCTGGTGTTTTTGTTGAAACCATCTGACAGCAGTAATAATACAGCTAAGAATTGCCTTGTACATATCAAGACTCAGTTCCTCCTCCACTCGTGATTGGATAAAGCTTTTCATTCATTGCAACTTTTAAAATGTAAAACTTCAAGGGCACCTGGGTGGTTCTGACAGTTCCCCAGCTAACTCTTGGAAGGTGAAGAGCCCTTAGTACATTGTATGTTTTCGTATGCAATCTGGCTTTGTTAAATTATGTTTACACATCAATTATTCTTGTTTGTTTTGTTTTCTTCTTTTGAATTTTAAGTGTGAGTTTACATACATCTGCTAAAAATGGATGTAAATGAGGCACAGAGGCACGTACGACAGAGTAGAAAATGTATGAAATGAGATGAACGTACTCTGGCTGGGAGCATATTTTCTCACGAAAAATAAAACTTCTCTTCCTCCAAATTAACCCAGCGGCCAGAGTGTGGATTCAAATAGCTGTATCTTGACGTCACTCGCTTAAAGGTATTTCAAATGTTAAGTGCTCACATTCCTCCTGTAAGTCTGCCTTTCTTTCTCTCGGAATACATCACCATGTCCGAAAATGATCAGACGGATAACCGTGCGTCCCCACGAGAGTCCTGTCTTTCCCTCATGCCACACACCAACCCCCTATCAGTCGTTGGTCTATACTATGTGCTTAAAGAAATGTCTGCAGGAGGGATCAGCCTGGCAGGCTGAGTCTGAGATACACGGCAGAGACCACATCATCTCCAGATTCTGGGACGTGTGGGAGGGGATATTACATATGGTTTTTTGAGGAGCCACCAAAGTCGTAACCACAGGATGTGAATCGCCGGGGGCCCAATGCAAAAGAAGAAACATGAGGGAGAATTCCTAGACACAGAAGGCACAGAGTCCTGGCCACAAGCCTCGCCCATGCTGGGATCTGAAACCACATTGGATATTTCCTTTCATGTGCTGTCTGTATTTTTTCTTAATGTTTGATCTTTTTCTTTAACTGGAAAGTCACCTTTCCAAGCATTGGATGACTCAAAAATAGGAACGAAATAAATAATTCTAAATGTTAAAAAATTCGCGCTTCAGAAAACAGATATCGGGAGTTGTAGGGAAATTTCTACAAAATCAAATTTCTTAACTTGGGTCTTAAAATAGCTAACACACCTCAAGGAGAACCCTCTGTGTGTTAAGAGAGTCTAGTACCTTTGGGGACACCTGGCTGGCTCGGTTGGAAGAACATGTGACACTTGATCTCAGGGTCATGGGTTTGAGCCCTATTGGGGTGTAGAGATTACTAAAAAAAAAAATAAATAAATAAACAAACATAAAAAAAATAAAAGAATAGTATCTGTGATGTACCAGGGAAATTGCAATCACACTCCTTGACCTTACCAAGAATTTTGCCAATGAAAGGGCTCAGACAGAATCATTGGTATTAATAATTCTCTTGCCCCTCATTTTCTGCTAGGGATAATTAGGTTAGTAAAAGCTAATTAACTAGCTCGTATCAAAACTGCCAGCCAGGAAGAAAGCTTCAACTCCATCCTGCCAATATGCAATCATATGCCTTGCATTGCACACTATTTTACCTGAGCATCACATATCACATTGGTGGGCGTATAAAATATTGGCCAGTTCCCAAATGGCGCTTACTAAACGTGTGGAAATGTGTCAACATGCCGTGATGTGCGGGCTTCTCATTGTGGTCACATTAAGAATGTATTTTAAATAACACTGAATATCAGGTGGTAAAAGCTTATTCTCACATAAATTCTGCCAGCGTCAGAAGTATTTTCATTGTGAAGGCTTTTCTCTCCTTTCCGTGACATACAAAGGCATCATCGACTGACAAAAAAGAGAAATCAGTTCAAAACAGCGTTTTGCAAAAGGTTCAAATATCCATTTCAGGAGAAATGTGCTAATGCCTTCTAGAACACCACTAGTCACTTCTTTTGGTGCTAAATCTGTAGCATTCTAAAAATAAATTATAAAGTAGGCTGTCCTATTGAGGCCAAATTCTGTTTCCTTTCGACTTGGATATTCTCCTTGCCACCTGCCTCTGAGGAAAAAGCCTGTCTTCACAAAGCAAATGAAGACTTGACACAATTATGTCAAAAGTGGGTGTCAAAAGATTATTTCCGTCTATTTCCCCACTTAAAATTTTTATTTCACATAATTACATTATTTATAAATTATAAGTATGCAATTAGACTTGAAGTACCTGTGATATGACCGAGTTCTCATCTCCCTGATGGTGATGTAGATAGAAAGACGTGAAACGTGGAGTGCATTGGACTAGAAATTCAATTTTTCCTGGGAGGTTTTCCCAGGGTGTTCATGCAGTGACAGGGCCATGCATTTGCAGAGGGCTGGAGCTCCCCGGCTGCACTGGCTGACTTCACTGCACACCTTTGACGTGGGCACAGCTGGTAAGGTCTACATCCAATAGCCTGGGGCTAGAGGCAGGGATTTAATTTGACAACAAGGAGCTGGGCTGGTGAAGTTGAACTCAAGTCTTCCGCTTTCTGTGAATCCAGGCTGATTTCTTTTTTAAAAATTTGTTTCAGAGAAACTTTTGACCCTGGAATAATTTTTAGATTTGCAGATAAATTCCCAATGACAGCACAGAATTCTCACATATAACCCTCAGTCAGTTCCCCCCTCCATGAACATACTACATAACCATGCTTCTCTGGTCAAAGCTATGATGCAAATATTGGTGCCCCCTCATTAATGAGAGTCCAAATTTATCAAACTCGTGTTGCCTTCTTAAATAGATAAAGATGTGCCAGGTACCTGTTATATGCCAGGATGGTGCTTTTTATGTGTATTTTCTAAATAAACCCTCAAAGTAACAGATGTGTATGTTGAGTCTGAGACTGGTGGGTCCAACTGTCTCAAGGTTGGGCAACCTACACTTGACTTATCCAGGATGGAAAAAGAGGACCATCTTACCAGAAGACTGCATTAGCCTAATTTCTCTACTGTGTTGATGTTCATCTTTATGAGCAAAATATGTTTGCTGATGAATCTGGTTTTTTTTTTTATCATTCTTGTTCTTATTTAAGCCAACTATGTATTATATTCAAAGTCTAGACAACAGATAACATGCCTCACCTGCCCAAACTCTCAAAACGGAGTAGGTTGGATTTTGACAGCTGGAAGCTTCCATTCGACGGAGGCAAGAATACTTTCTAGGTAAACTTTAAGACACGATCAGAAATGACTGAGATCATAGAACAATTTACAATATCTCTTTAGAATGTAAACACGTTCATGTAAAACAACCACCAACCCACAGTAACTTTCAGCGGGGTTAAGGTCAATCTTGATGGCTCTGTTTGCCAGCTGTATTGTCATGAGTAAGGGCAAGTTTCTTCAGGGAGTTACATAAATCCGAAACGCAGCACAAAAATAGCATTTACAGATTGCACATTGATAAAAATAAGTGTCTATTTTATAAAACCATATTTTTAAAAGGTGACACTTCCCTTGGATAATAATTTGGTGTTTGGAAGACAATACTGTTGACTTTTATCTACGAGTATTACTGTTCTTGTAACCAATGTGAGTACATGCTTATCACAACACGAGAGTGCAGCTTGCTAAATGTCCCAGGATGACGTACGCATAGAAATCTATGACTGAGGGTCAATCTGTGCACTACCTCCTAAAGCTGACAATGATTGGTTTACCTTACAAAATTCCATCAACCAACTATTTGTTTAAACAATCATCATTTTCCGGGTATCAGTTTGGTCTCCGAGAAAATAACATGCCCTAGTTCAAGATTGTATATTCAAAACATAATCTCCTTGGGGCACCTGGGTGGCGCAGTCGGTTAAGCGTCCGACTTCAGCCAGGCCACGATCTTGCGGTCCGTGAGTTCGAGCCCCGCGTCGGGCTCTGGGCTGATGGCTCAGAGCCTGGAGCCTGTTTCCGATTCTGTGTCTCCCTCTCTCTCTGCCCCTCCCCCGTTCATGCTCTGTCTCTCTCTGTCCCAAAAATAAATAAACGTTGAAAAAAAAATTAAAAAACAAAAACAAAAACAAAAAAAACCCATAATCTCCTTAACTTAAGAGGTTATAAAATTGCGGGGCACCTGGGTGGTTCAGTTGGTTAAGCGTCCGACTTAGACACAGTTCATGATGTCGCAGTTCGTGAGTTCGAGCCCTGTGTCAGGCTCTGTGCCAACAGCCTGGAGCCTGCTTTGGATTCTGTGGCCCACTCTTTCTCTCTCTTTGCCCCTCCCCCCCCCCACTCACGCTCTGTTTCTGTCTCTCTCATCAATAAATAGATAGATAAAATTGTCTCCTGCAATACTTTTTCCAACTACATTGCTGTGTTGATATAGATTCGTTGTGGAAAATACCAGAAATTCTCTTCAGATGGATTAATAAAAATGGAACACGAATGCCTCTTAGGGAACCACTGACTTCCTTCCTTTCCCTCCATAAAACCTATGATGAATGATCTGTATTAGAAATTGCTTCACCCATTACAAATGGTTAAACCAACAGAAGGATGCCCAATTTAAACTTATTTGCCAGTAACTTGACCTCTTTATACATCGGACTTAAGTGCCATCACGAAAATCAATGGCTATATTTTACTTGTCATTTGCTTTTGCTTTAGAGTCGGGTCCTGTGCATTTGCCAGTCTGCTCTTTTTTTCATATGTGTGGTGTCTTTTTATTACATCATAGTCCCTAGAGGAATGTTGAAGAGTATCCAAAAATAAATTAACAAATACCTCGCTCAGGTGATTCATGTTTTGTTTTTAATGTCCTCTCTAGAATGGCTGGGAAAACCAAAACTAAAAATCTGCTCTGGCGATTTGTTTTTCCCCGTCTGCACATGTGTGTGTGTGTGTGTGTGTGTGTGTGTGTGTGTGTGTGTGTGCTGTCCATCCCTGGGAAAGAAGGGTGATGTCTTTGTGACTCCTGGAGAGAGCCTAATGGCAAAATCTCTGGGAGAATAACAGCCTGTGCTGATAACATCCCTCCCTTCCCGGGGAATCTGGGCCGGCTGATCTTCCCAGGCAAACTCCTTCCAACATGCAGCCACAATTAATTATTCCTTGTTGTCACAATGCACCCAAAATATCTCATGAGTTGTCAGCCTGCCACTGTGGAGAGGTGACACATTTTGACAACTACCTATTTGTTGATTTTGCAATTTACATTGCATGTGACAAGTGCACTTTAAGATAGAAGTTTTTGCCCGTTCTTTGTTTTGACCCTTTCAGTTTTCCACGTGAGTTAATTTTTCTGGTTACGGTCATGATGCCGGATTGGGGTTTGGCCTCCAAAGGACATCTGCGGTCTCCTAGAGAATGCAACAAAGTGGTGGGTGGGTAGGGGTGGAGACAGTATCTGCTGGCTTCAGTAAGTGGAAAAGCTGGTGGCAGGGGCCTACTGCTGTCCCAATATAGCGAGGCCATCTGCAGATATGGGGATCCGCGGCCACGACACATTTTGACGATCAGCATTCTTGAGAATTTGCAAAAAGTGAGTTCACCATAAACAAGCCTAGATGATTCTAGTTACACCAGACTTAGAAAAGTCCTTGCTACCATTCATTATACAAGGTTCTCATTAAAAAAAAAAAAAAAATTGTGTGGTGTCATTAAATTGTAAATCAAAGAGATTGCTAGTGTCTTTACAAAGTTAGTCAAAATGTTCAAGTGTTTGATTTAAAAGTAATAGAACAGTAGGATTGGGGAGGAAGAGAGACGAGAGAAGGGTCCCGTGTGAGGTCAGTCGGGTGGAGCCCCTCCTTCTTACCTGGGGAGCAGAGAAGACGGTGTAAGAGAGGCTCGGAGGTGTTATACATACTGCAGATGTCCTTCTACACGAGGCAGCAAGCCGTACAGGGGATGCGCACGTCCCTAAAATTATACCTCTAGAGAAAATAGGAAAAAACATTTGGCTTCAGGACTGTATCAGATACCCGACTTCACACGTACTAGCATAACACATTTTTTCTTAGAAGTTTTGTCTTTTCTGTGCATACCCATGGATGGCGTAATGGGAAATCAAAAGGATGTCATGCTCTCCTACATGTGCCCTTGGTCTATTTGGTTATTCAGTAGGACATGGTTTCCTTCATCCATGTAGGAAGCATGGTAAATCCAGGGTGTTGCCAAAGACACAAATTGTGCTTTACAATTGCATTGAGTCCTATGACCTATCATCACGGTGATGAAACTCACTGATCACATATCAGGCCGTTCATAAGTTTAATACATGTTCTGGAAAACATTCATCACCAAAGGCAATGCACATAATTTTAATTGGCACAGCCCCTGGATGCTTCAGGTGCAAATGGTAAGTCACATATGATGAGAATCACTTTGAAAGAACTTTCTTACTGGTGTTCACTTCAATTCCCAGTGAATTTTTCTGTTCACGGTTGTCCCAGGCAGCAGTAAAGGGAAAGCTCTGTGTTTCTCATCTTCATTGAAAGCAGGGGTGATTCTAAGATGCTCAGTAAATCACAGCTCAGCAGAGATAGTTGAACAGAAAAAAAAAAGACATTCAATAAGCCCAACTTTTAAACAAAAATGTTTATTTATTTGAGGAAGAGTGAGGGTATAGGGGTAGAGAAAGGGAGAGAGAGATTCCCAAGCAGGTTCCATGTTGTCAGTGCAAAGCTGGACGTGGGGCTCAGTCCCATGAACCATGAATCGTGAGATCATGACCTGAGCTGAAATCAGGAGTTGGACGCTTAACCAACAGAACCACCCAGGCGCTCCTCGATCCGCCTGATTTTAATGAACATCTACTACATGGTCCTGCATTACAGCCAGAAACAGAAGAGACTGCATTCGTAGAAATGGTTCCCTCAGTGGAGCTGAACAATTGATGATAAGGGACCCCAAATCCCAGTTGGGTGGTTGGGAGTCACAAGGGCGTGATGGCATGCTAATGTAGACACCATGGAATTAGGACATTCCAGCAGCTCTCTGAAAGATGAGTCTTTATTGTAGCTCATCTGGCATGTATGTCCCATCCTTCTTGGGAGAGTCCTTGGTGTGCTTTTACTGTAATTAAGGTTGACTCTCAGCTGCTCAGCTTTGGGGTCTGGATGAATCATGTTTTTGTTTTTTTTGTTTTGTTTTGTTTTGTTTTAAGTAGGGCACAGGGTTGCCATCTGTGAGTCCAAAATCTTGTCTTCTGCTCCCATTTCTGAAATGAACAGCACTGTGATTCTTGGTCTACCTAGTTCCCTGGGGAAGGAAAGACAAAGTGAGACCATCTTTGGCGGCCCTTTAAAGTTTGCTTACTTATGTAAACTCTCTGGAAGACCAGGCGTGCTGACGTGCCTGGACAATCCAGAAATCAATCAAGACTTGAATCTCATTTCCCCCTTCATGTCCTGCCTAAACCCAAGCCCTGCACGTGGAGAAATGTATAAGCCACTGACTGTAAATAATAAAAAGTGACACATACGAGCATGGGCCAAAATATCTGTCCAGCCATGTTAAATCGAGGTGAGAAGTGTGTACTTGAAAATACGACACTTGCTGGAAAAAAGGTGTGAAACAGAAGATGATATCGATCCAGGAATGGAACGCAGGGCTCATGCTTTGCTTAAAAAAACAAACAAACAAACAAAAAAAACAATGCTTAAATTACTTCATTTAAAAAAAATTTTTTTTAACGTTTATTTATTTTTGAAACAGAGAGAGACAAAGCATGAACGGGGGAGGGGCAGAGAGAGAGGGAGACACAGAATCCAAAACAGGCTCCAGGCTCTGAGCTGTCAGCACAGAGCCTGACACGGGGCTCGAACCCACGAACCATGAGATCATGACCTGAGCCAAAGTCAGCGCTTAACCGACTGAGCCACCCAGGTGCCCCTAAATTACTTTAGATAAACATTGTGTACTGCGTTCCTTTTAAGGAACTATAAGTTCTTTAAGTTCTTTTTTTCTTTTAAGTTTTTATAAGTTCTTTTTCCTTTTAAGAAACTATAAGTTCTTCAGCTCTCTATACTTTATAGTACTAGCGACTTTTACTGCCCATACGATTGTTGTCATTAACTCTACATAAACACGTATATGATGCTGTCATTTTTTTCTCTTTGATCTGACTGTCAATGTTTTCGAGCTCCTTCTTCAGCCAAGAGGCCACAACTGGACCCTAAGGGTGTGACTTCTGTCTCTCTCAAAGCTTTTTTGTCCTCAGGGGGCACCCATGGTCTGACTTGAATAATCCATTCAGATGCAAATTATTTCACCTGGGCAGGAGTCCAGAGCACTTGGGCGCTGAGACTCAGTCCTCACTTAAAATGCAGTCCCTCAAATCTTAGGTCACAAAAGGAAAAACAGGTGTTTTATAATGACTTCCTGACAAGGTACAAGTGGGGAGGGGTCGATGGGAATGATGGTCGCATTCCAAATGAAACGGAAACTATGGGGCTATAACAGCTATGGGCTAATGATGTGTTTTGGTGGCAGCTGGTTAATTTGGGAAGCATGGGGAAAAATCTGGAAACAACCAGTTACTGATTAAGCTTGCTAAGAAAGAGGAACTTGTAATCTTTCTTTCTTACCAAATCAAAAACAGGACAGCCAGGATGATGGATTGAGAGTACTTCTGACTTGCTCTCTCGGGAATAATCACAATATTTTTTAGGTTACAGTAAACCCTGCATCACAGGCACCAAGATCTTTCGTGGCAAAAAAGTACCAGGTCAATCAAAGGAGGAACGTTGTCCCTTTGCGTTAGCGTGATGGGGCCACGTTTGCATACTTGTAGTTATAAGTCACTCAAGTACAGTAAGGGTCCCACAGACATAAATATTTGTATTAAAAATTATTTCCCACTAAGCTTGAATGTCTCCTCAAATACCTCAGACCTGATTTTGCAAGTAATGACCTGCCAAAAAGAATCCAATCCAAACACAACTTGAGACACAGTGTTGTTATAAACCTGTTTTTAAAAGAAGGTATGGGGGCGCCTGGGTGGCGCAGTCGGTTAAGCGTCTGACTTCAGCCAGGTCACGATCTCGCGGTCCGTGAGTTCGAGCCCCGCGTCAGGCTCTGGGCTGATGGCTCAGAGCCTGGAGCCTGTTTCCGATTCTGTGTCTCCCTCTCTCTCTTCCCCTCCCCCATTCATGCTCTGTCTCTGTCTGTCCCAAAAATAAATAAACGTTGAAAAAAAAAAAATAAAAAAAAAAAATAAAAAAAAAAAATAAAAGAAGGTATGCATGTCTTTAGGTACTCATGGCATGGTATACTGATGCCTTGTGATATATTTAGAATAACAAACTGAAAATTATTTTGAAACTGCATAGATGTGTGTGTGCACACACATATACACCACATACACACATAGAGAGAGATTTCTAAACTGCACATATATATATGTATACAGATATTGTATATAGAATATGTATGTACTCATGTATGTATACCTATATATAGGGAGAGAATTATAGGTAAATAGATACATAGATAGATATGTGGATAGATGGATGGATGGATAGATATAGGGATGGATAGATACATAGATAGATAGGTCACCTATATTATATATGACATGTGTTGCATAATCAGCGTTCCGAGTTTTAATCCAAAAGTGAGTTTATTGCTTCCAGGAATATATATTATATATAATAATATATTACAATATACCTACATATCAAGAACACACACATACACACACATAAAACATATATCTATATACATATATGTAACATGCATATTTACATATATGTGTAATAAATGTATAGACCAGAAATGAAGCATACCCATATAAACATGTATTAGAATATATAACATAATGTATAAATTCAGAATTGAAGGTATGATTTTCTCCATTTCCAGAAGAAGAATTTGAAATGTAGCTTATAAACGTGTTATAAGCTGTTATAAAAACTGTAAAGAATATAGCCGAAACCTCCTTCTAGACACCAAAAACTACTATCTGTTCAATACAGCACTTACTGCCTCCCAAGCCCCACATATATTTCAAGCACTTTTACTTTTTAAATTCTACATAGGAAATCCCCAAGCTCTTGTAAATAAATAGCATACCTCTTAGGGATGTCAGAAAAGGCAAGAGGATCCATAGAGATAGTTATGGAGTGTTCCAATAAAAAGAATCATGTTCAGGCACCTGGGTAGCTCGGTCAGTTAAGCATCGACTTTGGCTCAGGTCATGAGCTCACAGTTTGTGAGTTTGAGCCCCGAGTTGGGCTCTGGGCTGATAGCTCAGAGCCTGGAGCCTGCTTCAGATTCTGTCTCCCCTTCTCTCTCTCTGCCCCTTCCCTGCTTATGCTCTGTCTCTCCCTCTCTCAAAAATAAACATTAAAAAAATGCAGACCTTCAAACTCTAAATAATCGAGTAAGAGGATATGTTCTACAAGTGACTACAGATCAAAAGTAGTTTGAAGAAAAGAGACTACCAGTCAGTGTCTGGAAAGAAAAAAATAACCGCAAAGACTAAGTGCTTGCTTGCAGAGCTCTGCTTCTGGGTTAAAGTGTCTAGGAACTTAGCAAACCGCGCGATACCTGGGAATCGTGAAGGTCAGTTCTGGCAAAGTTTCGAAATGGAATTTTTGTGGGGTGATCTTAATGTGGAAACATGGTTTCTGGTGTGAGGTTTGTCACTGACACGGGCTTGCTTTCCAAGATATGGGGCTCCATGATTGGGCAGGTTTTGGTACCGCTGTTGCTGGTGTGATGCTGACATTGATAGATCAGGGCGGGTTTTTTTGTTGTTTGTTTGTTTAATATAATTTATTGCCAAACTGGTTTCCATACAACACCCAGTGCTCATCCCAACAAGTGCCCTCCTCAATGCCCATCACCCACTTTCCCCTCTGCCCCACCCACCATCTACCCTTAGTTTGTTCTCAGTCCTTAAGAGTCTCTTATGGTTTGCCTCCCTCATTTTCTGTAACTTTGTTTTCCCCCTTCCATTCCTCCGTGGTCTTCTGTTAAGTTTCTCAAGATCCACATATGAGTGAAAACATATGGTATCTGTCTTTCTCTGCCTGACTTATTTCACTCAGCATAATACCTTCCGGTTCCATCCATGTTGCTACAAAGGGCCAGATTTCATTCTTTCTCATTGCCAAGTAATATTCCATTGTATATATAAACCACATTCTCTTTATCCATTCGTCAGTTGGTGGACATTTAGGCTCTTTCCATAATTTGGCTGTTGTTGAAAGTGCTGCTATAAACATTGGGGTACAAGTGCCCCTATCCATCAGCACTCCTGTATCCCTTGGGTAAATTCCTAGCAGTGCTATTGCTGGGTCATAGGGTAGATCTATTTTTAATTTTTTGAGGAACCTCCACACTGTTTTCCAGAGCGGCTGCACCAGTTTGCATTCCCACCAGCAGTGCAAGAGGGTTTCTGTTTCTCCACATCCTCGTGGGGAGTTTTTGAAACCAGTTCTGGTGTTTCATGTGGCTGTGGACAGGGAATAATCAGTCTCCCCCTGTCCCTGATTTTGAGCATAAGACCTTTCTATTCCCATAAATTTCCAATGCATGACCACATACACTCTCTTCCCTTGGTCCATTTTACCTCCCAATCCTCTGGTTCACATGTCCATGTCTGAAATTGTCTATCTTGGCTCTCTTTGGCCTCCACAACTCAATGTAACCTGTGTGGTTTCTGCTTTCAAATTTTGTCAAAATATGCCTTCTTGTGAGTATCAATTTTCTATGCAAGCATTTCAGGGGTCTCATAGTCCTTTGTATAAAATTCAAAATGTAATAGGCACACAGCCATCTACAAAAAGACAAAACCAAGGACAAAAAAACCCCACAGAAATCTAGTAACTGAGAAATAGTGCTGCTGACACTGCTTTTACATGCATGGATAACCAATCACGCCTCTCTCTAGAAAATGTTTTGCTTGTAATTTGAAGATCGTTTTTAGGTTAAGAGTTTTACGGTATTGCTAAGATGTAACTTTAATGAGCCTTTCTGTGTCTCCAAAAACCATATTCATTGATACCTTTTCTGTCTTCAATTCTTATGGTGAATGTGGGTGAAATCAATGTTTTGGAATAAAGCTTTAAACGAGGAAACAAAAGTATTTCAAAACCCTCCTTTCATTAGGAAGACAACGGATTCATATGTTGTTTGTGTTTCTGATAGACACTTATTCAAGAGAAGCTTGTGGCTTTCCATTTAGAAATGATGAAAAAAAAAAAAAAAAGTCCCATCCACCACAGGGTTGTCCTCAATATCCCTTCCACTCTTCATCTTCAGTTAATATGCCAAATTCTTTGTCCAGCCCTGGCCAGGAGGAGCACAGGCTACCTTTATCAGTGCCTCCTGGGCTTAGGGGTGGCCATGGGACCACATTCAGGACAATGTAAGCGTGATTCAGTGATAGCCAGGAAACGTCCTGGAAACAGACATGTGATGAAGGATCCACCCAGATCTAACTTGGGTCCATCCATATCTAACCACAGGTTATGCATCAGTCTTAAACCATGAAAACGCACCGGCAGGGAAAAAGGCAGAAGAACCTTTCATGGTGATGCCATCCCCTTCCATGCACTCCCAGGGAAAATATCTCCAGCTGCTTAATGGTGGTACATACTATTCTTTCTGTCCAAAGCACTGGATATGTAGCACTTTTTGCAATTCTAAGCAATGCAAATACAGTTTTAAATACAGTTTCTATCTCAAAATGGTAAAAGGAGTTCTCCCGTGTTCAGTTGACCCTTGAACAATGCCAGGGGTAGGGGCACTGACCCTGTGTGCAGTCAAAACCCCATGTATAACTTTGGACTCCCCTAAAACTTACCTATTAGTAACAGCCTACTGTTGACCAGAAGCCTAACCAATAAGTCAATCAACACACATTTTGCATGTTATATGTATAATATACTATATTCTGACAATAAAGTAAGCTAAAGAAAATGTGATGAAGAGAGGGGAAAGTGGGTGATAGGCATTGAGGGGGGCACCTGTTGGGATGAGCACTGGGTGTTGTATGGAAACCAACTTGAAAATAAATTATGTTTAATATAAAAAAAAGAAAAGAAAATGTGATGAAGAGAATCATAAGGGCTAGAAAACACATTTGCAGTTCTGTACTGTATTTATAGAAAAAATATCCCCATACAAGCGGACCCACGCAGTTCAGATCTGTGTGGTTCAAGGCTCCACTGCATTTCTCTTCTAAAGTAATTTATTACAGCCTATGTTTCTATGGCTACAGTTGAATAAAACTGGTTTCACACGGTTTCAACACACATGTGATATCCACACCGTGTGATATAATGAACATAATGCATATTTATGGAAAGACAATCATCCCTGAAATTTCTGGAATCTGAATGCTCCATTGTGGGAGATCTATTTTAAAAAAATGACTGCAGTTCAGACATACTCTATTTTCAGAAGCAGAATTCAAATGGTATGCTTTGTAACTTCTTACTTCTGTAATTGATATTGGCAATGTTAACTCTTCCGTTATTTGTGTAGGACAGGTGGGTAAATGTTTGGGATTTCAGGCCAGTGTGGCATCAGGTACGCAGAATGACATTTTTTTTTTTTAAATAAAAATGTGCTCTAGATGTAAAGCTGATGTAGGGTAGAGAAAAAGATGTCTTTCTTATACATGCAAGAGTGTTGCTGTGTCTGTTTGGTTAAACTATTGAAATAAGCAGTATAAACTGACTGTCTTTAAATATCACGCCTGACAAGGATTGGAGGTGATTCAAAGGATTAGAGGAAGCTCAAAATGTTTACAGTCCTTTCTCAGAGGCCAGCGGGTGGACACACACATGATGCCCCACTTTGCAGAGGTTCAGCTAGGGGTGAGAAAGCAGTGGCAATGCAGCCTAGCACTACAGAGCATCCGTGTGGCTTTGGAGAGAAGGTGGTTATGAGACCACGTCTGGAAGATGGAGTCTGCACTTGCCTGGCATTGAACTTTTTCAGCCAACCCCTTTTCTTTGAGCTGCTACATGGTCTCATCCACCTTCTCCCAGATTCCAACTCAATCAATCTTACTGCTGCCTTTGCGCTGTGTTCATGGAGCCTAAGGCATGGACGTCCCCAGGAAATGGAAGAGAATGAAAAGATATGCCAAAGAAGGACAGGGGTGGGTGTTGCAAAGAGGGTGGTGAATGCATATTTATGATGTGATTGAATATGTTAATTAATCGATTGTGCAAGTAGTTAGTGGGAAATATTCCGCTGTTACCCGGCAGGGCCTATTTTGAGGCATTGTAAGGGGACTGAATATGAGGGCATTTGCAGATGCCTCGTTAAACATAGCAAATTGAAAACTTATTTCCCATAAACCCACAAAAAAGAATGTGTAAGTAAGAGGCAAATTTTTTCAAGACAGAAATAGGACAGCAGATGACCACGTGTTAAGATTTCAACAAAGTAACACAAGCTGGAAAGCAGATGGATGAATCCTAATGTCTCCAGATTGGAGAAACTCGGAACGCCTCATCCTCGGGAGAGTAAAACTAGGAAATAGGACAACTCTTGACCCTAAATGCCAGAAATGCTCGGATACTGGTGAGACCAGAAGCCTCTGGTGGTGAGGGGCCAGGTGGAAGATAAAGCAGGACTTTCCTGAAAAATGAAATCTCCCAGCCCCAGTCCATCCCACGTGGCTGGAGAATCACCTCCTACCGGACCTGGCGGGGACCTAGGGGAAATCGTGTATCTCTTGAGGGGACTCCATTCTTCCAGACACCAGCTACAGCTCGTGGAGCAGGGTGGAGTCATTCAGAAAATGGGCGCATTAAGGGAAAGTCACACACCACATGCTGAGCAGCTCAGCCACTTTCCACACTGGATTCTAAAATTGCTGACAGCAGGGGTTAAAATATTTCTCTCTAGGAAAACTGAGAAGTCCAGAGAAAACAGAAACAGATACTGATATTTACATGTCCCCACTGAAAACACATGTCCCCAGTTGAAGTGTAAGTCTCAATGACTTCGCAAAATGTCTCCAGTCACATACACATTGCAGTCTGTTTTGGTGCAATTAAGGATCAGCCTTAATTGGTGGTACTCTACCCAACAGGAGAGAGACAGACGAAGGGACTGCTAGAACAGTCGTTCTCAAAGTATGGTCCAAGAGCACCTGGGGTTGCACAGAATCAAAACTTTTCATAAAAATAATGGGACTTGACTTACAGTTTGCATCCCTTTTTAAAAAAATTTTTTGAGAATGTACTGAGATGCTTACCACAAGTTATGTGGCTTTAGATGTCACAACAGGCAAAATGCAAAAGGCAATATCAGGCCCCGGGTGTGTTTCAGGAAGCTAGACATTAAGAAGAGTTGCAGGAATGTAAGTAAGACATTGCGTCTATTCTAGTTTTCTGTTTTTTGGAAAGCAGTTGTTTCTAACATTATTCCATTAAAAACACAGATACCACATTTATTTTTGTGATTTAAAACTAAATAAATGAAGAATGGTTTTAGAAAGCCTTAGTTGTAATTTTGAATATGGTAAATACTGACGGATACTCACCTGTAACACATATCTGTGTGGTGCACAGATATATCATGCACATGTATCGCAAAGGTGGGGAGTGATCTTGCAAGTGGTGATTTTCACTTAGCTGGTCTCGGGGTTTTCATCCTCTCACCGTAAAGAGACACAAAACTCTTCTTGCCTGGTAGGAATGTGCTGGGTGAGGCTGTCTTTAACTTACATTTGGTAATTTCCCTGTGTGTGTGTGTGTGTGTGTGTGTGTGTGTGTGTATTCACACATATACGTCCATATATATATACCATATATATATATATATATATATGTATATGCATCATGTATATTCATGGGGAAAGACAGGTAGATTGATGATATAGATAGATAGATAGATACAATAGATTATAGATGCTTTAGATAGGTGGGTAGGTGGGTAAATAGAAAGATAAATAGATGATAGATAGATGACAGATATGATAGATTATGGATGCTTTAGATAGGTAGGTAGACAGGTAATGGATGATGAGCATAATCCCCATGATATCCTGTTTCCTCCTCAAAACTTCTAGATAATTTCACACAAATGGATGTATCATAACAAGACAGCATGTTTTACAGCTCTCCCCCCACCCCAATTTCTCGTGTATTACTTCATTTGATCCATTTGTTAATTTCTCCTTCACAGGCAACTTGGCCACTCTTGGGTCTCATCTCTGAAATGTGCAGTAACAATGGTGAGCACATAAATTAGGTCAGCGTCTCTATGTCTGAAAGCAGTGTGCAGGCGGTGTGTTAACTGGTTCGGAAAAGATGGATGTTAGCTCTTCATGTCACGAAGAGTTTGCACCATCTAATAACCCATCCAAAGCTTTGTTTTCACGTGATCTTTTCCCCAAAGTGCTGTGATATTTCCAAGCCTAACCCCTGCAATAAAAGCAGGAATGTCCCTCCTGTCTTACAGGCCTTCTGTCCCTAGCTCCCTAGATTCAGATCAAGAAGCAAACACACTTCCCAGTTAGAAAGCACAATGTAATTTGAAATATAGGACGGAACCTATTCCAAGACTAAGAAATTAATGCCCGCACCCAAAGGCACAAAGTAATTATTTTCCAAAGAGTGTGCCTGCTAATCCATAACTGCCAGATGCACAGAACTTCAATAAGAGTTGCTACGGAGAAGGAATATTAAACAACTCTTTGTACCTATTAAATCCTGCCCTTGTCCTATGCCACGTGACGCAACGTTCTATACACATCGCAGCAACTCTCTCAAAAAAGCAGACCCAGCCGCCTCACTTGTCTGTATTTTAATTCAGCCATTTATGGCTTCACCCACTTGTGAAGGCTTTGTTTATGATCAGCTTGATTGCGAAGCTGGGAACTGCTGCTGGGAACCAGAATCTGAGGAGGTGCACGAAAGAGACAAAAGAAAAACAAGGTGGAGTCGATAGGAAGGTACAGGTGAGCAGGGAGAATAGCATTGCGCTAAACCGTCTGCATGGTTTAGACTCTCACATGTCACGTAGATTTCCAGCTCCCTAATGGCTAATGTGGGCTCCTTTAGCATCTCTTTCTCGACAGTCAGATGGTGAACCAGGTTCCCTTTATGGCTGGTAGACCATAGCCAGATGGTCCTGTTTTCACCCACATCCCTTTCCGAAAGATTGCTGCAGACATCCACGGGCCTGAGAGATTTTCTCCCTTCACCTGTGCCCAGTGACGGACCGATGTATTGCTGTAAGAAGTGAGACCTCTCGCCTCAAGCAGAGCAGACTCTGAGCTGCAATCCACACTCCTGAGCTCCCCGTGGGGCCGGGCTGGGATTCCTTGGCCTCTCACCTGCCCATTCTGCTCCCATCACTTTCTGACAAGATTCTCCTGTGACCACCCCGTGCTACAAACCTTGGGCTTGCATAACAAGCCCTGTCTCAGCTTCTGCTTCTAGAAGGCCTGAGCAGTATTTCCACACTAGGATGATTACCACCTGCTGCTCCAACAGCTCCCAAGGTTACCTTGAAGAGTCAGCCATTCCCTGTGTGGTCCCTCCGGCTTTGTGGTGACAATCAGCGGAGGAAGGCACAAAGCCCAGCAGAGATGCTGTGCTGTGTTGGCTTCCGATGCTCCACCACGCGCCTCTGAATTGGCTCCGTGGAGACAAAGCCCACAGCGATGCTGCGGTGGGTCACGCCCAGCCCCGTTCTCCTGATGCCTTTCCATCCTCCCATGGAAAGGGGAAGGAGTCTCTGTCTCCGATTCTGCTACCCTGATGTGAAAATATTCTTGCTCTTGGAAGCACTGGCCAGGTCCTTCCATACTTTCTACTTAGGAACTGGTCAACATGCCAGGTGGGACAGATGGCTGTTCAGACCGCTCGCCATTGGTACAACGTGGATGTCGGGGTGAGTCCATTCTCAAGAGCTCCTAGCACTCTGCTTCATGTTCATCCCAAATGGGGCTCTACTGTAGCGAGAGATTTCTAAAGACAGCAAGTCCTTCTGGCTAAATGAAAAACAAAAGAGCTTCTTCCAAAAGCAGGGCACAGTAAGAGGAATCTCCAGGAGCAAAGAAGAGTGTAGAGCACTGGTAACTTATGAGCGTTCTTTAGCCACTGCTTGCACTGCACATAGGCACGTGGTTGAAAGGCTATGGGCAACACATGGCCCTCCCCCTTCTTCCTATAACACGAGGGCAGGTGGAGGAGTAGAGCAGACACGGTCTTCTCCACCTGCCCTCGAGACATGCCGAGAGAGCACGAGGTCCTAGGGGAAGCAGCGTTTACAGCGAGCTGGGATCTCTCTTCTGCACTGTAGACACAAACAGAAAACATGCATTTAAACCCGTATGTGTGCCATTCAATAAGACATTCAAAAATATAGACAAGACAGCATACTAAAACATTTTATAAGGCATGCATGTCTTAACAAAGTTTAGCAGAATACATAGGGAAATATTAGGAAAGAAAGCATGCCTGATCAAAATCAATAAACAAAGTTAAGATAGCAGGTCATATGTTTCGGGATTGCGGCTACATGTTCATCATCTGCAAGTTCTCACCAATGTTTTAAGACATAAGTCAACGCTTGACGGAAAATAAGGACCCATGTTCTCGAAATCGAGTCCAAAAATATTATCAGTTCCCATGAAGAGCCCATGCAACTCAAGGAGGACTATCCTAACTAGAACTGTGGGCCATTTCTCAGAATGTTCTACCAATCGTCTAAGGTCACAATTACAAAACATGGCTAATGAATGAAATGATTCAGAAGCCAGACTCATATGGAATATGCTTCCCTACAGATAATTCATGCTAGGTTATCTTTCAGGATGCCTGAAGCCAAGGAACGTGCAAATGCACACACACACACACATTACACGTACACTACACATATATACACATACTACACATACACATTATACACTAGAAACACATTGCATAGACATTACACGCACATTAGGCATTTCTACACATAACACGCTACATATGTACACATTACACACATGTTACACCTACACACACACTTTGGAAGTCTGGAGTTGTGCTTCTGGAAAGGCACAAAGCAATGCTTTGGAACAATGCACAGGTTGTGCAATTCCAGAGTGGACTCTGAATTCACGATAAATAATGCAGTGACTCTGGGCATGACGTGTCAACCCTTGGCAAAAACTTAAGTACACTGGTTTATGTTTTAGTCACACTGTAGCATTCCCTCTCCTCCAGGAAAGACTAAAGTGTTCATCCATTTGTGAGAGGGATTGCAGGAGCGCCTGGGTTTCTTAGTCGCTTAAATGTCCAACTCTGGATTTCGGCTCAGGTCATGATCTCACGGTTTGTGGGTTCAAGCCCCACACTGGACTCTGTGCTGCCAGCTCAGAGCCTGCTTGGGATTCTCTCTCTCTCCCTCTCTCTCTCTCTGCCCTTCCCCTGCTTGCTCTCTCAAAATAAATGAATAAACTTAAAGAAAAAGAATGATTCTATTGGATGCATAGCATTGTACCTCTAGGCCAGGAGAATGATACAGAGCTGGTGTCAAATGTCCATATTAGCAGTGGGGTATGGATGTTACACGTTCTCTAAGCTCGACACAGGACTCAAAAATTAGAAAAAGTTTCACAGGTTTGGCACCATAGAAACATACATTTCTGGGATCTGGCATAGCATGTGGTAAAGTGTCATAAAAATAATACGTATTATAAACACACAAGATGCTATTCACCTAACATGTACCTATCACTATATCAAAGTAATATCAGTTTTATGGGGAGTTCTAATTATTTTACAAAACCAACGTAGTCACGGTATGACTAATCAAGGGTGAATGCCCATCTCCCTGCACAGTTAATCAAAGATTTATATTTTCTATTTCTTATTTTGCCAATGTGATAAGCTAAAAAGATGGTTCCGTGTCTGTGTTTATTTGCCTCTTTTTTAAATTACTAGTGTGACTAGCCATTTGTCATAGCTTCTTTTACCATTTAAATCTGTTCTGTGGATACATTTTATTGTATTTGAAAATTATTACTGTGGTCATATTAGTATACATTTTACTTCCTTGTTTGAAGCACTCATTTAAAAAAAAAAAAACACATGAAAATGGGCCCACTGTTCCTTCTATGTGTTGAAATGATAAAAGAGACAAGACAACGATTTCAGTTTTGTTTCTTTGTTTACAGTTTCTGGCTTTTATAGAGTCCATATGGTCCTTGATATCATGAATTTTGCTATCTAACACCATGATTTTATGATTCTCTGCTGTCATGTCAAGCTTAGGAAGGCTGTTTCACTCCCAAATGTATAAAAATATCATTCCTCTTTTCTCCGCATGATTTTTTTTTATTTTGAGTTTTTTTGTTTGCGTGTTTCTTTTGTTTTTAAGAATTAATATCTTATTTATGCAGGTAGCGTTCTATCTTTATACTAGCCCCCAGCCCCCAGTAGATAGCCAGATGTTCTAACACTGTTTATGGAAATGGTTTGCTGATTGGATCTGATCTGATGTATGATAACTGCCTTATATGCACGGATCTGCCTCTAGACTTAACATCTTGTTCTTTAATGCTGTATTTCTCTCTGCCCCAGTTACCCACTATTTCCATTACAGTTAGTAGGGAAGAACCCAATAATATTTGAGGGCAATAGTCCTACCTTACATTTCTGTCTCAAATACTTTTTTTTCTTAATTATCATAGCATATTTCTCAACCCCAATATGCGGGACCCAGTTTGGTTAAGTTATGCCAAACCTCCTGTCCATTTGTTTGAACCACATCCCATTTATAGATTAATTTAAGATGCATGGGTATCTTGAGCTTAGCATTTCAAAGTCATAAGAAAAAAAAACAAAGCAGTGGTTTAAAATAATAAATATCCCAGAAGAATTTGGTAAGAGCACACTGTTTACATTTCCAATATGAGATTCTCTGGACTCTGATCTTTTCCTGAATTATTTTTAAGCCACGGGAGCCGTAGGATATTCTGATGATACATGGTCTCATGAGGGAAGCTGAATTTCGCATGGGCTGCTTTACATCAGACCTAAACCAGTAAGATTTAGTAACTGATCTTGCAAGGAAAGAACATTATGCATTAATTGACTTCTGCAGGCTTTTCATCTGTGTTGTCTCCATTGCAAACAGCTGGTGTAGCAGGTGGTATACTAGAATGTGTACAATGGTGGAGAGTATGAACTCAAATTTTTCTTAAATAAAACAACTAACAGTAGATATCCCAGATCCTAGCTACCGTGGTATACAGAGAGCACTTAAAATGATGAAAAAGGCATGCTACAATTTAATTCCTTGGCTTTCAAAAGCTGATTTTGCCTTGTTATCAATATCAGATTCAAAATGAATCAGTATTGTTCTCTCTTCAAACACATGTAAACAAAATGAGACTGATGGAAATAGACATGTAGAAAGCATGAATGATTTCTGTATACACCTGGCTGAGAACCAGGTCTCTGGACGTTCCCCCCCTCCCACACCCCAATCTACTGAAGTTTTATTCTCAGTGGAAACAAAGTGGTGGGAACATCATTAAACAAAACTAACATACCTAAGCAATGGTGTGGTGTTTATCTAAAGGAAGGGCTACATGGGGTGCCGGCATGGCTCAGTCGGTTAAGCATCTGACTTTAGTTCAGATCATGATCTCGCGGTTCATGGGTTTGAGCCCCACGTTGGACTCTGTGCTGACATCTCCGAGCCTGGAGCCTACTTCAGATTCTGTGTTTTCCTCTCTCTCTCTCTCCCTCTCCCACTTGTGTTCTCTCTGTCTCTCAAAAATAAACATTAAAAAGTATTTCAAAAAATAAAGGAAGGACTTCATCAACTTCCAGAAAATCACTCAATTTGCTGAGTTTTAAGAAGTCATTGCCTCTGTATCCTGTATAAAAATATTTCTCTAAAGTCAACACACACACACACACACACACACACACACACACACACAAACACACACCTTAGAGGAAAGAAAGCTCATTCTTCTGACATTGCCAGTTTTCCAAAATGAATATTTCACTTTTGAGTATTAATAACAGTGTCAAGTTGTTAAGCCTCATTTTGGTAAAGGAATGGTTAATGAATATTTTATGTTTGCTCTATGGGGCCACAGCATGTGTTTCTAGATGTTTATTACAGAATGTCACAAAATGGGAATCTCCATTTGTGGGAGATTTGAAAATATATTGCCACAAAATTGATGCAAAGACTACTTCCTCATAAATTCTAAAGATTCCACAGTAATAGAGGAACAGATATTGTTGTGTTCAGATCGCAGAGGTCAGAGCAACTCAGAAGACTCTGTATCTGATCTGTTCTAGAGTATTCTATGATCTCCAAGGACACACACATCATGTCTTCCATCGTATCACTAGGTCACTCATGACCCTGTGTGCTATCAACTCAAATAAAAACACAAAGCTACCAATGGGAATGATGGGTTTGTTCTGTCCTTTGCCAAGGTAGCAATGATGCTATATGCACCTATTTGTATAGCATCCCCAGGAATCTCTCTTTCTCTTTCTCTCTCTGTTCAACCATTCCCTTGTCACCCTGTCAGTCAAAACCCACATTGTCTCTGCATGCTGAGAGTTTTTCCAGCCCCTATTCTGGATCTTTTCTTTGTCCTTCTTCCACTCCCTTTGCTGTGTCAGGAATGTGATTGTTTTGTGAAGACAGATACATAAAGAGAATTCATAAAGTTGAATTTTGCATAAGGCAACAGGTATGGAACATATGAAACTCCCATAATGCAAATATGTATGAGGTTGAACATGATGATATACTACACCAATTCATCTAACTGGAAAAAGAAGAGGTTCGTTTCTCATCAAAAATGAGAATATGTTGCCTTCCTTTTCCTACCTACATGTATTTCACAAGCAAAGATTCTCCTTAAGCTAAGATTGTATCTTTGATATTAGTTTTTTTGCTTTGTTTTGTTTTCACGGGAGGAGGAAGATCTCAGGCAAGAAAGTCTATAAATAGGCTTCAATGTAATTGCATGCCATTTTAATTGAAGCTTTCATAATCTCTACAATAAAATTACTACTTTACAAAATATAAACTATATATTCCAGTAACTATCAATCCCACCGACAACCTTCTTAGTAAATGCAAGAATTTACCTATATCATCTCTCCCTGCAATTCTCATTCTATTCATAGAGGCCCTCATGGCACTGATTAGGACCTATGTCAGGGAAATTTTCTCCAAGTCTCTTGTTCTATTCATATGCCCCGATTCGAAAGACCCCCCGAAAACAAACCACCAGAGTCCAGAGTCAAAACCAAGCGGCAAGGGTCGTTTATTGCAGGTTCGAACCCGGTCCTCCGCGCACTCGTTGCCGGTGACGCTAAGAGGCCCCGAGCAAGGATCTTACAGCTTCTTTTATAGACAGGCACAAACAAGTTAGGGATTTTTTGAGGTTACAGAGCTGTTATTGGTTGACATTTAAATTTGAACACAGCAGAACTCGACTGGTTCCCGCCTTTATTTCAAACCATTCAGCAGAACTTGATTGGTTCCCGCCTTTATGTCAGACTACAACCGGGGTGCCCTGGCTGGATTCGGGAACGGCGCGGGGAGGGGAAAGATCTTTTCTTTGCAGTTGTGAGTACACCTGGTAATTTTTCTCTTAGCCTCTCATTATCTACCCTCATCTTCTTGTTGTCGTTGCTATTTTTGCAATGGTGGCTCTGTTCTTAAACCACGGCATAAGCTCTGATTGACTTGACAATGAAGACATTTAGTAACAGTGTCTCAGCCAGTTAGCCTTCATGAACTTTTATCTAGACTTCATTGCCATAAATCTGAATGCTGATAAAACTGACAATATATGTGAATAACTGCTTATCAATGAGAAATATAGGATGACTCTTTATGGATTAAGTTAAAGCAATATTTTAAAGAAAATTACTTTATACTCCCTAATGGGTCACGAGGAAATGGTAGAATACAGTTCTGGCCTCTCTTGCGCCTTTCTAGCTTATATTAGTGTCTGCACAACAGTCTTTGTGACAGGGACCTGAGTGTAAATTTCTAATCCAGACCCCGCCACCTGTGGTTACCTCATTCGTCATTCTCCTCTTTTCTGTATCTTTTGTGTCAGAGTCATGGGGATGATTTAGAATCATATTAAATCTTGTTGATACAAAACACTAAACTTTTTGGGCAATAAAGACCATAAAGGAGCCCCCCCCCCTCCCTGGTTAACTGCAGGGATAGGTTCTAAGACTTCCAGTGGATGCCTGAAACCGCAGACAGCATAAAACCTGTATGTGCTATGTTTTTTCCTGTACGTGCATGCCTGCGGTAAGGTTCGGTGAATAAGTGAGGCACAGTAAGAGATTAACAATAGTAACTAATGATAAAATGCCTTATTGTGCTGTTCTCATGCTTCTTCTTGTGATAATGTGAGATGATAAAAATCCCTACGTAATAAGATGAAGTGGGGTGAACGATATAGGTGTTGTGAGGTCGTGTTAGGCTACTGACCTTCCTAGCACACCTCTGGAAGAGCGTGTGTTTCCAGAATGCTATTGACCGCGGGCAACTGAAATCGAGGGTAAGTGTGTGTGTGTGGGGGGGGGAATGCAGTCTGTAGATACTGTAGAAAAATTACAAAGCATAAACACAGAACTATAAATACTATAAAAATCATCTTGAATCTCATGAGTCAAGGATAACTACTCTCAGGGAGTTCTATCATCTGACATACTCTATGGCTTTAAATATCCACACAAATTTTTATTCACAAAAATGGAATCTACCATGCACCTCATTTTTAGTTTTTTTGTTTTGTATTTTTGGTTTTTTTTGCTTTTCCTTCAGCCTTTTATCCTGGACCTTTTTCCATTTCGATATACATACACTGACATCATCCTTTTTAATGGCCACCAGGTCTATCCGTTCACTAGTATTCCTGTTTTCCTTGTTTGGATAGCCACGACGTTTCCTCATGTTGATGGCCACTCTCCAGGCTCAGTTTTCAAGGTAGGAAACTGAACACACCTACCAGCCACTCTTTGTTAGCTCACCCAGCTAGAAATCAAAGGAAATAAATGCCCTGAAATGCTCAGAAGAACACATAATTTGCGAAATTCCCTGTAGAGGACACATGAAACATCAGATGAAAGAAGAAATCAAAACTGAAGGCATGATCTGAATTCTGCTTCATGAGGTAAGAACAGTGCTGTGTTTCTCTAAAGGGCTAACTTTCTAGAAGTTTCCATCTCTACAGTGGACCCTTGAACAACACAGGTTTGAACCACTTGTGTGCGGATTTTTTCAATAATTGCAATGCAGTACTGTAAATGTATTTTCTCTTGTGTTGATTTTTCCTTAATCACATTTCCTTTTCTCTAGCTTACTTTATGGTATGAATACTGTGTGTAATACATAGAATTTACAAAATATGTGCTAATGGACTGTGTGTATTGTTCGTAAGGTTGGTCAACAGTAAGCTATTAGCAGTTAAGTTTGGGGGAGTCAGGACTTATCTACAGATTTTGTGCTGCACGGGGAATCAGTACCCCCAGCCCCCAGTTGTTGGAGACTCAGCTAAATTTTTCATCTTGTGCAAGTTGATGAAATCCAACATCTTAGGAATTGATTGCTAATAGTAATCCACTGTGGAAACATATCACTGACTGGTATTATTTATGATGGATAAATATTTAACATGAATAGCATCATTTTATGAAGCAGGTTCCATATAAGCCATGTGTAATTTGCATTCCATTGGACCTACAGGTCATAGTTGGGAAAGGTTAACATGTATTTTACTCTCTAATATTTTTTTTTTTTTTTCAAACTTGACCTAAATCTAATCTAAATCAGGACGTCCTCACAAATAATCAGGACTGGCATGCTTTTATAAATTTTGTGATAATAAATAATAGAGCAGAGAACGTCACTTTGCTAATTGAACACGTGATTTTATCCAGAGATAATCTGAAATCAGATGAGATGAAATGGTCCGTCAGGGGAGGAAGTGATCTCCTCTCTCCACATCCAGTTGGGCATCAGACTAAATTCCGCTCTGAGGAAGCACCTGCAGGGAAACGTTGCCTGCAGCCTAAGCCTCTCCTCCTACTCAGCTGGACTCCTGCCCACCCAGAGCTGCGAACTCCCCCCCAAGGCTAAGACAGCTGCAAGAGAAAGAACGCTCATCTTCATGAAAATAGGCTTTGAAGCCCTTCTGCGCATAAACACTCTTCATTTGTTAACGACTTAATCCTTTAATTAAAGCTCACTTTGTTAGGTGGCTGGGCTTTCAAAACCGGCCCATGGAGATATTTGCATGAGTCCATTAAAGACCATCAGACCACAGGAGATGGTTGAAAATATGGTCCCAGGCTTATGGTAAAGCTAGGCAATCTATCCCTCCCCAGGCTGGGAAAAAATTACAGAAGGGTTTGTGTTGAATTAGGTTTCTCGAAACAGAACTCTTCCTTTGCGTCCATCTGAACGTGATACGTGTCGTTGTATTATTCACTTTTTAATAACTCGGCAACGTTAAGGTTCTTCCTTTTTCTTTTCCTTTGAGTTGAAATTGTAGAGTAGTGAAATGGATTCATGGAATTAGCAATCTAAAAAGGCTAAGAGCTAAATTGAATTGGGTCACTACAATATTGTTTCGCTGGCAAGGGTGGCTATGGTGTATCCTTAGTTCAGGAAGGCAGTTAATCGAAGGTGCAGTCTGGGTGGTGTGTGAAAATCTCATTGCTGCATTTAAAATGCCTGTGGGTGTTTTAAGCTTAAGGGATAGAACTAATAATATTGACATTTTAGCATACTGCAGGTATCATGCCAAATGGGAGGGGTGTTGTTCTGTATGGTATATCTGGAGAGAGAGAGAGAAAAGTGACAAAATGCAGAAGTGATTTTCAAATTAGAAGAGAATGCACATTTAATGACCACTTCTTTTGAGGGGGCGGGGGGTGCATCCCAAGAGATGAGTAATCACATATAAGCTAAAACGCAGTCAGACATGAGTCAAAACAGAAAAATAAGAACTAGGAGAGTTAATAAAAACACTCAAGAAAGCGGACAAATAAAAGGTGAAAATATCAATATCTGTAAGTCTGATATGGCCACAGTAAGGAGACTGAAAGCAATCACACTCAAAGACGCAAAAGGAGTATTTTTAAATCTCCTGTAAATGTGTTCATAGAAAAATGGGGCTACTGTAGAAAAGGACCACATTTTAAATTAAAAAAAAATAAGGATTAGAAAAGGAGTTGTTGGCCAGAACGGACTAAGAGACAAGTTTTGGCATCCTTCAGGAACCCACCGAACATGGTAGATAATAGAAGAAGGGCAGCTTTTGAAAGTGGCGATCGGGAAACAAAGAGCAGTGATCTTTGAGAGATAGAAGACAAATTAGTTGACGCCCATTACTGCCCCAGCATATTGTCTTGAGAGTGTTTTCCAGACATGACCTAGGGAGGCAGAGTCCAGGCAGAACCCAAAAAACTCTCAGAATCTCAGGAGACCAGAGTAGGTTGGCTTCTTTGGACAGAGCACCAGAAAAGAGGTCTTCACCCAGAGAGAAGGATGGAGATCTGTCCAGAGGCCTGATGCTTCCGCTGGAGTAAATATCAGTGCATTTAGATGAGGAGACTACTAGTCAAACTGCTCAAGGCTAGAGAAATAACCAATTAAAAATATCCTATGATCTACTGAAAGCTACATGCAGCCAGGAAACGAACACCACAGATGAGAGGGAATGTTTCCCCAAGACGGCCCAGGACCAGGACCAGCCCCTGTTCCAATCAACCATCCTGGAAAACTTGATAGAATTTTGCCTCAGTAGGAGATGATTTGTCCAGTCCTGACAACCACTATGGTCCAGACTAACAAATCTGTGAAAGAAACAAACTGTGTCCATGTAATTTAAGTGTGTCCCAGAACAAATGCCTAGGATATCTATAGGAACTCAAAAATATCCATTACCCAATGAAGCCACATTCACAATGTTTGACATCCAATCAAATAGATTGCCCAAGACATAATCAGTGCACAGCAGTCAATTGTGTTTCTATATACTGGCTGTTAGAATCTAAAGTGGAATACCATCGGTCAAAACACACCTTTTACTTTGCCATGAACAATACATCATGCACGGGGGCAAATGTAACAGAAGATTGTAGACACCTGCACACCATTCCTCAGAAACTTGAGTCTGAAGACTCAGTATTGTCAAGATGTCAATTATCTTCAAGTTGATCCATACATTAAAAAAAAAAAAAAAAAAAAAAAAAGAATCCCACCTGAATTCCCAGTAGGCTCGTTGGGTAGAAAATGCCAAGTTGGATTTGACAAATTGGATGGAAATGTAAAATACTTAGACTGGTCAAAACAATTTTGAAAAATAATGAAGCAGAAACCATATATTACCTGGTTTCAAGTCTTTAATTTGAAAGCTACTGTAGTACAAGACAGTATGCTATCTCCAACAACAGAGACTCATCAACGAACAGTCTACAGTGTGTGGACATAAACACACACATATTTGAACAACTGATTTCTGAAAAAATGGTGCAGGTAAGTGCAGAGAGGACAGTATTTTTAAGCACATGATCACGGAAAAGATATCCATATATAAAAACCAAAATCAAAAACAAAACAAAACAAAAGAGTACCTCAACATTGCATCATATTAAGGATTTAACTCAAAACGAAGTAAGCTTGAATCTAAATTGAGATTGAAAATCTAAATGTGGGGCGCCTGGGTGGCGCAGTCGGTTAAGCGTCCGACTTCAGCTCAGGTCACGATCTCGCGGTCCGTGAGTTCGAGCCCCGCGTCAGGCTCTGGGCTGATGGCTCAGAGCCTGGAGCCTGTTTCTGATTCTGTGTCTCCCTCTCTCTCTGCCCCTCCCCCATTCATGCTCTGTCTCTCTCTGTCCCAAAAATAAATAAACGTTGGAAAAAAAAAATTAAAAAAAAAAAAAAGAAAATCTAAGTGTATTAAATTTCTAGGAGAAAACATAAGAGAAACGTGGCAGAGGGTCAGCCAGTGATTTCTTAGATAAGACACCAAAATCACAACCTGTAAAATATCATAAGTAGAACTTCATTTTTTTTTTTTAATTTTTAATGTTTGTTTCTTTTTGAGAAAGAGAGAGAATGAGTGCGGGAGGGGCAGAGAGAGAGGGAGACACAACCTCCAAAGCAGGCTCCGGGGTCTGAGTTGTCAGCATGGAGCCTGATGTGACACAGGGCTGGAACTCACAAACTGTGAGATCATGATCCGAGCCGAAGTCAGACGATTAACCCATTTAACCGACTAAGCCACTCAGGTGCACCTGAACTTTAAACTTTGAATGTACCTGCTTTTCAAAAGATACCACTAAAAGAATGAAAATAGAAATGGCAGACAGAGAAATCACATATCCAATAAAAAACCTATAATCAGAATATGCAGAGAACTCTCAAAACTGATTAATAGAAAACATTAATGAAAACATAATTTTTCAAAAAATAGGCAAAGATTTGAGTAGACACTTTACTAAGGAAGATATATGCGTGGCAAAAAAGCTCATGATAACAGGCTCATGGGATCAGTCATTTGGGGAGCACGATTAAAGCTAAAACATGACTCTGCTGGTAAAATAGCTAAAATAAGAAATCCTCACCATAGCATGCAGGAGAATGCTACACGGGGACGGGCACTGTCATTCACTGCTGGTGGGAATAGTAGTAAAGAGTGGAACCACTTTGGAAAACAGTTTGGCAGTCTGTTATCAAGTTAAATACACACCTATCATACACCCCTGTCTTTCGTTTCTGGTATTTCACTCCCAGAGACACCAAAGCATTTGTGTCTATCAACGCTTGCAAGCAAATGTTCATAGATACTTTTGCTAACTGGAAACTACCAAATCATTCATCACGGGAAATGGATAAATAATCTATTGGGTATGCAAGGGAGAGTTGCTCAGATATACGAAGCAATGCACTGTTGATACATGTAAAAATATGGATAAAAATAATTGGATGCAGTGAGAAGAGTCAGACCAAGAGTAAATACTGCGTGATCCCATTTATTTACATTTGTAGGAAATGCAAAGGAATCTGTAAGCCCAGAAGCAGATCATTGTTTGCCTGGGGAGTGGGGCAGGTGCTGGGGTTTGAAGGGCTCAGTAAGGAAACTTCCGAGGGTGCTGACAATGTTTGTAATCTTGATTATAGTGATGATTTCACAGATGTTTATACATCTATATCTTTCAACATTAACCAATTAGTAGACTTTAAATATGTGCCCTATGTCAATTTTATCTCAGTATGACTTTTAATACACTGACAGGTTGACTGAGTTGCACTAATTGAGGTTTGAATGCTAAACAAACTTCACACTATGGGATAAAATCTACTGCGTTATTGTGTGCTATATTTTTGTCCCATCTCCTCTGTATTTCTTTAATTTCTTCCTTTTGATTAATGTATTTTTTGGTAACATATCTACCATATCTTTGCTCTTCACCTTTAAATGTTTCTTAAATCTGTATTGATCTATAAATTTTAAATCTGTAAATATTACCTTATTTATTTATTTATTTATTTATTTATCTATTTATTTATTTTTACTTTTTAGAGAGAGAGAGAGAGCTTGAGTAGGGAGAGGGACAAAGGGAGAGAGAGAATCTTAAGCAGTCTCCATGCTTAATGCAGAGCCCAACATGTAGCTCAATCCCATGATCCTGTGATCATGACCTGAGCCCAAATCAAAAGTCAGACGCTCAACTGACTGAGCCACCCAGGCATCCCTGTAAATATTACCTGTTTTTGTTGTTATTTTTTGAAGGGAGGGATCTGAAATAATTATGGGGTAAAGCTTTCATATGTGTTAAATATAGTTAACTGGGCTTTGGATATTGAAATATTTTGTAATTTAAACATGTAAAATACAAAAAAAAATGGGTAATAGGTTAAAAAACACTAGAAATGGGTATGTTGCAAAGTTATGTAAATAGCATGTTGAAATTCCGTTGGGAGAAAGTACTAAGATATCGGTAATTTAACCTGTATAGGAATTGACAATCATTGAGTCTTTAACAAATTTTTTTTGTTAATGTTTATTTATCTTTGAGAGCGAGAGCGAGAGCATGAGCATGAGCAGGGGAGGGGCAGAGAGAGGGAGAGGGCAACACAGAATCCGAAGCAGCCTCCAGGCTCTGAGCTGTCAGCACAGAGGCTGACATGGGGCCCAAACTCATGAACCACAAGATCATGACCTGACCCAAAGTCGGACGCTTAACAAACTGAGCCAGCCACCCAGGGGTCCCAACAATCATTGAGTCTTAAGGGGGGAAAAAAATCCAGCCTTGCTAATAATAAATATATTCGATTTTAACATGTTGCTATAGTGCTTCTATTAATTTCAGATTGCACTGTCCCGGTTTGACTTGAATGTTGTGGAACTCTTTCTTCCAACCATAGTCATGACTTCGTAAAAGCGTAGATTTGGGGAAAGCTGTTCGTTAATCCGAATGAAAAGCCAAGAGACGATTGACACACTCTGATCTAGGAATTCAATTACTGAAAAAGCATACTCCTGATTTCCTCCAAAATATGGACTGAACAATTGGTAGGTCAAAGGTGTTTGAGGTACTATTTCTTATTATGTCAGAATGTTGCCAATAGTCTAATGCCTGCATGTTCTTATAACAACATGAAGCCCAGAAATTGCAGTGAGCAGGTGTATTGTAACAGCATGGGAGATGTCTTATGATGTCATGTTGAGTGGAAGCAAAGTATAGAAAAGTAGCCTTGAAAGACAAGGAGACAGAGTCAAGTTGCATAAGTTAAGAGGCTAAAGAGAAATATCCATAAAATGAACGGTAAGTAAAGTACATTTATCTAAAAATTTTTCTATTATGGGATTACATTATTTTTATAACTAAAATAACAGGGGGAAACAAACATCGTCATAACTATGGGGCATGGAAATAAATGAAGTATAAACTACATTTCCAAATGTGCTTTGCAGAGGCACACTGACGTTACAAGAGATGTGGAATTTTGAGGAAGTGATACCGTATGAAAGGGATCCTTATTTTTGAGAAAGGATGACCGCAATGCATTTTGTGATGGTTTCCACACAACAGCTTAAGGCAAGATAGCTATGCTGGAAGGAAGGAAACATCCAGGGGTGGAAAATTATTGCCACATCAGATTTAGTTCAAGGACACATCCTCTAGGTCACGGTGAATTTCCATCTTACACTTGCAAGAAGGAGCAGACGGGACCATTACTTTGGGTTTTAATATCTTGAGGCTCTGGGTTCCCAAACTTTGAGCTGTATGGGTCACGGTGAATTTCCATCTTACACTTGCAAGGAGCAGACGGGAACATTACTTTGGGTTTTAATATCTTGAGGCTCTGGGTTCCCAAACTTTGAGCTGTATGGGTCACGGTGAATTTCCATCTTACACTTGCAAGGAGCAGACGGGAACATTACTTTGGGTTTTAATATCTTGAGGCTCTGGGTTCCCAAACTTTGAGCTGTATGGGTCACGGTGAATTTCCATCTTACACTTGCAAGGAGCAGACGGGACCATTACTTTGGGTTTTAATATCTTGAGGCTCTGGGTTCCCAAACTTTGAGCTGTATGGGTCACGGTGAATTTCCATCTTACACTTGCAAGGAGCAGACGGGAACATTACTTTGGGTTTTAATATTTTGAGGCTCTGGGTTCCCAAACTTTGAGCGGTATGGGTCATGGAAGCAGAGGCTGATGATCAGGTGGACCGTGTCCGTGAGTGTCTCTGTGCGTGCATGTGTGTGAGGGAATGAGGGTGTCCGTGGATGTAGCAGGTGGTGAGGGAAGACAACAGTGGAGACACCAAGTGTGCCTTGAAAATGGTGCCCTCGGGGGTGCCTGGGTGGCTCAGTCAGTTAAGCATCCCACTTCAGCTCAGGTCACGATCTCATGGTTCGTGGGTTCGAGCCCTGCATCGTGCTGTGTGCTGATAGGTCAGAGCCTGGACTCTGCTTTGCATTCTGTGTCTCCCTCTTTCTGCCCCTCCCATACTCATGCTCTGTCTCTGTCTCTCAGAAGTAAATAAACATTAAAAGAAATTAAAACAAACAAAAACAAAACAGTGCCCACAGTCCCACGTACGTATGACACAAAAGCAAAGCCCTTCTCTTGTTCACATGTGAGTCCTTCCTGTTGCCCTTTGGGCAGGAAGTCTTTATAGAGGACACAAGCACTCACATGTCCGAGGGGCAGTTCCCCAGAGCCAACAAAGCCAATGCATGAACCTGGAGTAGGGTCACAGAAGAACAGAACGAAGACCCAAGCCCTTCCCTGCTCCTTGGTGACAGCATGTGGGTATTCTGCTAAAAGTTTCACTTGCGCTACAGATGTCTTGCTTAGTGACTATGGAAAAAGATCACAAATGTCTTAACTCTCTCTCATGTGCACTCATGCCCACCCCCCACTCCATCTCAACTGTCGGCTTGTGGCATGCCCATAAAATGCCCACAAAGCAGCCCATTCGATGAGCTGGTGGCTCATGGTCCCACGGTGTCCCCTGAGGATAGAAAACGATCCATCAGGGCTAGGTATTCTGGAGTGGTACCTGTTTCAAATTTCCTCATGCTTCACTGTCTCCTCACCCTCCACTCGCTCCCCCTGCCCCAGTCACCCTAGGCTTGTGCTTATAGGATGAAATTCATCCATACCAGGAGTGACAGGTGCACCTCACCCCAGCCCCCTCCAAATACTGTATCTGCCCAAAGTATCTCAAATTGGTTGGTGTTCACCTACGTGCATGTAATACTCGGGCATTTTGAGCTTCCTCTTGGATCCCATGATTCAATGTAGCCATTATTTAAGTGTGTGGTATTCCAGGAAAGGGTGGCATGGGAACTGAGGAAAACTTCCTTTCTACCAAGGTTCCCCCGAGGCGCCTGAAGTCTGGTGATACTTTTCTTCTATAACAGTTAACAAAGGAGTGAGGTGGGGGAAGTCATGCAGTGATTTCTACCATGTTAAGTGTACCTTAAAATGGTAATATCACAACAGCTGGAACACCTCTACAGTAGCCAAGCTGAGTATTCCAGGAAAACCTAAATTTTTCCTTCCAAATATTCAGAATGGCTCCACTGGTTTTAAATCCAGTGGGGGAGACATAGCTAAAGCCAATTCATATACTGCCTTTCCTAGTCAAGTCTCAATTTGAAATACCATCTTCCCATTGGCTCCCTAATGGGATTTGAATATTTCAGATCCATTGACCACATTGACCACATCACCATGATGTTTAAATCTGGTGAGTAATTTCTTTCTTAATTTCAGGTTATCTTTTCTTTTAACATAGCTCCATAAATCCTTTGGGTATCATGGATCATGGACCCTTTTATCTTGTTAACAACCTTATGTAGCTGTTAGAATCTCCTGGGCAAATTGCCATATTCACAAAAATGCATTCCATATGTAGATGGCATCAGGTCAGAAGACATAGTTTTTTATAACAAATTCATGCTGATACATATAAATATTTGCTAATTATATACATCAAAAGATTGTTCTGTATTCTTAAAAAAATGGATGCAGTAAAAGACAACTGTGTTCAAGTTATGTTACCGAGATTAAAGCAAAGAATGAAAATCCACAATGTATACTGAAAGTCCACCAACATGTTACCCTTCTTCATAGATCATCAGAAAATTTCACAATGACCTAATCATTTCCATGCATTTTCAACTAGAAAAGTTATCATCAACATATGTATTCCTTATTCACATTAAAGCCACATCCCTTCTCATGAGCAAAATAAATAAATTGATGAAATGTCATTTCTATACTAGATGCTACCTTTTGTAATTTAGAATGTAAGCAGATTGACGTAATTAGAATATTGAGCTGAATTAGTATTTGTGTGATGCAAATAATAATAGCTATCCCTAATAACTAAGGATGCGGAGAATGCAAATTTTATATACACAGAGTAATCTGTCAGCCATCTGACTGAGAATGTCAGCTATGAATTTGGGTAGTAGGCATTAGATCTTGAGAGAACAGACATATAAAGGAGATACAATTGACGTATATATTTTTTTAAAAAATCAACTAGCCATGCAATTGCCCTATCAGATAAGGGTCAGAGGATGACCAACATGAGTCAGAGCAAGATGAAAATGGCAGAAGTTACCTGGTGGCTCATTGATTCACATCTGCTCATTAGCTCCCATCAAACTCTGGGTTTAACACTCCACATTGAGATAACGGTTATCAGATTTCAGTGTCACACAAAATCCCCATGGTAAGTTTCTATAAAACATGATTTCCACTGGATCAATAACACCATGTTTAACAATCATCCTCAGGAACATTGGCAAGTCACATGGATCATGGACAATATTTGTGAAGACTATTTATGAGGGTGGAGGGAGAGAGAGAAGGAGGAGGGTGAGGAAAAGAAAAAGGGAGAGGAAGATCAATTGATAGGCAATTATACTTTAACATTTCATTCACATACTACAATTTGGGACCAACTACTTATTTGAAAAAAAATTTTTTTTAATATTTATTTATTTTTGAGGTGGGGGAGTGGCGTGGATTAGAGAGAGAGGGAGACATAGAATCTGAAGCAGGCTCCAGGCTCTGGATTGTCAGCAGAGAGCCCAACGCAGGGCTCGAACTCACAGACTGTGAGATCATGACCTGAACTGAAGTTGGAGGCTCAACCGACTGAACCACCCAGGACCCCAAGGGACCAACTGCTTCTTAAAAATAACGTTTAACCCTATGATTGATAAAGTGCTGAAAGGTGCAAATGATGACCTCTTTAACATACAAAAAGCAAGATGAATTACACATATTATAGTACAAAAGGAACTATACCACACCCCCCTCCAAATCCCAATTTATTGAGTAAAATATCACATAGAAACAAAGTGAGAATTTGTAAAAAGGGGTTTGCTAAAAATGTGATGTCATAAATATTTCAATAAGCTATAGACTTCAAAAGAGATGTTTTATAAGCATTTCTTGCAAATACTGTTCATTTTGTTTGAATAATATTATAATACTTGATAGCATTGGGGGGACAAAAGGGTCTTCATACACTCAACTCAATGATTTAACAGAAAGGCACTTCTTAGGGAAACATACACTTGCTCTGAATAAGTGTTAACTGTTTTTTCCCTAACTTTTTTGTCTCCTTTCTTATTCCCAAGGAATTAAGCCCTGCACAATGGAAAGGCAGTTAACATGTATTGAAAAGATTCCACCAGGTGAGGGTGAGGAGTACATTTCTAGGAAATAGAACAAAGTGGGAGGTGAGGAAATAAAGGACATTTTCATTTTATTTTATTCTCAAGTGAAGTTGTCAACCCTTTGGGAATCTGCCCCTGAGTCACTCACTGAGTCTACAGTGTCCGACCCTGAAGCAGTTTGTTGATTTTTTAGATGACTAACACTTATTCGAAATGCATGACAAATGGCCACTTATCTCTGAAAGATGTCTCCACTTTTTTGTGTGAAACGTGATACTTTTCCTTGAAAATCAAGTCCATGGAACACACAAATTAAGTTAGTTCTGAAATATGAAGTTAGACCCTAGAAACCAATAACCAGGCTATTGACTGCCCCAGTACCTTGTCTTATAGAGGTTTAATAAATACCTTCCAGGGCCTACTTAATAACACTTTATTGAGTTTTAGGGGGAAGAAAGATAGCCATCGTTTTTCACTCTGCATTAAACTGACGAACATGGAAATAATAAAACATACAATATGATAATGCCACCACATTTAACTGATCTTGCATGAAAAGGTCATCTTTTGAGCATTTTCGCTAGATTCAAATGAAGTCTCTAGATATACAAGATGGATATTGAAACATTAACTATGAAAAAATCAAAGGGTGCCAGTTCTCAGATAAAGAAAATCTTGATCTCAGTTCAATTGTGCTCCCATATATATTTTATAAGTTGTGTAATTATTAAAATGCTACTACATAATGGAATTTGAAAATGCATTTTAAGTAATTATTTTTGCTTTAGAAAAGATATGGCAGTATTGAAAATTGCCAGTGATTTGCCTTTAAGAAACAGAATTAATTCTCTTTCCCTGGATCCTTTAGACTAGCACTGTTTGACAGAACTTCCTACAATAACGGGAACACTTTATATGCGAGCATTACAAAGGTATATTTATACATAAAGTATAAGGTATATATATACATAAAGTATAAAGTCTCTGTTACAACCAACCACTCACTTGTAGTGTGTTAGTGCCCACACAGCCATAGGCAATAAAGAGTTGCCCATGGTTCTTTCTCAATAAACACTGTTTATAAAACCAGATGTCAGGCTGGACTTGGTCCATGGCCATGGTCGGCTGACCCCTCTCCTCCAACTCTGGCAGATTCAACACTTTCTTATAATTTTCTCATGGCCAGTTTGGAAAGCTGACCTCTTATTTTCAGAGTATGTATGTACAAACCTCGTTTTGCTTTACCAGTAAACATTTTCTCCAAACCCAAGCATGGACGCATCAGCGGCGATGGTGGTCACAATGGACAAGGCCACCTTGCTTACAACAAAGTCTTTAGATATCTAACAAACTCTTAAAAGAGCTCAAAAGTGGTCTTCAAGTCCTCTGAGAACAAGGGGATATTCAGCCATTTTACAGTTGATCTTGTTATAGTTATCTGAGAATTAGTTGGATGTTGAATGGGAATTGCAGCATTGACCTAGTGCCTCTCTGTTTATAGAAGAGAAGAATGGATTTATCCGTTTAAGCCTGAGGGAAATGATTGCTCATTTCGGTTGAGCATTTAGAATATAAGAATGCAAAACACTGCGACAGCCCACATCTGTTGGGTCTGTGACAGCAAAGATCCTGTACAGTTAAAGCCTAGTACAGTGCATGCCAAGGGGGTGGGGAGAGAGACAGAGAGAGAAAAGAAGGAGAAAGAGGGGGAGGAGGAGAAGAACAAGAAGGAGAATGAGGAAGAGGGAGGAGAAGAAGGAGGAGAAGGAGGAGGAGAAGAGGGAGGAGGAGGGGGAGGAGGGGGAGGCGGAGAAGGAGGGAGAGAGGGGAAGGGGGAGGGTGATTAAGCACATTTTGACCTCTGGGGCTTTGCTGTCCCTAAAGGGATCACCTCTCCCAGGACTAACCAGTTCCTGCAATTCGTAAAGATAGGAAACAACTATCGCTCATGCATGTGGTTTTTACATACAAACCAACAAATCTGAGACCCACACCCCAACCCTCCTCTGTAGGGCTCTCATATTCCAGGTTACTATCTCCTGCCCTAATCTCTCCAGAGCCAGGTACTAGACAAGCAGGGACAGCCTTTGTACCTGAGGGCCCCTGAAACTATTCAAGCCAGCCAGTCCTAAGCCTGCTCACCTGTTCCTAAGCCTGTTCTCCTGTTCCTCACCTGTACGTGAATTATAAAGGAAAATCAGTAAGGAAGAAAGTAGGAGTAGGGATTCACGTCATTCGTAACATGGGAGCCAAATGTGGAACAAAATGATAGTAAAGGTTCTTGTCTGTTTTCCTCCTGCTTTGCCTCCCGACCACCCTGGGGCTTCCCCTGGGGCCCCACCCCTTGGGAACTGTGACTCACAAACTGTTGCTTCCATGGCGATCATCTTCTGGTCTGCTGACCTGACTGTACCTCAGATGTCCTATAATGTACTAATACATTATATCATGAAACTGTATATTCAATATGTATACATTATGTCATATATTATATTATAGATTTATGTTCAGGTATATTTATATAATATATGCTATATATTATAAGTACATATATCTATTATAAATACCTAAATAGTATAAGTGTGTTTTACATTTTATACATTTTACTATATGTATAAATATATGCAATATTTACATATGATATACATAAAATTTGGAATATTGGGATAGTGTACTACCGAAATTATATATATAAGTACGTATTATACACACACAGAAGAATGTGCCATCAAGGGCTACATGGGGGGTGGGGGGAGGGGGCAAAACCAGTGGGCTAAACGTCACACACAGAAAAGAGGTGTGGATGCCCTCGCTGTGCAGAGGTCAGTGGGTTGCATTGCCACAAGTAATTCTCGCAGGTGTGTTTTCCTTGTTTGAAGCCTCTCGCTGTGCTTTCGTGCAGGAGTGTCACTGGACCCATATATTGTCTTATTTGAATAAAATAAAACTACCTAGAGTAAGCGTTAGCCTGTGTAGGTCCTCACTGGCGATCAGTGGGACCTCTGAGCCCTTGGATTGCAGCATGTTCTCAGGTGAGTTTGAAAACAATGACTCCAAACTAGCAAGCCAGCTAGCTACGTTACTGATGTGTTCGTTGCCTTTTTCCCCATATTTTCAACAAGATGTTCCAATGGGATAGGCTTCGGGCTCTGCTGTAACGCCTGGAAATGTATACAGCTTTGTGTAAGGTGTGAGGTAAACAGACAAGCCAGTTTGAAACTTTGACCGAATAGAGTCCACATCACAAGGATGGTACATTCCACCGAGTGCTATTGACCCAGCTGAAGAAAGGACGATGATTTGTGTCTCATCAGGTCAAAGGAAATGACAAGAAACTTTTCTTCACAAGTTCAGCGTATTGGGATAATATTACAACCAGAACCAAGTCTGATACCTTCATCAGGCAGGCTTCTGTCACTAGGTTGTTTGCAACTGTCCCCTGGAGATGGAAATTAACATGTGCCAGTCTCCATGGTCATAATTTGCTCATAGAAATCTGCTCTGAAATTAGGGAAAAGTAAAGCGAGACATCACATGACTAATGATTTTTAAGCCCAAGAGTGAGCACTGAACTGCAGTGACAAGATATTAAATATGCTTGAATATAGAAAGTTAAGCTTTTATATCGGTGTGTAGACACATATATTAAAACCAGAAAGAAATAGTTTAATTACTCGTCAATACCACATGGCAAATATAAACGTGTGCATCCGTGTTGACAGTTAACAACGGCTTTGTGCTTTATCAGTTGGGATGTGTGTTCTCAGACTCTCTCCGTGGGATCCCTACAGCTGAGCATGAAAGTAAGGGCAGGTCCAAGTGTCCGTCCGTGGAAGAACGGATAAAGAAGATGTGGTGTATATACATAAGGGAATATTATTCACCCATAAAAAGGGATGAAACCTTGCCATTTGCAACAACATGGAGGTAGAGGATATAATGCTAAGTGAAATAAGGCACAGTAAGAGAAACACCATATGATTTCACTCATAGGTGGAGTTTGATAAACAAACCAACAAAATGAAGGAGAACACTGAGTGACATACGGAACAGGTGAATATTTACATTGTACACCAAAAACTAATACACCACGGCATGTTGATTATACGTGAATTATAAAGGAAAATCAATAAGGAAGAAAGTAGGAGTAGGGATTCACGTCATTCCTAACATGGGAGCCAAAGGTGGAATAAAAACCACAGGGTTCCATAGCCTTGACCTCAAGCACTTTGCATCGTCCTGCACACGCTGTGTGTCTTGATAATTAAGGGGTGAAAAGAGAAAATAAATCAACGGTGGGGAAAGAAAAGCAGCCAGACACGCAATAAGTCAGAGAGAGGGGATGCAAGGCCAAGATTCAAGCACGGGGCATAGAGATACCGGGGCACACATTCACTGAAAGAAGGCGACACCGGGTCAACGTAAAAATAGAGTGTATTCGTTTCCTGGGTCTTCCATAATGAACTTTCACAAATGGGATAGCTTGCAAACACAGAAATGCATTCTTTCACAGTTGTGGAGTCTAGGTCTGGAAGGCAGGTGTTGTTAGGACAATATTCCCTGGGATCACAGGAGAGAATCCTTCCTCCCCTCCCTGCTAGCCATCCTTGGCTGACACTGGCTTCACGCCCATCTCTGTCTCTGTCATTACGAGACAGTTTCCCTGTGTGTCTACTTTACCACATGGAAGTCTCCACTCCATGTCTATCTCTGTGTGTCTGTCCTCTTCTTATAAAGACACCACTCATCCTGGGAGAAGAGCCCACCCTACTTCTCCACTATGACCTCATCTTACAGACATTCATTCATTCTCATGACATCTACAAAGACTCAATTTCCAAATAAAATCCAAGTCTCAGGAGCCAGTGTTTGAGGACACCAACTTTAGGGTTCAACCCACAATATAAACAATAATTTTAAAAATGGTCTTATAGATAGTTAGACAGACAGCCATGAAGACCTGAGATGTTCACACACAGGAAGACTGTAGAATGTTACACCCACGTTACCGGGAAAGTCTGAGATCAAGTATAAACAACAGCAAGAAAAGAGACAGACCGTTCTTTCTACTGTGATGGTAAGATGGCCTCATGAAATAATTTTTTCAGTTATTCCCTGAAAACAGGTAGAATGGCACTGGTTTCTGTTTGTTGTACTTTATTCCCTCTCTGTCTCCCAGTCGTTGACATGGTTAAATTGAGGGCCAGTTCCCTACACGAGACGAGGGTGCCCACTCTGCCATTTCCTGCTTTCTCGTGAGCCGCAAACAGCGATTTGCACACTTGATAGTGAAGGATTATGTAAGTTCCTGCTGGCACCTAATAGCTCATCAATAACGTGTCAGGAATACGTTGTCAAGAAGTTAAAGTAAGTCTGTTGGAGAAGGGGGAGATTTTCATTTTACCTTCCAGCACTTATCAGAATGACATGTTTACGAGTTAGTCCAGTGTAAGATGTGCGATAAATTGGGGCATACCAGTATGCATATTTGTTAATTACAGGGTATAAAAAAGAATACAGAAAGAGGTATTTTCTTAGAAGATCTCAGAAAACACTCAAAAGACATAAAACCGGGGCGCCTGGGTGGCGCAGTCGGTTAAGCGTCCGACTTCAGCCAGGTCACGATCTCGCGGTCCGTGAGTTCGAGCCCCGCGTCGGGCTCTGGGCTGATGGCTCAGAGCCTGGAGCCTGTTTCCGATTCTGTGTCTCCCTCTCTCTCTGCCCCTCCCCCGTTCATGCTCTGTCTCTCTCTGTCCCAAAAGTAAATAAACGTTAAAAAAAAAAAAAAAAGACATAAAACCAATCAATCACTCAGAAGAAAGAGGCTGAGGAACATGAATATAAGAAATACTTTTAAAAAAGCTCACAACTTTGGGAAAGTTCTCTCTGCTTCTTAAAGCATTAAGTCAGAGAAGCCAGATCTTTCTCTCCACACATCTGAGGGATTTTATTCAGCAATGTGAGCCAGGCCAGGACAGTTTGACAATTGCCACAATGGTTGGGAACCAAGCGTGCCCCCCAGCATCCCACCCCCTCTCTCAATCCTATCTCATTCGTTAACTTTCTGTATCGAACGTTTTTCAAGTATCAGCGACCACTCCGCCACCAACTGAACTGATAAGCCGTTGGAGGGTGAATTGCTTCTAATGATATAAAAACACCTGCTGTCCCCAAGTCCTTATCTGCTTCTCAATGCCAACTTCTCAGTGTGTGAACTTTTCCAATAAAACACATCATGGGTCCAGCCCTGGGATAAGATACAAAATGCAGCAGAGAGAGAAGGAAAAGTGTTGGTCTCCTGGTTGTGAGTTCCAGACCCACGTTGGGTATAGAGGTTACTTAAAATTAAAATCTTTAAAAAGAGAGAGAGAGACACTGATAGTGGATGTGTCCAACAACAGAACTATGGTTTGTAAAAAATATTTTATATTTATTCTACTATGCCACTTTCTGTTGTGGATTTCTTCTAGCAGGAAATGAGAGAGAAAACCTTAGCAATGAGACTGAGGAAGAGAGGAAGGGTGAATAACTTTAAGGAAGAAAATTACAGTGGTTTTACTGAAATTTGTAGCCTGAAAAGGAAAACAGGTCTAGGCTCTGAATTTAGACTTTATTTATTTCTGTTATGCCACCTGACTCAGAATTTGGAAATCAACAATGACTATACTAGTCTGTGTAGAGCGTTCCAAGGAAATAAAAAAAAAAAAAAAAAAAAAAAAGGAAAGTCTTGTTTATCTTCAGACAACCAGTATGGGGTCAAAATGCCAAACTGAACTTTACATTCTAATATTTATTTTGTCTAATAGGGTACATTTTACAGAAAGAATCATATATTCTATAACAGCCTATTTTAACAAGTATCAATCAAATGGTAATTTTTTTAATGTTTATTTTTTTTTGGTGGGGGGGGGAGAAGCAGAGAGAGAGGGAGGCACAGAATCCAAAGTAGGTTCTAGGCTCTGAGCTGTCAGTACAGAGCCTGACTTGAAGCACGGACTGCGAGATTATGACCTGAGTCAAATAGGATGCTTAACCGACTGAGCCACCCAGGCACCCAAAATGGCAAATATTTGATGGTGGGTAGGTATCGCTGTACAGCATCATCAAAAAGGAAAGCAGTCATCCAAACATTCAAATCCAAAAGCACTGAAAGAAAACTGTGTAAAGTATACATTTTTGAAACTCAATATGGCTTCCATAATTTGAATTTGTGAGATATAGAATAAAAACGCCTCAAAGAACAACCGCATCCAAATTCCAAAGGAGATACTTTGTCCCTGCCAGGGAAATTTTAAAAAGTGTTGTTCATGCAAAAGAAATTTTTAAAAAATTAAATAAGATGAAAAGGTCAGCTCTCCATAAATAAGTTGTGAGCAGTTTTATGGCTTTGGAAGTTTAATTCTACACAGTAAAAAAATGTATGACAAACTGCAATTCTCTGCATGATGAGTGTTAAATATAGTAGGATCCCATCAGATATCTGCATTTGGGGTGGACCAGGTGGTTTCAGGTTGATGGGTCGTCAATGTTCCCATTTGTTCTCATAGTTTGAACCTTTGTACACAGGTGTGCCCGCCTGCCCCAATGTATGCTAGAGTTCTACAAGACCACGGTATCAGTCCTGGGGTTACGATTTTTGGATAATTGTCCAAAGTCGATTGCATTTCAGGTCATTTTACAGAGTGCCTTCCACACAAAAGTTCATGTTGCACGTTTCTGTTCAAGCCAGAGGCCAAAAGTACTACAGGCAACTCGTTCATTTCTCATTACAGAAAAAAAAAAAAAAAAAAAACACCTGATATTGTTCAGTAGCAGGACTTATGCCAGACAGAAGCAAACTGCCCTTTATAGGAAGGAATGCTTTATTTGAGCTTTTAAGTGAAGCATAAAAATATCGCCTGTAATACCACCTTTCATCTTTATAATGCTGTGGAATTTACATAGTGCTTTTCATGCATTTTCTCTTTTTATTCTTGCAGTGAAAAAAAAATTGAGAGGAGGATAAGCATTATTAGCTCATTTTATAGAGAGAAATAAATGTAGCCCCAAATCATTGTGTGACTTGCACAGTGTCTATCGGCTGGAAAGTGAAGCTACAACAGGAACCCAGGGTTTCTGAAGCCCCGATTCTCCCTACGAGTCTTTGGTCCCACTAACAAAACAGTCCCCCAGGGGTATCCCCTATGTTGCACTGACTTCTTGGACACAAGTCCTGAATTTTGTCTCCGGATCTGTTACCTCCTGCATGACACTGGGTGAACATTCCCTGTGGCAAGAACGTATCACTCTTTGATGCCACGGACCTGCTGGGATGCTCTGTGTGGAGAAGTCCGTTGTGTGCAAGAACACAATGCACAGCACAGAATTTTCATCAGAGACAGAAGCATATGCTGGCTCATGGCTTCTCTTTCTGTGCTACATCACGGATATCGCTTGGATCTCCTGGGACCTATAAATGTATGGCTTGAAGATAACCACCGTATGAGAAAATCACAACCCCTGAAATGATTGAGAAATGACATGTGTTCTGAAGATGTGAACAAGTATCGACATCATAAGTGCAAAGTTCTAACCACAGGATTGCTCATGAGGATGTAACCAAGTGGTAATTTTTCTGACCCAAGCCTTCATACCAGTGACTGGTTCTCCCAAGAGCCTTTCCTCAGAGATGAAAATTCTTTCCTTTAGAATAATGAATGGGTGTCACAATCAACTAAGAAAGTGTCTCAAGCCACACACACACCTATATGGCCCCTGTTCCATCCCAGGCTGTGTCAGGAGGCAACCACAGAGGAAACCACACTAGGGAGGAGAAATCTGTGTACTTAAAAATCATACTGAAAACATCCAATCTTCCTTCCTCTTCCTTGGAGGGTTTACAAATGACTCCTTGTATATTGATCCCACTCAATGGATATTCTTTTCAGAAAAGGGGTCGTTCGGGAAAATACATCCAGGAAGTAATTCAAAATATTGTAGACAGAGTAGGGATAAAATTGGAATTGTGCAGATTGTTCATAGAGACGATAGTTTACACCTCCACCAAGGGCGACTGGTGGAAAAAGATATAAAGGGTAGAAGGAGGTGGGCACTGATGGAGAAGCCATTGGAGGAAAAACAGAATTCACAAGTACAATCCAAGCCCAGCCCAGCCAGGATGTTTCAGGGAAGAGGACAGCTACTATCCAAAGTCAAAGAGAAGGACTAGAGGAGAAAGATCACAGGATGTGGACCAACAAGTAAATCATTGTTGGACTCCATGAGTGCATTCTGGGGAGGTGTTGAGACGACACTCCAGACTACAATGTTCAAAAAGAAGTAATCGTGAATACATGACCTCCTGCAGGTCACGACTGAGCTCCAAATGAAGGACAGCAAGGAGAACATGGTGGCAGGTTCCCTCTGGTGTCCCCATCAAGGTAGATAAGACGAACACTGTGATTGTTGTCGACCTTAGAAGGAAGCATACTTCTGTTCTCCTTTGCATTCTTTTCTGTGTGTTATTGTGAACTTCATTGAGCCAATACCACTTGCTCTTTGGATAACTTTTGTGCTTTACGTATTTATTGGCATTGGATGAAAAATCTTTGGCTGTAACAGAGGTTGGCTTGCCTAGCACTCTAAATAATGATATTAAATGTATGAACCTACACATTCTTTGTCTCTTCTCTGTCTCTGTGTGACTAACCAGCAAGATTTATGAAAGGTGATTCGAGGTTTGTTTTGAAGGATAATATAGGTATAGCTTTCTTGAAAACAAAGATGGGGGAACAGTGATAATAACAGGGTTTAATTCCCTAACTGCTTAAAAATGCAGTCACGTTCCATGGAGCTATTCTCTCTCTCTCTCTCTCTCTCTCTCTCTATATATATATATATATATATATATCTTTTTTTTTTTTTTTGCTTTGACAGTCTCTTGGCCATTTTTCTACTTATTAGCACTTCCATCAGAAGGAAGGAAAAGGAGATGAAACCATAACATGTCAATTTGAGACACAGAGTCTTATATTAGGCACATCACCACTGTGAGGTGTCTAGACGATTCTTGATCCCCTGGGAGGGTTCAAAGCCGCCAGCCCTGTGTCCCTACAAAACAGTGGAGATTTCCAGCAAATGCACTCCATCCTTCTTATTCTCCTGTATGATTATCACATTTCACACTTCATCAAAACAGAGGCTCTAAGGCAATTATACTAGGTGGGCTGGAAGTAAAAATATTAGACATCGTTATCTGCTAATAGGAAAATTGCCTTAAGAACATTAAGAACTTTTAAAAAAAGAACATTAAATATAGACACAGATTTACTTCATATGACTTCCAGTTTGAATGTAAATAATCTTGTGGTTGTTTTTCTTTCTTTTGGTTAATACTGACTGAACATTCTAAAAGAAACAATTAATATAAGCCAGGATGAATGGATTCTTGCTTTGGATAACTTGTGTTGATTTTATAGTCATTCCATTTTGCTAGCAAGTTAAATTATTAAAGAATCCCATGTATGTCAGTATTTACAGTCTAGCAAGGATTACCAGAACTTAAATCTGGCTTCTACTGGATGTTCAACTAATATAGAAAAGGTAGCCAAGAATACTCAATGGGTAAAATAACAGTTTCTGTAATACAAGGTGTCGAGGAAACTGGATATTCACATGCAAAAGAATGAAACCGGAACCCTATCTTACATAAAGTTTAACTAGAAATGGGTTAAAGATTTAAATGTAAAGCTTAAAACCATACAACTCTTAGAAGAAGGGATAGGAGAAAAGCTCCTTGACATTGGTCTTGGCAATGATTTTCTGGATATGTCACCCACGGCAAAAATAAACCAGTGGGTCCACATCTCATGAAAAGGCTTCAAAAGATGAACAAGATGAAAATCTTAAGTAACAGAGGGAAATATTTGCAAACCATATATCAGGAAAAGGATTAGTATCTAAAATTTATAAGGAACTCAACTGCAAAACACCCCAAATAAACCAATTAAAATGTGGGCAGATCTGAATAGGCATTTTTCCAAAGAAGACGTGCAAATGGCCAACAGGTACTGGAAAATTTCCTCCACATCACCAACTATCAGGGACGAGTAATCTCTACACCCAACATGGGGCTCAAGCCCACAACCTCAAGATTGAGACTCACATGCTCTACCTACTGAGCTAGCCAGGTGCCCAGGGAAAAGCAAATTAAAACCACCATAAGACATTGTCTGACACCTGCTAGAATGATTATCACCAAAAAAATATGAGATAACAGGTGTTGGTGAGATGTGGAGAAAAGACAACTGTTGCACTGCTGGTGAGGAAGCAGACTGGTACATCAACCTTGGGAGAACAGTATGGACGTTCCTCAAATAGAACTACCATGTGAGCCAACAACCCCACTTCTGGGTACATATCCAAAGTCAATGAAATCATTATGTTGAAGAGATATCTGCACCCCACCCCTCCATGTTCACTGAAGCGTTATTTGTAATAGCCAAGACGTGGAACAACCTGGATGCCCATCAGAGGATAAGTGAATAAGGAAACAGCAATATGTGTGTGTGTAGTTCAGCCATAAAAGGTGAATATGCCACTTGAGGTAATATGGAGGAGCTTTGAGGGCATTACGCTAAGTGAGATAAGTCAGACAAAAAAGACAAATATTGGATGATCTCACTTAGATGTGGAACCTAAAAACAAAGACAAGAAAGCACAGAAACAGAGTCGACTGGCATTTGCCAGGGGCTGGGGCGGGGGAAATGGATGGAGTGGTGAAAAAGTACAAACGCTCAGTCATGAGATGGAAGTTGCGGGGTCTAATGTACAGCACGATGACTATAGGTATCCACAATGAATCGTCTGCTTGCAAGTTGCTGAGCAAGTTGATCTTAAAAGTTCTCACCACACACAAAAATGGTTAAATGTCCTGTGACAGATGAGTTAACTGGCCTCATTGTGCTAATCATGTAGGAATATACACATAGATCCTCACATTAGACACTTCAAATGTTTCTTAATATTTATTTATTTTTGAGACATAGAGAGACAGAGCATGAGTAGGGGAGGGGCAGAGAGAGAGAGAGAAGGAGACACAGAATCTGAAGCAGGCTCCAGCCTCCAGGCTCTGAGCTCTCAGCAGAGGCCGACACGGGGCTCGAACTCACAAGCCGTGAGATCATGACCTGAGCCGAAGGAGGACGCTCAACTGACTGAGCCACCCAGGCACTCCACATTGTACCCTTTAAATGTACACAATATATCAAATATATCTCATTATATATTATATTATATGTCAGTTCTATCTCATTAAATCTGGAAAAGTTTTTTAAAAATTAAAAACTGGCACATAGTGTGCCTGTCTAATGCTTTTCTGAGACTCAAATTTTAATATCTCTTAGAGTCATTAATACACGGATGACACTAAACTTTGAGAAGCCTTACTGTTAGTAAGAGTTAAAGTATGGATTTTGCTTTTAAACAGGTTATTTTACAAGTTTTTATTAAACAACAAAGTAAAATTGTGGTAAAATTCCAAAAAGCACATAATTTCCTTAGGGCATCAACTTAATTTCCAGTGATTCTGCTATTCAAAGGGTGCTAATGCACACTTATTGAAAACGATTTGGCTTTGAGACATTTTCCATTAGCACTAATATGGGTAATCACACTCCTTCAGTACAAAGTATTTTATACAGACGTTGTGAAAGAGCCGAAAGTCACTATCATACTACAAATCCGTTTTGTAAGTGGCAACATTTAACACTAGGCTCATCAGCAAAGAAAGCCGGGGTAACACTCTGAACAGCAGCACCAAAAAGACCGGCTCAAGTAGATGGTTTGGGTTCATGGAATGAACCATTCCTAGTTCAGATTCAACAACCACAAAAAAGCCATGTTTCAAACACCCTGGGATGTTTACAATTGTACATACGATGGGAAATCCCTAAGTTAAATACAGAGTAACTGAAACCTAGAAGAAGAAAGAAGAAAAATGGAAATCGTGATATAAAGGTTGGGTAAGAGTCAATAGAAGAGATTAGAAATTTAGGACATAGGGTTCCATTCGCAGGATGCCTTTAAATTCCAAATATTGCTTTCAACTATGTATCCTTGCCTCCCTCATAGTTTTGGAACACAATGCTGTGTTTAAATTCCTAAAGTATATAAAATTCCACTACTGTTTGCTTTTTTTTTTTTTTAAGTAACCTCAACGCCCAATGTGGGGCTCAAACTCATGATCGCAAAACTGAGAGTTGCATGCGTTATAGACTGAGCTAGGCAGGCACCCCAAATTCTGCTGTTTGATGGCAAAAATCCATGCTATTTCCTCACGCTTGTATTTACTTCACTATTTTATTTTATTTTATATCTTATCTTATCTTATCTTATCTTATCTTATCTCATCTCTAAGTAATGTCTACACCCAACATGGGGCTCAAACTCAGAACCCTGAGATCAAGACTCTCACTCTCTACCCACTGAGCCAGCCAGACGCCCCAGGGCTTGACATTTTTTTTTTTTCCAATATGTGAAATTTATTGTCAAATTGGTTTCCATACAACACCCAGTGCTCATCCCAAAAGGTAGGGCTTGACATTTTAAATAGTTACCTTTCAGAGTGCCAAAGTCAAGAGTGTCTGACCTGTGCAGAGTCAGAGTCAGGAATGTATTTAGCTGTTTTAAACCAGGAACTACACTAAGTGATTAATCCTGCTCATGATGGAGATGCCATAAGGGAGCATTCTAACCTAAGTTGGATTTTCCAAGCAAAATGCAAAATACCACACACAGGTACTTCAGCAATTAAAGACAAATTCATAAAGATTAAGTGTCAATGACAAAATGTGAAATATAAATGATGATAACACTTAAATGAAAATGCCTAATATTGGTTCTTTGGTAACAATAACATGCAGTAGATAAAGTATTTAATATGATAATCCTTAAAAGGGGGGACAGAGCCCACATGTATAGAGTAAGAAATGATGTCAGGACATCACAGCTATGAAGGACACGAAGGAATGGAAAGCAACCTGTTTCATCCATTCGTAGAAAACGCACTTGAGCACTCCAATGATGTGGCTGATTTGCTGTATGTACATATTTCATTTTTCCCAGAAGAAATGGGAACTGGAAACTGATTAATTATATAATCCCAGAGAGACCAGACCTCATTCCCCGCCTCATCCACCCTCCTCCTCAAAGACAGCATTTCCAGATGGCTTTATAGTTCTTTTCCCCCACTTCGAAACAAGACTTACTTGCTAATACTTACCCTGATTTAGAACATAGAAAGGGAGAAACAGTTCCAAATTTTTATCACGAAGCAAGCAAAGCATTGACATGAAATCCAACAAATAGAGGACAAACAACAACACAGGGATAGAAATATTTTCAACAACTAGCAAAGAGAACCCAGCTGATGTTTAATGAAAAAAATCACTGTGGTGAATTGAGATTTATTTCGAGGACAAATGTGAATGTCCATTATATGTCAATTTACTATAGGTATTCATATAATCACAGCCTACATAAGTCATTGCCATAAGTAATGAAAGGCATTGAATAAAACTTAAGGCTTGTCCTTCATTGAGAGAAAAAAAACACGGGCTCCTGGGTGTCTGAGTCAGTTAAGTGTCCAACTTCAGCTCAGGTGATGATCTCGCAGTTCATGAGTTTGAGCCCCGTGTTGGGCTCTGCGCTGACACCTTGGAGCCTGGAGCCTGCTTTGGATTCCGTGTCTCCCTCTCTCTGCCCCTCCCTGGCTTGCCCTGTCTGTCTCTCAAAAATAAAGAAACATTAAAAAAATTTTTTTAAGGGGCGCCTGGGTGGCGCAGTCGGTTAAGCGTCCGACTTCAGCCAGGTCACGATCTCACGGTCCGTGAGTTCGAGCCCCGCGTCAGGCTCTGGGCTGATGGCTCATGATGGCTCAGAGCCTGGAGCCTGTTTCCGATTCTGTGTCTCCCTCTCTCTCTCTCTGACCCTCTCCCGTTCATGCTCTGTCTCTCTGTCCCAAAAATAAATAAACGTTGAAAAAAAAAATTAAAAAAAAAATTTTTTTTAAAACAGTAAAACAGAAATACACGTATATTATATATGTTTATGCATGATGTTAATATATATCATGCTAATATATATGCTATATAAACTATATATATAAAGATATATAATGTAAATACATATAACGTTGAAGGTACTAGTTAATACAGTTAAATCGGTAAGAGCATGAAGGGCATCCATATTTGAAGAAAGGAGGTGATTTTTATTATCACTGCAGAGTTTTGATTGCATGGGAAGAAAACCCAAGAATGTCAAGAAAAATGACAGCAAATAACAAGGTTACAAAGTTAGAAAAAATGCATAGGATATGTATTCTATAAATTTCGAGAAAAGGATTAGAACATATAACGGGAGACAGAATTTATAGGAGCATTGAAACGATATATATTTGACAGGGACTGGGAAGACTCATGAATCTATTCTGAAATGTTCTTGAGGGCAGCATAATCCTGATTCTAAACCCTAATAAAAACAATAAAAAGGAAGAAAATTGGAGTCTAATCTTTCAACAATCTGTCTTATCGATGCAAAATGTAGAAAGTTATATATAATTATTATATATAATAATATGCATTCTGTGATATAATTATATATATTACAATTATATATTATAATACATAATACATACACAATACATAATATTATATGTATACATATATTATATATAATACATATATTAATATGTATATTATACATATATACATACATATTGTGTATACATATATAATATATATACACACATACGTGTTCTAGTGATAAATCAAGGGAAAACGTATCACAGAGTACAGCCTCTTCAAGCAGGATTAATTTCAGGAGTACAAGCATATGAAGGTGGTTAAAATTTGAGTCATTTAAAATAAACAGGCACACTAAAAGAAAAAGGAAAATACAGATGTGACATCTCCATAAGCGCAGAAAAATACATTTTTAAAGGATGCTAAAATGAAGAGGGGGAGGAGCCAAGATGGTGGAACGGCACAGAAGTTTCGTTTGCCTCGCTCCTCCCTGAAATGCAGCCGGATCAACACTCCAGCATCCTGCACGGCTAGAAAACCGATTGGAGGATTAACACAACCTGAACCTCAGAACTCGGCAGGTTTGCAGCAGCGCGGAGAGGTCAACTGGGGGAGAGAGAAGCCGCGGAGGGCAGGGGGAGCTGTTTTTCCTTGCCTAGAGAGGACACAGACAGGGTGGGGGGAGGTACAGGGAGCATCCCCCGCCCCAAAGCAGCTGGAGAGAAAAGAAAGAGTATGTCAGGGACTGAACAAAAAAGGGAGGAAGGAGAGGGTTTAAATCGCACGAACCTGGCGGTGCTCTGGAGGGAAGGGCCGATCCATGGGAGCAGAGAGCGAGGTCCCCGGGCCACGCGGGGAGCGGCGGTTCCCCTGCTGGGAGGACATTGAGTATTGTCCGTGCGGTCACCCCAGTGGACCCCAGAGGCCCCAGCGGACCCCGGGGAACGACCACACTCGCTGGTGCTGGAACAGGGTCGTTGGGGGTGAAGCCTGGTGCCGGATGTGTGTTGTGATTTTCCATAATCCCTGAAACGCTACCACACGATCGCGTGAACTTTTTCCGGGGCGGGCTGGCCCCCAGCTGCAGTCTCCAGGCGTCCGCAGCAGCACAGTCTGGCAAATGTTCCTGGGTGCAGCCAGCACCGGCCATCGCTCCACGGGAGCCTCCTGCAGAGGATTCGAGCAGGTCAAAGCCACGGTCCCTCCGACGGGAGGGGTCGGGAGACACAGCCGCATCTGAGGTAAAACTCAAAGGAGGTTCTGCCTGGCAGCCTCACGGCTTGGTCACGGACAGGGTTAAAGCCGGGAGTGGACGGAAGCCAGGGACAAAGGACAGGTGCGCGATTGCAGGTCGGGGAGATCACAGAGTTCCAATACTAGAGCCCCGGGAGCTGGGTGACGCCATTTTCACCGCTCCCGCGCATGCGCATACACGCACCTACGAGCGCCACAATTCACCCCAGTAAGCTAAGCAGCGCCATCTGGTGGAGAACGAGGTCATTACACTAAGCCCCGCCCTACTGGGCCAACGCTCTTCAGGAACACAAGTCTCTCCGCTGGCTTAGTTTACGGACTATAAAGTGCTTCATAGCTTGACTTCTACCGGAAACCGGACGTAATTTCAATCATACTTCATTCTGTTCGCTGGTCCTTTTATCCATTTTTTTTCTCTCTTTTTCCTTTCTTTTTTTATTCTTAAATACAGAAATTTTAAAAAATCTATTTTTATTTTCCATTTTTATTACAAAGATTTTTCTTTAATTTTTTCTACCATATTTTTTACTTCTTTGTAGATTTTTTAAATTCTACCTTACTTCCATCATTTCATTTTATTCTATTTTATTGTATTCAGTTTTTCAAATTTTCAAGCGTTTTCTTTTTTTTCTTTTTTCCCTTGTTTTTTATTTTCCTTTTTTTCTTTTATTTTCTTCCCCCCTTTTCCCCTAATCTATCAATCTTCTTTCAACAACCAGACCAAAACACATCTAGGATCTAGCATCCTTTATCTGATTTCTTTGTGTTGTTTTTAATTTTTTAACTTTTTTACATTACTAGTTCCTTTTCTTCCTCCAAAATGACAAAAAAAAAAAAAAAAAGGAATTCATCTCAAAAGAAAGAACAGGAAAAAATGATAGCCAGGGAATTAATCCACATAGATACAAGCAAGATGTCTGAACCAGAATTTAGAATCATCAGTACTCATTCTAAATGTCAATGGTCAAAACACTCCAATCAAGACACAAGGTAATCGAATGGATAAGAAAACAAGATCCATCTAGATGCTATTTACAAGACACCCATTTTAGACCTAAAGTCACCTTCAGATTGAAAATAAGGGGATGGAGAACCATCTATCATGCTAATGGTCAACAAAAGAAAGCCAGAGTAGCCATACTTATATCAGACAATCTAGATTTTAAAATAAAGACTCAACGAGAGATGAATAAGGGTGTTATATTATAATTAAGGGATCTATCCACCAAGAAGATCTAACAATTGTAAATATTTATGCTCCAAACATGGTGCACCCAAATATATAAATCAATTAATCAAAAACATAAACTCATTGATAATAAGACTACAATAGTATAGGGGACTTCAACACCTCACTTACAGCAATGGACAGATTATCTAAACAGAAAATCAACAAGGAAACAATGGCTTTGAATGACACACTGGACCAGATGGACTTAACAGATATATTCAGAACATTTCATCCTAAAGCAGCAGAATATACATTCTTCTCCAGTGCACATGTAACATTCTCCAGAATAGATCACATACAGGGAAACAAATCAGCCCTCAACAAGCACAAAAGATCGCGATCATACCTTACATGTTTTCAGACCACAACACTATGAAACATGAAATCACCCACAAGAAAAAAGATTGGAAAGATAACAAATACTTGGAGACTAAGAACATCCTACTAAAGAATGAATGGGCTAACCAAGAAATTAAAGAGGAAATTATAAAGTACATGGTAGCCAATGAAAATGATAACACCACAGCCCCAAACCTCTGGGATGCAGCAAAGGCAGTCATAAGAGAGAAGTATATAGCAATCCAGGCCTTCCTAAATAAAACCCCAAGCCAGCAGAAGACAAGAAATAGTAAAGATTAGAGCAGAAATCAATGCTATCAAATCCAAAAGAAAACAAACAAACAAACAAACAAACAAAAACCCAGAAGAGATCAATGAAACCAGGAGTTGGTTCTTTGAAATAATTAACAAAATTGATAAACCACTAGCCAGTCTGATCAAAAAGAAAAAGGAAAGGACCCAAATAAATAAAATCAAGAATATTAAGAGGAGAGATCACAACAGAGCAGAAATACAAACAATAATAAGAGAATATTATGAGCAATTATATGCCAATAAAATGGGCAATCTGGAAGAAACGGGCAAATTCCTTGAAACATATAAACTACCAAAACTGAAACAGGAATAAATAGAAACTCTGAACAGACCCATAACCAGTAAAGAAATAGAGTTAGTAATCAAAAATCTCCCAATAAGAAACCAGGGCCAGATGACTTTCCAGGGGAATTCTACCAAACATTTAAAGAAGAGTTAACACCTATTCTCTTGAAGCTGTTTCAAAAAATAGAAATGGAAGGAAAACTTCCAAACTCATTCTACAAGGCCAGCATTACCTTGATTCTAAAACCAGACAAAGACCCCAGTAAAAAGGAGAACTATAGACCAATTCCCCTGATGAACACGGATGCAAAAATCCTCAACAAGATATTAGCCAACCATATCCAACAATACATTTAAAAAATTCACAACGACCAAGTGGGATTTATACCTGCGATGCAGGGCTGTTTCAATATCTGCAAAACAATCAGTGTGATACATCACATCAATAAGAGAAAGGACAAGAACCATATGCTCCTCTTAACAGAGGCAGACAAAGCATTTGACAAAATACAGCATTCTTTCTTGATAAAAACCCTCAAGAAAGTAGGGATAGAAGGATCATACCTCAAGATCATAAAAGCCATATATGAAATACCCACTGCTAATGCCCTCAATGGGGAAAAACTGAGAGCTTTCCCCCTAAGGTCAGGAACAAGACAGGGATGTCCACTCTCGCCACTGTTATTCAACATAGTATTGGAAGTCTTAGCCTCTGCAGTCAGACAACACAAAGAAATAAAAGGCATCCAAATCGGCCAGGAGGAGGTCAAACTTTCACTCTTCGCAGGTGACATGATACTCTATATGGAAAACCCTAAAGATTCCACCAAAAAACTGCTAGAATTGATTCATGAATTCACCAAAGTTGCAGGATATAAAATCAACGCACAGAAATTGGTTGCACTCCTATACACCAACAGCGAAGCGACAGAAACAGAAATCAAGGAATCGATCTCATTTACAGTTGCATAAAAAACCATAAAATACCTAGGAATAAATCTAACCAAAGAGATGAAAAATCTATACGCTGAAAACTATAGAAAGCTTATGAAAGAAATTGAAGCAAACACAAAAAAAGGGAAAAAGGTTCCATGCTCCTGGATAGGAAGAACACATATTGTTAAAATGTCGATTCTACCCAAAGCAATCTGCATATTCAATGCAACACCTATCAAAGTAACACCAGCGTTCTTCACAGAGCTAGAACAAACAATCCTAAAATTTGTATGGAACCAGAAAAGACCTTGAATAGCCAAAGCAATCTTGAAAACCAAAGCTGGAGGCATCACAATCCTGGACTCCAAGCTGTATTACAAAGCTGTAGTCATCAAGACAGTATGGTACTGGCACAAAAACAGACACTCAGATCAATGGAACAGAATAGAGAACCCAGAAATGGACCCACAAACATATGGCCAACTAATCTTTGACAAAGCAGGAAAGAATATCCAACGGAATAAAGACAGTCTCTTCAGTGCTCGCTTTGGCAGCACATACACTAAGACAGTTTCTTCAGCAAGTGGTTCTGGGAAAACTGGACAGTGACACGCAGAAAAATGAACCTGGACCACTTTCTTACATCATGCACAAAAATAAACTCAAAATGGATGAAAGACCTAAATGTAAGAGAGGAAGCCATCAAAATCCTCGAGGAGAAAGCAGACAAAAACCCGCAGCAACTTCTTACTCAACCCGTCTCCGGAGGCAAGAGAAACAAAAGCAAAAATGAACTATTGGTACCTCATCAAAATAAAAAGCTTCTACACAGTGAAGGAAACAATCAGCAAAACTAAAAGGCAACTGACGGAATGGGAGAAGATATTTGCAAATGGCATATCAGATTAAGGGTTGGTATCCAAAAATCTATAAGGGACTTATCAAACTCAATACCCAAAAAACAAATAATCCAGTGAAGAAATGGGCAAAAGACATGAATAGACACTTTTCCAAAGAAGATATCCAGATGGTCAACTGACACATGAAAAAATGCTCAACATCACTCATCATCAGGGAAATACAAATCAAAACCACAATGAGATACCACCTTACACCTGTCAGAATGGCTAACATTAACAACTCAGGCAACAACAGATGTTGGCGAGAATGTGGAGAAAGAGGATATCTTTCGCACTGCTGGTGGCAATGCAAACTTGTGCAGCCACTCTGGAAAACAGCGTGGAGGTTCCTCAAAAAACTAAAAATGGAACTACCCTACAACCCAGCAATTGCACTACTAGGCAATTATCCAAGGGATACAAGTGTGCTGCTTCGAAGGGACACGGGCACCCCCCTGTTTATAGCAGCACTATCAACAATAGCCAAAGTATGGAAAGAGCCCAAATGTCCATCGACAGATGAATGGATAAAGAAGACGTGGTATATATGTATATAATGGAGTATTACTCGGCAATCAAAAAGAATGAAATCTTGCCATTTGCAACTACATGGATGGAACTGGAGGGTATTATGCTAAGCGAAATTACTCAGAGAAAGACAAATATTATGTGACTTCACTCAAATGAGAAATTTAAGATTCAAACAGATGAACTAAAGGGAAGTGAAGCAAAAATAATACAAAAACAGGGAGGGGGACAAAACAGAAGAGACTCATAAATATGGAGAACAAACAGGGTTGCAGGAGGGATTGTGGGAGGAGGGATGGGCTAAATGGGTAAGGGGCATCAAGGAATCTACTCCTGAAATCATTGTTGCACCATATGCTAACTAACTTGGATGTAAATTAAACAATAAATAAATTTTTAAAAAATTTAAGAACTAAAAAAACAGTCAAAAGAAATAACCACTTAAAAATTAAAAAAATAAAAGGATGATAAATTCTAACTATAATTAATAAAATGTATTGCCAGCATGGAATACTGTTTAGGAGCTTCCCTAAATATACAAAGGATTTCTACTTAAAAAATAAAACAGAAACCTCAGCAACTCCTCAAACAGCATATTTTGGGGCTGGAATAGTGAGAGTCCCCTGAGATGAGGAATGAGGTTAAGTACACCCGACAGCCATGCGTCTTTCCAGAATGCATCAGGAGTACCAGGTAGCACACTCAGAACAGTAGGAAAATCAATGAAAATAACATGATTGGAAAAGAAGAACCAACCTTTGTGAGCTTAAAATCAGAAAAAAAAAATCTACAACTAAGCAATGAGAATGAGTGAATTTACCGGTCAATAAACAAAACAAAACATACAAACAAAAAGAAAGAAACACCAAAAACATCCACTGTCTGTATTGACTATGCCAGTAAAAGAAAAAAAAATTAAACTTCCTTTAAAGATGTCATAATGTTTACAAGGGCATAGATAATATCACATTCACAATCGCACCTTGCCACGGTTGCGCAAAACGCACAGAGAAAAGTAGAGCACACATCTGTCAGTATTGGGGTATGTCGTGTGTGCAGATGGGAATATTGTCAGTCATAAAGGCGTTAGTTTTTCCAAAAGTGATCTATGGAGTCAACGCAGTGTGTGTGTGTGTGTGTGTGTGTGTGTGTGTGTGTGTGTGTGTGTGAAATAGAGAGAGGAGAAAAAGAAGAAGGAAGGTGGGGGGGAGGAACAGAAGAAGGGGAAGGAGGAGAAGGAGGAAGACAGAAGAAAGCAGTAGAGATGGGGATCCAAACACTGGCGATCAACCACCCTCCTCATGTAGACATACTGACAATAGATACTCATCAAAAAGATCAAAGCCCTAATTGCCAGCAGGCTCTGACCACCTGTATTAAATGACCACAGAACACAGTAATATAGAACCTTCCTAAATCACTCACATTCAGAAATGAGGTCATTGCAGATAGAGCTAATTTAGATGAGGTCATGGCACAGTAGGGAGGGGCCCTGATATGCCTGGTGTCCTTATCAAAAGGGGAGACACAGACACTCATGCAGGGAATGTCATGTGCAGATGTAGGCAGAGATGACAGCAAGGTGTCTATTAGCCAAGAAACGATGAACACGGCCAGGCAACCACCAGAAGCTCGTTGAGAGGCACAGAACGGATTCTCCCTCACATCCTCAGAAGGGACCAACGCCTTGATCTCGGGCATCTCGCCTCCAGGGCCATCAGAGAATAAACGTCCATTATTTAATCCCATCCAGTTTGTGGAACTCAGCTCTGGCAAGAGTCAGAAAGGAGCAGTCGTGCTGTTAGCAAATGCTTTACCCGGCTGACCAATCTGAGCAACTTCTAGGGCCTTTATGATGCTTTTATTCTTCCTCTTGCCCTCTTTCCACTGACTGGTAGGGGACACAAGGATTCAACATGGAAACTATCTGCAGAATGCAACCGTTTTCCAGAATCTGGAAATCATCTTCCCTTCCCTGAAGCATTAAAAATATTTGAAGGAGGGGCGCCTGGGTGGCGCAGTCGGTTAAGCGTCCGACTTCGGCCAGGTCACGATCTCGCGGTCCGTGAGTTCGAGCCCCGCTCGGGCTCTGGGCTGATGGCTCAGAGCCTGGAGCCTGTTTCCGATTCTGTGTCTCCCTCTCTCGCTGCCCCTCCCCCGTTCATGCTCTGTCTCTCTCTGTCTCAAAAATAAAAATAAAACGTTGAAAAAAAAATTTAAAAAAAAATATTTGAAGGAGAGTAATACCTCTAATTATAGTAAAAAATAATGCTGGGATGGGCACTAGCTAATTGCACATGCCCGTTCAATTTTCTTGTAATGTCTGTACTTTGGTTTAGAATACAAAGTGAACTTAGGTTAAAGTGAACGAAGTTTGGTCGAACTGATGTTTCTAGAAGTCTCCCAGCTTTATTTAAGGAATATAAGGTAATGATTAAGACAGTAACAAATTTACTGAAGATTCATACTGACTTTTCCATGATTGGATGGAAGAATAGTGTATCGTCTGCATTCATTTTGAATATATATAATATAATATAATATAATATAATATAATATAATATAATATTTATACTTAGATACCACATTATTTCAAATATATGTCTTAAATATGGAATATGTGTCCTCATTCCCTGCAGCGGCTCTCGGTGTATAGAACCAAGGATGAGGGAGATGTGGCATTTCTTCCCCTCTGGGGTTTATCATTATGTGTCCTTGAGAGGCAACAAGGAAGAAATGGATTAATTAATACCGTAGGGAAGTTCTCTTTCCTATTCAGTAAACCGGGCGGTGTCCTGGAGAAATGCATCTTACAAGCAAGATAGTTCCCAATTAAAATGAAAGTTCTGTGATGCACAAAAAAAGTGAAATAGAAACGATGAAGAAAATGCAAATTATATTGATGGTATATATGGTTTAACACCATTTACGCGGAGCATCTATGAATTTACTGCCATTGGGGTAAAATTACCAGAATTGGATTTGCAACAGGAAAAAAAAAAAAAAAAAAAAAAAAAAAGGAAAAGAGACACGTAGTTACGGCATTTTTTGTAGGAACAAAACACATGACAAAAATATGAATACAGACGTTAATGAACAAGTGAGACATACATTTCATTTTCGCTATACCTATCTATTTTTTAAAATATGATGTGGTCTCAGTTCAGAAATGGCAAATGCACATAAAACAATTCCAAAGACTAAATAATGCAACTGGCTCAAATTGATCTGTGCTACTGTCCTAGAATTCCATTAAAGGAAGATTAAGGGGTTTTTCCATGTAAGGTATGAAGTAAGAAATGAAAGTCTGAGCGATTTCAGGGGGAAAAAAAATCAAGCCTTCATACAAAGACATGATTCTGAATGAAATATGAATGAAATGCATCAGGGTAGATCTCTTCAAATAGCATAAATAGCTCAGGAATGGCAAGATAAACTCAACCTTTTACTGAGAAATGATAAGGTTATGAAAGGGGGAAACGTCCTGTATAGTTTTCATACCTTCAATTGGACTCATTTTCCATGGTCTCACCAAAATAATTAAAAACAAAATAGAAAGAAGGAGGTATCTTGAGACTTCCTTTTTTCATATCTATGCATTTAAAGTACAGAGTTCCAATTTCAAAGTAAAACTAACCAAAGCCTGGTTAGTTCAGATAATTGCTGATTTTTGTCTAAGTTTTAGAAAAAAAAAAAGAACATAGAGGGAAGACCCACAGATACGTTATTAATACATTTCTTCGGATGTGTACATTTCACATGAACTGAAGGTGTCTCCAGCGGAGCTCATCTGAGAGGAAAAGAGAAGAAAAACAAAGTATGTTCTTTCCCCTTCACATGTTTATTTTGGTCTAAGACTTATTGTGTCTTCACAGAAATGGAAATAATAGGATTAAGAAAAAGCAATAGACTGCTGGTGACAGTTAGGTAGATTTTTTTTTTTAAAGAGTAAATTGTCAAATTTATGATGTAAACGCGAACACAGTTCTTTGTGATCTATTTCGCTTTACCTAGACAGCTCATTATTCAGCAGATTCTCCCTCATTCCCATCTACTCCTTGGGAGTATTTGTGCACGTGCAATACAAACTTAACGTTGTTCAATGTATTTAACAAGATCATGGGGTCGTAGGACTTTGGAATATTATTTTCTGAGATCTATTGGACTTCTATGAAACCATGCTGCTAAAATCATAGTCCCATAAAGTTCTTCTGATTTTGAAAAAGGGTAGAGAGAGATCAAGAAGGTATGAGATTGAAAGATCCTATAAATGTGTAAGAGAGTGCGGCGGCCTGATTCTAATAAATCTTATTCAAATAAGAGACGGACACAATTGATAGAAGTGTAGCGTTAATCCCCAGGTAAACTCTACAATATGGACACACGTAATTATCTAGCTCCACGTAGTGAGTTCTCTGCCACGTAAATTCCGGAAACAATTCTGTCGAGCATGAGAAATGCAGCTGTGAGATAAAGGGTGTGAGTTTTGGCTAAGGTATCAGCCTTTCACTCCTTCCAATTTTGTTATCCTAAAGCAGAAAAGAAAAAACCCGTTCAAGGTTTTCTGGAGTTTTTCATGTATCAACGAGTTCCTGACTTTAAAAATCCATCCTAACCCCTACCCCCCTTTCTTTCCTCTTTCCTCTGTCCCTCATGCCTTCTTTCACACCAACCAGCTGCAAGGTAACATCTTCCAACTCAACAGTGTTTGACCTCCTGAGTGCTGGATCGTCCACTCCTTAGATCATAGTCCATCAAATCGTGTAGGGGACGCTTCACTTGTGCCATGGTTAAAGCCAAACACGGTGATGACAGAAACATTCCAGTTTGAAGTCAGAGCAAGGCGGATGGTGTATTATCCACGTGGAGCGGTAGCCAAGGCATTGAGGCAAAAAAGTGGTCAGCGGGCCTGGGAAGGTAAATTAAGAGAATATCCTAAAAGTCTTTGTCTACCGAGTTATGATACTTGTCCTTCTTCCTTTTGAGCAGTAGAGCATAATTGGCTCTTTAGTATAACAAAGTCTTGCTCACAAATGTGTTAGACTCTACCCCAAAGGGAGAGATTGGTGGTCATAAAACCACCCTGTGGACTATGGCATGCACCCAAGTAAGTGGCAGCAGGGACATATGGTGGAGTGCAGACATCTGGTTGAGTCAGGAAGGGTTTACTCTCGGCTGTAATTCCCATCAGTTGAAGAAAACAGTTGAAGGAGAGAAGGGCATGTCGTAAACACAATTCTGGGAATCAAATAGAAGGGGGGGTCACCACTGGGTGAGAAGCCTCATAAGTTTCTGGATGATGGAATGCAGATGGGGACATATCGAACAATTAAACAACTTCAAGAAAGGCGCAGCCCAGAGAGTGCCAGAGGAGGTAGTGACGTCATATGTCATGAAGAGGCTGGCAGCAAAGTCATAATTTGTTGGGCCAAATATAGTGATTTATGTAAAAATATTGTATGTTCTATAAAATGACCACCACCATCAAGCAATAGAAACATTGTGAGTTCTAGTTAAAAATTGTCCCCTGGGGTGCCTGGGTGGCTCAGTTGGTTGGGTGTCCGACTTTGGCTCAGCTCATGATCTCATGGTTCCTGGGTTCGAGCCTGGCATCGTGCTCTGTGCTGACAGCTCAGAGCCTGGAGCCTGCTGCGGATTCTGTGTCTCCCTCTCTCTCTGACCCTCTTGTGTTTGCACTCTGTCTCTCAAAAAATGAATAAATGTTAAAAAAATTAAAAATAGATAAGCAATTAAATTAAAATTGTCCCCTAAAGTGCCTAAGACAACACACAGAAGAATCTGTATTGATAGCCAATTAAGACTACACTCATATGTTTTTTTCTCTGATTTTTTCCGATAATTTTTTCCCAAGTATTTTGCCTTCCTGCTGCACATGAATTTGTCCTGACTGAAGCTCTAGAATTTTCCTTTGTAGCAATATAAGTATGTTAATTGAAATTAATAACATATATAATCCATTTATTCACATAAATAAAATTTCAACAGATAGAATTTTATTTTTTTGCCTTGTTTTCACAAAGGCTATATTTTTGCTGGTGGTGGTGTTTGGCCGTTTGGGTTTTTCATTGTATTAGTTTCTTACATATCTACTTTTTACACACATAAAAGGGAATAGCTTGTGTTTTGGCTAATGTATACACCTGTGCAATACAGGTAATTGACATCCCTACCAAAATAAAGGGAAATATTTCCATCCCAAAATATCCCAAAATATTTCCATCACCTCAGATGCTACAAGGCAAACGATATGTTACATTTTCCATATGATTCAATCCAAAATAGTTTGATTTTCCCTGTGATTCCTTATTTAATGGGTAATTTGGGTAAATGCCTTATTTCACGGGTAATTTGGGTAAATACTTATTTAATGCGTAACAAAGAAGAGATATCACATGTCACTCATGTTTTCACATTATTACTTCCTAAAAGAATAAGATTTTGTGTATTGTGGTGTAGATCTGCTGGGCTGTGAATATACTCAGATTCATCTACAGATATTTTCATTTTCCCCTCATTTTTGAAGTACAGTTTTTACAGATGGAGTCATATTTCCTATTTCTTCGAGTTCTGGTAGTTTGTGCTTCCGAGAGCTTGATCATGTCATCCGTTTTACAGGATGTGTGTCACACAACTGTTCACAGTGTTCTCTTGGTATCTATTTCATTTCGATAAGATTGGTAGCCTTGTGCCTCCTTTCATGTCTGACTTTACTAATTTGATTCTTCTCTTTTTTCTTAGTCTGTCCAGCTAAAGACGTGTCAATTTGGGGCATCTTTTCAAAGAACCAACCTTTGGGTCCATTGACTCTCTGTAGTGGTTTTCAGTTCTCTATTCTGTTTTTCTCCACTCTATTCTTGAAGATTTCCTTCCGAAAGCTATTTTTACTAAATATACAATCATAGGTAGATACATATGTGGTTTTTTGCCCCCTTGGAAGAGACTTTGTCATGCCTAAAATAATAAGGAAGAAATGGTCAGGATTTTATATGTGTCGGAGAATGCCAAGCTCTGAGGGAATGATCCTAGAAAAGATATAGTTGCGATAGAGTAAGACATATTTAAACTCAACAACTAGAAATGCAGAAAGATGGGATTGTCTGAAATTTATCTTAAGGGCCAGTTCTATGGACATGACATTTCAGAGCACCTACACCACCACGAGACATGGAAAGCAAAGGCAGCCGGGCGGGAAGGCTCAGCTGGTGTCAGACAATGCAGGAGAAAGTCAGTATTGATAAGGCACAATGCCTTCTGCTTTCCCAGCTACAAAGGAGTCAGAGAATTTTGCCAATCTCTTAGTTGTTGTACATAAGAATTTTTTTGTATCACCAACTCAGTTTCTAGTCTCCTTTAGATATTATTTTATAAAGCTCTACTCAAATTGGCTGTATAATACATCGGTGGGCTCTTTAAACATCTTTATTGAATGATAATTTACTATAGGTAACATTCGGCCATTTTTAAGTGTCTGCTTTAAAGACTTTTAGTAATTTACAGAACTGGGATCATTTACTTATTTCAAACTAATTCTTTTTTGGCATCATAAAGTTCTTTCCCACCCAACCTCCAATTCCCTCAGATTCTTTTATCCACAGATCTTCAGATAAGGCAGAATTGCTAAGATATGGCACAAAGGTGCTCGATATTTAACATGAATGAGCAAATCAAGCAGTCTTGGTATAATAATAACTATTAATATATTAATGTTTTTCAAGGAACAGAAGAAAGCATAAAATGGACACAGGATAAAAGAAAACGTGATAACAGACATTTATGGGATGCTTTTGTGTGTTCCTTCTCTTCATTTGGTCCTCAAAGCAATCCTATGAGGTGGAAAATGTCTATGTCCACTATACCCGAGTGACAACCGCTCTGGAAAGCCAGCTTCAATGAATGATCTACTTCTGTGTAAAAAAACTTCACAGAATGACTTCCTTGCTAACTCCAGGTTCATATAATGACACGTGTGTCTAGCGGGGACGTGCTGTCTTTCCCTAGCCATTTTGTATCTTATGACTACTAGTCAAAGAATATGTCATGGAACCTTCCATCTGAAACTGATGCCGTCTTGCTATTTTCTCCAAACACACATGCTCAGAAAATGTTATCCCCCATCTGAAGCACAGTTGCTATGCTTTCATATAAGAATGCTAAAGTATTGGGGCACCTGGGTGGCTCAGTCGGTTAAGCATCCGACTCCTAATTTTGGCTCACGTCATGATCTCACAGTTTATGGGCCTCACGTTGGGCTCTGTGCTGAGCGGGGAGACTGCTTGGGATTCTCTCTCTCTCTCTCTCTCTCTCTCTGACCCTTGCTGGCTTGTACACGCTCTCTCTCTCTCTCTCTCTCTCTCTCAATATAAATACACATTTTTTAAAAATGCAAAATTATTAGTATTTTACAACCCTCTGAATGTAATATGTGTGTTGGGGTCATGGGTTTGAGCCCCACGCTGGGTGTAGAGATTACTTTAATAAATAAATAGGTAAGTAAGTAAATTAAACTTAAAAAAAAAAGAGTAATGAGCACTTTCTTAAACCTCATGTTCAGGGAACGTACAACATTGGGGTCACCGCATACAAAAAATTTACAAATTCAACAATATGTCTCATACGTGCAACCTTTGCTTTTGAAATGTGTGATGTGTACGATTTGAACGTTTGTGAAAAAAGATATATAATGATCTCTATCTATTGAGCTAAAAAGTATGCCGTGCTACAGCAGGCTTCAAGATACCTCAAACATATCCAAGGGGAATGAATGAAGGTGCAGAAATGCAAGAAGGCAAGAAAGAGACTATAAATTGTTGGTCTCCTTTGAATAAGTGAGAAAAGACTTAGCGACGCGGAAGTCCTGCATTTCACAGAGGCTGTGTTCACTCCTAACAGTGCAGCAATAAAGATATTCTATTTTTTTACTTGTTTATTTATTTTTGAGAGAAAGACAGTGAGCAGAGGAGGTATGGGGCGAGAGGGACGCACAGGATCGGAAGCAGGCTCCAGGCTCTGAGCTGTCAGCACAGAGCCCGATGTGGGGCTTGAACCCATGAACTGCGAGATCATGACCTGAGCTGAAGTCAGATGCTCAACCAACTGAGGCACCCAGGTGCCCCAAGATATCATCCTATTGCATTCACTTCAAAGAGGCCATGAGTGCAAACAGTCCCTAAGCATGTGGATGCAGAAAATCGCCACCTGGGCTCCATTTAGCCAAAGGATTCGGCCAAATACCCTCAAAGTATTAACATCCTCCCTTTCCTGCAAAATGAAGCTATTGATGGCTCCTTTTGAGCGGGGTGAGAATGACTCTCCTAAAGAAAACTGTCATAATGACTTTGGTTTCCTTGGTAACTAATAGTAGAAAAAAAAAGAGGGGACAGTGGACAGATTATAATCACATTTTCACAAGCTTAAGGTCAATATTTGCTTTGCTTTAGGGAACAAGGAGAGACCCGTTCCCAATGTGGCTCTGGTCAAACAGAAATACAGCAACCAGCCAGTGACGTCCCAAGAAAAGTCTGGCGTTATGTACTGGGGACACCTGTGCATCCCAGGCAGGGAGCCTTGCCTTAACACGCGAGAGCCAGAAGCACAGGATATGGACAGAGGCCTCCCAACCACTTGGTGTTGGTTTTGGAGGTTTTTTAGTATTGAAAACCCAATTATAACATCAAACTAAAACTCAATGATAGGATTTTAAAATTATCTTTTATAAAACTTCAAGACTAAAACATCTCATGTTAATAAATACAGGATTGTAATAATTGCATTCATAATAGGTATAAATGGTGCTCTCAAAAATTCAAACACGCTGAAATATATTTTGAAGCACATGAAGGCATATTTCGGGTGATGTTTTTAGGATCTTTTTTTTTCCCCCACAAGGGGTTTTAAAACACCTAGTCCGAACCACACTTCTACCTTTAACACGTTAAAAAGGAGCACAGAATTAAAATGGGAGATGTGAAAATACTGAGCAATTTATCTCCCCTGACCCATCACTGCGAGGCATCAGGATTCTTAATCACACCTTCTAAATTAGTATCTTTATGTAAGCAAGTCTGCCCGTGAGGAAGGGGTAAATTAGTAACATAGAAGGAATTCATTACTTCTCTCAGATAGCACAAATCTACTTATTAATTACATCTGTCCAGGGCATTCATTAGCGTCATACTAGTGTGGAAAAGCCAATGCAAGTATAAATGGTTCAAGTACAGAAGCCAAAGCAGATGGAAATAAAGCCAGACCCTAGATGTCTCAGCCTCGTGAGCTATTTCCAGTGAGGACAGAAGCCATGCAAGATTCTTCTCCCGGGATGTCAAATCTAACAGAAAATCAGGTGAGGTCAGGCAGCATTTACAGGGCATCCCACGGGTACGAAGGCAAGGGTGTCTCAGCTTTGATTGCACGTATGAATCCCCGGGGTGTCTGGACACAAAGCCAATGCTGAATCAGAAGATCTCGGGTGGTGGGGCATAAAAACTATATACGTTCACATTCGGTGCCATATTCTTTCTTTTAGATATATTTTTTTTAATTTTCAAATTTACTTTTGAGAGAGAGAGAGACTGTCACAGATGGAGACACAGAATCTGAAGTAGGCTCCCGGGTCCCGGCTGTTGGCACAGAGCCCGATGTGGGGCTTGAACCCGTGAACCACGAGAACCACGAGATCAAGACCTGATCACGGATGCTCAACCGACTGAGCCACCCAGGTGCCTCTCAGTGCCATATGCTAACCAGGAAGCAGCATATCCCAAATCTTCTGGGAAAAGAAAAAGAAGAAAAGAAACAGAGACGGACTGAGTCATCCTGGGGGACCTGTTTCCATTAAGTCGTGCGTGACTTTTAGATTGTTTACCTTTACATTTAATATAAATCTGAGCGACTATTTTATTATGTGCATGGCTAAATGCAGACACCCTTCAACACAGGACATTTTGTAGTTTGCCAGTGTTTCATTAGGATGGTTCTGCAAACCTAAATTAGATTCCTATCCAAACAAACCAAGCCTAAAAAAAGTCTATATTAGGAATAGTGTAACTATTTTCTCTTTGTTTCACTGAAACAGTTAAAAGAATGAGGAAGAGTTCTGGCAATAAACATGAAATCATTGGACGTTACAGTGTTTTCAACCTCCAGATTACAGGCTGATAAAGCTCATTCTAACCCCCTTCATCCTGAAAGAGTGTTCCAGTAGGATAGATACAGCTTTGTTATTTCTAAAATTCATACAGCAGTTAGGGAAATATTTATAAATATATCGTACTGCAGGGTCCCTGTTGCATGCAGTAAGTGAGATATCATCCATTTTCCATGCCTGGGTTGCTGAATGATCATTTGTGAAAGCAATCACCCTTTGAATATAGCTTCTAATAATCCTGTCCATCAATCACATTTTTTTCTTAATCCATCCATGCACCATTTTAAATGCAAATAAAGATCACCTTCCCAATATCTATGAAAATTAAATCCCATCACAAATGAAAATTTACAGCCCTATCTTATATTAGTTCATAGAGCTATATTCTCGATGGCTAAATCTCTCCAACACAGTCAAATAAAGTTAAGGGAGAAATCTAATTTGGCATGCTAATTCAGGCTTATGGTATTGACCTCTCTTTTTTTCACTGTGTCATTGTCGAACTGGTGACCCCACCCCCCAGCCACCAGACTCTGCAAGTCTGGGGTACCCTGGGAACCACTGGTTGCCTCCCTTGGCTGCTCACTTACATTGAGCTCAGAAGTGGAGAAGGCATCATGGCCAGCCAAATAACAACCCTCAAGGATGCCCACATCCCAGTCCCCGGAAACCTGTGCATGTGTGAACGCACTTGGTAAAAGGGACTTTGCACATGTGATCGTGTTAAAAATTCTGAGATGGGGAGATGATCCTGCATTATCCAGATGGGTTTCATGTAGTCACAACGGTCTTTTTAAGAGGGAGGAGGGACGGTCACGGTCAGAGAAGGAGATGCGAAGATAAAGCAGGGGGTGGGGGATGCACTTTGAAGACGCAGGAAGGTGCCTCTAAGAAGCCAGAGAAGCCAAGAATCCGGATTGTCCCTTAGAGCCACCAGAAGGAATGCAGCTTCGCGAACACCTACAGATTAGCCCGGCAAGACCCATTTTAGACTTTGACCTCCAGAAGTGTCACACAGTCTATCAGTGTTGTTTTAAGCCACAAGATTTGTGGCAGTTAGTTATAGCAGCCGTAGGGGACTCACAAGGACTTAACCCAGATTGCCTCCATTTGGACCATTTTAGTCTGTGATGCAGACTTCACGGAGGAGGTGACATGCGTCTTGGCCGCCTTCCTAAGCGTGACTACATCACCCGTGACGTGATCCAGAGACTTGGGAGAAAACGGGAAAATGTCATCGTGCCTTCAGGCCATTTTGCTTGGCTCTCTGTAAGGACCCAACCCGCGCCCCCTCTGCAGGATGACAAGGTGGAACTGAATTACTCAGGAAGAAAAAAACCCACACCCAATACCCAACACGAAGCAGGAGACGAAAGGGAGACATTTGCAAGACTCCCTGGGGTTGCAAGGCTCAGGCCAAGAGCTGTGCCCTTCACTCTGCTCACAACAGCCCACTGATACACAGCCTCTCACGACAGGGACACCGAGGCCGATGGGTGCCCGCCTCCCCAGTAAGGCACTTAGAGCAAGCCCCATGAAGATTGATATTCCTTCATTTTAACCCAGAGCAGCATAATCACAGCCTGACTACCGGTCGCCCCCACCTAATCCTTCCCCTACTCCCTCCCTGCACCCCAAGGCAATTCGGTCCCTGGGCCACCTGCTCCGTCGCAATTACAGCCTTGATGAAGATAAAGCATGTTTGGATCTTTGCTATTGAGCAAGATATCATTATCCAGCCACGAAGGGATCGCTCTCCCGGGAGCCAAAGGTCAGTGTGAGTTGTGAGTGATGGATCTCTATTCCACTGGCTGCAGGCGCTGTGCAAATATTAAATATCTATGAGCTTCCTCGACTTCGACGGATGTTTCTAATTGCAGGGGGACGGTCTCCGAGATGTATATGCAAGGAGAGCACAGGTAGGTTTTCTGCTCGCGGAAATAATTTACGGCAGGAGGGAGTGGTGCTGAGAAATGGTATGGCTCCACAAAATGTATTTTAAAAAAATGACTAATGATAAATTCTCACATTCACAGACTCATCGGTATAGCTTCTTTCACAAATATCTGTTCACGGAAGGAAAGCACTGCGCTCCAGTTGAATACCTTAATAATAAATCCTGATTTTAAATGGCATGACCAAATCTTCAGGACGCGACATCGTTTGATTTTTCCCCCAAAAGGGTAAACCGTGTAAAACTGCGATTCTAAAAATATGAAGCATGTAAAACAAAGCCCATGTATAAAATAATGCATCATTTGTAGTGATTAAATTTTTTTTTAATGTTTATTTTTGAGAAAGACAGAGTGTGAGCAGGAGAGGGGCAGAGAGAGAGGGAGACACAGAATCCAAAGCAGGTTCCAGGCTCTGAGCTGTCAGCACAGAGCCTCACATGGGGCTCAGACCCACAAACCACAAGATCATGACCTGAGCCAAAGTCGGACGCTTAACTGACTGAGCCATCCAGGCGCCCCAAACTCAGAACTCAGTATGACCCACACACTGAGCTGAGAAAACATATTTTGTGATTATATTCTAGAGAGATATACATATTTATATGACATTTGTTTATTGATATACTGATAATATATGCACACATTATTAAAATTTTAAATAGTGTATTAGTATGAATGTAGTATATAAAATTTATATCCCTATGATATGGCATACTGTGCAATATGAATTAGTATCGCATATAAATGTATACATGTATTCTTTAACTTCATCCCATCCTATATCAACACAAGACGTTGTCATTGTTTTTTCCCCATTCCACACATGATAAACTGAGGCCCAGAGACTTAGCTGTCTTGGCCCCGCCCAGATCTACAGAATCAGAATCCTGGGGCGGGCCTGGAATGTGCATTTGTAGTGCATTTTACAAGTGCTCTTTGAGTAACCCAAAATCTGAGAATCAATGCTTTCCCAGTTAAATTAGTACCAAAGCTGTTTCTTTAGTTTGACATTCTAAGGACTTAGAAATTCAGTGACAATTTTGCGATGATAAACGCAGGTCTTTTGGCTAATTATACGTTGTATTTCTCATAGAGAGATGTATAAAATGTGAATGGTAATCCTCTTAAAGCCACCCCAAGGAAGATAAGTGATCAGAAATGTATCACTGATCTGCATTGATGTAGTTCCTTTTTTTAAAAAATTTTTAATGTTTATTAATTTTTGATAGAACACAAGGGTTGGGGGAGGAGAAAAGAGAGAGGGAGACACAGAATCTGAAGCAAGCTCCAAGCTCTGAGCTGTCAGCACGAGCCCGACGCAGGGCTCAAGACCATGAGACCCACAGACCAGGAGATCATGACCTGAGCCGAAGTCGGTGGCCCAACCGAATGAGCCTCCCAGGCGCCCCTGCATTGATATATTTCTAAAGCATGAAAGACACAATGTACATCCTGTATAAATTTGTATCTACCAAAGTCCTGTCTCTTAATCAGATGCAAAAGCACTAGTGATTACAAATGTCCAATATGCTAACAATGACTGTGTTCATTTCCCAGGGCTGCTATACACAAAGCACCTCGTGCTGGGTGGCCCCAAATCCTGAAACAGTCTCTCCGTCGTGGGGACCAGAAGTCTGAGATCCAGGCGGGTGGGGCTGCTGAGATCCAGGTGGGGTGAGGCTCTCACTCCTCTAAAGGCTCTAGGGAGGGTCCTGGCTGCCTCTTCCAGCTTCTGGGGCTCCCAGAAATCCTTGCAGCTCCTCAGTTTGCACCTACACCATTCCCGTTTCTACTGCTGCCTTCGCAAAGCACTCTTCCCTCTGTGTGCATCCACATTTCCCTTGATTTCAGTAATTGGATTAGGGCTCCCCCTGCTCTAGGATGACGTCATCTGGACTTGATCACATCTGCAAAGACCCTGTTTCCCAATAGGGTCACCTTCCCAGGTACTGGGTGGGCACGAAGTTTGAGGGGGCACGAGTCAACCCAGTAGGGTGACCTTCAAGATGAAAAACGGTTGCCTACTTCATCTTCAAGATGAAAAACGGTTTTCCTATTACGCGGGAAGAGCACATTTGCGTCATTTTAGACACGTCTGATCACAAGGAGGATGGTACTTGTTGCATAGAGGTGACCACTACAGGAACCACATCGTCCCAGTTCTAGAGATTTCCCGGACATCACAGTGCCTACGGTTAACAATACTTTATTGAACCCTGAAAATTTTGTGAAGAGAATTGATCTCAAGTTCAGTGTTCTTATCTCAAAGAAAAGGAGGGTGAGCAAGAGGGAAATTCTGGCGGTGATGGATATGTTCGTTACCTTGGTTCATAGCAGTGATGGCTTCGTAGATCTGTGGCTATGTTCACATGTATCGAATTATCTATATTAATCACGTGCATTTCTTTGTATATCAAGTACACCTTAATAAAGATGTTAAAAAAAAAACAAGAAGAAAATCCATATCCCCCACACGTCAGAGGTAAAACTATGATGGAACAGGTCAGGAGCAGGGGGCGATGTGTCTATGCACACTGGATTCCCATGCAGGTGGAGGGCACATTTGATTGGATTCATTTTCCAAGATACATCCATTTTCTTCTAATGCTACGTACAAAGGTTTCCTGGGTGTTCCACTGACCTTTCCATAAATCTGTTATTCTTCTCACATTCCTCTCCACAGACGCTTTTTTTTCTTTAAAAAAAAAATGGTACTTGTAGAAGGAAGATACAGAAATCTATTACACTTTCCTTTCTTGAACCTTTTACTTTGGTGATGTTTTTCTCTTCCTTTCTGCATTGTGATAGCATCTGTTCTCTATGTACAAACCATGAAAGGACTTCATGGTCAAGACACTTCCTTGGGTGTTTATTACATAACCAGGTCTATTGAAGTTTTGCAATTCTGCTAATCAGCATAAATCCCTGAAGGAAGATTTAAGAATACAGCTAAATTTTCCTGTTTATTGGCTGTTTTATTTTGCATGCATTGGATGCTTCTATCTAAATATATTTGGTTTAATTTGGTTTATCGCAGTAACTAATTTGTTGTTGAATAAGCTGGATGCACACTGCCCTTACCATCTACCTCCCAAATTGATTTCCTAAGTGTGAAATTAAAATGTCACAAGAAGAGCAAACTTTAAACAATGGGTTGCCATGCCTTCTGACGGATGCTATACTCCCACCACTAAATCCAGCTTCTCCCGTTATATTGGGAATACAATTAATAATGATTAACTTCAGAATATGGCTTATCACGTCATTCTGTATTTTCTAGGAGAAAATTAATTCTACACACAGTGAAGTAAGCCTATCTGTCATGTGTTAAAGAGCTATTCAATTCGGAGCCAGGATTTTGTTGGGAAAAAAAAAATGGTAGTCCTTTGGTATCATGCTTTTTCCTGTGATGGGAGGAAGGTACCAAGGTAGGTGTTTAAGGAAGATCTACAGGTCCGTGAAAAGGTGAGGAGAAAGGTCTATAACACTGGAAATCCTGCATGTTTCTCTGGCCCCATGTGCGCAGCCTTGAGCTCAACTCCATACGGACAAGTAGCCTGCAGATGACAAGAGGGTCAAAAATCACATCCCACGGAGGGTCTCTTATAACAATATAATAATTGCTCCCAAATCTTCATCCTGGTCAGCTGTTTCGCAGATAGATGCTTTTGCTCATCAAGAGGATTGGGCAAAAAGAAATAAATAGTTCACTCCCTGAAACCACACCATCACCGCAGGGAAGTAACTTGTGTGAATGTTTGCAGAGAGCTGGTGGGGATTCCACGTGGAGGACGTTTCTACAGAAAGAAGATGGCATCATGGGAAGACAGTGGGCTTCTGGAGGCCGGTGGTACCCAGGGGAAGCCAGTTTCTTGGCTTAGAAAAAAGTTATAGAATAACTGCGAGTTGCTGCATCTATGTCTTACACAATCCTATTCACATCAAAGATAATGACCAAATGCACTATTTTATGTGTTAAATTAGTATGTAATGATTTAGGAGCAAAGGAAATGGCCTATCAGCAACTGAATTCTCATGCAAACTCTCGTGTTGACTACCCATGAGACTTTGAACAACTGTCCATGGGACTTTAGACCATTTGCTTAATTTTTCTGTGCCTAAATTTCCTTAGATGGTAAAAGGGGAGAAAACCGGACTTTCTTCACGGTGTGACAGACAAATGATGTAATCCATCCTGAATGCTTACAGTCATGTCTGGCGTGTTTTAAATACACACATACCTTATATATTATTCTTACAGGGGAAACCGTAAGATGGAGAGCTTCCCTTATTTGTCAGTTTTCTCAGGGACAAAACAAAGGTTGGAGGGGAAGAGTACATTTCTGCAGTGGAGACTTGGAGAACATTTTTGATTCCCTTAAAGGCTGATAAAAGAGACAATATTGAACTCTGTTGAATCACACCCGTTACAGATGGTTATACTTGGAGGACACATGGGATCCCTGTTAGCATCAAATCATAGAAGCACTTCTTGTCATTAATTCTTTATTATGAATACAATTCCCCCAAAGGGAAAAAGTATCACTGGAAAAGAAATTCTTATTATTTCATTATAAAATAAAAATGTAAATACATGATTTTGCAACGGGCTTAAAGCCACTGTTAACACATTAAAATTAAAAGGGAAAAATCCCTGTGTCCAAATAATGATTCTTTCCAAAGTAATATTTTGGTTTGGGTTTTTTTTTTTTTTTTATAATTGTCCTTTTTGAGAGAGTGATTACCTTGAATCATGTTCAATACTTTGTAATGTTTCAATAAGCAAATAGAATTTCCCCGAAGGGCACTTGTGGGGCTAAATTGTTTGTTCATAATTTGCTTTCAAAACATTTTTTTCCAAGGTAAGCAAAGTCCTGTTTAATTTCCCATTTAAATGATTCTTGAATTTCTTACGAAAATCACATTACACTGAATTTTTACTCTGGCATTCAGATTTTGACACACACACACACATTCACATGCAAACACGGGCCATAATGTTCTTTTTTACATTATAGTCAACTCTTGTTTAAGTATTCTTTCACAATTGGCTTTAAAGAATCTGCAATACCTCATTTCCCTTGGGCAATCAGTCCACTTTCAATATTTAACATTTAGCAGGGGGAAAAGGACAAGGCATTGCTATGTTAAATTGTGTAAGAGTTATTTTTAGGGTGGTAGAATAATGCTAATTTCTTCTTTGTACATTTTCTGCATGTAAAGTTCTCTTTCCTTTAACTGACATTACAAAATAAAAGATCCATTTTCCCCCCTATAAGTTCTTTGTCTTTATCCAGTAGATACAAGATTTTTGTCATATTATGATTACTTGGAACTGATGTATTTTTTCACCTTGAATTCTTTACAATATTAACATGTACTTCCACAAAAAAATAATAATAATAAGGCCAGTATTTGAGCCAAATATAGGATACCCTATACCAATTAATATGCCATTATCTACCTGTATCCCTTTCACGTATGCATTTATCTATAAACTCTCCTTTCTCATTAGCTTCCTTACGTTTTGCGAAATGTCATTTCATTTGTTTATTTTTCTAGAATGTGTCTGGGAATATCTATCATAGGGAACAAATGGTCTTCCCATGAAATTACAAGTCCTAATTAAAAGAACAACGGTTCTAACACAGACAGCCTGTATTGAAGATACAGCTCTCTGGATAGACGTAACAAAGACTTTGTCTTTTCCAAAACAAATTGTTTGGTGGGGGGAAAAATCACACAAACCAGAAAAACCCACATGAACCATCTTGTGACACAGAACAGGGATCGGCACGTTCTCCACAAGGGTCAGATAATCCATATTTTTTTTTTAAATTTTTTTTTCAACGTTTATTTATTTTTGGGACAGAGAGAGACAGAGCATGAACGGGGGAGGGGCAGAGAGAGAGGGAGACACAGAATCGGAAACGGGCTCCAGGCTCTGAGCCATCAGCCCAGAGCCCGACGTGGGGCTCGAACTCCCGGACCGGGAGATCGTGACCTGGCTGAAGTCGGACGCTTAACCGACTGCGCCACCCAGGCGCCCCAGATAATCCATATTTTTGATAGTGCACACCACATGGTCCACTGTGACCTGAGAACACAGAAGCAGCTGTTGGCGAAATGCAGATCAACGCGGGGGCCTGGCTTCCAGCAAAACTTCACAAAAATAGGTCACAGGGCCTGATGGCCCTTTGTAGTTTCCGAACCACTGGTGTAGAACCCGCCTAACAAGGATCAAAATATGCGTCTCACCATTTATGCCATGCCCAGGCTTAAATTAAAAACCAAACACAGTCGGTTAAGCGTCCAACTTCAGCTCAGGTCATGATCTCGTGGTTCTTGAGTTCGAGCCCCGCGTCGGGCTCTGTGCTGACAGCTCGGAGCCTGGAGCCTGCTTCTGATTCGGTCTCTCTCTCTCTCTCTCTCTCTCTCTGCCCCTCCCCTGCTCGCACTCTATCTCTCTCTCTCTTTCAAAAATAAACGTTCAAAAAAACCCACAAGGAAAACCAAGAACACATAAGCGGTGCAGGAATCCTGAATCCCTGCAGAGCAGATGCTGGATGGTTCTCTGTCCTGAGTATTGTCCACCTGTATACACGTTTCTGCTGCGGCTTCCGTGAAACCGGGGACAGGGTGCAAGTCCCAGGACGCTGCAGGGCACAGGGGCACAGAGGTTGTCAGGGCACAGCGTGTCCAGAGAGTGCATTTCCTAAACAGAACGTTGTAGAAGTGAGGGCAGAGAAGAGAAGGGGTACCTTTGAAACAAATTGCTTTCCGTTCAGCCCAGAAAAGCAGGGAAACAGAACTCTCACAGTGCCCTTTGGACCTGTCCAGGCCAGGCCGCCTCCCCGGCCCCACACTGTCGAGCAGAGGGTTTCAGGGACTCCCCTCCGCCGGCCTGGGGACAGCAATCGCCTTGTGCAAGATGAGGAATGGAAACCGCCCAGCTACACACACACCCCACACCCCAGTAGCAGGAAAAAACTGCCTTACAACCAGGTCTCCCATGTATACGTGAGATCGGAAATGTGCAGAATAAAATGTGACACTGTGTGACTCGATCCAGCAACTTTTCACCAGCATCCACGGTGCTGTTTTAGAACTAGGCGAGGAAGGGCAGACACTGCAGCAGATCAGATATCTGGCTGCCCCAGTGGGGTATCTGCAAGAATTCGTCTTGGGGGTGGGGTGGGAAGCAGACAGGTGAAGACATGGAGATAACCCAGGTTTATATTTTTAACTTATTGCTAATTTCTACCTCAGAGATAGAGGGAGCACCAGCAGGGAGAGGGACAGAGACAAGAGAATCTCAAGTCGGCTCCAAGCGGAGCCCCACACGGGGCTTGATCTCACAACTCTGTGTTCCTCAGGGAGCAGCGGCAGTCACCACACCTGACCCATAAGAGGGCGCCGTGCTTGTAAAGACCGAAATTTGAATCCAGTCTGATAAATTCATTGGGATGCACAGGAAAATGTTCATCGGACAGACATCAGGCACATTTAAATAGTTGTTTACTGGGGCGCCTGGGTGGCGCAGTCGGTTGGGCGTCCGACTTCAGCCAGGTCACGATCTCGCAGTCCGTGAGTTCGAGCCCCGCGTCGGGCTCTGGGCTGATGGCTCAGAGCCTGGAGCCTGTTTCCGATTCTGTGTCTCTCTCTCTCTCTCTGACCCTCCCCCGTTCATGCTCTGTCTCTCTCTGTCCCAAAGATAAATAAACATTGAAAAAAAAAATTTAAAAAAATAAAAAATAAAAAAAATAAATAGTTGTTTACTGGGTCAAGTAATTGTATGAGTTAAAACTCTTCCCCCCCACATGAATAGCTTGCTATAAACAGTGTTATGGAATAAAAATGACTATTATTCTTCCTAGTTATCCAGGCACTCGTTGCCTGACCATGGAATCCAGCCGGAGGTGTGTTATTCTAGGATAGCGCACGCAACGAGACCAGTTGGATGGAAGAAATCATAGAAACAGGTCAGGTTTTAAAAATTAAATTTTATTCTATGGTTTAAGGGAAGCTAAATCAGCAGAAAATGAAATCCTAGCAAAAAAAAAAAAAGAACTGGAAAATGCAGTTTTGGCCTCAGGGGAAATATCAAAAAATGACTAATGTGAGGGGGAAAAAAAACCCCAAAAAACCGAAAACTATAGCTCAGATTGAGCATGTGGAAAAAAAAAAAAAGAAATGGAAATCACTAATCGAAAATGTATGACAGAGTCTTCAATAATAAATGATGTGTAAACACAACACTAATGTGACCTTGTACATTGTGGTTTAAAAAGAAGAAAAAAATGTAAAGGATAAAATAGCAGGCACAAAAGAGGTGAATGTATTTGTCCAGGTAGGTGGTACTTTGGCTGCATCAGGAGGAAGGGAACATTTCCTTTACCATCAATGGAAGGGACAGGTGGCCCAATGGGCTCCCATCAGGTGGCTCCTGTTCCTTGGGATTGAACGTGCTCTTTCAGCAAGGAACCAATTTCAGCAAGGAACAAATACATCTCCTGCCACTTACACCTGCCTTGTTCTCCTGCTAAGAATCATCCAGGTATCTTGGAGCCTGGATATCTGGAAGATAGCTCTGGTCAAAGCAACGTGAATTCAACCAAGCGATGGGTAGCTTTGGTCGAAGGGGTACGGCTTCTTTCTGTCTTGGTGACTTATCTGGTGAATTGGTTGAGTGCTTCCAATTTTCGGGTAACAAGTGGAGAAACATTTGGGAAAAGTCTTCCAGTAGTTAGGGTGAATCTAGCAAACAGCCCAGGTTGGGTCTGGAGCCTGTTTGAACATCAATAGCAGTCAAGCAAGTGACCTGCCTTCAAATCCTCGTGGGGACTGGTCAGGCCCTGAGACGGTCTATTACCATAGTAGGTTGCTTGGTGTTTAAAGAGGAAACTCGCTGTCCATTCTGACATTTTCTACAACTGTAGACAAAACACTGTACTATGGACCATCCGTGAATATATATGGAGTACTTTTATTTCTCTTTGCTTCATTTCCTTGGGGAAAAAAAATATTTTCTATCTGTGGAAGAAGTGGGGCCAAGGTGTCAACAGTACACATCATTTCCCTTTTGGTCTAAAGTAAAGCATTTGTGATAAAATTTAATAGTCACTGTGGTGATTAATTCCATGCATCAACATGACAGGGCCATAGGGTGCCCAGATACTTGGTAAAACATTACTCTGGGTTTGTACATAAGGGCGTTTGGGGGTGATCTTAACGTGTGAATCGGTAGACCGAGTGAAGGAGACTGCCCTCCCTGATGGGTGGGTCTTGTCCAATCAGTTGAAGGACTGAATAGAACATAAAGGCTGTGTCTCCCATGAGTAAGAGGGAATTCTCCTGTCTGACTGCCTTGAATCTGGGACATCAGTTTTCTCCTACCTTTAGACTTGAACCAAAACATCAACTCTTCCTGGGTCTCAAGCCTGTGGCCTTCAAACAGGAACTATGCCATAATAATAACAAATAATAAAAATAGTTGCAGAAATCTAGAAAGAGTGTAGAGATACGAAAGGAAAGCATTCCACTTCAGACCAACGCTCTGAAACTTCACAAAACTTTTCCTTAAACCATCGCTGCATATAGTACACAGATTTTGCCTTTTCTCAGAGGAAAATGTGGATTTTCATCAAACATGACATGACTTTTTTGAGCCTGAAAATCCTCGAGTCCGGCTGAACCACATGCAGACGCCTGGTACATAACATAGATCACAGAAGAAATTACCTAGTTGACCACCTGGGAAACCACTATACAATATCTAGGGTGCAGGAAAACACCATTTGAAAACCACTACGGGTGACCGTTTATTACTAGCAGTGGGACGGAAATGATCAGCAACAGGTGTGTAATCCATCCTTGCTCATCCCTGGTAAAGAAGGAAGGAAGATAAATGGGTCAAATCTTCTGGAAACATGCTAAGACACATCCTGGCAAGCACTCCGTTGTAATTTGTCAGAGGGAAAGTCTCTATCTGTGGTCTCTATGCATGGAACACTGTGTGTAGGGTGTATCTAGCCTGGACAGACTTGCTTATGGAAAACATTTATAGGACATGGCCTCATGGAAAATTGTCCGTAGGCTACGTAACTGAGGAGAAACTGGAGACGTTGCATAAGTAACATGGGTCCCTTCGGGGTAAGTAATGCGACTGCATACATCGATGAGTGAATTCGTGTAAGTCTGGCCAGAGCTTGTGTTGATATGGTAAGAAAGAACCACACTGGAGTCCCCAGACCACCTCTGTTTCTGCTGTACCTCGTTTTGCCATTTGCATCATGGATGGACCTTGACAGCATTATGCTACAAGAGATGAGTCAGAGAAAGAGGAATACCGTGTGATCTGACTTAAATGTGGAGTCTACAAAGAGCCAAACTCATTGAAACAGAAAGAATGGTGGCTCCCACGGGCAAGGTTGGGGGAAACAGGGAGGTATTGGTCAGAGGGCACACACTCCCGGCTCTAGGATAAGCAACTTATGAGATCTAATATTCAGCATGGTGACTGTTGTTAACAACACCACTAACTATAATATACTGGAAAGTTGCTAAGAGAGATCTTAAGTGTTCTCACCACATACACACACAAAAATTAGGCTGGAATTATGCAGGCTAGAGGAGTTGTTACTTAACCTTATCCTGGTACTTCTCTCAGTGTATGTGTATCAAATAATCACGTTGTACACCTGAAACTGACACAGTGTGGTATGTCAGGTCTATGTCAATAAAGCTGAGGGGGAAAAAGTAAAATGCAAAGAAAAATATAAAGTATCTTCAGCAAAGGGAGTGTTAAGCTACTCTCATTAGTTAGTAAATCCATTTGTCACAAGAGATATTCTTTAACCAACACTTGATTTTAAGAAAATATGCTTCAGAATACTTCTGTAAAATATCTTTGAGATAATTGTATTCTCTTCAATTTTTTGTCTTTCTTTATTTCATGTCAGAATAAGAAGTGTCATGCTTTCTTCTCTTTCTCCCTTCCCTCTATTTTGTACAGGCCCTATATTAAGGACTATTGGGTAATACTTTTAGCATTATTGTGGAAATTCCAGGCTCTGTCTTCAGTGGGATTCTCTCTGTCAGCTTCATGGAAAAGGTCTATGTGCCAGGGACCCCGGTGCAAGGCAGTGATCCCATGAGACATAAGCTATATGGCTCGTGAAAGAGGCATCCCCAACATGTACTGCGTAGTTATGAAAAGAGGCGTTGTCTTTGTAAAGTGTTTAAATTTTTTTTTTAATTTTTTTTTCAACATTTATTTATTTTTGGGACAGAGAGAGACAGAGCATGAACGGGGGAGGGGCAGAGAGAGAGGGAGACACAGAATCGGAAACAGGCTCCAGGCTCTGAGCCATCAGCCCAGAGCCTGACGCGGGGCTCGAACTCACGGACCGCGAGATCGTGACCTGGTTGAAGTCGGACGCTTAACCGACTGCGCCACCCAGGCGCCCCACGTAAAGTGTTTAAATTTTTAAGAAAAGGTAATTCCATTCGAATGTACAACTTTTACTGTCCATGATGATAAAAATGGACCATTTGCTACCAATATCACCTATAGCACGATGGCCTGAAAGCACATACTTCTCTATAACAGTGGGTGTTGAATATTAAACAGTGGGTTAGTTATCTATCACATTGTTGCTGTGTGCCCATGTCAACTAACAAGTTTCAAAGAGCCTTCTGTTGCCCAGATGGCTGGAAGGTAGAATTTTCTGCAGCTTCCTCACTCATATGCCTCGTACCAAGGCTGGAATGCATTAGAGGTGGGGCTCACACGAATGATCAGTGGAAGCATCAACATATGGCCCATGCGTGTGTCTTGGGCTTCCTCACAAGATGGCAGCCATAGCGTTTTCTTAATACCAATGCTGCTGGGAATCTATTCGTTTCTTGCATGTTATCTGCAGGTCTTCCTTGGTGAAGTGTTTTAAAACATATTTTGACACATGTGGGTTGTTTATTTTCCTATTATTGACTTTGGGCATCTTTCATATAAGAAATATATTTTAGTAGGTCTAATGGGAGATTGTTTTGCCAATGCTTCAATTTCGTACGTCTCAATCTTACCTATCTTATCATTGTTGAAGGGCAGGTTAAGTGAGTATATATTTATAGGTGGAAAATTTCTTCCTAGAACACCTTACAACATTACACCATTTTTATGGGATCTTTTGTTAATGACAAGAAGCTGACTGAGAGTCTTATTGTCAATCTTTGTAATTAATTATTTGTTTTCAATTGCCAGTGTTTCCTTTATTCTCATTCTTTTTATTTGCTCGGCCACTTGTGAGCTATTGAATCTGATTGTTTTGAGCGCAGCTGTGTAAAAACCACTCAAATTTTCCATCAATTCTTCATATATTGCTACTCTTTGAGAGTTTGCATAGATATATTTTGTACCATCTTTACTAATCTCTTTTGCTCCTGACCTGTTTGATAGTTTACCTGTGTTTATCTATGCCCTGCCTCCTTTATAAATTCCTTCATAATAATCTTTTCTTTCTGCCCCCCACACTATGCAAATTACTGACTCTTTCTTACACATTTCTAATGTATGTTTGATTCTGAAAATCAAGGTATATATTTTTAAAGTAAGATTTGTGGGTTTTCAGTCTAATAGGTCTATTTGGTTTACTTCCAGATTTGTCATTTCTTCATAAATTTTGTCTTCTTCTCTTGCTGTATCTGTTCCTTCTATTATTTTTTTAGACAGACTTCCTTAAATTCAAAAACTTAAACTATTTTTAGCGATTAATCATTGTAATCCTAGTGGTGATTACTACCTTGTGTTACAGGATAAAGTAATTTTATTACACCAGTACACATCTTTTAAGAACTTGACTCAATTCTGATTTTGGTCCCAGACATAAAGCAGATTAAAAGTTGGGTGTGTAACTTTTTAATTTTAGCGTGTGACATCTTGGCTAATGCTGTTTATCTCACACTAGAATCCCTTTGCCCCATTCTCTATTAAAAATCTTCATTCCTCTACACTTTTCAGATAAAACACCCACACCTCCAAGAATCTATATCTACATCCTTTAAGATTTAGCAAATGACTTCTTTCTTCCTTTAGTATCAATGGTATAAATGTCTATTTTTACAATTGATTTTAAGTAATCATTCTCATATACCTCCTCACTACATACATCAACCCATTACGGACACAATCTATGTAGATTTGTTCACCAGAACTTTGCACATAATAGTTATTCAAATGTGAGATGAACTGAATTGTTCAAGTAAGCTGTTTTGAAAATATTAATGCCTAAATGTACTCATACATGATTTCAACATTTTCGGTCAGAGTAGGAAGGGGAACCAAAAAGCACATTACTATTTTTTCAGACAAATGTAAGTATTTCCTCATTATAAATACATATTTAAAAACTAGTGACTTAGGGGTGCCCGGGTGGCTCAGTTGGTTGAGCGTCCGACTTCAGCTCAGGTCATGATCTCGCGGTCCGTGAGTTCGATCCCCGCGTCGGGCTCTGGGCTGATGGCTCAGAGCCTGGAGCCTGCTTCCGATTCTGTATCTCCCTCTCTCTCTGCCCCTCCCCCGTTCATGCTCTGTCTCTCTCTGTCTCAAAAATAAATAAACGTTAAAAAAAAAAAAAAAAAAACTAGTGACTTAATGTATTTTTAAATATTCGTGTGGCAGAGAGAAAGCTATTAGTTCCTAAACAATTACAATCAGGAAAGGTGAGAAATAAATAATATAAATATGAAATAGAATGAATTTACTTTGAGACACTAAAAACTTTATTGGGCTTAAGATCACTCTATTGTGTCCTTGCTCTATGTGATAGGATTGCCCACACTGTGGACTTAAAGCAAGGACAGTCTTATTCAGAAATAAATATCACGATGTGCCCAAAATATCACATTATGCATGATGACAACAGAAGAGGGCACAGGAAACGGGCATTATTTCACTTCAACCAAATACAGTTTCCAAAATATAAGGAGCGGACAGTAAGGGACTAAAACGTAATTGGCAATCATTAAAAGGCAGTTATGATTTCAGGTACCATGCAAATGTCCCATTGAATCAACACATCGACTCTGAAAGGGAGAGATCATTCTCCATTTCTGCATGAATAAAGACTAAAGACAACCGGCAGTTGCCCAATCACACAACTAGCAAAGGTCAGAGCTTCTGTGAAAAGCCGGACACCCTACCCTGCCCCCAGCAGTCACACCAATGAAAGTGTTCTTGCCTCATGCAACCCTTTGCTCGGGAAGGAGGATACCATTGGTTCTATCCATCAGCGTTCCATGTTTTATTCCCCCCTGCCATCTTCCCTGTCTACTTTCCTTTCAACCGTCATACTAACGTGTGTTTGACCGATTCCCAGTTCCTGACAGTAAGAGACAATTCCTATATCATGTATACTCACCATGATCATTTTTTCTGATGCTTATGTATTTTTGAGAGAGGTAGAGGGTGAGTTGGGGAGAGGCAGAGAGAGGGAGACACAGAATCCAACGCAAGTTCCAGGCTCTGAGCTGTCGGCACAGAGCCGGACGTGGGGCTCAAACTCATGAAACATAAGATCATGACCTGAGCTGAAGTTGGATGCTCAACCACTGAGCCACCCAGGCACCTCACAATATTTCTTTATTTATTTTGAGGGGGAGATAGAGAGTGCAAGTGGGGGAGGAGCAGAGAGAGAGGGAGAGAGAATCCCAAGTAGGCTCCACACTGTTAGTGCAGAGCCCAACATGGGGCTTGAACCCATGAACTGTGAGATCATGACCTGAGCTGAAATCAAGAGTTGGATGCTCAACTGACTGAGCCACCCAGGGTCTCTATATTATTTCTTTTTTTTTTTTTTCAACGTTTATTTATTTATTTATTTATTTATTTATTTATTTATTTTTTGGGGACAGAGAGAGACAGAGCATGAACGGGGGAGGGGCAGAGAGAGAGGGAGACACAGAATCGGAAACAGGCTCCAGGCTCTGAGCCATCAGCCCAGAGCCCGACGCGGGGCTCGAACTCACGGACCGCGAGATCGTGACCTGGCTGAAGTCGGACGCTTAACCGACTGCGCCACCCAGGCGCCCCTCTATATTATTTCTTAAAGAACAGTTTTAATTTTTGTGGGACAGAAAACAATACTTCTAATATACATTTCTTTTCATGCTTTAGTCTGATGATAGTTGAGCACATACTGATCACACAAAATTTCTCAGCCAAATTTATGTCAATGAGTTAGGGCTTCATAAATGTTTTCTGTTTCCTGATGAGTTTTATATGCTGTGGGAAAGACACAGTATAAGATTTTAAAGGACAAATTATGTCATCAATATATACTGTAATTAGGAACTTACTGGGCATGTCATAATTGGATTAAAATTGCTGTTAAAAGCTGTACCTTGACAAGAATGAAGCAGTAAATCAAGTTTTAAGTAGCAAGATACAAAAATGCTGGTTTAAAGGAACACATGAATCCCAATGTTTACAGGAGAACTTTCAACAATAGCCAAATTATAGAAAAAGCCCAAATGCCCACTGATGGATGAGCAGTGGAATATTACTCAGCGATGAAAAGGAATGAAATCTTGACATTTACAACCACGTGGATGGAAATAGAGGGTATTATTCTAAGCGAAATTAGTCAGAGAAAGACATCATAAGATTTCACTTATATGTGGAATTTGAGAAACTAACAGAAGAACATAGGGGAAGGGAAGGAAATTAAGATAAAAAGAGAGAGGGAGGCAAACCATAAGAGACTCGTAAATACAGAGAACAAACTGAGGGTTGCTGGAGGGGAGGTGGGTGGGCAGATGAGCTAATGGGTAAAAAGTAAAAAAGTTTTCCAAGAAATTTTTTAGTTTATTTATTTATTTTGAGAGACAGAGCATACAAGTGGGAGAGGGGAAGAGAGTGAGAGGGAGAAAGAGAATACCAAGCAGGCTCCACACTGTCAGGGCAGAGTATGGGGCTTGAACTCATGAGCCACAAGATCATGACCTGAGCTGAAGTTGGACACCCAACTGACTGAGCCACCCAGGCGTCCCCAAAATTTTAAGTAACAATTGAAGGAACACTTAGCAATGATAGCACACCAGTAAAATTGCTATTTAAGTGGTTTAGGTGGTACCAGATTATGTCTATTTTCAACAAAATCAGATGTAGTCATACAGGTTTGTTGAGTTCTATTCAAATAATGGAGGAACGATACATAAACCAGCATAAAAACGTTTTCAATAAAATTGTTGTGATGTGGATTTAAATTTATCTTTACTTTCTGTGGGTTATTTTCCCCACTTAAGTGAGAGAGAGAGAGAGGGAGCATGCATAAGTGGGGGAGGGGCAGAAAGAGAGAGAGGGAGAGAGAAAGTCCCAAGCACACTGGACTGTCAGCACGGAGCCTGACACGGGGCTTGAACTCATGGACCGTGAGATCATGACCTCAGCTGAAATGAGGAGTCAGATGCTTATCAATTGAGCCACCCAGGTGCCCCTTCCCCACTTAATTTCTATTGATTATAATCTTTGATGACCAGAAGAATCTTGTCTTAATAGTGATCTCTTTATTCATTCCTTTCCTCATTCATTATATAAATATTCATTCTATAAGCATCTATTGAATATACATGACAACACACAGCTCCCGGTCTTGGGAAATTATCAGCAAATATTATCATCTGATATGTTAGAGCTTAAGCACTAGCTAGCTAGACAAAAAGATAATAGATATATAAATTATAAACATCATAGATATGGTTTATAAATATAGTTTAGAGATAGAGATACATAGTATAGGGGCGCCTGGGCGGCTCAGTCGGTTAAGCATCCAACTCTTGATTTTGGCTCAGGTCATTATCTGATTATCTCTTGATTTTGGCTCAGGTTCATGAGTTCAAGCCCCGCATCTGGCTCTGTGCTGTCAGCTCAGAGCCTGCTTAGGATTCTCTCTCTTTCTCTCTCTCTCTCTCTCTCTGTCTCTGACCCTCCCCTGCTCATGCTCTCTCTCTCTCTCTCAAAATAAATAAAAAAAAAACTTTCGACACATATATACAGATATGTATACAGACAGACACATATAAATTCTAATTGCTGTTCTCATGAACTGAAAAATGAACACAAATACATACTTGTGTAGATCCACACAGAATTTCCACAAACAGCATCAAAGCCATTGCTGGGACATATAGCAACTCTAGTCCCATAGGTGCTATTATTTGTTCTTTCTCTCCATTTCACATACTCTACACCATCACCTATTTATATGCAAACTGTCTAATTTTGTTACTGGGTCATTTTCATGCTTCGATACGTAAAATCCAGGCCACAGTTCAGAGTAGGTCTTTCTTGTACAGACACGTGCTTTAGAGGTCCTGCTTTTTACCTAATTTGAAACCGAGTTTCCTTCTGTTCGTTAGAAAAGGTCCATGAATTACAAGGGCAGCAAATGACATTCGAATATGTCAGGCAGGAAAACCCTGGCGAAGATGATTCGGGTGATCTTTGCTCACTTGTGATGTTTATGGATAAAGATCACCTAAACGTGTGTTAGTGGAATTTTAAAGACTTCTTGTGAATGCAGGTAGTTGGTGGTTACGCTAAAAGAAATTGACTAAGCACCCAGACTGAGGTCATTATCTGCCTAACCCAACCATTTATTTAGAGGGTTATTTTTTAAAATAATCTAAACCTGATAAATCCGGTGCCGTTAAGGGAGATTTGTAATACTCCACTGACTTCATTTTTAAGCCTCTGTCTTCGGGTGCAGATAGAATCGAGTGCTTTTGCGTTCTTTGAGGCATATAAATGGTTTCCATTGTCGGCCGTCCCCTGGGACTTTGTTAGTCCCTGTCAGGGATCAGAGATAAGGGCCGGGGGATGAAGGTGACGGGAGAGAAGAACACAGTGTTGATAAAAATCAGAGCGCCCTTCTGATACTAAGGGTGCTATCAAGCAGCTCCCTGATACAAATAGCTTTGCGGGCTCTTTGGAATCCAACAATTTCACTTTCTTCGCGGGAAGTAATTACCCTGTCTGACCTTCCTTCCACGACGGGGCCAGGCTCCCAGATACCAGGCAGCTGGCTTTGCCCGGGGCTGCTAGGGGCTTTTCTTCAATACGTCTTGCAACTGCAAAGATGTGTAGGATTCCGCTTGGGAGAGCCTGTCATTATTTTCTGCGCAGACCAGGGAAGAGTGAAAGGAAGTGTTAATGGCTCATGCGGGTTCCTGGTGTCCTGTTTCCAGCACATGTGGGCTTCAGGAGAAAATCTGTGGGCGTGGACTCCTTGTGAATGGTTTTTGTTCAGCACTAACATGCTCATGTTTGATTAGGAGAACATGATTACTTGGGGCCCCTTCTGGCTCAAAGGCTCCTTGACCAATCCGCCCACAGCATTTTGGAAAACTCTGGCAAGTACTCCAGAAGGGCTACTTAGCACATTTCCCTGGCACTGGCCCTGGTTTCTGTAAGTCCTGTGTGCTTTAAAAAACATTTTTTTTTAACATTTATTCATTTTTGAGACACAGAGAAACAGACCGCAAGCAGGGGAGGGGCAGAGAGAGAGGGAGACACAGAATGGGAAGCAGGCTCCAGGTTCTGAGCTGTCAGCACAGAGTCTGACGTGGGGCTTGAACTCATGAACCATGAGATCATGGCCTGAGCTGAAGTTGGAGACTTAACCAATGGAGCCCCCAAGGCGCCCTAGAAATAAGCTTTTGTTCTATATTTACTCTGCTGACCCCAGGCAATATTATCATCCCAGCACTTAGAATTAATGATGCTATACCCTTGAGGATTTATAGCAACCTGAGAATAGATGCAGACTTAAATATATAAAATTTTGTTAATGTTTACTTACTTTTGAGAGAGAGAGAGAGACAGAGAGAGACAGAGGGAGGGCAGGGCAGGGCAGGGGCGGAGAGAGACGGAGACACAGAATCCAGGGTCCAGGCTCTGTGCTGACAGCTCAGAGTAGGGCTTGAACCCATGAACTGTGAGAATCATGACCTGAGCCGAAGTCGGATGCTTAACCAACTGAGCCACCCAGGTGCCCCTGGATATATAGACAGACAAGCATTAGGCTGCACACATAGACTCGTGCACACAGAGTTCAGGCTTCACCGCCCGAAACAAGCATCAGACGTTCCCCTGCCTGTCCTTCTCAAGTCTCAGCTCTGTTCTCCCATCAAGCCCCATCCACAGAAACACAGGCATGACACTTAAAAGCAGAGCCACATTGGGGCGCCTGGGTGGCGCAGTCGGTTAAGCGTCCGACTTCAGCCAGGTCACGATCTCGCGGTCCGGGAGTTCGAGCCCCGCGTCGGGCTCTGGGCTGATGGCTCAGAGCCTGGAGCCTGTTTCCGATTCTGTGTCTCCCTCTCTCTCTGCCCCTCCCCCGTTCATGCTCTGTCTCTCTCTGTCCCAAAAATAAATAAAAACGTTGGAAAAAAAAAAATTTAAAAGCAGAGCCACTGCGGTTTGACTCGTTTCTCTGAAGCAGAACGTCCTTTGTTCTCAGGATCCTTAACAGATCCTTAACATACATGGTTCAGGAGGAGCTGGGGACAAGAGAAACCCTATGATCAGTCCTCCGCCCTGGGAGCAGAGAGAGGGGAGGGAATGGAAACAACATGTGCTACGCGCCCTTAACTGAGTTTGCTGCAGAGGAAGATATTGGTAAATTAGGAACAGTTCCTGGAGAAAGAAAGAAAGAGCGAGCAAGCGAGAGACAGAGTGAGAGAGAAAGAGAGAGAGAGAGAGAAAGGAGAGAAGGAAGGATGGATGGAAGGAAGGCCGGAAGGGAACATCCCTGTCTGAATGGTATTTGGGGAGACAGAAAGTACGCAAGAAATTAGAATGTAGTTTATGTTCAGTGGTCGGGGAAACACTGGCATCCTTAGCAGATGGAAAACTTATAGTTCATGGCAGCCTGGATCGTCAGAATAGGCTAACATTGGATATGGCATGTCCCGGATGCTGCCTGGTGAAAAATGGGCCTCATTAAAGCTGATTTCCTTTGGTTCTTTTCTATGATTGCACAAGTGACTAAACTATGAACCCGATCCCCAGCCCAAGGCTCTCGCATCATAGAAATGTTAGGTTAGACGGGGCACCTGGGTGGCTAGGTCGGTTAAACGTCCGACTTCGGCTCAGGTCATGGTCTCATGGTTCGTGGGTTCAAGCCCTGCGTCGGGGTCTGTGCTGACCGCTCAGAGGCTGGAGCCTGCTTTGGATTCTCTGTCTCCCTCTCTCTCCCTCTGCCCCTCCCCTGCTCATGCTCTGTCTCTTTCTCTGCCAAAAAAAAAATAAAAAAAATAAAAAAAATAAAAGAATAAACATTAAAAAAAAAAGAATAAACATAAAAAAAAAAAAAAAAGAAATGTCAGATTGGACAGAAAGCAGACTTTCTTCAATGGGTTTTCCCATGCCCAGAGAGTTAGTGGATCCCTAAAGTTTTCCACCTATCCGTCCATCTCTTGGGCAATTAGAAACACTTCCTATGATATCAGCACCATTTTTTCAAACACAAGTGGTAAAGTCCTGAAGGACCATGGCAAGATACGCAGCACCTGGCTGTTGGTTTACTTTTAGGTGATTGGTTGTATCCTGGCAGAGTGCTATTTGCAGGCGGTCCCTGCAGCCCATGCGACTGGGCACCCAGGATCACAACACAGTCCTGCCACAATCTGGAAGCCTCGGTACCCCCAGGCACCTCAAAGCAACACAGTGAAACGAATGGAAACAGACTTACACTTTCAGCTATCACATGTAATTCGCTTGAAAGCTTCCCAATCTGAAATTCAAAGAGAATGAAAAAGAAGGAAGAACAGAATGACCAAGAATTGCAGAGCAAATTCAAAAGTCATAGATGAGTCACGCTGGGACTAGCAGAAGGACAAGAAACAGATAATGGAGTAAAAGAAATCCTTAAGGTCATAATGACAGAGTGTTCCGAAATCAGTGACCGACAGGGACCTCACAACACAACTCGGGATAAATACCAAAGATGGTATGTCTGGGTTTCAGAGTCAAACTGCAGAAAATTGAAAACAAAACAGAACAAAATCTTGAAAGAAGCCACAGGATGGAGGAGAAACACGTTGCTTATACGTAAACAAAGATAAGAATTTAAACGGATGTCCCATCAGAAATCACACAACCATTGGGGCGCCTGGGGGGCTCAGTGGGTTAAGCGTCCGACTTCTGCTCAGGTCATGATCTCATGGTCTGTGGGTTCGAGCCCTACATCAGGCTCTGTGCTGACAGCTCGGAGCCTGGAGCCTGCTTCGGATTCTGTGTCTCCCTCTCTCTCTGCCCCTCCCCTGCTTGCCCTCTGTCTGTCTGTCTCTCTCTCTCTCTCAAAAATAAATAAACAAACATTAAAAAAAATGGGAAAAAAAAGGAAATCAAACAAGCAGGAAGAGAACAAACTGGCATATTTAAAGGGTTGAGAGAAAACAATCACCAACAGAAAATTCTATGTCTAGTGAAATGATCCTTTAAACATGAAAGAAAAATACATTTTCTCATAGAAACAAAGGCTGAAGGAATACATCCCACAGACCTGTTCTGCCAGAAACGTGAATAGGTTGAAGGAAAATTATATAGATCATGTAGATGGGAACTTTGGATCTGATAAAGGAAACAAAGCTTCAGATAAAGAATAAAATGGAGGTAGAATAAAATATTTTAATACTGTATGCTTAATTGAGCTAATAGATAACTCCTTGTAATTATAGTAATATATTGAGTGATTTTAACATACAGATAAATGAAAAAAATTAGAGCAATGCTGTAACGGAGAAGAGAGGAATTAGGGACATTTATTATAAGTTACTTTCACGGAACATGAAGTGATACAATGATTATTAAAGGGGGATATCAATTACTTTAAAAGGTATATTGAGAATTCTAGGAAAATGAATACTTTTTAAAAAGAATTAATATGGGAGGAGGGTGCCTGGGTGGCTTAGTCAGTTAAGTGTCCGACTTAGGCTCAGGTCATGATCTCACAGTTCGTGGGTTTGAGCCCCACGTCGAGCTCTGTGCCTACAGCTCAGAGCCTGGAGCCTGCTTCAGATTCTGTGTCTCCCTTTCTCTCTGCCCCTCCCCTGTTCGTCCTCTGTCTGTCTGTCTGTCTGTCTGTCTCTCTTTCAAAGATAAACATTAAAAATAAAATAAAATTAAAATTAAAAAAAGAATTAATATGGTGAGAGGGACGATAAATAGAAATTATACAAAATGCATAATTTAACCAAGAGAAGATGGAAAATAGGGAAAAAGAAAGAACAAGTGTAATAAAATATTTATAAATATGGTAGATATTAATCTTACTGTATAAATAATTCCCTGAAATGGGATGGTCTAAACATGGATTAAATGACAGAAATTATCAGAGTGGATAAACACATAAGACTCAAAAACGTTGTCCCCAAGAAACTCAATTCAAGTATAAAGACACAGATAGGAAAAAAGTCAAGGGATGGGTTGTTTCCAACCCAAAGAAAGCTGGAGTAGCTGTATTAGTTTCGTACAAAGCATATTTCAGGGCAAGGAAAATTGTCCAGGGTAAAGACACACACATTATGCAATGACACTGAGGACAATTCTCTAAGAAGATGGAAAACTGTTTATTATGCATGTGCTGAGTAATAGGACATCAAAATACGCGAATAAACACCTCTCTTTTATTTTCATTTCTTTTTTTTTTAAAGGAGGCTCCAGCCCCCACGTGGGACTTCAACTTATGACCCTGAGATCAAGAGTCAGATGCTCTACTGACTGAGCCAACCAGATGCCCCAACACCCCTCTTTTAGTAACTGATAAATCAAACAGGCAGGAAGTCAGTAAAAATGTAGCTAACCTGAGCAAGACTGCCAATCACCTTGATCTAACTGATATTTATAAAATATTCCATCCACCAACCACAAAATACATGTTATTCTCAAATTCATATGGAACATGCACCAAGATAGACCACACCCTGGACCATCAAACACTCCCTAACAACCTTAAAATAATACAAAGCATGCAAAGTATGTTTTCAGAAACCAACAGGAATTGAACATGAAATCAACCAAAGAGAGATGTTTGGAAAATCCCCAAATATTTGGAGAGCAAAGAACACAATTCTAAAACACACTATTTAATATTTACAATATTAAAAGTAAATCCAAATGTAAGGGGACCTGATCAAAATTTGTGAGATGCAGTGAAAACAATGCTTACAGGCACATTTTTACCACTCGGTGCATCCATTAGAAAAGAAGAAAGACTGACAATCCATAATCTAAGTTCCTGCCTTAGGAACTTGCAAAAAGAAGAACAATTTAAGGCTAAAGCTAGCAGAAGAAAAGAAATAATAAAGAGGAAAGCAGAAATCAATGAGCTTGGAAATAGGAAATCAACAGAGAAAATCAATGAAAGCAAAAGCTGGCTATTTGAAAAGGTCAATAAAATAAAAGGCCAGGGTAGAGGACACAGATGTTCAGGGCATATCACGTATATATGTCTATATAGATTGTATATATTAATAATACATACATTTAAATATCTTTTATATATAACACATATTGTATACTTTACAAAATAAAAATCGTTGTATATTTGTAAACCTAAATACATGTTTATATGCAATACATATGAATACACATACTAATATGTATTGTATAGAATATATCATATCCATTATATACATACGTCTATACATATATAATGTGTGCAACAGCGAATCGCCCTTGTAGTTGTATAAGACCAGGTGTCACACAGCCTTCTGAATAATAGGAGACAATTCCATTCCAACCCTAGGTATTGAGCATTTGCACTATGTTGAAATGTATCAAACAGAAAGATAGATAGAATATTGGTGCTAATCCCAAGTTGTTCACAATGTAGGACAGGAGGAGCATTTGGCGCATTGTGGGGAGGTACACGAGGACAGATTTCAGAGTGTGGTAAGGAAGGGATGAGGGGGACCCCAAATGCCAAGTTCAAATACACTGATATTTATTGATGAAGGGCCCGCTATGATCCGAGTGTTTCTATATAGTGAGTCTATAGTTTTACTGGAACTCTTGGAGATGTTATGGATCCCAGTTTTACTGGAAAGGAAACAGCCGCACAGAGAATTGACATTGTTGGGATTCGGGGATTGGTCAGTGGGGGACATTCTTTCAATCTGGCTCTGCCTGCCCCCAGCTGGCACAATCGTCCCCACACCAGTGCATTCCAGCCCACGTTCCCTGGAACCCCGGGGTCCCCTGGAGGAGGGAGCCCCCACAGGCAGAGCAGAATGAGGAATGAAACGAAGCATACATTCCAATGTGTCTGTTGCATGAGTTTGGCTCAGCAGAAAATTCAGATGACAGAACATATCGCTGCTACGTTTACATGTGGAACCCACCACACTGCACACTATTAAAGTATGAGGGACACATCAGACATCTATCTGCACCCACGTTCTGTGCCCTTTTACACCTATTCAACCCAAGCTCTCTGTATAATAGGACACCATACTTTTCATCTTAGGAGAATATTTCTAATCCTCAGTGTGCCCATGCAAGGGTTTGTTATCAGTTAATCAGGATATGTGTGTTTCACTTTGTTAGAAAATTGGAGACACTTCCCCAACCTAATGACCCAAGGGTAGAAGATGGATAAGAATAACATAAGGGACAGATCTGTTGTGCTCTTAGTAACATGAGAAAACGCTAACCGCTATCCCTCATTGAAGTTTTCTTTGCCCCCAGATGCTGATACGCCCTGGAGGGGGTCTCAGAGAGAACCCAATGTCTTCTGGCAGCCAGGATGTCCTCTGGTCCCCACACTCTCCCTGGAAGGTCATTTTATAAAGTCTGTGTCTTTGAGCGCCAAAGTAAATGGAAAGGCGTCACCGTTGTGTTTTCTGTTTTGGAGCAGAGTTCTCCTGGAGGTCAGGACAGGGACCATTCAATCTTTCTTTCTTCATGACATATCCATTCAGCTTGGTTGTAAGAGCTAGATTTGAAACATGCTTCCTTATTTGCCTTAGCCACGGCATGCCGCGTTAACAAAAAATACCAAATCCAGTACAGCCGTGGCTTTTGAGGGGGGCCTCTTTGCTCACTAGGCAAAAATATTCCTCTTCATAGATTACTAATGCCATGTTTCTATCTTTTCTGCATCCCAGCCCCACCCTGGACATGCTCATGACTTACGATCCTCTTGAGAAACTGTAAATGTGCACCATGGCGGTCAACATCGATCCTACAAATAATCACGTTTGAATTGTTGGCTAATTTCACTTCTTGGGTGGATTTTAGTTTTACAGAAAAGAAAAAAAAGGTATGTGGCCAATTCCCTGGCTGTTCACCGTCTCCTATGAGGCGGTTTTGCACATTCTGCCTTTCATATACTCAGCCCTATGCATTTCCTTAGAAGAGTTACCTGCAGGAAACACAATGGACTTCCCAGACTGGAAAAACATGAACATGAAATCTATTAAAACAGAACAAAGAAAAATGGATTTCTTTCCCCTCAAAAGGAATTCAAGACTACTAATTCACTTTTACATTCTTTAGTGAATGGATGGTCAAAATGGTCTCGTGTAAGCTAGCTTACATGGAGTATGGACAATGCGTCGTGTATCCCTGCAGATTAGCAAATAGTTTCCACATCATGATGTTTGGTTAGTGGTTACACACATCATGTGGTGTAAGAACCCCCCCCCCCCACTTCTTTTCTAGGAGATGAAGAGGAAGGAAGGAAAGAAAGAAGAATAGAGGAGAGGCAGGAGGAGGCATGGAGAGAGGAAAGAGGAATCTCTGAAAAGACAATGAGGGCGGAAAACAGGCACAGGTGCACACGTCTCCAGATGTTGCATGAGCCATCTGCCCTGACTCTGTAGATGAGTTTTCGAGATGAGTTTCACAAAAGTCCTTCTTTCCTCCGAGTGGGCTACCATTCAGTCTCTGCACTCCTAACACCACCTGCCTATAGAGAAGGGATTGCACCTGTGTCTGTATGTCTGAAAAAAAACTACAGAAGGTATTCTTTTAAAAACACCTAAAATCCTTTTTGTGTCATGAAAGGCAAGTTTTATATCTGCCCCAAATTATAATTTCTAAGAATGTCAGGTAACTATATGGCTTTTTGATTTTTAACCTGTAGCCCAAGAATTAAGATATACAACAGAAAGGTAAGTATAATAAGATATATAAGTATTTAATGGTGATATGCAACTATATATATTATCTATTTATATAACTACCTATCTATCCATCCCATTACCATCTATCTATCCATCCGTATATCTATTGATCTGTCTATGCATCCACCATATCTATCCATCCATCCCTATACCTTTCTAACATCTGTCTATCTATCCATCCATCCACCTACCCACCCACCTATCCAACCAACCAACCATCCATCCATCCATCCATCCATCATATCTATCTATCTATCTATCTATCTATCTATCTATCTATCTATCTATCTATCTTCAATCATCTATGAGCTATATGTATATTAGCTACATGCAGACAATTCACTCCTGAAATGATGGTCCCTTTCTTCAGCATGCATGTGTTCCAGGAAAGGTTACCAGCCATTTTGGAGAGTATGTGAAACATATTGACCCAATATGGGTCCCGAAATGGGAATATGGCACACCAAGAAGCCAACTCAGCTGTCTTTGCAACCGAGATAGACGCAGGAAGAGCAGTCCACCTTCTGGTAGGGAGCAATGTGCCCCCTTAAGACACTCTGGCAGAGGAAACAGTCAGGGGGTTCATATGGAAGCCCCAAATGGCAGGGTCTCTTCAGGGAGTGAGCTCTGATTTGCAGCTGCTGGTGACTGAGAAGGTTCTCTCTCCGCCCCCTCCCTCCACAGAGCCTGCCTTGGGGAAAAGAGCAGCGGGATTTATTTATGAGGCAATGGTAAATGATTCTTTCAGGCCACACTGGCATGGCTCGCTATTCAGTAAATAAAATGCAATCCTTTCAGACTGCTGGTGTTGCCTTGCAGGACTAATATCTACCTGGAGGCTAACAGAGTTCTGTCCAATTTTGGCCATGAGAAATTATATTCCAGATTAGATGATCTGAGCGTACAATACCATAGTCTTGAAATAATGGCCTGAGTTACAATGGTTTGTGCTATAATTTTATCTCTCATTGCTTAAAAAAATATCTTCTCAAAATAAAGATATAGTAGTATCAGATCGAATGTGGCACTGAACAGACAGAAATATGCTGGTCCAGGAACAGTGACAAATGAGCACAGGAGGCTGTTTAGAATTTAGAAATATAAAGAGCTTGCTTACCGCAGAGATTCAGCAAGTCAGTTACTTCAGATGTCCATGGGTCTTATAGCAGGAGATGACCCTGGAAATAACATGAAAGAAGGTGACTTCAGTCTTCATTTATTTTTCTCATTCAAGGGAGACCACTTCTGCATTGGTGAATTCAATTAGGAGGTTGGAAACCCGAATGTAAAGATATATTGTGTGCCTTGAGACGTCTAGCATACCATCAAAGCAAACAGGAAGTTCAGCTCAGCCTATAAAACTAATTACCGGGAGACCTCTCTGCAAACAACCGCCTTAGAGTTTCTGAATGTGAAGAAATGGGCAGCAGCTTGGATTTTAGCTCTATGGTACTCGTATGTTTTCAGGCGTGACGACATGCTCTTTGCCGACTTTTCAATCCATTTTAGGAGTACGCGCACAGATGGTAATGCGTGTATAATATATGTTCTTGGATTATTTCTGCTTCTGTCCTGAAACAGATGTTTGTGCTTAGAAATAATCTCTGCAGACTATTTCACCTAAATGGGAAGGACTGATAAAGGGAGTTACCATATTTGTGACAAATACTGTGTGCAATTCATTTGTAACTAAATCTGCACCGTTTTGTCGGGTAGCAAAATTAATGACTAATGGGTAGGGGGCCCTTTAGAGGTTGCAAAGCTGTTTTGTAGTGCTTATATCCAGAATGATTTTTCAAACATGTGGATCTAATGAAGGTCCTGTTAGTCATGGATCAGCCATAAGCCTGTGGGCGAGTTTCTCCACCCTTCTGATGTTCTCTGTTCTCATCTGTAGGGATGCTAGCTGGATAATGTGCAAAATGTGTGATGTACTATTGAAAAGGCACAGTGCCTATTAAGATGATATTATGATGATGATGGTGATGATGGTGATGATAATCATGGTGATGAAGATGAAGAGGAGAAGGAAGAACATGAACATGTTGAAATATTTTTCTGTCTTGGCCTGAATTCCCTAAAAGCAGCACCTGTGGTGTGTGATTTATTGCGAGCGTGGAATATTCCCAAGAAAAGCTCGTAAGAGGGTAAGGGAAGCCAGTAGGGCAGGGGAAGCAAGTTACGTGAAATTGGTGTTTCAGCTGGAGTCCGGCCTTATCCCGGGCCTGGAGGGAGCTCGGAGTTGTGAAGAATATCGCCAAGTGGTCTTCCTTTGAGGGAGTGATGAATTTTGTGTCCTCTCACCAAACACTCACTGGTTGGGAGCCAACCCAGAGGAGGAGTGAGTGACCTCTTAGGCATTTCCGGGCAATGTGGCTCTCATCAGCTGAGGGCAGCATTTCTAAACCTGGGTGCCTTTGCAATATTACCAGGGGACATTTGGTAATACTTGAACCCATTTTTTATTTGACTGAGAATGCTACTGGCATTAAGTAGAACCCAAGGATCTTATTAAACAGCTTATAATCCACAGAACAGCCCCTACAAGTGAATTATCCAGGCTCTCATGTCAATAGCCCCAAGTGTGGAAAGCCCAAAGGACATGTTTCTGAAGAAGAAAGAATCTTTGTGGGATTGGCAGCCAATACTCATGGCAGCTGGTGAATATGTGCAATGACCCAATGAGGAGAGTCTGGCGGGGCGAACCAAGCACCCACTGGCATTTGTATGTCTGTATTGGCAACTATTTTGGAAGAAGAGCTAGTTTTCTGTCTTCTATTCAAGATAGCAGTTCTTTAGGGGTACCTGGGTGGCTCAGTAAGTTAAGTGTCTGACTTTGGCTCAGGTCATGATCTTGTAGTTTATGAGTTCAAGCCCCACATTGGGCTCTGTGCTGATAGCTCAGAGCCTGGAGCCTGCTGCAGATTCTGTGTCTACCTCTCTCTGCCCCTCCACCCCTCATGCTCTGTTTCTCTCTCTCTCAAAAATAAACATTAAAACAAAAAGAGAGCAATTCTTTCAAAGTCAGGAACTTATTTTTCTTTTCTCCGTGAATGGTTTCCAAAGATAAATAGCTGGCTGATGCCAACCCAGGTCACTCGGAAACTCCATTTTGCCAAGGACTTGGTACCAACTGCAAAATTAATGTTGGTATTGCTGGGAAATTCTGAAGGAGCTGACAGGCTTTGAGGAGGTGATGAGAACCCACTCCTGTGATGAGGTTTCCTTGCAAAGTTTGGATGTTTGATTCCCTAGTGCTTTCATTAACATAATTGAAGGGAGGATTTATTTTGTGCTGGTTAAGTGAACTTAAGGAGACTAATTATATGCTGCCCTCCTTGCAACATTAATTTAGTCTTGGAATTCTTAACAGCAGGGAGAGGACGTGCTTAAATATTATACACAATGAATGTCTTTGGTTGTCTCGAGGACAGGGACGATGGCTTTTGTCCATTTGAATTACTGACAATTCATAGTATATTTCTATGTGTTTAAGTAATGAGACTATTTGCTCCTGATATTCATGATTAATAAATCAGAAATAGGAGAAATTGAAAGGAAGGGTATCTCTTGGGGAGATATCTTGGCAGCTCTTTGCCAGAATGATTGATGTCTTGGTTCTTTCTTTATGTGACTTGGAAAATATACAATAGACTGTGGAGGAATATGTTGGTTTTTATCATCAAATGGTGTTCGGAGCCACTGTCCCTGCTATTTTGTGATCTCCTTCATTTCTAAGCCAACGTGTTAATTTAAAAAATATATATGTAATATAAAAATACATATATGTTATTTCCAGCTTCTTAGAAGGAACTGCTTTTGCAGAAATATATCGGTTTTATTAAATAACCAAAATCAGAACTATGACTCTTGACTCTTGCTCTAGAGTAAAAAAGAAATGAATCAGCAGGAGGTAGCACAGCCAGCAAGACACAGAGTCTTCTAATAAAAGTACTGGGTGCAAACCTAGAAAAAAATTACTTCTAATTTTTGAAAATTACTACAAAATTCCCACTTTTTAAAATTCATAAAATTCCCGTTACTTGTGTCTCTCCCTGAGTGACCTGGCTTTTCTCAGATATCTAGTTGTAAAATTTTGAATTATGGTGTGGCACTTGCTAGGACGGCCTACTCTGGAGAAACGGGGAAGGGGCAGGGATAACACAATGTGATGTCATAGGGTTGCAGGAAAAATAATACTTCAGAAGACCCAAAACGAGAAGGATCGGATGCAGGTGATACTGAAAGAGGTACATGGGTACAGGTGAAATTCTATGAAAAGCATAAATTGCTAAGCTAGCAAAGAAAATTTCCCAAAGAAGTAACAGTTCCATTTGAACAGGTGAATTTCAAATACTTAGTAGCTGAAAATAACCTGTGTTCTTGACTCAAGTCTTCCCATAATCAGGGGCGCCTGGGTGGCTCAGTCTGTTAGACGTCCCACTTCAGCTCTGATCATGATCTCATCTTCCGTGAGTTCAAGTTCCGCATTGGGCTCTGTGCTGACAGGTCAGAGCCTGGAGCCTGCTTTGAATTCTCTGTCTCCCTCTCTCTCTGCCCCTCCCCCACTCATGCTCTTCCTCTCTCTCTCAACAATTAATAAACATTAAAAAAAAAAAAACAGTCTTCCTGTAATTGAGTACCTTGATGGAGGTTGTACTTAAGATGTGTTAGGGAAGGTGGTTGGCATCTCAGGTAACATACTGGTCATCTGAGCTTGGTGGGCCTGGCAGGGTCTGAGTCCTGAGCCCCAGGTGGCAGGTGTGGAAAACTGACTTCATTCATTCCCTTGTACAGTCACCAGGTATTGAGGTGGGAGGGAGGGGGCTCTGAGAAACAAAACCCACACACCCAATGGGATGTCTATCCCATGAACTTTCTGGTTTTCACAACCACTGTGGACTTAAAATAGTAACTACACATCTGTTTTAAGAGAATAAAAACAAAACAAACAGAGTCAGATGGGACCGGCTATGGGAAATTCTAAGCGGACATGCCCCAATCTGCAATCATGTATGCATTGTGGGAACAGGAGCCCATGGTGATGCGGTGGTCAGCCTCATGTGAGACACAAAGGTCAGAAGCCATTTGCTTACGGGCTTCAAGCAAAGGAAGTAAAATCTGCTTACAAAATGCACAAAGGTTTGGCCCATAATTCACAATTCTAAATAAAATTTATAGAACTTACTGAGATAAAAGTTGAACCCAACCCCGTTTTTATGGGCCTTATATTTAGACTATTTTTTATGATGATAGGATGGCTTTGTGCTGTCATTTTCAAAGGCCCGTAAAATCAGCACCACCTGTCGCAGAGAGCTGAGATTTATTTTTCAGGAATTTATGGTTTCAATCAGAGTTTGCCTACTGGATTACTGGTTACGCACCATTACAATCCACAGGGAAGAAAGCTTTTTACTGATAATGATTCGGATCACATGTTGCTTGGTTACTAACCAAAGCAATTATCATGGGAATCAAACTTTTCATATATTCCTTGAGACTCACGGGATTCCAAAGAAAAGGATGATAAAGACGGAAAATCAGTAGACTCCACTAATTCCTTCCACACGTACCGAGCACCTGTCACGTGTCACAAGTCTAAACAGTGGAGATGAGGAGGAAAAATCTAGATTCTAAGCTTAAACGCTCATCCCTTAGAACCATGGTTAATCCTCAGCGGAGGGTGAATCCATCAGAGACAGATCCTGAAAGATATGCTACTTTGCCTCATGTGGTGAAGTATTTCGAACCAAGAAATATTTTGGTATTGAAAATCGGTTTTGGAGGCCGGTCACTTACATTGACATACACGGGGTGGATTGAGACGCATGTTCCCTTGGACCCAAATCCTGGCTCTGGTTAACTGTGCCAGTGGATAATTTATGCACTCACTGATTCGGTGGCTCAGATGCCTGGTGGAGGTAATGGAAGGAGACAGATTGCCAACTCGAGGGGAAAAGAAGAGTAAAAGGCATTGTAAACACACACAGAAGAATTTTAATGGCCTTACCCACTTGGAGATGTGTCAGTCTCTAATATGTGTGGCATTAATTGAGTGGTTTATTTATTTTCTTTTCAGCATTCTTAACCGACTGAGCCACCCAGGCGCCCCAACTTCTCAGCATTCTAAAGGGCAAATACCTCAAAGCGAATCCTATTTATAAAGTGTATCTCTGTTAGGGAAGCTTGTATTATATATTTATATTTTGGAAATCTCTATTTATTATTCCAATGCTTCAACATCTTGGTTAGGTGCACAGACATTCAAGCCAAACCTTCTGGGTTCAAACTGTGGATTCAGTGATACTAGCAGGGAGAGTTCAAGCCAGTGACTCCCCAACTCTTTCTTTCTCATTGTCCTCATCTGTAAATTGTGAATAAAGTACTAACTACCTCATAAGGTTCCTACAGGGACAGATGAGCAAATACACGGAAGCTGCGTGGAAAAGGATCTTTCTCCTATTAAGTGCTATAAAGTGGTATCATATTTAATGATTGATCTATATGTATTAATTATATATTATATTATTGTTACCCTACTACCAGCAGTAACCTTCTGCCTCAGTTCCAGACTTATGTTCATTCAGGTAACACACAAATATTTATTTTGGTGACGTCGGTATCAGGTATGATGATGCCTCTGAGTAGCAGTCATAGCATCCCTCCATGGCTGGGTACCCACTACACTTCCAGCCACTGACATGTACCATTTTAATTCCCATGCCCACCGCAAGTTGTCCTCTGGCTCATACACTGCACTGTTAGCTGGGTAATCTTTCTCTCCAGCAAGAACGTACTTTCATAAAATGCGTGTATTTGTTGTATATCTCTATGCAAAGCCAGGGCGCGGTGCTTCACATTTGCTGTATTCAGCGTGTGAATAAAGAAATGGGTCAGGGGCGCCTGGGTGGCGCAGTCGGTTAAGCATCCGACTCAGCCAGGTCACGATCTCGTGGTCCATGAGTTCGAGCCCCGCGTCAGGCTCTGGGCTGATGGCTCAGAGCCTGGAGCCTGTTTCCGATTCTGTGTCTCCCTCTCTCTCTGCCCCTCCCCCGTTCATGCTCTGTCTCTTTCTGTCCCAAAAATAAATAAACGTTGAAAAAAAAATTAAAAAAAAAAAAAAAAGAAATGGGTTAAACCACCTGTGGAAGTGGAGGGCCCTTTAAAAACGTGTGTTCGCTGATGCCTCTTCAAATCTTAGCCAGCCCCCCCCCCTCAGCCACGGAGTAAGAGCTACATTCAGTGGGGAGCCACCTTGTGCCAGGAACGTCACCTCCATGAGCTCTATTTCTCATAGCGGCTCCCCAAATAGGTAGAGTTTTGAGAAGCAGCCAAGACCACATAGCCAGTGAGCCCAACATCAGGCTCTGAGCCCCTAGACCAGCTGGGTGTTAAACCTGGAGGACTGCCATTCCTACGGGAGTCTTTGGGGTGGCACAAAAATAATCAATTTAAATCTATATATTTGTCTACATGTAATGATGATGAAAGAATAAGCCAGCTATATGGACTCGATGGGCCTTTCCATTTCTCTCAACCCTGGCACGTGCCCTGACCAACGTTTTTGTGACCTTGTTAATGCACGTTATGTTTTGTGTGATATAACTACGTGGTGATTTAAATGTACAGGCGTTTAAAGTTCCAGATCTCTTCTCTCAGCCTTACGCAACAGTAGGGACAAGTGGGTTAAATGGCCAGTGTTTGTAAAACGCTTTGTGATTCTGCCTGTGTTTTTCCCCACTTCAGTGTGTTTCCAGTGGAGAGCAGAAAAGATGATGAACTCTGGGAATACTGCCTGGGATATTATTGAATTACCGGTGTCCTGTTCAGTGATTTACAAACTGTGGGACCACAGACCTTAAGGCACTTGTGTTCCAGGGATATTCCCCAAATTTCCACTACTGCGTATGCTTTCTTTCGATTTAAAATGTACATTCATGGGGCGCCTGGGTGGCTCAGTCGGTTAAGCGTCCGACTTCAACTCAGGTCATGCTCTCGTGGTCTGTGAGTTCGAGCCCCGTGTCGGGCTCTGTGCTGACAGCTCAGAGCCTGCTTCCGATTCTGTGTCTCCCTCTCTCTCTGCCCCTCCCTGCTCATGCTCTGTCTCTCTCTCTCAAAAATGAATAAATGTTAAAAAAAATTTTTTTAAATGTACATTCATGATAAAGGAGATTTCTTAAATATGTGATACAAATTGTAATCATCATTATGCTGCATTTTGCTCCTAAGGAAATGAAAGAATGATCTTACTACATAATAAATGAAGCTGGAAGTTAAAAGGATGATATCTGAAATTATTCCATTTGTGTTTTAAGAGAGTTATTATAATTTATTTCATATTTATCTAATTTTGCCATAATTCATTTGGTTCTTTCATCTCACCTGTTTTGTTGGACTTAATTTATCTCATTTATTATTACAGGCATTGGAATCACCGGGAAATAACTCACACCACAGGTTATGATGAGATGTTAATATGCTCCAATAAATTATCTTTATTTCTTCTGGAGTTATACTCAAAGATAGATAACTATGTGCCAGCAGTCAACAAAGCAAGAAAAATACTTTCAAATACTTTCTTCTAGGCACACACAACACAGTCCTGACTACATGCTGGGGTTTCATGATAAGAAATAGCCCGATGGATTCTGTGCCATTGTTAAAATGCAGCATGCTGGCTTTGGTTTTTTGTTTTGTTTGTTTCCTGGTTTTAGGGTTCTTTTTCTGCATTTTTTTGATCATATCCTATTGAGCTGGGATCACATTATACTAACGTTAATTATATACCTGGTTAACAGATCTTTGTAGAAAACTGAAGATCTATGTTTACACAATATGTATTTGCAAGGATTCAATAAAAAATTAAAATTTAAATTCAGTTTTTAGAAATTAAAATTCTATTGACGGGGGTGCCTGCATGGCTCAGTCAGTTAAGCATCTGACTTGGGCTCAGGTCATGATCTCATGGTTTTTGAGTTCGAGCCCCACGTCGGGCTCCGTGCTGACAGCTCAGAGCCTGGAGCCTGCTTGGGATTCTGTGTCTCCCTCGCTCTCTGCCCCTCCCCCAGTCATGCTCTGTCTCTCTGTGTCAAAAAGACATTAAACATTTAAAAAAAGTGAAAAAAATTCTATTGATGAATCTGAACTAGAGTTTGTAATAGGAGAAGTGGGATATGTCTCGTTCCCATTATTTACTAGTTTGCAAAGTAATGAGTTGATTCACAAATATTTTCTAAAGATAATCAACATGCATATTTTTAGCATCATCACGAACTCACGCATTTAAATAGACATTTAAATGTATATTTTAATACATTTAAATTATTATCCTTATTAATGGTCAGAATGTATCATCTTTGGCCACTGGGAGCCTATTCAAGTCCGCTCTCGAGTCCTTTAGATACCATCCTAGAAGTCTTTCAAGGTTTTGCTTCCTAGTGACTACCCAGTTAATAAAAAGGAATTCTTTTTTTTTTTTTTTTGAGTTTATTTTTTTTGAGAGAAAGAGAAAGGGAGAGTGAGCATGAGTGGGAAAAGGACAGAGAGAGAGGGAGAGACTGAGAATCCCAAGAGGGTTCCATACCATCAGCACAAAGCCTGACATGGAGCTTGAACTCACAAGCCACGAGATCATGACCTGAGCCGAAACCAAGAGCCACCCAGTGCCCTGACTTCTTCTTTACAGATGAATTGTAAGTGAAAAATGAAGAAAGAAGGGTATCAGTAAACTATCACTATTTTTCAGCCCCTTCGGAATTAATGCATTTAGGCAATGATCACCAAGGCCCTCCAACATCCCAAAGAGAGAGACGACCGTGTCTTTGTAGATCCTGGCGGGAAGGCTCCATGCCACTTATGAAGAAGTCTTGCCAAATTCAAGCTAGTCTTGAATCTGGTCAAAATTCTAGACCCTGCAATTTAAGTGCAACAGAGGTCCAAACTACCTGGTAGGGAGTTCTAGAGCCAAAACTTATTAGATTTCTCCTGAATTGATATAAGTGGCCAACTGCTTTTGTCTCCACACCCGCCACTGGTCAAGGTCCACCACTTGAGGGATGTGCACACGTGAGGGGAGGCAATACTTTGCAGCACAGGGTAATTCTCACAAAGGGATGAAACTAGAAGCAGTTAGCAGCCAACATTTCCAGCAGATAAGGAAAAGGAGGCCACTCTGAAGATGGGTCACTTAGGACCCGTGTAATGTATACCACCAACCAATCCATAATAACTCCTACATGTCAAGATGTTCCATGTCTTTGAGATCTTCCTTAACAAACCTCATTGTCAATCACTCACTGCCAACTGCTCGATGCCGATTTAAGCTGCTTGCAAGGTCACGCGTATGGAGCACAAGTTGTCCAAAGGAATATTAATGAAAGCAGAAAACATGAGCTTGGGGAGTGATTTTTCACATCAATAGGTTTTACAGTATAGTCTACGTTACTAACCACCTCTTTGTCACGTATGATAGGACTCTCCTTTTTCTTTCTTAGCTTTAAGCAGGAAGCATTTCAACTATCTGCCATCTTTCCCTCTCCATCAGCCTCCAGGCATTAATGACCAGGAAGGCAAAATTGATTCTGGAAACACCAAAGAAAGAGTGGGTATTGTTGTCATTGAATATTGCATTCTGATACATGATCTTAGGTTTCTAGACTCATGATCCTATAGCTATGATGTAAATTAAGCTGTTTGAAAGAGTGGCAATGGATACTTCTAAATACGTATTTTTCATGTGATTTCACCACTTCATGTCATTATATAAACCAACAGATACATTGTCAAGAAATCTGCATGGCTCCAAAAATCCCAAAGAAAACAATATGACCTTTCTCTATTATGTAGAGATTACTTTCAATATTTTGTTTTATATTCGAGTCATTGTCTATGGGTAGAAATAATATCATATGATGCTTACCATAATATTCACATGTTCTACACCTTTTTTGAATATGCATTTTTCAATTGGTAAATAATAAATATCGTTTGCTATTAAATATTTTTCTGTATTATTACAGTACTTGATGGATTATAGGGATATAGTACAAATAATTTATTCAGCCCTCTAATGATAGGGATTTACAAAGTTGGGGTATCCTTTTATTTACTAACTTTTATAAAAAAAAGTTAGTAAAAACCTCACTGAATACCTTAAAATGTCCCCCATCATTTCCTGAAGAAAATTCCTAAGATGGAATATATCATCTGTTTTTATTTTTCAAGTGAGAATTGTGTTGATATCTCTTCCAGAAAGGGCAAACCAAAAACAAACCAAAAAAATGCAATCCAGCAACTTCTCAAGCTGAATTGGGATGGAAAGTTCTGGTCGATGAGTCTTAAGAAAAGCGATTCAGGCTTAAAAAATTGTGATGTGTTAACAAAATGCACCAAATTTTGACTACTTGCAATGAGAGCAATATATATTATTTTATCTTCTTTTATTACTTCATGGACATTTGGAGAAAATGTATATGTATTTAATGCATTCACACCCTAATTTTCCTGTGGACATTTAAAAGGTTAAAGACCACTTACTATGTATGAGTTTGTCTGTAATAGGAAATTAACTACTCATGCAATTAAGGCTCCTGCTTGGAGCTCCCAGTCTGACTTTGAAGTGCTAATAAGACAAAATTACTCAAATCCAGGAAAGAAATTAGGAAATGTAAAATGTTAATTAAATTCAGAAACAGAACTAATACAAAAACCAATGTGAAATGGAAATTAAACACGGGGAATATACATATGTCTGTGTGTGTGTGTGTGTGTGTGTGTGTGTGTGTGTGTGTGTGTTTAGATAGCAGGTAAAAAGAATCCAAATTAAGTAGAAAATTACAAATAGATCTTTAAAATTGCATCAAGTGATTTTGCCCACCTTTAGTAAGTTCAGTGATGGTTTCTCAGAAGGTAAATAAGGATCCAATTACAATAATTGGGTGGATGTTTCCTTCACAAAAGTACAGTCCCACAATTATAACAATTGAAAACAGAAAATCAACTTATCGTCAGGTGTCATGCAAGGGCCTTTTCTAGATGGAATGTGGTGGCTAGGATCCCTGAATTTTCCTTTTAGCTCCATTCCGAAAATGAGAGTCATAATCCCAACTAAACCGGGGCGATGTAGGTGGGGTTTACCATGTCATGCCCTCAAGGAGACCTGATCCAAGGTAACTGTCCCATAAACTTCCCAGGTGATTTGAATTTTGACAAAAATTCAGTGGACCAGGGATCCTTCCAGATTCGCTCTCTGGGTTGCAGTGAAATGGCACTTAGGAAGAGTTTCCTCAGAATCACATTGCATGTTACCGCTTCTCCCTCCCCTGAAGCAAATCTGTTTTGAACCTTCAAGGTGGTTGTTATTAGTTTTTTAGCACATGGTGAGCAGGAAGAAAATGCAATTTAAACCAATTTAAACCAATGCATTTCGGACCATATGTATATGTGTTTCACACTTCCTGCCACATATTTCTGACAAAAATATTATTGAAGATGATGTTGAATCATTTTTCTTAGATTTAACATGTACTAACTTTAAGGATGCATCCCAGCAAAGACACTCCTGGATCAATAATATTTCTTGACAAATGTTGCACCTTTCCAATACGGATTTAATTTTTACTTTTAGTATGTGTTGACTGTTAGTGTTAAGTTGTGTTTTTCTCACGAAATTATATTTCAATTGAAAGTATGAATTTTTCGTTTTTTGGTTTTTTTAGTAAGCTCCACGGCCAGCACAAGCTCAATGCAGGGCTTGAACTCATGAACCTGAGATCAAGATGTGAGCTGAAATCAAGAGTGGGATGTTTAAGCGACTGAGCCGCTCAGGCGCCCCATGAAATTTTGCTATTTTATTTGTTCTTTGTTCAGTGATACCAAATATGTGTGTGTGATATTCAAGGTGTCTCTCCTCGAGAATTCGTGTTCTCCATTTTTTTTCACTGAGGTATAATTGGCATATACTATTACATTTGTTTTGGGTGTACAACATAGTGATTTGATATTTGTATACATTGTGAAAGAGTATTTACTATAATTCTAGGTACCATCTGTGACCTTACGAAAGTAATATAGTATCATCAACTATATTCCCCACACGGTACATCACATCCCCCTGACTCGTATGTATTTTATAACTAGAAGTTTGAACTTCTTAATTGCCTTCACCGTTTTGCCCTCCCCCACCCCTACCCCTTTCCTTCTGGCAACCACCCATGTGTTCTATCTGAGTCTGCATTTTGTTTTGTTGGCTTATTTCGCTTTTTAGAGCCACATATGGCGAAATCATGCAATAGTCTTCTTCTGTGTGACTTATTTCACTTAGCATCACACCCTCTCACTCCATCCACATTGTGACAAATGGCAAGCTTGTGTTTTTTTAAACGGTTGAGTAATATTCCATTGTGTGTATGTATATGTGTGTGTCTGTGCGCGCGTATGTGTGAGTGTGTATCTTCTTTATCCTTTCACCCATGGATGGACACTAACGTTGTTTCCTAATCTGGCTATTATAAATAATACTGTAATGAGCTCAGGGGGCAGGTATCTATTCAAATTCGTGTTTTTGTTTGTTTTCTTTGAATAGATGACCAGTACTGGAATTGCTGGGTCATATGGTACTTGTATCTTTAATTTTTTTTAGGAACCTCCCTATTGTCTTCCACAGTGGCTGCACCAGTTTGCATTCCCACCAACAATGCACAGTGGTTCCTTTTTCTCCACATTCTTGCCAACACCCGTTGTTTCTTGCCTTTTCTATACTAGCCATTCTGACAGATGTGAGGCGATATCTCATGCTGGTTTTGGTGTACATTTCTCTGATGGTGAGTGATGATGAACATCTATTCACATGCCTGTTGGCCATCTGGATGCCTTCTTTGGAGAAATATCTATTCAGATCCTCTGCCCCCTTTTTAGTTGGATCGTTCTGATTTTTTCTCTCATTTCTCTTTGGGACCCTGATTCCAGGTATTGTTCCATAGGTAATGGTACTATGAAGGCACTAAGAGATTGGAATAGGAAAGGATTGGGATATATACACACATATATGAATATATATAATTGTGTGTGTGCACACACACTGTTGGTGGGAATGCAAACTGGTACAGCCACTACCAGTGGGAGGAAGACGGTAGGGAGGTTCCTAAAAAAGTTAGAGACACAAGTACCATATGACCCACCAATTCCAGTACTGGTCATCTACTCAAAATAACAGACAACATATATATGTGTGTGAGTTGTGTGTGTATGATATAACACTTGTTACATCATGACATTGTGATGTGTTTCTTAGGAAAGTATAAACATACAAGTACAATCCATCTTTTATTCTAAAGTGGTATCTATTCTTTTTCCTGTTGAAACCATTGTTTTCTTTACATTAATTTTATAGGAACGGCAGTATTTTATTGATTTTTTTAGTTAAAATTTTTTTTAATGTTTATTTATTTAATAAATAATATTAACAGGGGAGGGGCAGAGAAAGAGGGAGACACAGAATGCGAAGTAGGCTCCAGGCTCTGAGCTGTCAAGCACAGAGTTGCTGTGACCTGAGCCGAAGTTGGGTATGTTACCGACTGAGCCACAGAGGCACCCCAGAACAGCAGTATTTTAAATATTAAGAGTTAATCATACCTACACAAATTATATTCTAAAACTGGTGTGAATTCACAGTGAAATTTCTGAAGCTCCTCAGTTAGCTTAGGGATCCCCATCTTCTTTTTTTTTTTTTTTTTTTTTTTTCAACGTTTATTCATTTTTGGGACGGAGAGAGACAGAGCATGAACGGGGGAGGGGCAGAGAGAGAGGGAGACACAGAATCGGAAACAGGCTCCAGGCTCTGAGCCATCAGCCCAGAGCCCGACGTGGGGCTCGAACTCACGGACGGTGAGATCGTGACCTGGCTGAAGTCGGACGCCCAACTGACTGCGCCACCCAGGCGCCCCGGGATCCCCATCTTCTTAAGGGCAATGCGTAGATTTGCCAGTCTGAGACAGAAAGGCAGTGTAGACAGAAAGTATTTCCTGTCAATTCCCCAGGGTGGACCGTTCTGGGACATTGTCGGGTGGGGCAGAAATAACACAGAAAGCTGTCACCCTCTCATGCAGGTTGTGATTAAGCAGGTGTATGACCATCCTTTCCAAAGTGCGTTCTTACTCAGAACACTCATTTCAGGAGATTATCTGAGGGAGAACAGTGTGGGTAGGTCCTGGGGTCAAATAAAAGGTACGGACTTCAACACATAGCAGAGTATTAAAATCTCTGAAATCTCCTACAGGGGAGAGTCCTGCTCTCCTTTCTCTTCCCCTACATTTATTTACACACTTTTTAAAACGTGGGAGTGCCTGGGTGGCTCTGGGTGGCTCAGTCGGTTGAGCGTCCGACTTTGGCTCAGGTCATGATCTCACGGTTCGTGGGTTCGAGCCCCGCATCAGGGTCTGTGCTGACAGGTGAGAGCCTGGAGCCTGCTTCAGATTCTGTGTCTCCCTCTCTCTCTCTGCTCCTTCTTGGCTCGTGCTCTGTCTCTGTCTCTCAAAAATAAATAAACGTTAAAAATATTAAAAAATGAATAAAAATTAAAATGAGGCATTTTCTCCTCCCTAAGTATGGGCATATCTTTTTAAAAGATACGATAGAAGGTGAAAAAATTTGCTGAATTGGGAATACAAATAAAATACAATCTTTATCCTCAGCTTTCTTGTGTAAGTATTAAGTGGGCTGAAGAAAATACTTTTTATGTTTCCCTTTATATCTGAAGATTTATATCTCATGGCAATAGTTAATTCATTTGACTATTTTTCCCCTAAATCACAGCACATGCCTTTTCCCCACTTTATTTTCTGTGAGACAGATACATTTTTGATAACAGAATATATTATCTGAAAATATAAGAATATTCTTTTCTTCCACATGACCATATTTTCCTCCAGTTTAGCAAGAAAACAATGAAATGCATCCTTTGGAATATCTTCAGTTGAATCTAGAAATCTATGAATTAATGCTAATTCTACCAGTTGCAACTTATATCATGAAAACACAAGTATATAGGGATCTGAAAACCAGGCAAGACTGAAATATAGCCTTTTGGAAGTTGCCAGAAGAACATTGTCTTTAGTTTCAAATTTGCTGCTTTTTTTTTTTTTTTTTCTGGAAAGAGAAACCTGCTGAGGGATGAAACGGTCTAACTAACTCTCGGGTTCGTCGGAGACACATGTGAAAAAAATAAAGGTGAAAGGTAGCAGTTTCCTGTCTTCATTCGTAACATGTCTTGTCATCCACATGCAAGGTTAGTTATTTCTAAATATTTCACCTTGAAGACGTAAGCAGGCTGTCACAAAGGTATGCGATGGTGCTCAATTTCAAAGTCATTTTTAAGACAAGAAGTGCTTCCAGTTGGAGACCCTTGTTACAAAGATGCATAAAACCGCTGGTTTTACTAAGCTCTTTATTCTACTGCCTGTAACATGGATTTAGCCCAGTGACAGTAATAACTGAGTAATATCTAACCGGGCTCCAAAGCAACTCAATGACGCCAGTGCTTTTAAGGTTTGGGCAAAGAGTTAAGGGCATATATTATGGGCAGCTATCCATCATAGGAGAGCATTACTAGCACAGATCTATAGGCAAACACCATATCATCTGATCTAGAAAAGCTGACAATGTAATGCCAAGGTGTTAAGGAGTGGTGACGAGATCAGTATCTTGAACAGATACCCGCATTCGATGTCCATCGTACCATTAGTTACAATAGCCAAGGTATGGAAACAGCCTATGTGTCCACTGATAGATGAATAAAGCAAATATGAGAGAAATGGAGAGAGAGAGAGATGATAGACAGATGATAGGTAGGTAGGTATATAGATAATAGTAAATAGATAGAAAGAAAGACACACACATGGAATATTATTCGACGTCTAGCAAGAAGGAAATCAAGGGATTTTGTCATTTGCCACAACATGGATGGACCTTGTGGGCATTCCACTAAGTGTGGTAAGCCAGACACAGAAAGGTAAGTGACGCACGGTCTCACTCACGTGGAATCTATAAAAGTTGAACCCAGAGAAGCAGCAAGTAGGATAGTACTAGCTAGGAGCTGGGAGAAATGACAATATGTTGGCCAAGGGAGAAAAAGTTACATTTATGCACAGTAAATATACCTGGTGGTCTAATATACAGTGTGGTGACCACAGTCCGTAACACTGTGTTGTATACTTCAAAGTTGCTAAGGAAGTAGATTTTAAATGTTACCACACACACACACACACACACACACACACACACAGATGGTAAACGTGAGGTGATGGACACATTAATCAACTGGATTGTGATGACCATTTCAAAATGTGTACATATGGCCAAACACCAGGTTGCACACCTTAAATATGTATAATTTTTGTCAATTATACCTCACAAAGCTGGGGGAAAGGATAATAAATAGCACCAGCGTATTCTAGGAGGATATGCGTGTCACTTTGGTACACCCTAAGATTGTTGGAGAGTTGTAACAAAACCCACAGTCTGAAAGGTCATGTGAAGAAAAGTCTCAGCGAGCAAAACAGAGTTTTGTAGAGTTATCAGGAGAATCAGAATTTTGACAGGATCCTTCAGCCCCCTGGAAGACCCCTCTTCCACATTTGGGATCCTTCATGGACTTGTGAAGTGACTTCCATAATCTCATGAAGGTCTAGGGGCCTCGGTCTTGTTAATACGATTTGCCAGTTCCCCCATCACTTCGTAAATCCTACTTTAAGACGGGGGAATCCTACAGAATGAAGTCATCCAGACGCACTTTCTCATGGACATTTGAGGCGGGGACTTTGGAGTCCCGAGGTGTCATGCCATGAAGGCACACTCAACATCCCAGTGCTTGCCTTCTGACTCTGAATCCTGTGCTCTTTTCAAAACTTCTGTCTACCTCCCGTCTTCCATGTTTCGTATAAATGCCCGCTCTTCTTTTGTATCTACCTCCACACTCTTTTTTTTTTTTTTCAACGTTTATTTATTTTTGGGACAGAGAGAGACAGAGCATGAACGGGGGAGGGGCAGAGAGAGAGGGAGACACAGAATCGGAAACAGGCTCCAGGCTCTGAGCCATCAGCCCAGAGCCTGACGCGGGGCTCGAACTCACGGACCGCGAGATCGTGACCTGGCTGAAGTGGGACGCTTAACCGACTGCGCCACCCAGGCGCCCCATTCACACTCTTGATCTTAGTTCATATTTTCATGTGTGGATCCATGGAAGGTTTAGGCAAGTGCCTCAACTTGGGCATTTCTCTATCTCGCGCTGGACTCAGCACAGTTTACTCAGCGACTTAATCCTAATTAAGCCCTTAAAAGCATCAGTCTCCCACAGCTTCAGTTTCGGTTTAACCTTTGTTTATCAGTTAATCGTTTATTGTCCAAACTGCACAAGAAAAGCGCTTGTGGAAGATTCACTAATCGGCCCCAAGTTCTGACTCCCGTGCCCTGAATGATATATCCACAGGCTTGCCATGTTCTTGGGGGTTTGGGTTGGACCATACGACTTTTTTTTGGCCAATGGAAATGAGCCACTACTATGTGAAGAAAAGACCAAAAAAAAATGCCTGCACAGATATCATCATCCTTGGGCTTCAGTGATACGCCCCTGTCCCTCCTGTCTGAGCTCCTAAAGGAGCATCGATGAAACATACCTGACGTGAACTGGAGCCTTGGCCCCAGCCACAGGCAGGAGCAGAGAGGCTGAGACTAATCCCCACCAACAAGCCTTTTCAGAATTCAGAAGGGAGGTCACGCTGCAGAAGTATTGTGGCCCAGGTGCCACAATAGAGTGCTTACAAATTCTTTCTGAGGTAATTGACACACATTTTCGACGAGTGGCTTTTTCTCTCGGTGCCTTGTATCCAACATCCACCTGCACCTCTGTCCTAATAAGTAGCCACTTCAAAGCCGGAAAACCCATCAGTGACCAGCCTCTACGATTGTGTTTCCAGGAAATCTTAAGAGCTGCATTAATGCGCGCGTAACCTATCTGTAGTCGTCTCACCGCTTCAGCACGTGGCAACGACTTCAGCTCTGGCCTTTATAAATATCAGGGCTCGGAAGAGAGAAGAGGTTATGCATTCTTTGTAAGGCACAGGCAGGAAAGCTGTATAATTAGCTCACCTAAGCCAAATATTATCATGACTGCAGAACTGTGGCCAGCGCTGGCTGTCATGCTAATGTCCCCTTTCCCTCCCAAACTTAGCAGCTGTTGCTTTTGCCTTCTTGAAGAAGCCACCCGTATAACATTTAGCCTTCACGTTATCTGAGAAAGCGAGTAGTGTAGATTACAGTACCCACTTCCCGATTTTCCCTGGACCTACTCCTCTTTGCTAAGCATGAGTTGATAACACAAAGGCCAGCTCCTCCCGAAATCCTCCCGTCCATCCAAGTTCGTCCTCTGTTTGAGAGAAGCTTCATGTCAATGATTCAATCCTTTGACCTACTCTGGATGGGAAGATCTGTCATATTAGCAATTGAAATTGGATTTTTCCAACCAAATGAAAAGAGTATCTGACTCGACTCATTGTACATTTAAATCACCCCAATCATATGTTTTTGTATGGCATGCACTTTTTTTTTTCCAAGAGGACAAGAGAAGGGGCATTGAAAAATCTGTAAGAGAAAGATGACCTAACTGAATAACTATATCACAACCTCAAGAAATATTGTCCACAGGTAAAAAGAAGGCACCTGTCCCTGTAAACACAAGAATTAGGTGGCATATGGAGCGCCTGGGTGGCTCAGTCAGTTAAACGTCCAACTCAGCTCAGGTCACGGTTCGTGAGTTCGAGCCCTGTGTCGGGTTTGTGCTGACAGCTCAGAGCCTGGGCCTGCTTCAGATTCTGTGTCTCCCTCTCTCTTTGCTCCTGCCCTACTCACGCTCTGTCTCTCTCTCTATCACAAGTAAATGAACACTAAAAACAAGAAATGGGTGGCATTTCATCTTGACTCAACCATCAGCCTGGGTATGCGACGATTCAGCCATCAGCCTGTAAGTAAGCCCAAAATTGGCACTGAAATCCAACTGATTTCTTTTCTCCCCGGGCACTACCCAGAGTCCGCTGAAAATTGTACTACACTGTCAACATACTCCTTGCTAACACCCGAACAAGTAATTCAGGCACATGGCAGACCAGCCCATGTGTGAGAGCCAAGAGACATACTTGAGGAACTACCTTTAGCCCTTCAGTAAATTTAAAATAAGCCACATCAAGAATGCTGGTGAGGTCATACCATCACACTTCAGGGGTTTTTTAATGCTGTGGTTCCACTTTTATGCAATAATTATGCCCTAAGTGAACAGTCCTCAACCTACACGGTCAAGAAAGGAATGCCTTCCGTAACCCAAAATATAACTGACCCATCACTCCCTGGGACAGAATTTAGAATGGAGACTCATGCTTTTTAACAGCAAGCCAGGCAATAATCAACAGTTGGGGTTGAGCGGCTGATGCAATACCGTGCTTTTTGGTTACTTATAAAGACAGAGAGTATCAGAATTGAGTGATACGTCCTATTTTAATCTGTCACCACTTTCCAATGACAAGGGCCAGCTACAGTCTCTTCCACTCAGACCTCCAAGCTACCTGTCCTAATCATGATTTTGTATTCGGCAAATAGGTCTCTCTTCTGGAAATTGCACTTAATGGGAACATCTTATCGGTACTCCGGTATCTTAGAGGAAATTCAACGTGGTACAGATTGAGGGACATGGAGATCTTGGCAAACTGATTCCTAGGTTGAGAGGCAATCCTCTGATCGATGATCAGAATGTATGCGAATTTAGTGGCTTTCAGAGAAACAGGACAGTGAGGCTACGAAAGCTGCACAGGTGACTTCTATCCCTGAAGCTTTGTGACAGCAGAGATATGTCAGGGGTGGGTCCATCTTTATTTTCTCCTTCATCCAAATCAGAGGACGGAAATTAGAGTCAGCAGTGATTAACAGTATCACATAGCAAGTATGAAGTTCTAGGATTCAGTGATGTATACACATCATTTAACAATTTATATCAGCAACATCCAATAGATGGAAATATTCTTTACAGAAATTTCTATTGGACGTTGCTGATATTGATGGTTAAGTGACATGTAGACCATGTGGTAGCCGAGCATGAACAGTGTTAAGGATCCACGGACACCTTGGGTTTTCATTTATATTTAAGCATATTTCAGTTTTAAAGTAAATAGCCACACACTGAATATATTGGACAATACAGATTTATGGTTTTTTATGTATTTTTTTCAAATTGTAGATTCACTTTTTTTTCTAAGTAGAAATTTGATGCTAGGAATGCTTTTGGGTGTGTTTGGAGGGATAGATATACTCTTACATAAAGGTAAGGAATAAGTCAATGCACTGCATATCCCCCATTTTACCAGTTCCTTTCCCCCCAGAAAAACCTTTACTATTAAGTTTATGGATTCAACATCAAGCCAATGCCATCCACCTGAATGATTCCAATTTCAATCATATATTAACCACAGGGACATAATCACTGACTATAGGATTGTCTTTCAGATGGAAACTTGTGCACCATAAAATCATATTTGGGGACTAGTGGGGATATACACCTCATGCTGGAGAGAGGTTAGAATAAACAGGGCAATTTGAGGTGAGCCAGAGCATGGAAATGAGTCAGGAAGGTATGAGTTAGTCAAGAATATCAGCTAGTCTGAGGAGGTTGGTGGACCAATTACAACATTGGCCATGGGTTTTCAGCCTGCTGTATATCTATATTCCAGTACAGATTTTTTTTTTCTCTTGAATCTCACTGTCTCTTGTCACCCCAGACAAGTTACCCCATCTTGATGTCATCGTAGAGCAGGAATCCCTCAGTCAACTGCCAGCCAGCCTCCAGGAGGAGAGCCACCAATCTGACATGTACGGGCCAAAGCCCAGTGGCCAACCAGCCCCAACCAACAGGACCAGGCAAGTAAGGTCATCCTAAACTCAAAGAATGGCAAGCTAAACAATCATGTCCGCTCTTATGGCAGATGGGGAAGGACAAGCACAACAGACTGATGTTTGGTGGGGCAAAGTTTGGTTAAACATGGGACGGCATTAGGCAAGCCTGTGTGAAGGCAGAGGTACAAAGAGCATCCAGAATTCAGTTAGAAAGGTCAGAAAAGAGGCTAGTGCATGGGAGAGAAGTCAGTTCAACCTCCAGTCCTGTATTCACTCTTTTAGTGTCTGAGCCAGGAGGGTATGGTTTCTACCTGCTCCTAAATATGGAGGCACATAGACACTGTAATTCCCCAAAGATGCTTCTGGAACAGAGGATCCCTAATACCTTTTATCTCCATTCTACACATGCATTCTCCAATTTATAAAGCATGAGATGCCACCCACCACCTTTGTAAAAATATAATTATTTGAGCTTTTTAATATTTAAGGTTATAAAGGACTGAATGCATTCCTAAGATAGGCATTTTGAATGAAACGTATTAGAATAACTTTATGGAGACTTGGATAAGCGGGGATTACAAAATGGTATGTGAAACTGAAGAGTCTATTGAGGGAAAGTAAGTAGCCTTTTCCATCCACGTTGCTAGGTCATATAATACCAAGTGCAAACAAAAAGGTTCTCATTATTGTTCTCTGTGGTTGGACTTTATATAATGTCATAAATGCGAAGGACTTCAGCAGATTCACAGGTATGAATTTATATGTAGGTATATATAGGTTATATATATATATATACCTATGTATATATATGTGTGTGTGTATGTATATATAGGCGTATACTACATATAGTAATACATATACCACATATAAAAGTATATATAGATGTACATACTTATATACACTTATATATATACTATATATTATATATACTATACACACACACTTATATATCAGTATTTACTTATACCAAAAATATACCAAAAAAGAAATATAAAACATAAATTAAATATATATATTTATAAACACATAAATTATATATACTATATATTATGTATATACTATATACACACATGTACATATAAGTATTTACTCATACATGCCAAAAAATATACCAGAAAGGAAATATAAGACATAAATTAAATATAAACTTACATGTATATACAAATAAATATGTATTTATATCTATACATATATATGCTATATATGCATAGTTATAAATATATGTAAGCATATAAATATGTGCTTATATACACTTATATACAGCATAGTACATATATAAACATACTTATATATAGTATATACTTATGTATATAAACTTGTATATACTTATAGACTTATATAAATATATAAACGTATATAACATATTTTATATAAATTTATTTATTTATATTTATGTTTATATTTATATTTATGTTTATGTTTATATTTATGTTTATGTTTATATTTATATGCCACAACTGGTTACATGAGGTCCTGCTGTCATTTCTTTTTTGGTAGGAAGTCAATTTAAATTTTATATTGGGTCTTCTTCTGTTTCCAGTTAGGATATAGAAAATATGAAGAAGAAATCACTTTTATGTTATCAAACAGTGGATATGGTACAAATTGTATTTATTATGAACACATCAGAGATTTGAGGAAGCCAAGAAACCTATTAAGTTAAATTGTAAAGGAGATGAGCTCTCTGTGTGAGAGAATGGCCAACGGCTGTTATTATCCCCAAGGAGTTGGAGGAAGGAGTAAGAGAAGGGAGAAGGCAAAAAGATAAGGAGGAAGATTTGTTCCAGAAGCTAAATTGCAACTAATTCTCCTTGGCTGTATGGTCCAGTGAGATGGTTAGAATCCTGAAGAGAGCCACAGAAGGATTCTGCATTTCCCACTGACTATTCACACAAGGTCTATGCAAATGTACAAAGAGCTCACTCGTGCCTGAGGGCAGGATGGGAGACTTGGTGTACATCCGCAGTTACTAGGTATTCAGGCCTCATCCAAGAGCCATGTAGCCACGCTCTGAAGGCAGAAGCTTAGGACAAGAGCTAAGAGTCATCGTCCAAAGCATTCCTGGCCTTCCTAGATTGTAAGGTGACAGTCTTCTAGAGTCTGGGGGAAGACCATTGGTGCAGAGAGATGCCTCCCCAAAACAGAAATATCAGAGCAGCAGTAGAGAATAAGGGGAAAATCCTTAACAAACCTAAAAGCTGGCCACTGGGCAGTAAACAAAAAAGGTCACACATGGAATGAAATTATGCAAATGCTCAGCAATTATGCTGAAAAAACAAAAACAAAACCAAAACCTAAAGCCTACTCTCAAACCACCTGAAGGAATTAGGCAAGTTCAATCAAATCAAAGCTGTAAAAGACAAATTCAGGGGAGATAGAGGTCATAATAACACAGCTTCACACTCTAGTGACTTAATAGGAAAAAGGATATATTTTCCCCCTGAGGTTAAAGATTATATGGTTCACATTCTACCCTTCTTTAATCAAAATACCTGGTGTGCAAATCAAGCATCATGAGACATGCAAAGAATTAAACATTGTGAATGTGTAACACATGTTTGAAAGAGAAATAGTCAATAAAAGCAGACCCAGAGGTGGTCCAGATACTGGAATTACCTGACAAGGAATTTAAAATAACTATGATAGATTGATAGGTAGATTGCTAGATAAATTGATAGGTAGATAGGAGTTAATGCAGAAGATGCACAAAAGAATGAAGACTGGATGTTTTCATAAGAAGATTGGAATTCTAAAAAGTTACCAAAAAGGAATAGTGGAAGTTAAAAACTTCAGTATGAAAAATGACATATTCACTAGATTCAGCCAACAGGAGGTTAGAACAGCAGAAGAAAAAGTGTATGATATGTTGACATAAGTGCATAGAAAAGTACCCAAACTGATAAACAAAAATTTTAGGGCACCTGGATGGCTCAGTCGGTTAAGCACCTGACTCTTGATTTTGGTTCAGGTCATGATCTCATGATTCGTGAGATTGAGCCCTGTGTCGGGTTCTACGCTGACAGCTTGGAGCCTGCTTGGGATTCTCTCTCTTCCTCTATCTTTCTGCCCCTCCCCACTTGCAAGAGCACACACGTGTGTGCGCGCTCTCTCTCTCTCTCTCAAAATAGATAAACTTTAAAAAACTCACATAAAAAAGTGGAAAACAAACAGAATAGAGCATCTGATACCTGATGGAATTTATTGGAAGCTAAACATATGTACATTTGGAGTTTCAAGAGATGTTGTATAGAAAAGGCCAGAATAAATATCTGAAAATGAAATAAGTGAAAAAATTCAAGAGTGGATAAAACACATCACCCAAGTTACATGAGATGCTCAGGAATCCCTAAGCAGCATTAGTACAAGGAAAAGTGCACTTGGTCATACTGTAGTCAAGCTGGTGAAAAAGGAAGTGATATGTAAACCTGAAAGCAATCAGACATGAAAGACATGTTTGAGGCAGAGAAACAACGAGAGGGAGAAAATCTGACACGTCACCATGTAAGGGGAGCCCAGAAGACAATGGATTGAAAACCAACTTGCTGAAGGTACTGTGTTCTGGAAATCTTGCAACACCAGAAATGTAAATAACGGAGCCTTAAAATGTAGGAAATAATGTAGTTCTAAAGGGACACATAGAAAACAACCTACCCACATTTAGTAACAGGTGGAGGAAATATTCAAGGAAGACAGGGAAGGTTTGAACAAAGTTACCTATTTGAAATTTATGTAAGGGTATACCCAGCAACTTCAGAGTATACATTGATTTTCAAGTGCATACTCTGGTTTCTCTTCAGATCGTATAAATCTTTCACCTTTTACTAAAGATTTTCAAGTGCACTTGGAACATTCAGTTATGGGCTGCCCTAAAAATAAAGCTCAAAAATCATTAAAACTCTAGAACCACACTCAGGGTATTCACTGACTAAAAGGATACTGTACATTAAGAGCAATTACATAGGTAGGCAATCTCCCAGGTACTTCAACAAAGCAACGGGGGTGCGAATGTGTATGCATGCACCTGTGTGTGTTTGAGTGTATTTGTGTGTGTCTGTATTGTGATAGAGAGATAGAGAAACAGAGAGAAATAAAGAAAATCTACATGTTTAAAAATTAAGAAAACATTTAAAACAATCAGCAGTCAAAGAAAAAACAAAGACAAGAGAAAATAGAAAACATTGACCTGCCTGATGATGAAAAGACCAAAATATCAAATACGTGTGATGTGGTTAAACAGTGCTTAGATTCAAGAAAGAGCATAAAATCAATAATCTAAGATTCTACATTAACAAGCTAGAAAAAACAAAATGAAACCATGGTAAGTTGAAGAAATTGATAAAAATTAATATTTTAAAAATATGCAAAACAGAGATATCAAGATTAGATGGGCTTTATGGGGGAAATTTTAATGAAATTACAAACATTTATAATGAATGGTAAAGAGAAAGACAGAAAACAGAAATTAGTAATACCAGGAGTGGAAAGGAGACAGCAGATGTTCAAATGATGAGAAGGCTATACTATAAATAATTTTATGATAATAAATGCGGAAACTTACATAAAAAATTTCCTCAAAAACCAAAATTTACCAGTTGGATATGTATCAGGGGATATGTAACTATTACAATGAATTTCGTAGAGGATAATAAAAAATATCATTAAAAAAAAACCGTCCAGGTGCAGACAGATTTAATGGTAAATTCTCCAAAACATTCAAGGAAGACATGAAAGCAAAGTACATAAACACTGCTAAAAAACCAGGAATATTTTCCAGTTTGTCCTAAAAGAGTCAGCACTACCTTGAAACTGAAACCTAATAAACACATCACTAGATTAGAATATTATATCTTTGGTAGTTATATACCTACACTATGCAATATGGCAGCCATTAACCACATGTGGCTATGGAGTGCTTGGCAATTCAGTAGTCCAAATTGTAACACACACACAAGAATTTCAAGACTGTGTATGAAATGAAAAATATCTTAGTAACTTTTATAGTGATTAAACATTAAAATGATAATACTTTGGATGTACTACACCAAATACATTTAATATTAAAAAAAATAATATTATAGGACAGCCACTCCATGAATCGAGATGCAAGAATGCTTTCCACAATATTAGGCAATTGAATCTAGCCATATATGTAGAAAAGTGGTTCCCTCATGACTTTGAAAAAGGAGGAGAATGTACACTCTCTGATATCAACATGTACCATAATACTGCCATCAGAACAATATCACTGTGTCATTTGTACACAGGATATTGTACATTAATAGCAATTAAATAGGTAGACAATCTTCCAGGTACTTTAACAAAGCAACGGGGGTGTGAATACGTAAGCAGACCGCAGGAGGAAATAGGATGCCAGAGATAGACCCAAGCATACATTTCGATAAATGGTGTTGGGATAGCTGGCACACCAAAAAACATGAGAGCTTACACTTCTGCCTGAAGACTTCTAGCGATTAATCCTATATGGGATATGTACCTGAGTTTAAGAGAAATATTTGGGAAGAAATCATAGGAGAATTTCATCCGACCATGGAGTAGTACGGTTTCATTGTAAGGACATGAAAACAACCAAATATGAAAGAACAAATGGGAAAATTAGACTCAATCAAAATTGGTAATTTGTACATATGAAAGGTACCATTGATAAAATGTTTAGGCTAACCATAGACTGAGAAAAATGATATACACATATATTTTGTTATGTATAAATCTCTCTCTATATGCACATATATATTTTTAGAGTCACATCCAGAATATATAAACAATGCCTACAAATGAACAACGAAGGAGAAAATGCAATTAAATGGACTAAAAATGGGTAATTCACAATTGAATACGTAAAAATTGCCAATAAACACATGAAAAGTTGCTCAAAATTAAATTGAAAACAACCTACCAGAATGATCTGAATGGCAAAGAATGACAATTCCAATTATTGGTGAAGACTGGGGACAGGTGGCATTTTCACACATTGCTTGAAAGTACTCAACTGGACAACCTCTTTGGAAAACCTGGTAGATCCTTACGTACAAATAAAAAATATCTAATATTATATATTATATATTAAAAATTGGTGATTTCTTAAGACACCAAAAGTATATCAATCCTACAACTCAGCAAGTCCCAAGAACGCAAAAAATATGTGTCCGTGCAAAGACACACGCACAAATGTTTATAGAACCTATATGTGTAACAGCCCAGACCCAGAAGACGGCACAGATATCCAACGTCCGGAGAATAAACAGCTGTATATATTTCCTCAAGGGACTACTAATATGCAGTCAAAATGAATGACGTATTGATAAATACAACACTATAATGCATTCCAGCAATGTTATAGTGAGGTTAAAAAATGATACAGAAACACATAGTGTTACATAATTAATAAGAAATACAAGAACGGGGAAAACTTTTCCATGGCAATAGAAACCACCAAATGGTTTCCTCTGGTGTGGACTCCACACCAGATGGGAATGGGTTTATGGGGTGGGGATATTTGTAGGATACGGAAATGTTCTGTGCATACACTGGGTAGTTGTCACATCGAATGCCGGCGATCGACAGAAAAGCATTAAATTGAGAATTTAAAATCAGTGCATTTTCTGTGTGTGAATGATATCTCAGTAAATATGTATATTTTAATCCAACATTCAATGCTTCTCCATAAAACCTGAAAGAAAATGACCTCTCTCCAGCACAAGGCCATAAAAGAAAAACAAAAGGCAAAAACAACTCTGAAGCAAATGATTTAATATCTGGCACAAATTCTATTTAAGAACCAAACGTACGTTGAATGTATTAAGTGTGACACAACTGAGTTTTTAGCATGAGAAATAGCCCACAAATATATAAAAAAAAAAAGGAATGTAAAAATTCCAGTCCAAACCCTACCAACATCTTTTGGGGATGTTTCTATTCTTTGTTGGGTTATAATTTTCTCCGATTGATTTATGAAACACTCTCTTTTATCTCTTCGCATGCTCTGCTGTGTTTAAGGAGTAAGGAACAACAAAAAAGACAGAATGACCATGCTCGATGTTTCAGCCAGGAGCCAAAAGATGAATTGAATTTGGAGAAATTGGTGGGAGCAAGTTTAGCTCCAGATGCAAATGCTATTAAATTATATCCCATTTTTATTCAAGCACTGTCAGCTTCACATGTTTTATTGTATTCCAATTTGATGCTAAAACAAGCCGCAGAACTTAAATCTTTCTTGCTCAGCATGTGATGACAAATATGGTCTCAGTCATCGTTTCTGAGTCACCTGGGTGTTTCTACTCTGGGGACAATGTAGCCCTGACCTTCCGCATGTAGGCAGTAGCCGATAAAAATAACAGACCTGTTTACCAGTGGCAGGCAAAAATGGAACTGCCTTCTCACTTGCACATGTCACAGAAAAATCTATTGAGACAAGAGACAGGCAGCAATGCAAAGATCATTAACTTAAAAGGCTCTGTCAGAAACCTCATCACACAATACTTTGCCCACAATGTGTAGCAGAACATTTGGGTCTCATTTGGAAGCGTCGAAGCTTTCAGATTTAGCGCGTAACTGAGAATTTAAGGGGGGAAACACACCTTCGTGAATTTTCATGAAATGAGTGGGCTTAAAGACGAGCCCCTCTCATTTTAACCCATAATATCACAGAATCCTCCATAGGCTCGGGGGATCCACAACGTTACATTGTTTCTAACGAGTTGAAAGCTTCACATTTTTTTCCCTCCCCAAATCATTTATTTATTTATTTAAGAGGTCTACCAAATAGAAGAATATTATTTCTAGATTACGGTCATGATTTGTAGGTAAGATAATCAAATGAGATAAGCAATCGTCTATAAGGTCCATTTTTGTTTTTTCTTTCATTACGTCATAGATTTCTAGATGTATAGTTACTTGAGTCCATTGGAAGCATCAGAAAGTTACCTGTTACCATGACAGTGTATGTGATGCTATCAATGAATTTTAAGAGAAAAATAAAGGAAAAATATTTTTCTAGCATCATTAAGAAAAAAAAGCAACCAAATTTTAAAAATTACCCATCTAGGGGCGCCTGGGTGGCGCAGTCGGTTAAGCGTCCGACTTCAGCCAGGTCACGATCTCGCGGTCCGTGAGTTCGAGCCCCGCGTCGGGCTCTGGGCTGATGGCTCAGAGCCTGGAGCCTGTTTCCGATTCTGTGTCTCCCTCTCTCTCTGCCCCTCCCCCTTTCATGCTCTGTCTCTCTCTGTCCCAAAAATAAATAAACGTTGAAAAAAAAATTTAAAAATTATCCATCTGGTTTACATGTTTGTTAAGCACACAGGTGAACGAAATAAAGAAACTTTGTAACGTCTTTTGATTATTTCCATTCGCTGAAATCTACTCTTTCACAGCGAGTGTTCTGCGGCAAATAGTGAAATTCAAAATCTTTAACTTCATCTCTCTGCAGTAAGTGTCATTTATCTGGAATCATTCATCTATGAGTTCTTCCACGAAAGTAGCTTTCCCCAAATCTCACACATCTGGAGGAAAATACTTCTACAAAAGTAGGTGATGATTTAATGTCATCCTTAAGTACTCCGCGCTGTTTAAATAAGAGCTTCCCAAATGGTGTTGTCAAACACACTGCTGCCCTAGGTATTTATTATCTGATATATGAATTTTTTTGCATTAACACCTATTAAAACCCTGTGGAATTGTTACTTCCACAGATCTATTTTAGCAGATGCTAACGTAGTGTCTTATCTTTAAAACTAATGGTATTTCAAAGAGTACAAGTACAATAGGGTAAATACATCTTAAGTAAGCAGCCTCATGAATTTGGAAAGCAGATGTATCTGTGTGATCATCACCCAGAAGAAAATACGAAACATTTCCATCATCCATCAGGAAGGAAGATTCTTCATGGCCATTTCCGCCAAAAAAAATCCTTATCTCAAGATCATTGTGGATTAGTCTTGTCTGATCTTAGCCTTTTTCTGTCAGTGGCATCACATAGGAGGTGGGCTTCTGAGTTGACCTTCTTTCACCGAACAAACTGTCCCTAAGGTTCATCTATGCTATGGTCAAATCAGTAGCATTTTGTCTGTTTAATGGTATTCCATTGTATGAACATGACACTTTTTTTTATGGGCATTTAGGGTTTTTTTCCCAGCTTAATTTTGCTTATTCTTGATAACTCAGGGTTACAATTATGGAGATCAGTGATCGTATGATAGGAGAAATAACTTTATTAATTTTGAACCATCATGCTAACCCATCTAATTGATACTGAATGACCTAACTGTATTTCATTTTTAATATGGTAAGAAATTATAATGTGAAACAACTCAAGGACGCAGACATAAAATCAAAATGGTCCAAAGTAGAATCCTCTTAATATTATCTAAAATATACATTTTAGGGGCACCTGGGTGTCTCAGTAGGTGAAGCGTCCGACTTTGGCTCAAGTCATGATCTCGAGGTTTGTGGGTTCAAGCCCCATGTCAGGCTGTGTGCGGACAGCTCAGAGCCTGGAGCCTGCTTTGGATTCTGTGTCTCCCTCTTTCTCTGCCCCTCGTCCACTCACACTCTGTCTCTCTCTCCCTCTCAAAAATAAATAAACATTAAAAAAATAAAATATACATTTTATCTATTGGTTTAATATTCTCAAAGAGAATTTGGTAGTGACTCTAAAATCTAAATCTAAATCTAAATCTAAAATCTAACACCAGCAACAACAAAAGTTCACTGGTACCTACCAGGAAAATCCACTGGTGTTAGATCTCACCTCAGATTTCTGCCTAAGAAACATCCACCTCTAGAAAATTGTGTTCGAGCATTTAGAATTGCATATCATTCTTATAACATCTACATGAACACTAAGGCCATGAAAAATTCTCACTCCCGAAAATCACTCTCTTTTATGCATAGGCATTTCAGGAAATTCTGGTAACATATCATTTTTATTGTGAATCCTTGCTGGTAGTTATCTTTTTAATTTTTCTTTCTCCCAAACTAAGAGAGGTGACTTCTTCTTCGAAGCATAATTTACTTTCTGAAGGAGGCATTCTTAACCAGTGATCCCTATATGGGCTGAAAATTCCTATAACTATTATGTGCAAAGGTACATATAAGCATTTGTCTGGTCAAGGTCAATGGTTTTGATCAGAAACTCGTAGGTGTTTATGAATCCAAAAATGTTAATAAATTCTGCTTAAATAATGAGACCTTGTCTAACCTTGCTCATATCTTGACAAATGTCAGAAAAGAATAATTTCTTCTTATAATTTAGGGAACCAATCTGTCAGTTGTTAAAAAGCAGCGATTCCTGTTTTCAGATGGCAGCAAAGATTTCTATAAAAGTAAAGATTTCACCTTCTGGTAAATTCTTCCAAGTTTCAGATTGTTCAAAAACTAAGAAGATTTAAAGAAAAGGAAACTTTTGCCAGATTATCGAACCCACACAATTGCACGGCTATGGTTTCAGACTTTCTGACCACAAAGAAGATACGGAGATAAATTACATCCATAACGTGATTTCATATAGGGACAGAGTAGACAAGTTATATTCACAGATGTCTTCTTAGGAAGTTGTAGGAGAGTTTCTTTCACATTATATTTTATACTTAGAAGGGGGTATTAAAATACCTTTCAATTTAGTTTCTTTTTAATTTGTAATGTTTATTTATTATTTTAAGAGAGAGAGCGTGCGCGAGCACAAGCAGGGGAGGGGCAGGGAGAAAGAGAGGGAGACACAGAATCCAAAGCAGGTTCCAGGCTCTGAGCTGTCAGCACAGAGCCCGACACGGGGCTCAAATCACAAACTGCGAGATTGTGACCTGAGCTGAAGTCAGGTGCTTAAACGACTGAGCCACCCAGATGCCCCCAATTTAATTTTAAGAGCTGGTTTACTCCAGCAGTCCACTGATTTAGAATGAAGCTGGTTCAATTTCAAACTGGTCTTTGTAGAAAGAACGAGTGAGAACTTGTTAGAACTTGGGGTTATAAATCTTACCTAAAGAACTACATCAACTGAAGCTGAAATTGGATACGTAAATACTAATGATTTATTTTACAAAATCAAACTCACATAAATACGTTACTGACCCTGGTAAGTTTATCACCTCTTACAAATTTTTAATCACTTATTGGATACACACACACACATTTTTTAAAATGTTTATTTATCTTTAAGAGAGAGAGACAGAGTGTGAGTGGGGGAGGGGCAGAGAGAGAGGGAGACACAGAATCCAAAGCAGGCTCCAGGCTCTGAGCTGTCAGCACAGAGCCCGACGCGGGGCTTGAACTCACAAACCGTGAGATCATGACCTGAGCCGAAGTCGGACGCTTAACTGACTGAGTCACCGGGGCACCTCGACACATACATTTTTTTTAAATCATGGAACTAGAAGGAGTCTTTGAATAAATTCCATCTTGGGTGAAAGAAAATGACTACAATTTTAATATTAAAATTGCATTTTTTAATTTCCTGGCAAGACAAAAACAAAATCTGAAAGCCAGCATAACTTTGGATTTTTTGGTCACACAAGCCCCAAGGGACTTGATGGAGCCAGGACAAAAGGTACTTATTTAGATGCTCTTGAAGCATTCCAAATGCTTAAGAAACTACATGCAACATTCACTTGTCAAAGCCAAATCTTTGTAACCAGAAGAAGAGAAAAAAGAACAAGGCGTCTCATTTTGGAATATCAGGTTCCTGATGCGGCCACGCTTATGCCTGTAACCCTGCCCTGTTCCCTTCTTGAGCAACCAGCTCATGTCTCAGCCATGCCTAATGGCCTGTGACAGCTAACATCCTTCACGGAAAGAATGTCATACTCATGACTCCCTTCTCCTCGATTCACTGACATTCCTCACAAGTCACCTTAGGTTCGGTTTCTCCAGGAACTGTGCCCTGATACTCTCCACCAGCTCACTCCAAGGCGTGTCAGATGACAATTCTTTGTGCTTCTGTGACACCCATGTACACTTCAATTGCAGGACTTTCTATCTTGTGCCTCAGCTGTTTGTTGACTCTTAACTTTTACACTGTGGATTGCCAGAGGGCAGGTGCTACATTTTTCATCCCTTACGTACTTAGTCCCAACACAGTGTCTGGACATATATTAAATATTGTCAGCCATGAGTTTAAAAAAGAGATGAACAGGGGCGCCTGGGTGGCACAGTCGGTTGAGCGTCCGACTTCAGCCAGGTCACGATCTCGCGGTCCGTGAGTTTGAGCCCCGCGTCGGGCTCTGGGCTGATGGCTTGGAGCCTGTTTCCGATTCTATGTCTCCCTCTCTCTCTGCCCCTCCCCCATTCATGCTCTGTCTCTCTCTGTCCCCCAAAAAATAAATAAACGTTGAAAAAAGATTAAAAAAAAATAAAAAAAAATAAAAAAGAGATGAACAATAATTTTACCGATATCTTGCCTTTATAGCTTAAGGACAGTGAGAATATTATTTAATTTCTTTGGAATTTATTTTGGTTTTGGAAAAGCTGTTCCTGTTAAGCAAATCCGTATCTATTTACTGAGTTGGAATTTTACCTGCATTAATAATTCTGGAGATAAAAGGACCCTCAGCCGAATGCTTTTTTACATTGATCATTTGAGTTCCAACAAAACCTGAATTACGGATTAGATGGTTTCTTTAAAAAAAATATTAAGTCTTTGAACTGCATTAAAGAAAGTTGTCTTTGGGGACAAATGTGTTTTTTTAATTCTTTCTGTTACTTTCTTTGCTCCTGCCCCAGTCAATCTGTTCCACGGTTTCTTGTTTTCTGGTGAATTTCTCAGATTGCCTTACTTTCCTTTGCATAGATTTGCATTCTATTTCACATTCTTGACACGTGTATTTTCAATTATTGCACAACTGCTGTCATTTCTCTCCCTGCATCACATCTTACTCTGATTCAGCCCATCTCACAGTATGTATTCCTTCCATGTGACACTCCAATGCTTAAGAACTTTCATTAGTTCTCATGATGAAATTCCTTCCATTCAAGACTTCCAATACTCTGGGCTCCACAACCTTGTCTCACCTTCCCCCTCACGTTACCCATAACCCCTTTGCTGGAACCTGTACAGATTGGAATGCCTTTGGCTGAAAGTAACAAAACATTAAACACCAAAGCAGAGTGCTCCCATGTTGACAAATCCAGTGGCTCAACACAATTTGCAGAGGATCACCCTCCTTCCATCTTTCCATTCTGCCATCTTGCTCTTCAAGCTAGCTTCTTTCCTTCCCCAAGAGGGCAACTATGGTCCCACACATCATACCACACCTCACAGAACAAAAGTACAAGAGAACAAATACACCATACAGATAGTAACATCCAGTGGTAGAGGAGAAACTGACTTGTCCTTCCCAGAAACCCCCCAGGACACATTATCTAAACTTTCCACTCGTTTGAACCAAGGACTTTCTCCCTTCTAGTCAAATCTCAAGAAAGTGTTTGGACTTCTGAGAATGGCTCACACCAAGGAAAATTATCCTTTGATTAAGGGATAGGGTCAAGAGTTTTTGAGACATCTTAGGGTTGGGTTCGTATCTGAGACATACCAAAATTATAAAAAAACCCAAAAAACCATCTTTTATTTGTTGTCAGACCATTGTCTATCTGCCCCCTGAAGCTTAAATGGATGGATTACATCAATGGGATCCTCTGACAGCGGGAAGCCGGGTTAGTAATTCCAATGGGGATCTCTGGCAGGAAAAAAAAGAGGGTTCCTGATTCCAAATTGGTGCAGTGATCTTATCATGGGTTTCCAGAAGGTCAGATCAAAGCTTCTTCTTTCAGGCACTGAAAACTTGCCTCTGTCTTTATTTCTCTGGGCGTAGGGCTGCACTCCCACCAGCCCTGTGGGTCCTACCCTAATATTTGGGCGTCTATTCTGGAAAGGAATCCCCCTGGGTGCTACTTGCTACAAAGTTTTTCCACAAAGAGAAAGGGGAATTTGCTACTTGGTAGGGAACTAATGCTATAATACATTATCTGTCATTATTTATAGATTCTTGACATTAACTTTTGTGTCTTTCCTACCAAACTGTAAATTGGAAATTCTCTATCTAAAGCCCATGAGTGTGCACATTTTTGCATGTATGTACATTTTGGCATTTACCTAAAAGGCCACCTGCTTTCATTTAAGGAATAATCACAGAGATATATGTATGCTGGTTAAGCTCTTAGCCATAACATAGAGTTTATATGTTGTTTCTTTTTTTTTAAGTTTATTAATTTATTTTGAAAGAGAGAGAGAGCATGCACACCAGAAGTGGAGGGGCAGAGAGCAGAGGAGAGAGAGAATCCCAAGCAGGCTCTGTACTACCTAACACGGGACTCCATCTCACGAACTGTCAGATCATGTCCTGAGCCAAAACCAAGAGTCGGATGCTCAACCAACTGAGAAAACTGGGTGCCCCTGTATATTGTTTCTTAAGTTTAATATCACATATGAGAAGTATTTTAAAGTCACGTACATGAATTGGCATGTTGGCAACTGGATTGGAGGCAGCTTGACTTAGAAATATTTATTTAGAAATATTCTTCACTGTTACCTTTAAACATAAATCCTATGTGTCTTTATTCCTGAATATAATTCAAAGTAATTACTCAATTACTTACTATTTAAAAGAGCTTTCTGAGCTGTGTACACCATGACCCATAATTTAGATATGGCATTTGTAAGGTATTAGAAGAATAAACGTTGCTATATATTTATATGAAAAATGTTTAAATGAAGAGATTCTAATCAATAGAATTAGCATTCAATATAAAATACTCATCAGAACGCAAAGGTTAGAGCAAATGCTACTACAAATAAATAAAAGTAGTAATTAAGCTACAATAAATTTCCAGTCAAATAAGTCAAGCTGTGATGCTAGACTTAGACGCCTGATTTTGTGAGTAAATTAACTTTAGTGATGACTATAATAGGGACAAAATGCATAGACTACAGAATTAAAACCCATACAAAAAATCTAAACACTATTGTCAAGGGACATCATATAAAATGCAACCAAACAACTGATTTAAAGGCTTAGGGTTATATAAACTAACATGGTCATATAATCAAAACTTTAGTTTTTGGATGAGAAAGATTAGAAAATATTTGCATAATATAAACACTGGCTAAGGAAGTGAGTGATCAATGATTTGGGAGGCTTTGAGAAGAAATAACTTTTTTTAAAAAAATGTATTTTGAGAGAGAGAGAGAGAGAGAGAGAGCACATGAGCAGGGGAGGGGCAGACAGAGGGAGAGAGGGAGAGAGGGAGAATCCCAAGCAGACTCTGCACCCTAGGCACAGAGCCCAATGTGGGGCTTGAACTCACAAACCATGAGATCACGACCTGAGCCAAAGTCGGACACTCAACTGACGAAGCCACCCAGGTGCCCAGGAAATCACTTCTTGATGGCAAAAGCATCTGAGAAATAATTTCAAGGTTATTACATGGTCTTTTATTGATGATTCCAATATTTTAGAGACTAGCTTCATTTTTACACTTGACTTGGTTGGACCCAGCTGTGGTTCTAGATATGGACAAACTCGCTACGTAACAGCTGGAATTTATGTCACCGTGACAAATCTGCATTGCCTCTGGGGACATTACAGCAGACCCCTGAACAACGCATGGGTTAAGGGTGCCAATTCCTTGCAAAGTCCAAAATCCATGTGTAACTTTTGACTCCCCCTAAATGTAACTACTAATAGTGTATTGTCGACCAGAAGCCTTACAGATAACAAAAACAATAATACATATTTTATATGTTCTATGTAGTGTATACTGTGTTCTCATAATAAAGTAAGCCAGAGAAAAGAAAATGTTACTTAAAAATCACCAGGGGGGCGCCTGGGTGGCGCAGTCGGTTAGGCGTCCGACTTCAGCCAGGTCACGATCTCGCGGTCCGTGAGTTCGAGCCCCGTGTCAGGCTCTGGGCTGATGGCTCAGAGCCTGGAGCCTGTTTCCGATTCTGTGTCTCCCTCTCTCTCTGCCCCTCCCCCGTTCATGCTCTGTCTCTCTCTGTCCCAAAAATAAATAAACGTTGAAAAAAAAAAAATTAAAAAAAAAAAAAAATCACCAGGAAGAGAAAATACATTTGCGGTACTGAATGCCTAATTTATTGGGGAAAAAATCCACTTCCAAATGGACCCACTCAGTTCAAACCAGTGTTGTTCAAGCGTCAGCTTTCATTTAATTGCTGTGTTAATCAGACAAATGCGAAATGGGTCTTTGAGATACTGTGTGGTGATAAGTAAGACTTAACTCTTGCTCTTCTCAGATTCCTTCTGACATTCTGAGTTCAGAAAAATCACTCTGTACAATCAATTAATGTATTAATTACAGGAGCTCATGTGGACATTTTTTCAAACCTTTGTCCCTCAAAGCGGAATTCTGTTATATCAGAAAATACCACCAGAATGTTGGACTTTACACTGCAAATGCCCTTTATCTCGATAGCCATTGACCATCTTTTTTTTTTAAGTGGTTAGATAGGAAATGTTGCTGGTTTTACGTGCAAACTACTGAACTCTGCCATCTTAGTGTGAAGGTAGTCGTAGATAATGTGCGAACAAATGGGTATAGATGTGTTCCAGGAAAACTTGATTTATAACAACTAGCGGTAGGTTGTGGTTGACCAGAAGCGTTAGACTGCAGAAGATAAAGATGAAAAAAAGTATAATGCTGAGAGCATTTTGTTTTTATAAGGACCGGAGGTGAGGTGGAGATTGCTTTTTGATTAAAGGCGGTTGGAACTGGACCCTGCTGACAAGCGAAATGAGGAGAACACGGTAAAACAGGGGGCTTTCATGACCTAGGCAATATGCAAGTTATCCATGCTGACTGTCCTTAATTTCTGAAACAGTGTTTTCAATCTCACCCACATTGTATTCTGAAATCGTGAGGTGTGGAGACTTGATTGGAAGTCCACTCGAAAAAGTGCCAGTGATGAGGGATCTTTGCTACATTTGCACAACATATTGTAAAGACTGAATCGTGTTCTCTGTGTGGTGGCAACCGCTAAAGACAGAGGAAGTACAAAGCAGCGCGTTGTCAAAGACCAGGTCCCCTTAGCTGTCACGCTATTGCGTTCCGAGTTTGCCAACAAGTTCCTGTAACACAACATGAGCAAACACTACACCATCTTTTTTTTTTTTTTTTTTAAGAAGGATGATCTACCTTTGGTAAAATTTTCTTTCTTGAAAGGTGGTAGTTTGTGAGCTTAAATGTGGAAGGAGGAGGGAAAAAAAGCATTTAGCAGTATAAACACTATCTTTAATATACCTCAGTTTAATATACCTTTAATATACCACTGTTGGGAACATCTTTTTGATTTATGTTTTGTTCAAATATCTATCATTGAAAAACGTACTTTTTTTTTTTTCAACGTTTATTTATTTTTGGGACAGAGAGAGACAGAGCATGAACGGGGGAGGGGCAGAGAGAGAGGGAGACACAGAATCGGAAACAGGCTCCAGGCTCTGAGCCATCAGCCCAGAGCCCGATGCGGGGCTCAAACTCACGGACCGCGAGATCGTGACCTGGCTGAAGTCGGACGCTTAACCGACTGCGCCACCCAGGCGCCCCAGAAAAACGTACTTTTTAATGCAAAGATATTATCAATATTTCTTTGTAGCAGAAACTACAAAGAAACTCCCTTTGTAACTAGGGATGATTTCCTTTTACCCTTAAACTGTTACTGTGCACCATGACCCATCGTGAGTGTGTGTGTGTGTGTGTGTGTGTGTGTGTGTGGTTTAGTTCAACACCCCACTTTATGTAACTCTCAAAATAACTGTTTATAGGCTGCTGGATCTCCACTCCCAGGTGTAGAGACCTACATGTACCTGGGAACCCCTTAGGCTGGCCATTAACCATATGACGGTCCACCTTCCTTTATTAAAACTGACACAACCTTGAATTTACAGTTCAGACCTCCCATGGGGTCAGGCTGAGTCTAGGAATTTGTCCCGTCTTCCTGTCTGTCACTACCTTCCCTTCCAGCTCCCTTGGGGACACTTCCTCAACATCTTCGTTAACTCCACTTCTTACGGTTAAATCGATACTGTATGCTCTCAGTCTAATGAATAAATTCAAGTAGACAATGAAATAGGAATCCCCACACAAGGCGATGGTTGAGGTTTTCAAACATCAGATACATTCATGGAACTTTACCAAGCCAGTGGTTCATTGTCTTACATGAGAAATACGAAGAATCACACTGCTAAAAATTACCAAATCACCTTTTTTTTTTTTTTTTTTTTTTTCCGAGCTCTGTCATTGTAGTTGAGAGGTGATGTAATCAAGTGTTGTCTGTGTGGTGTACTTCCATGGCATTTGGAGGGGGAAATGGGCTCAGCTCTTTGAGGCAAGGGACACTTGTGCTTGTCTGGTTTGAGAAAGCCTTGTCAAAAATGGTTGTGTTGGGGTGCCCGGGTGGCTCACTCGGTTGATCCTCCGACTTCAGCTCAGGTCATGATCTCATAGTCTGTGAGTTCGAGCCCAGCATCAGGCTCTGGGCTAACAGCTTGGAGCCTGGAACCTGCCTTGGATTCTGTATCTCTCTGTCTCTCTCTGTCCCTCCTCTGCTCATGCTCTCTCTCTCTCTCTCTGTCTCAAAAACAAACATTAAAAAATATCTTTAAAACGGTTGTGTCAAATTTTAAATTCACTGCTCTTGCATTGGTAAGACACATGGGGAATAGTTAGGGAGATAGGTAGAATGCACCCACTCTGCAAAGATGTTCATGTACTGATCTTCAGCTGCTAAGAATATGTTAGGGTTATCCAGCCAAAGTAATTGGGTTCTCTGATGGAAGTTGTTGGCTGACCTAAAGATAGGGAGATTATCCTGGGTTATCTGAGTGAGCATCATATAAATCACTTCAATTTGGAAGAGGGGGACACGAGAGTTGGTGTCACATAGACAGCAGCATGAGGAAGACTTGACTGGTGACTGTTAGCATTGAAGATGGAAGGAGCCATTAGGTCAGGAATGGAGGAAGCTTCTAGAAGCTGGAAAGGACAAGGAAACAGATTCCCCCACCCTTAAAGCCTCTGTGCTATAAATAAAAGAACTACCAAGAGCTTGGTTTTAGCCCAATAAGACACCCAGTACACTATAGTAATAAGATATGCACATATAGTGTTTAAGACGCTAAGTTTGTGGTTGTTTGTTATGGCGGCAATAGGAGACTAATCCAGTCATCACTGACCATCACCCAAAACCTCACCTACCCCCCAGAGACAAAAGTCAATGATTGGATATAGGATAATAGAATCAGATGGAATGAGCGTCAGGAAAAAAAGAGAAAGTTAAACTTATTTCACATGCCAGAGAATTTTCTTATGTTTCTTTTTCATAGAATCATCCATCCACGCTTTGAGATTCCACTGGCTTCCATCTAGTTACAATATTTAATTAGGAATCCTTCCCCCTTCTTGCCAAGGGTTGAGTGGATGACCTACTTAGGTCAAGGGATCGATGCCTTTCATCTTACACCTATTAAGTGGGGGATTGATCAGTGGCAGGCAGAGAATGCACTGAGTTAAGTCCACCAATCAAAGATGGGCAAACACAGAGAAAATTGTGAATGTCAGCTCTGGCAGTTCAGGGCTCCTCCTAAAATGTCACCCAGAGGAGCAAGATTCACGTTGCCTGTGGGGAAAAGGCTGTTATTTGGGTAAGGACACAGGAGATTTGTTTCCAACTCCCACTGAGGTTAATGAGTTCAGTTTTGTATAGATTGAAGGTAAAGGGAAAGCATTCACATGGAAATGTATTTTTTTAGGCAGTAAAATGCCCAGACCTGAAATTTGAGAGAATGCTGAGCATTTCAGAAAGAATCTTAGGTTCCTGCTGTTTTGCAAAGTGAGTACAACTGTGTTGAATCAGGCTGGAGACATTCCTGGTGATATTATTTCATCTGAGGCAGTGAATGCCTGTTACAGAAATCAAAAGTTAGGCAAAAACAAAAAAAAAAATATTCCAGGCTTAGTGCCTTTTCTTGAATAATAAACTATTAAAATAATAAAGAAGCATTATTTCTATTTTCCATGGGAGATTATGGGTGCAAAACATACTTTAAAGCAAGAATAAAAATGTGCATCTAGTTTTGAGATGGTCCCATTTTTCCTTGCCTTTTTTTTTCTTTCAAAAGTCTTGATCCAGACTTGTATGTTAGTTCAGATCCTCTGCGAAACAGAAAGGACAGGATTAGAGGACCAAAAGTTTATGAGGGGATATTTGTGAGAGAACATGAGGACAGAGCCTGCAGGGAGTAGGAGAGCCATCAGACCAGATGGGCATGTATCAGTGGTGCATTGGGGCAGGCAGGCAGGAAGGTGGTGAGGAAGCATCTTGGCTTACAGCACAGTTCAAAGACAGATCCACAAGGCTGTGGGAGTATTCTCAAGTCAGTCACAAATCATCTGCCAAAGGCATCCTGTGACACTGAGGAACAAACTTGCTTTTGACTCCCTGTGGCTTTTAGGCACGGGTAGGGAACACCCCCAGGAGGCTGAAATTTGGTTCAAATGCAGTGGTGGATTCCCGAGCTCAGTAGCTGGGCTCCCCAATCAATGATGCATTCAAAGATGTGCCTGGCACATTTTTATGGCTGCCATAGCTGGCTGCTGCTTGCTTTTGGCCTCTCATTGTTAGTCAGCTCCCATGCAACTAATTTTTACAGTCTGGAAGCATGAGTTTTAGTGTTGCTTTGGCCTGGAGTCCAATTCGTTTGGGTGGGCACCAGATTACAACCACTGATGAGAGCTCTTGGTTGACTGTCACTAAACCAACTCTTCATGTAGAGAGGATGGCATGCAAGATGTTCTCAGCAGCTCATTGGAGAAAGTCTCCAGAATCATGTTGGTTTTCTAACTAACAAAAGGACAAGTGAGGGTATAGGATACTTAGGTTGCCACCATAGATGCCTTGAGTTTCATACAAGAGGGTGTTAGCCTTCTTGAATCAAGCCCTGAGTCTCCTACCCATGGAATCATACGTTGGGCATGTCTGGAGCCTAAGATTATCCCTAAGGAAGATTTTGACAAGGAGTCTTTGCATACTTTATGATATGCCCTTTTGAACTCAGTAGAAGAAAAATCTGCTTCTGCCCCTTAAAGAATCTTATTTTCTTTACATTCAGAGAGGAAACAGTATTGATTAAATGTTTCAGGGAAAAAAAGATGGTCATCATAGTGGTGATGATGATAATGATGGTGGTGATGATGGTGATAAAGATGATGACGATGGTAGTGGTGATGATGGTGATGGGGTTAATGATGGTGGTGTTGAAGGTCATGATAATAATGGTGGTAATGATGGCGACGGTGATATTGATGATGGTATTGGGCTTCTTGTTTTTCCAAGTGCTGTTTACGACCCCCATATGGTGCCTTGTGAAAGTCTGTATTCCAACCTCAAAACCTTTGTGGTCCACACACTCACATGTGTCTTGAAGCAAAGTGCTCATCTGAAGTACAGAATCTCACAATATTCCTTAAATGAATTACTGAGAATTTGGACACACTCTCTACCTATCGTTTCTAATTTCTTCAGAGTTTTTGGTAACTTGCGCATCTTTGAGTTGACTGTGTTGTCGTAAAGGCTACTTGAGAACCTATATTAGTTGAAAGATGCAGTCAAAGATCTATTCTGATATACAGATATGTGAGGTGAATAGGTTTAAATGACTCACACTCTCTTGGTCTGTTTAGGGTGCAGTAACAAAAATGCCGCAGACTGGGCAGCTTAAGCAAGAGACATTTATTTCCCACAGTCATGGAGGCTGAGAGTTGAAGAGCAAGGCGCTGCCAGATTTGGTGTGGTCAGTACATGCCCCCTGGTCCATAGATGGCCATCTTCTCACTTTGTCCACCCATCATGGACTGGACAAGGTGGATCTCTGCAGTTACTTTTTTATTATCATTATTTTTATTTGAGAGAGAGTGCGTGAGCATGAGCAGGGAAGAGGGGCAGAGAGAGAGAGACAGAGAGAGGGAGGGAGGGAGAGAGAGGGAGAGAATCCCAAGCAGACTCCACACTCAGCACAGAGCCTGACATGGGGCTCAATCCCACAACCCTGGGATCATGACCGGAGCTGAAATCAAGAGTTGGATGCTCAACTGACTGGGCCACCCAGGCATCCCTGGCGATCTCTTTAATAAAGACACCAAACCCATTCATGAGGTCTCCACTGTCATGACCTGATCACCTCCACAAAGCCCTGCCTTGATAACATCACCTTGGGGAGTAGGGTTCAATATATGAATTTGGGTGGAACACAAATATTCACTCTATAGCACCACTGAGAAGCTTTATTCATATGGTTGTAACAATTTTATTATGCATCAAATGTGGACATAATATCCTCTTTGGCAAGTAGGAGTGACATCCTCATAAATCGTTAATGTGTGAAAAGAAATTGCTTCTTCCTCTGACAGAGGTGATTTCCTCAGACTCTGAGCTGTTTATTTGAGGCCTCTTGCAGTGTTCAGAATAAATATCTGACAGGACAGCGACATTCCCAGTGACTTAGGTGTTATCATGCCTGGCTCGATGCTGACTATCTCTTTGCCTAGCTAAAGAGAAAGTTTTTTGATTTGTATTTAATCTTTTCCAGTTTGTAAGTTTGTACTAAAATTGGCATAATTCATAAGGATTGAACTGTGGATTTTGTGGTATGTATGGCTTCTGGTTATTTCCTGTGTATTATAACTATAATTGTGAAATTGTTCTTAAAATCAACCATACCTTACGACTGGTATACAGAAGAAGGTATGAAATTAAAGGGAGGCTGGGTGGCTCAGTTTATTAAACATCTGATTCTTGATTTCAGCTCAGTTCATGAGTTCAGGCCCCGCATCGGGCTCTGTGCTGATGGTGCAGAGTCTGCTTGGGATTCTCTCTCTCTCTCTCTCTCTCTCTCTCTCTCTCTCTCTCTCTCTCTCTTTCTCTGCCCCTCCTCCACTAGCACTCTCTATCCAAATAAACAAATGAACTTTTTTTTAAAAAAGAAGGTATGAAATTAACAGATTTACCTTGCATGACCCAGCTGTGGCTTCGAGTATAGATAGAAATTCTCTGGACTCTAGTTCACCATGGGGGAAACAAAGGAGGTTTCAGTGGCTGTAAATTCTGGTATTTGAATGAATGTTTATCATTGGCTTGAATGCAATGTCTTCTATGGACCACAAAATGTACTTGTGAAGATCACTGATCTTCTTTACGCCTTGAGACACGAAACACGAAACAATACCTAAGTAACGAGGGAACAAAGTTCCACAGTAAAAACAGCAACAATCCTGTGGTGCCACAGATGTGCAGATCAATCTCCAGTTGCCCACAGAGGAGGTCTATGGGTTCAGGACATATCTCAACTCTCTGAGCATCTGCTGTGTCACATGTACGAGATACTTAATAATACCAACATGACAATATGATAAAGACTCGATGTAAAGTGGAAGTAAATTTTCAGGTGCGTGATTGGTGCCCATGAAGAAGCTTTTCTTTTTATTATTGAGGAAATGGAAGAGTGACCTCATCATGGCTTTCCCATTTATTCTGATGGCAGTGAGGAATAGAAAGGCAAATCTACAGCGTGATCTTAAACATCTTTAAAACATGAAAGAATTTTAAGCGTTTTGGATGACATGCATGCCATCCAGGATTCCCTGAGGCTATTTGTTAGAAATAGAAATGAAAACTGATGCCCCCAGTGAATGCTGTGAACAGATACAGCTAATAATTCTTGCATTGCCTCGACATGTTGAAGAAAGCATGTTCTGTGTCCCATCTTGTTGTCCCATTGTACATGGGCTGTGGAATTATTTCATTCCACTTGATTATTTCATTACACAACCAGAAAATCTTCTCACAGCACGTAAGGATAGTGGAAATTACATATTTATCCATGTTAGTGCCTTGTTTTTCCCTACAGATGCTTCAGTGTAGTTCAACAGATGAAGAGTCTACCATAGGGCCAGGCTGGGCAAGGCTTTCAGACAAGACCTTGTATGTGCTGCTTTTCAGCTCTGAGAGGACCAAGTCGAATATTTAGAGCTGGTTGGCAACTCAGTGGTATTCTCTCTTACAACCCAATTGACTTTTGTATTTTGCTTTATACATATGAAAACAACCTACAGGACACACAGCAATGTATTTTGAGCTTTCTGTGGGCATACCCCAGCTCACGGACTTCTGAGCGAGAATCCTCGTTCCATGCAGGTGAAGAATATAGAAGGGCACGTAGGCCCTCTTTATTTTATCATTCAGTGGAAATACGCCCTTCTAAATAGAAATTTTAAGACTTTGACTTTTAAGCGGACTCCAAGTAACCATTCATGGCCAAGATGGAATTGTGTTCATATTCATCATGTAGGCACAGAGAAGTGGTATGGGGGTATTTGAGGAGCTATAACTGACATGAAATCTACATTAACTAAAAGAGTGAATAATCACCGTAATGAAATTTAGAAGAAAATGTGCCGTACAATAATGACGAGATGAGGATTTCAGAGAAGGTGTCACTCCAACTTTATGTTTAACCAGAATTAACTGAGAATCAGGATGTCTGTTTATATTCCAATAGACTCAGTCTTCCATGGGAGTTTCACTCGAGAACAATAAGCACTGGTTCTTTCAAGAGGAGACAGTAAGTAGGTATCAGTTCTCACTTCCATAATTTGTAAGTTGTTTCCTTTCCCATGTATATTACTCTATGCATTTCCTCTACATTTTCAGTCACTGTTAAACATTGGAAGACCTTGCTTTTATTGGTATTGTTAATAGAAAATGTCATAAAGTGTTAAATATTTTGAAACAATCTTTGAAACAAAAGGTTTTATCTGGAGAGGGTGAAGGACAGGCTTCATCAGTTATTATCTTTCACAAAAAGAAAGATGTGGCAAGGAATATGGAGGAACCCCTTCTGTAATCCTTGAGGTACCCTTATGGATGTGTGGCTAGCCTTCTTCAGATTCTGAAGTCTATGTAAGTAATTAGGAATCGACAATTTTCATATATCCTTTGTCTTCTGGCACGTGGAGATACCACGCACAGTGGGTGCCAGGCTGAGAGGCAGACATGTACTAGGGGCACCCTTCATATCTGTTCACTTCTGAACCTTGTGCAGATAGTATGAAGCTGGATAGTCCAGGAGAAGCTCCCTGTAGAGGGTTCATTCTAACAGAGGCTCCCATGATCCCCAAACCTGGTATTCACATCTTTGCATAATTCTGTTTCATTGAGTGTTGGCCGTCCCTTGATTTCCTTGTATCCAAAAGAATAAGAAAGAAGTGATAGGATGTCATAAAAGACTATGACTTCTGTCTTACTAACCCTCTTCTTTTTTTTTTTTTTTTTAACACTTTCTCAACTTATAGGGATTGATAAAGTAAGTAGTCACGTTTGAGAGCTTCACATGGCTAGGATATTAGGGTGGCCTCTGACCAATTGTTACGAACTGAATGTTTGTGTCCCTCACAAATTCATATATTGTAGCTCAAAGTCCTGATGTGATGGTATTTGAGGTACGGCGTTTGGGAAATAATTAAGTTTAGATGAGGTTGGGGGCTACCATGATGGGCTAGTGTCCTTATAATAAAAAGAGACAGCAGCTCTCTTTCTCTTTTTGTCTCTGCAGACACACTAAGAAGGGGTCATGTGAACACACAGGGAGGGGGTGGCCATCTACATGTCGAGAGAAGAGAACTAAAAATAAAACCCTACCTTGTTGACACCTTCATGTTGGACTTCCCAGTCTCTAGAACTGTAGGAAATAAATGGCTATTGTTTGAGCCACGCAGTCCAGGGTATTTCTCTATGACATCCTGAGGAACAGGCTCATTGACAACAACAATGAAAACCTTTATCCAAAAAGCCTGGGAAGCTAGATGACTAGTGTCAGCTATTCTGGAGAAATAAAGTCTAGCAGATAATTATCCAGGGCAGTAAATTGGTCGTAGGGAATGGATTACAAAGGATGAAAAACATGTCCCATGATTTGCTCAAACATCTGAGTCTCTTCCATTTTCGACTTCATGTCTGTCTTATTTGGCTCATTATCCACTCTATTGGCAGAAGCCAACTCTTGAGTTCAAGGAATCTTGTCTGCCCTGTGGAATTCTGGTAGTCACGTAGGATTTTGTTTGTTTGTTTGTCATTTACTCAAATCTTTAGTTCCAATGCTTAAGCCAAAAGTTAGGGGGTGGATAGGGAGTGGATGGGGATAGTTTTGATGTTGGAACAAAGTGATTGGGTGCCTATCACTGAGTGTGGAAGATGGGTTGCACATTGGGAGAACCCAGAGGGAGCTGGAAGGCATAACTGTTACCAGCGCTAGGAAAGACCTGCTGGAGAGTGCAAATCAATAATTCACAATCTGCATCTGATAAAATTACTGCTAATTAAGTCTTCCCAATCAACAAGAGGAGTCATTCATTCACGAGGCTAGGAATAAATCCTGCATCAAACTTATGCAAATAGTGATTTTGCTCCTTTAATCAAACTTACTCTGGTACTGAGAGCACTAAATAAAACATTACATATCTTCCTTCCTTCCTTTGATGTTCTAAGTCTCTTGTTCATTATAGCTATAACAAGCTCAAAGCGACGAATTACATGAGAATCATACAGAACTGAATTACGATGCATATGCTTAACTCGGGTTGGCCCATTAAATAGCAAAGGGGACTCTGTTGTCATTTATATTTCAGTGGGATCTATCCATGGAGGCCACAAGTGTCATTACAAGCATTTAGCAGGAGGATAAGAGGGATGCTAAGGAGGTGGTAGTCAGCAGTGTTCTTCAATTCCTATTGCAAAAGTCAGAACGAGGAACGTTGGCCTCAAGTTTCAGCAGAAATGAGGTTAGCTAGATTTCATTAAAAATTTTGAGATGCAAACATGTGAGTAAGTGGGTATCTTCATATGGCAGAACCAACGATAACCCTTCTATGGCTCCTGGGTGGTGTCTAACTCTTGACTTTGGCTCAGGTCCTGATCTCGCAGTTATGGGTTCAAGCCCCGTGTTGGGGTCTGCACTGAGAGTGCAACCTGTTTGGGATTCTCTCTCTCCCCACCCCATCTTTCGAAATAAATAAATAAACATGTAAAAACCAAAAAGCAATAACCCTTTTATCTCCAAGTCTATATCAATAAAAGGAGACGAGAGAGAGAGAGAGAGAGAGAGAGAGAGAGAGAGAGAGAGATCATTGCCATTACTCATCAGTGAAAATAGAGGCTGCATGATACGTAATTTTTCTAACACACGGTTCTGGATTTCGGACTGTGCACCTAATAAAGCTGAAGGACTTAGTTCACATTACAAAGAGTCCAAGAGAGATCACTAAATATGGTGAAATCTTATCGGACCACTCTTCCTTATTTCATTTCAATTCATGGGATAGAAAGATAAGAAGTTGGAAAACAATTGGAGAAATTAATTCCTATGAGAATATTCTTTCTAGTGTTTTTTCAACTTAAAGGAGCATGAGTAAGAGTTTCTCTGGAAAGGGTGACATATTAATAATGTAATGTCAGGCATCTATGTCTGAGCAGTTGGTTGGGACATTGCTTCCTTCCAGTGTGATCAAAAATACTGTTCTAGGGTGCACCAGTGGCTCAGTTGGTTGAGTGTCTGACTCAGTCTCAGCTCAGGTCATGATCTCACAGTTGGTGAGTTCCAGCCCTGTGTTGGGCTCCATGCTGACAGTGCAGAGCCTGCTTGGTATTCTCTCTCTCCTTCCCTCTCTGCTCATCCCCCACTCATGCGTGCGTGCAGTCTCTCTCAAAAATAAACAAACAAACCAACCTTAACAAAAGGTTTTATAAATTTTTTTAACGCTTATTTATTTTTGAGGCGGAGAGAGACAGAGCATGAACGGGAGAGGGGCAGAGAGAGAGGGAGACACAGAATCGGAAGCAGGCTCCAGGCTCTGAGCCATCAGCCCAGAGCCTGACGCGGGGCTCGAACTCATGGACCGCGAGATCGTGACCTGAGCTGAAGTTGGACGCTTAACCGACTGAGCCACCCAGGCGTCCCAACAAAAGGTTTTTAAAATACTCTCCCAGCAGGGTTACTAAGTGGAAAGAATCTACCTGTGACTGTTATGATAAAAGTATGTTATAATATATTATTTTCTTACTAGCATGACTTACTCTATGGCGAAACTCTACACTATTGGGATCTCTCTAAAATAAAGATGCAACAAAACGTGGCATATATTAATAGCTCTGCTTTCTCAGTACATCCATGATCGGAAGGTCATGGCAGTGTATATCTTTGAAAAAAAAAAAAAACTTTGATTTAAGAATGAATATAGTTTTGGGGATTGGTGTGTGTGTGTGGGGGGGGGATATGTAGCTGTGTTTTTTACGTGTTTGTATTTAATCACCATACCCACTGAGTTATCTCTCTTCTATCCACTCAACTCAGTTAGTGTCCCACCCAAATACTTTAGACGTAGCAATAAAAAGACAAATAGCCCCATTTAAAAAATGCACATAGGGGGGCGCCTGGGTGGCGCAGTCGGTTGGGCGTCCGACTTCAGCCAGGTCACGATCTCGCGGTCCGTGAGTTCGAGCCCTGCGTCGGGCTCTGTGCTGACAGCTCAGAGCCTGGAGCTTGTTTCAGATTCTGTGTCTCCCTCTCTCTCTGCCCCTCCCCCCGTCATGCTCTGTCTCTCTCTGTCCCAAAAATAAATAAAAACGTTGAAAAAAAATATTTAAAAAAAATAAAAAAAATAAAAAATGCACATAGGATTTGAATAGACTTTTCACCAAGGAAGAGGTAGAAATGGCTACCAAACACATAAAAAGATGTTCAACACATTAGTCATTAGAGAAATGCAAATCAAAATCTCAGTGAGATACCACATCACAGAGTGGCTAAAATTAAAAAAAAAAATGTTGTTAAGTACTCATGAGGATATAGAGAGGTTGGAGCTCCCATACCCTCCTGGTGGGACTGTTAAATGAGGGAGCTGGCTTTAGGAAACAATTCAGCAGTCACCCCAAATATTAAATGCAGAGTTGCCCATGACCCAGCATTCCTTCTCCAGGCTATATATGTAGGAGAAATGAAAACATACATCCACACAAAAAGTGGCCCATAAGTGTTCATAATAATTACACAGAGGAAAAAAAAAAACTTCAACGTCCATCCACCAGTGAATGCACACACCAAATGCGGAATAGCTATATAATAGAATATTATTCAGTAATAAAAAGGAATTAAGCATTGATACATGGGAAAAAATGGATGGACCTTGATCGTGTTATGCTAAGTGAAAGAAATCAGACACAAAAGGCCACCTGTTGGATGATCCCATTAGTAGGAAATGTCTAAAATAAGCAAATCTATAGAGACAGCAAGGAGGTTAGTGATTTCCAGGGGCTGAGGACAGGGTGCGGACAGGGGTGACTGCTAATGGTTTGCAGTTTTCTTTGGGGTGATAAGAGCATTACGGAATTAAATGTAATGATGACTGCGAACACATTAACATATGGGAAATACTGAAAAGGGTGGACTTTAATGTTTTCTGGATTATACTTCAATAGAGTTGTTATTTAAAAAAAAATCTAGGTAGCTTTTCACCAATACGTAGAAATTAAACAACACCACTTTTTTCTTTTTAAGATTTTACTTATTTTGAGAGAGAGACAGATGTGGGAGGGCAGAGAGAGAGGGAGAAGGAGAGAATCCCAAGCAGGGTCCGCACTGTCAGCACAGAGACTGATGTGGGGCTCGAACTCACGAACGGTGAGATCATGATCTGAGCTGAAATCGTCAGACGCTTAACCGACTGAGCCACTCAGGCATCCCTAAACAACACTACTTTTTAAGCAACCAATGGGTCGAAGAAGAAATTAGGAGGGAAATTAGAAACTATCTTGAGACATCTGAAAATGAAAATACAGCAGAAGCGGCTGCATTAAAGAAGAGGAAAGGTCTCCCATCAACAAACGAACTTCACTCTCCAAGGAACAAGAAAAACAAGAACAGACTGAGGCCAAAGTTTGCAGAAGGAGGGAATAATGAAGAATTCAGCAGAAATAAGTGAAATAGAGAATAGAAAAAAAAAAAAAACCAATGAGAGAGTTGTTTTTAAAAAAAATAAGAAATAAAAAGGAGATATGAAAAAGGTGCCACAGACATCAACAGGATCTTAATATACAACTGAATAACTATCTGCTAAAGGGTCGGATCACCTACAAGAAATTGATGACTGAGTTCCTAGAAGCACACAATCTAGCAAGCTTGCATCCTGAAGAAGGAGAAAATGGGAACAGACCGAAGTCAGGTAAAGAGATGGAGTAAGGAATGAACAACCTCCCAATACAGGAAAGCCCGAGACTAGATGGCTTTGCTGGTGAATTCTGTCAAACACAGAGAATTAATGACAATCCTGCCATGTTCTTCTAAACAGGTGAAGAGCAGGGGATACACCCAGACCCATGTTTGAAGAGCCCTGGTTACTGTCCCCAACCAGGGGTTCGCCTTGCCTACACCTACACCTGGGCACACGCCTCCCCCCTTCCCCCCCCAGGCAGCTCCTGGCCTGTGCAGAGCTTTGCTGAGCTGTGTAGACACGCGGGCGGCCCCTGTCGCTACGCTGCGTAGACCAGCAGCTTCTCAGCAAGTTTACCAGAATCTATCAATCTCTCCCCAGGACTACACGGTCACACACTGGGCTTCTGTGCACAGTCACGAGGTCACCTTTTCACCCACGCTCTCCTTTCCCATCCCATTGACTCAGGACTTCTTCTGTTCTTGTAAAGGTCCTCACCTCCTACTGAGTCGCCTTCTGTCTAGATATCTTCATCCTCCCTGGCCCTAAAGATCGGCTTCCTTCCATCCTTCAGGATTCACTTCTCACCAGACGGTCACTTGTTCCCGGGCAGTTGCCTGTCCGAGGATGCCCCCCGTACACCTGCTGTATTTCATCATCACATCCTGTACAATCCAAAACACCTCGCTGTGAAAGTGGGGTGCTTTCTCCTTGTTCCTACTGCTTCCCTTGTGAGCTAACAGGTCAGCTCTTCTCTCTGAAACTGGGTCTGTCCCGGAAGCTAGCAGGAAACCAGGCACATAAACACCGCTAAATAAATATCCGTTGCATAGACCCATTTTAAGAAAGGGCTTTTGGTACAAACGATTTAATGCTTCAGAACGTTGGGTCTCCTGAGCAGTAAAAATCAGAACGTCTCATAAAGGATCACCAGTGTGAATATATTCTAACACAGTACAGAATTATTTTAGTGGGGCCATGAAATAAATTTCATGGTAAAACAGAATTTCCAAGTGACATTTCCAGGGAAAAATGGCAGCGGAGCTTTTACGGATCATGACCTTACTTATGATGCAAACCCCATTGGTCCCAATCGAGGGTCTTATGTCATACAATTCTCTTCTTGTCATTTTGAAATAATCACATTTTCCTAGAACCAATTTTACAAGTGATGAATACGGTAATTCCCCAATTTGTATGAAATTTCTCCGAAGTAAGATGCTGCAAATTCCCAGTGTAATATTTTGGAGCCTTTGAGCTCAACCATCACAAGACAGGCTCACTGTGCGGGACGGTGATGAGACCCTTAAAGGAGCTTTGGGAGGGGCTGATGGGAAGCCTGGTCACCTGGCTCCAAGTTCGTAGGTTGTGAACCTGGTCCCAGTGCCAAGCCATCCAGTGTCCTTCTCTTCTGACACAGAGCGGATAGTGTCACCTACTGGGTCACTCCCGTGGCTTTAGTGCATGCCCTGCATTTGTGTTTTTCCTCTGTGAAAACACCTTGTTCATTATCGTGGGACATATACACGCAGTATGAAAACAGGAACAGATAAGTATAACTGTAATATTTGTATCATGTATATGGCATCGTGTGTAGTGTGACCTGAAAATCAAACGAGGAAGAGACCTACAAAGTTTAAGTGATTTGCCCCAGGTGTGGGAGGGGAAAGGGAAAGGTATCAGTATAAGTTATCTCCCTTGTCACAAAATCCTCTCTCTCTCTCTCTCTCTCTCTCTCTCTCTCTCTCGGTGACAGAAGACGTGAATGGAGTTCAGAGTCACTGTCTAATTGTCTTATATTGACACGTTTTCAAAACTGATCCAAATGCATAGCAAGAACTGTTAATGGCTTGGTAAAACATGTATGTATACATTCACACGTCTATACGTAATATAGGTACACATATGGTAAGAGTCACACATGTATATTATTTATACTGATCAACCCATAACATATACTTATTTATAAGGGTTTGGTGTCAGTACAAGACGATTAGACAGTGACTCTGAACTCCATTCACATCATCACCGTCTGGGGCTTCCTTCTCCAACGTCAGGCAGAACTCCCCCCGTGGGTCGCCCAAGAATCATGCACTGGGAGAAACTGTGCAAAGCTGACCCGTTACAGGTTGAGTGTGTCCATTTATGTCTGATGTTTCCTGAAGGTTCCTGAAGTGGAGCAGTTGGATTTATTACTGTTATCACTGCCCGTTCTTATGGTCTTGAGTTTGACAGAATAATGCCCTTATACAAACACATCTTTTTAACCGTACATAATAGTGTGTGTGTGTGTGTGTGTGTGTGTGTGTGTGTGTGCATGCACATACATCCTTAGCTGGTAAAAATATTTTCTAAAGTACGAAGCACAGCTGATCTTTGGTTGTCCTACAAGTGAACTGGGGGAAAACTGACCCTCGATCCTATAACCTTCTTCAATTTGCAAGTATTGGCTTTTATGTTGCTGGCATAAGAACATGAAAACAAGAGACTTGTTATGTTGGATGTCTACGCATATCCAACCCAGTGTTTGTTCTTGTCTTTGATGGAGGTGTAAGGCCATGATCTAGACCACTGTTGTCCAACCCAATGCTCATGTTAACACACTCACCACGTGTCCCAAGAATCTTCTTCTTTTTTGTAAGTGTATTTATTTATTTTGAGAGAGATAAAGTGTGAGCAGGGGAGTGGCAGAGAGTAGAGAGAACCCAAGCGGGCTCCACACTATCGGCACAGAGCCCAACTTGGGGCTTGATCTCATGAACCGTGAGATCATGACCTGAGGGGAAATCAAGAGTCGGTTGCTTAACTGGATGAGCCACCCAGGTGCCCCAAGAATCTCCTTTAATCGTATTACTGTAGGCTTAAATTACTTTCAAATAAAGGATAAACATTGTACTTAGCTAAAGATCATTCAAATAGTTAAACAAAAGTAAAGATTCATGTTCAAAAACCATATGTAACGTTTACAGGAGTAAATGAGAAAAAAATATACAATTTTTACATTTCAAAAGAAAAGTTTGTATGTTGTGCAGGCCTTTCTTCTCCCCACCAAAAATAAGTTATGAGTGTGTATATATAGACTGCATATATGGGCATATGTAATATATACAGTATATATTATACACTATATACTATGTCACTATATATAGCATACATAATATATACTATATGTATACAGTATCGTATGTCTCATAGTATATAATATGGTACATATATGTTATATACTATATATGTGTCATTATTTTTATATGTTGTGTATATATGTAATATAGCCATAATTATGTATATCTATATAATTATATATTTGCAATATATATAGCCTAATAAAATTATATACAGTAAAAACCTTGGTTTGCAAGCATAACTAATCTGGAAACATGCTTGTAATCCAAAGCACTCATTCATCAAGTTAAAACTTATTAGAAAGGTTTGCTTATCTTGCAGAACACTGACAGAATGAGTTACTTGCAATCCAAGGTTTTATTGCGTATGATTTTATATATATATATATATATGATAAATAAAATTATATATAATTATGTATAATATATACTTAATAGCCAGTATTACAGTATATACTAAGCACACACACACACACACACACACACACACACATATACACACACATATATACTTGTATAAGCACACATGAATAAGCAAGTAAGACTTGCTACTGATCAGGGCACCTGGGTGGCTCAGTCAGTTAAGCATCCGACTTTGGCTCAGGTCATGATCTCACGGTTCATGGGTTCAAGCCCCGCGTTGGACTCCGTGCTGACAGCTTGGAACCTGGAGCCTGCTTCAGATTCTGTGTCTCCCCCCTCTCTGCCCGTCCCCTGTGCATGCTCTGTCTCTCTCAAAAATTAATAAACATTAAAAAAATGTATACCTCAGTATGATTTTCTAAACTTTATTACAGTCTCTTTTCCCTTACTCTGTGTGCTCAGGTCTTCCAAGTGGAGTGTTCCCCATACATGAGATAAACAGCACAGGCTTCTACTTTTCATGCCAAATGAACAGAGAACAATAAAAAAAAAGTGAGTCCACATTGATAAGCACAGTTCCTAGACGTCAGCAAGACAGAGTGACCACTTTCTTCAAATATTGTTTAGAAAGAATCAGATTACCCAGGACCCTTTGAGATTTACAGGAGTTTATAACAAATTCTCAAATGTGCCATTTTGTTTTATCTTCAACTGGATGCGGGGGCGGTGGGGGGAGGAAGCAGGTCTAACCAACACGGTCCCTCGTTGGCAGGTCAAAATGCACACAAATTAAGTGGCTTGTGTGAGGTCACTTGACCTTCCTTGGGCCAGTGCAGGAGAAAATGCCAGGTCACCTGACTCTGACCCATAGGTGCTGGGGTGTTTCGCTCGTATTTAAACACATGCTTTGCAGGCTAACAAGTGTCCTTAGCACAAAGATCCAACTCTTTTCCTTTCCCTAGAGGTTCAGTGTAGATTTATCTCCATTGTTGAAAAAGGAAGAGGGGTTCGTATTTCACTTATTGATGTATCTCTTGTGACCAAACATTGATTCAAAAAAAAAAAATGCCCTCAATTGTTGCCCCTTTTTACAATTCTGTAAGAAAGCACTTACAGATAGGGTTTTCACACTATCATTATTTTTCTGGACACGCACCTTTAAAAAGACCAGTGGGACCACAGTTACTATCATCATCCGTTGCAACCAAGAAACATAGCAAATATGGCCCTTATGTTTGTCTTTTGCACCTGTAGCTCAGTCCTAAATAAGGGGTCAATGAGAAGCTGAAGGTGTATTTTTTTCTCCCCCCCGCGCCTCTTGGCACATTAAAGATCATACTGTCTCTACCTTCTGTACTAAGGGGACAGGGTAGCATCTGGGTTTAGACTAAAAGGATGCACAATAAAAAGAGACATTCTGCATAACCATAGTTTATAGCGAAAGCATTATTTCATATTATTTCAAGAGCTGAGACTCAATACTAGATTTTGTTTGCAACAGACTAGCAACAAACACATGATTTTTTGCCCATTAAAATCTAAGAGATGTTTGTTCCCACCACAAACGACGTTCCGCTTTCTCCCTGAAGCAGTTGTTTACAGAGTGTGGTTGACACATGCCTGTGCCAGTCACTTAAACGGGCCTCTCCAATAGGCTTCGTCTAGCCGGAAGATGCCTCACCGGTCCACACCGGACTTGTTACCGTAAAGAACAAGGGGCGGGGCAAGAACTACCTTAGTTCCCGCTTCTTTTGATGTCCCATGGGCATTATGGAACACTCTGTAAAAATTTAGGATAAAACAGAATAGGGTCCAAGACCAATTTACGAGCACGCCTCTTAGGAAACTCACTTCTGAGGTCATTTTGGTATCACGGTTCAAAAGAAAGTACAAAGGAGGATGCTGTTCCAAATAGGATGTGTTTGGGGATGCAGGAAAAGGATGTGACAGAATCCAGACATAGGTGTGGGTTTTGTGGAAGGAAAATAGTTAGCAAGAAAAATCCCCATAAGAGGTTGAAAGGAACGAGTATGACTTTAATCAAAGGGACACAGTCCCACTTTTATTCACTTATTTCCAATTTTCCCTCTTACGTTGTTCATCTGAGTTCACAAGGATATTTCTCTTTAAAAAAATTTTTTTTTGGAATGTTTATTCATTTTTGAGAGGCAGAATGTGAGCAGGGGAGGAACAGAGAGAGAGAGAGAGAGAGAGAGAGAGAGAGGCAGATTCTGAAGCAGGCTCCAGGCTCTGAGCTGTCAGCACAGAGCCCGACGCGGGGCTCGAACTCACAAACCATTGAGATCATGACCTGAGCCGAAGTCAGATGCTTAACTGACTGAGCCCCCCCAGGCGTCCCCGCGAGGATATTCTTAGTAAAGTGCTTCAGCACCCCACAGCCGAGGTAGAGCATCATGCACTGTTAAGGGAATCACTGTGATATTTGCTTATGATAATTATATTGTGGGCTCATATAATGAAAGTCAGATTTCTGATGTTTATTCATAGGAATATTGCCTTATGTCTCTCCAACATTTCTCTCAATGTTACAGAGCAATTAAGCACATTACGGTAGATGAGAGAATGGAACATGAGGAACTTTATGGCTTGTTGGTGGAAATACCATGAGGACAATCCATACATTCTGGGAATCTTGGTTCCAAAGTACACACTATTCCTTCCTACTTTATTTTCCCCAGAAATCCAGTGTTCAAGGCTCCCAGGAGGACAGAGGTAAATGTAGGATTTAATTTTCGTGGCTTACGATTGAAGGTCATCATTCCTCTAATTTTGTGCCCTGAACACCAACAAAGATAGCGTCATTTTAAAGTTCCAGATCATTTCTGATCATAACTGTCAGCTGCTAGTTTTTTTTTGTTGTTGTTGTTGATAAAGGGAACAATTAAGTGTTTTCCTAGCACACATGGATCACCCAACATTCAGATACTTTTGCATACTTTGTGTAGGCAGGAGGTCAATTGTTATTTTCCCTAGTTACCCCGGATAATTAATTTAAAATACAAAACGTCAGGGGCGCCTGGGTGGCTCAGTCAGTTGAGTGTCCGACCTCGGCTCCGGTCATGATCTCATGGTTCCTGGGTTCGAGCCCCATGTGGGGCTCTTTGCCGACAGCTCAGAGCCTGAATCGTGCTTCGGATTCTGTGTCTCCCCGTCTCTCTGCCCCTCCCCTGCTTGCACTCTGTTTCTCTCTCTCTCAAAAATAAATAAACATTAAAAAAAATTTAAATATGAAACGTCAGCTCTCCACATTGTAGAATATCTAAATTAACAAGAGGCACATCTTAAACTGTTAGTTTGTGCCTTATTCCCGTTAGTGTGTAGGATCCATTTATAGGTGATTAAAAGGGGATTTGGAAGAAAGGTGAAAAGTTTTGCTGTGATGAGCCGCATTTAGGTCCATAATAAAAATGAGGCTAACAGGTGTGAACGGCGACCAGGTGTCCTGTTAATTTCTTTCTTTCTTTCTGTTTGTTGGGACTTTGCCTGCTCCCGGGATCTGGCGTCCGTTACCTGGATGCTTGTCTCGGTGGTGTTGAGGGCAGAGGAGGGAACCCCCGAGACAACCACTGACCACTGTTGTCTTTGACCCTGCGCACATCTGGGAGGCGGGGCTCCCCGGAACCCCCATGGGGACAGCTCAATGCGCCGGGGCTCGTGGCATTGTGATGCTGGGTGGCTCCTACTTGACAAAGCATGAGCTGAGCCCACACGGTGGCCAACACACCTGCCTGGGAACCCGCCTCTTCTCTATGCTTTCTCCTCATTCAAATGCTGCTTCTTTCAAAAGCAGGCTTTATAACAACACGTAGGGTCAACATTTACAGCGGGTCGCATCTCCCTCTCCTTAGGTTACAAATTACTTACAGTGGGTCCTGGTGTAACTCTGTCCCCTTTATGTTGTCTTACCTTAACAGCCCAAATTTCCTGTTCTATATCCATCCATTCATGGGAGAGGACGGCATAGCAGGTGTTTAAAAATAGTGCTTCAGTAAAATGAGATCCCAATGATTAACGACACAAAAGGAACCTAAAATTGTAAGTAAGACAATAGGTGATGCTGATAAATTATTATTTTTTTAAATAAAGGAACACTACAAAATCATATAGGCATCTGAATGTGTGTCTACATGCAAAGAGCTCTAAAATTTAAAGCTATCACTTTTCTCAAGACAGAAATGACAGACTTTTTTTTTTTATCTTCCAAAATTCCTACAGGAGACATAGATTTCCGAACCAACCAGCTACATTACACAATAGTTGATAAGCACAGCAAAGCGCAACAGATCTTACCACTGACGCTGTGTAATGCTTCCCATATTTGCAATTGGGCATCAGCTGATTTCCCAGTTTTTCAAGAGACATCTCCACTGGTGTACGTTGGGGTACCAGAAATGTATCTCCCCATTTCCTCCCTACATCAACGGACGCACTCAATACCAAGGTGCTGCATTCGGGACCTCAGACGAGGGACTTGGATGAGTTTGCTTTTCAAAGCTTCTCCCAGCTGAACCCGCTGGCAATTTTTCTCAATACCCAGAAGCCCCCAAGTCATTTCTATTAGGAGCCTCTGACCTCAGACACTAGAATGAAGACTTTAATGCATCCCACCTGTTCGTTCTGGCCAGCTGCTTCTCCGCCCTGGCCAAACGTGGAAGAGGACGCACCCTCCCCATTTTCTCTCAAGCCCTTGTCTGGAGGAAAACTTACAATTATTTGTAGGTTTTCTAAATATGCGGGTAGTCGCTTTGTGTAAAGGTAGAGTCCTAAAAGACCTCTCTCTCTCTGTATATATATCTATATCTAGATATCTATATAGATCTATATACATCTATGTATAGATCTACATAGATATCTATATAGATATCTATATATCTCTCTATATACCCACTTATTAAAATATATATAGATAATATATATCTATATATAGATATCTATATATATCTATATATAGATCTATAGATATCTATATATCTCTATATATATCTATATAGAGACATATATATCTCTATATCTCTATGTATCTATATATAGATCTATAGATATCTCTCTATATATATCCATTTATTAAAATATATATAGATAATATATATCTATATATAGATCTCTATATATATATCTATATATAGATCTATAGATATCTCTCTCTCTATATATATATATCCATTTATTAATATATATAGATAATATATATCTATATAGAGATATCTATATATATCTATATGTATCTATATATAGATCTATAGATATCTCTCTCTATATATATATATGTATATATCCATTTATTAAAATATAATCATGAGCATCTGCAGAGAAAGTATTGCTTTTGCTTCCTTAGCAGAGACTCGATTTACAACTTTTTTTTTCTAATCAGGTGGTCCAGAAGAGGTAAGATGATGAGATGAGAACATTTTGAGGCAGTTCTGAGAAGGAAAGGAAGAGCATCTGACTGTTTTGAACTAGTCTGATGGTTCATGGCTCGGTCATGTTGGGCTCTGCTAAAAGTGACCCAAAGTCTACTTTTATTCCAGTTTCTTTGCTGATGACGCCTGGACCTGTTCCGCTCCTCTTGCTTCCTGCCGAAACATTGTACACCACAAATTATCCTGAGGGTAACTAATACAGAACAAATTCTTGTTCCCGAAGCCTTCTTAACGCCGCCCTGTGTAAGCCCAAACGCTCCTCTCTGCCGTGTGAACGGCTCACCCAGATGGCTCACTGTTCTTGCGTGTGCTCTGCCTTTGCTGCAAGTGACCAAATGCGAGCTGGATGCCAGAAGGGCCCCTGGTCATCTCTGACCACTGGGCTGTATCAGTTCTGGAACACAGGGCTGTAAAACGGCTCTACCCCTCTCCCTGTCCCCACCACCTCGGAGAAGGATGGTAATTCATTTCTCACGTTGCTTTAGCTTTCCACAGAACAGCTTTCACGGCGCCCAGGGCCCCCTGATCGTGACCGTCATGAACATTCTCAATAGTTGGGGACAGTTGGGAACCAGCAGCCTCTCCAGCACTTGAGAAGTTGTTGGAAATGCGGGGACTCCAGCCTACACATCCCCAACTGAATGCTCACCACTCCTAGCAGGTGAGGTTAAGGTGCTGTGTCTACACTCCCACTGGCACTGGGTACCATCTCCAAAGCCTGCTGCCCTTCTGTCCTTTCACTTCACACACCATCCCCGGCACACGGCCTGTGAGGAGGGAGATGGTCGGTAAACGTTTGCTGAGTGAACACATGAGTGAATGAGAGCATGAATGAATGCATACACTCTTGCCATTTTTCCAGTTAGAATGCGCAAGAATGTATATATACATGGTGGAAAAAAATAGTGACTCTCCCTCTAGCTAAAATTTGCTAAAGATTCGGTTTTAAACATTTTTTTTCAATTTTGAATCCATGAACATGGCATTTCCATGAAATATATATTACATAGACATATATGTAGGAGAATATTATACATTCACATATATATACATGTAATATACACCTATATGCAATATATAAAATATGTATATAAATACATAAAATGTATTGTGCATTATATAATACATGGTATATATTTTATGTTTTATGTATTTATATAAATACATGCTATATATTTTGTTATGTATTTATATAAATACATGGTATACATTTTATGTTTTATTTATATATTAAATATAAATATAACATATGTTGTATATAATATATAAATGAATGTGTCATACTGTGAATATTAATAACATTTATATTTTCCTTTATATAATTATAAGATAAACAGTATAATTATATTACGAATAAAATATATGATGTAAATTCTGTATATACAATATTTCTATAATATATCAACTTAATATGCAATATATTATAAAATATATTTTTATATTAGACAGTATGCATATATTATATATGCTATATTATATGTTATGTATAGTTTATATCATATGAGCATATAATATGTAGTTATAATAAAATATAATAGGAGGTATACTACTAAATTATTATTATGTAACATATTACATATATATTTATATCCCGTTTGCCTCATACTAGCAAATGACCCCAATCAATATGTAAAAACCTTCCGTGCTCCACTGCAGCAAACAGTCACAGGATTTGCTGGGTTTCTTTATCTGACCATCGGCTAATGCACGAGGACACGTGTGCACCTGCATTAGAAATTCCTGCTGTCTTCCTTACTGGTGGAGTTGGGGCTCTGAAGCACACTCCCTTCGTTTGAACCCAACCTGTGCTGCCTGGCGGCCACAAGTTCCCAACTCTCAACCTCTTCCACTTTAAATTTTTTTTTTTCAACGTTTATTTGTTTTTGGGACAGAGAGAGACAGAGCATGAACGGGGGAGGGGCAGAGAGAGAGGGAGACACAGAATCGGAAACAGGCTCCAGGCTCCGAGCCATCAGCCCAGAGCCTGACGCGGGGCTCGAACTCACGGACCGCGAGATCGTGACCTGGCTGAAGTCGGACGCTTAACCGACTGCGCCACCCAGGCGCCCCCAACCTCTTCCACTTTAAAGGAGGGGTATTACAGGTGCCTGTGCCTGGGGGCTCTCCTGAATGTTAATTAAAAGGATAAGAAACAGCCAGATGCACTTGTGAGGACTTGGCCAATTTGCTCTCCACGGGCCCGGGAGGCGTGTTCTGCCTCTTGAGTTTTACTCACAATTTCTTGCTGTCACCCGAAGATTTACTCAAACAAGGCTGTTTGGATGCGGGAGGGCATTATTATGTCAAACTCAATGCCAAACCCAGCACCATAAGAACGGGCAGTGATAACAGTAATAAATCCAACTGCTCCAATTCAGGAACCTTCAGGAAACATCATCACCACCGTCTGGGGCTTCCTTCTCCAACGTCAGGCAGAACTCCCCCCGTGGGTCGCCCAAGAATCATGCACTGGGAGAAACTGTGCGAAGCTGACCCGTTACGGGTTGAGTGTGTCCATTTATGTCTGATGTACCGCGTAGCTTTTAAAATGAAAACAGCAGTCAAAGGGGGAGGAAAAGTAAATAACATAGGCCACCTACAAAAAAAGGATGGACGCGTAATTATTTGCACAAAGCATTAGAAAATACTGTGATATTTTATTATTAAAAATGCTGCTGAAAAGTTTATACATATGTGTCCAGCCATATATATCTTCTATCATTACTTAAGGCAAAATCAAAAACAAAATTTCAAAATAATAACCCAAGAAACCATTAAACCCTGCGTGCCTGTGAAGGTCAAGGATAAAAGCCTAGGAAAGTTTTTTTTTTTTTTAACTTATTTTCTTTTTCTCATTTTTTTTTCTCATTTTTCTCTTTTTTATAGATAGCAAGTATATTTTATTCTCATAGAACTCTATGAAGATTCTATAACTTCTTTCCATGTAGAAATAAGATATCATTTAAGGTGTATTAAATTTCTTTTGATCATATCCTCTGTAAAAGCTATTCACTTAACAAGAACTCTTTTTTTTTTTCCTTATCCAAATGTCACAAGCCTGATACATTACTGTGCATATTGCTAGCAGAAGACAATTGGAAATACTAAACAAATATTGGAATTCACATTACAAACATACCAGACCCACACTGATGCCAAGCATCACCTCTCGGGTAGTTGTATGGAGAGTCTATTTGCCATACCCCGCTGGGGGTAATACATAGCTTGCAGAAATGACCTGACAATACCTTTAGAAAAGGATGAACTGGGGACAAAACTTGTACCCGTGACACGTCTAGCTGCAGGAAAGGATTGTTGGTTGGCCATGTGCAAAGTGGGGATTCTAATAGTTCACATATGTATATACAGAGACCCACTCTCAAATCAACCCAGATGGACGACAGAATTTATCGTGGGACTTCTATGCACCTGTAAGAACTGTCTTTTGCTAAAGGGCGTTTTCGAAGACGTTGGTATCGATCGTTACTGTTTTAGTGTAGGGGTTCAGTACTCGAGCGTTGTGCCAAGGGGCAAGGACGCTGGACTTATCTTGTGGAGCATCCCCAACGTAGCAATGACTTGTAAGCCTCGCTTTCTGAAATAACCATAGTCAAGCCCAGAGACAGGATTTTCAAACATCTTTGGCTGCTACTTCCTGATGTTGCAATAACTCTTGAAAGACAAACTATAAAGTAACCATTGTTCTTTTCCCTTCCACCGTAGGAAACTCAAAATATTCCTTCAGATAAAATTAAAAGGACAATGGGAATGTGAGGAGGTGTTGGGGGCAAATGTCCAGTCCCCAGCTTGCCAATTTTAAGTGGGGCGAATAATTTCCGTAACTTATCTTGACAGCGAAGGCGACCCTAACTTTGCAGAAAAACCCATGCAGAGGGCTTTTCACGTTCTGTCCTTTCACGTGGGTTTGTTTTCTCCCCGTACGATTCATTGACCAGTGACTGATACACAAGTCTCACAGTACTTTAGACAAGCATATGTGTTATCCCATAAACAATGTAAAGAATAAAAAAAAAAAATCTTGCTTCCTGATAAATAAGGGACTTACTGCTTAAAGAAAAAACAGGAAACACACATGCCCTCCTTCAATCTGATTAGCTAAGCTGAGCAGGTAGCCCGGCACCCACAGCCCTTTCTGCAGCTGCTGGGGAACACTGAGCCGTATTTACCCGGCAGGGCATGGCCCCACCCCCACTAAAGGCAAGCTTTCTTTCCTTTTTGGCAGGACCCCTGGGGGTGGGCAGCAGGTCTCCCTAAACATATTCAAAGAACCACAACCACAGACCAAGACTTGTATTTTGTTTTTTGTTCCTGCAGTGTCTGTGTGTGTGTGTGTTTCTAATTCAGCAAGCTTTACATAAACTCCACGCTGGGGATGGGGGATCCATCTAGGTGGTGCAACTCCATGGAGGCTAACACACACAAAAATAAAAGTTTGCTAACACAACGGTCGGTCTCGTAACAATGCTGTCGCATGCATCCCAGAAAGGGGGGTGAAGAGCCCCACCACACAGACAGTCTGGGTCCGCTGTGTGACACCACATCGTCCTACAAATGAAATGCGTTAGAAAACTCCATGTGTTTGCTTACCACGAGGAATTAAGAACATCCTCCTGTGTCCTGGAGGAAACAGAGGTGAATGACTAATGTATATATATATATTTATATACATACAGACCACAATGGAAAGCACAATCTTGCTAAAAGGTCTTTCAAACTGAAAACACCAATAAAAGCTTTTTTGTTGGTTGTTTTTTTTCCTTTCTCTGTGTGTCTTTTTGTTGAAACTCACAGCTATATACATTTTCTTTTTCTTTTTTTTTTTTTTACAAAGTTTCTTAAATATAGTTCAGGCTGGCGAAACACCTCTTTGCACAGAACTATACATATGTTACTGCATAGTCGGCTCTTGTAATAATAAAATTCTACTTCTCCTTCTGTCTGGATGATAGCTCCATGCACTGGGTAAAATCCCACAGACTCGTCCTTCCCTTAAGTAGAGCCATCCGTCGTATGGCACATATTGTATTTTTCAACTGTTAATTAAAAAAATTTTTTTTCTTAAGTGTCCCTGGCTGAGTCCCCAAAGTGTCAGCTTCTATTGTTAACACGGGAAGCATCCAGGTCCTGGAGACGGTGATGTCCTAGACAAACTAAACGTTCTCTGGAGAGGTGGAGATGTTAAAGCAGTATTGTAACAGCAATGTATACTTTTTCACATTTCATAGGGTCAGAAGTAGATCTTGTCGTACTGGGAAATGCCAATGGGATGGGTCTACAGGGACACGATGGTGGCCCTGTTCTTTTTGTCTTATGTCAGTGGGATGACCCACACTCCTCGTGGGCACACGTTGCTTCTCTCTTTCTCCCTCTCTCCAGTGGGAAGGAGCAGATGTAGCGGAAAGGAACAGCAAAGCTATACTCTAGTGGTCGAGTGTCCGTGGGGGAGATTGGTACTGTTTTGTCCTCCGCTGAAGGTGTTGAATGTGTGCAAAGGCTGCATGCCCGTCAGTGTGTTTGGGATCATGGTGATGGTATTTGGTGTCATGAGTGGGATGTCATCTGGAGACCTGCGCAGCGTCAGGGTGTAGTCTGGAGGACAGGTGAGCCTCAGCGTGTCGTGAGCCTGCAGGGACTCACACTCATGGTCATGTTCCAGCTGCTTCATCTGCAGGGACATGATCTCTTCGTTCTGGATGTGAGCGATGTCGTTTGTGGTATTCCTCTGGGGACTAGGGCGCCTGTGCGTCTCGTGGCGTCTCTTGTCCTTCTTGTAGTACAGAGCCGCAAATGCCAGAATGTTGAGGAAGAGCAGGGAGGCCCCCACGGCGATGGTGACGCTCAGTTCAGTGGAATAATCCCGTTTGGTTTCGATGAGGACGGTTGTGTCCTCGGGCCCTGTCTTATGAGGGTCCTTGGAGTGTTTGGGGTTGTTAGCGGGAGTGATGGCTGGGCGTTTGGTCGTGGGCCATATCTTGGCGGGAGACCGCCGGGTTCCATAGGGGAAGGAGGTCATGTCGGGAGGAGGGACCTTCGTGGTTGTTGACACGTACTGGAATATCTCATTCAGGTTGTGCAGGTGGGGAACCAGTTCCAGCCAGAAAGCCACCTTGGTAGCTCGGTAGTGATCCCTCACTCTGGGCTTCAGGCCAATATGTAGATAGAGCTGGTCTTTGGGGTTATACTTGGACCAGGCCACTTCCTCAAAGCGATTGGGTTTTGTATGAATGAACTTGGTGTCCTGAGGAACAGGCTGATTTGGGTCACTGGGGACAGAAGGAAGAGAAAAGAGGGAAAAAAAGGTCACACCCTTTGACATGTGACAAGTAAATCTCGCCATCAAACAAAACAGGGAATTAGGACCATTCAATTGAGCTCACCAAGACCTGTTTATGAACACCAAGTACTCAAATAGCAACGGACACACTGTGGTTTAATTTAACCATGGCTACCGTTTTGTATTTTCCTTAAAGTCTTCTCTTCCTTCTATTTAAAAAATAATTCCTGGTGGCAGAGGTCTGGCATTTTCATAACATTTCTACTATTTTTTTAAATGCATCAAATGATCTTCAAAAATAAAAAAAAGTAAGAAAAAAATGGGTGTAGGAAATTTTTTCAGTATTTCAAGTTTAGCTACTCTTGAGCCATAAATCTCAACCAAGGCGTGTTGTCCACACAGGGACATTTGGCAATGTCTGGGGACATATTTGGTTGTCATGTGTGGACTGTACCGCCATGAATGAGTAGAGGGCACAAACATCAATAGTATTGAGGTTGAGGAATCCTGATTTAGAGGCAATTGTTCAAAAAGTAGGCATTTTCTTTCTTGCACCAGGGTGGCTCCTGAGGTGGACAAACACATACTGAAGTTTTAAGAACTAAAATTGTGTTAAAAATCAAATAAAAATAGGACTTGCCATTGCAAAATGTGAAGATACGGTGAAATGAAGGTACCACGAGTTTGCTGTCTTTTCGAAAGAGGAATAGTTGAATATTTGAAAACCTCTCCAACACTGAGCCACGTAAATATCAAATAACATTCCATTAATTCTAAGAACGGGGATAAGATCACAGCTTTACATATGGTGAAGCTAACATGTTTAGGAGAAGTAAAACACGGTGCAAGAAATTGAGAGTTTCTGTAGATGTTAAGTGTGCCAGGCCAACTCTGAACCCAAGAATTGTCTTGTTATTTACATAAATGGGCACAGGCAGAAAGGGAATCACCAAAATTAAAGGGAAATCCAGAAAACTTGGTACTTTCAACATCTTTGCCACCAACTCTTTTACTATAACAAAGAACCTCCCCAAAATATCATATTCTCATTTCTTCCATCTATTTTTACGGTTGGCAAAGTGAAGTGTAAAACATATTTCATCTTAATGTTTCTTTGTTTTGAAAATTTTGAGGTCATGCACAGTAAAAGGTCACCTAGTAGACAACACTGAACGTTCAGACGTCATGGACAAGCCAGAGCAAGTTGGGATGTGCACACACAGATCTGGCTCTTCTCACTTCTGTTTTCCATGGAACAACGTTCTGGCAGCATGGACAAAGCTGCCTCTAGCCACTGCCTGTATGCTCACATGCCAGAACACTGGCCAGAAGTCCTACCTGAAAGTCCCAAGTCCACACACATGACCGTGCATTGTGCAGGATGCAAACGATACCCTGGCCAACTGGTGCATGCAGCCTTTGCTAAAAGAAGGACATTTGCCCTCAGTCTGAGGCTGTCAAAATCATCTCCAGGCATTAAGCTCTGAGGCTCTCCTTCACTACAGCTGTGAAATCTTGCGCAAATTTCTGAAGCCTCTCTGGGCCTAATCATCCTCATCTACAGAATGGGTGACGATACTGGCATTAGAAGTAATTGATGGATTCTGTGTCTCCCTCTCTCTCTGCCCCTCCCCCGTTCATGCTCTGTCTCTCTCTGTCCCCCAAAAAATAAATAAACGTTGAAAAAAAAATTAAAAAAAAAAAAAAGAAGTAATTGATGGAGGCTCAATAATCATAACAAAAATTTTGGAAAATAGTTACAGCCTAGTAAATATTATCCCCTTTGGCCAATATACAAAGTAGAATGCCTAAAAATTGCTTAGGGAGGGAGAGAGGACTGTAAAGTAATATACTGTAATACCCACAGCATGTACAGGGTACCATATCCTGCATATAGTATATGCCATATAAAAGTATACTGTTTACCACCGTATATATGGTATGCTATACATTGTAAATAATATACATCATAGCATGTATATTACATGGTACATAGTACACATCACAGTATATTATATTACATATTGTATGTATTGAATACTACAGTATATACAGTATAGTAGACACTTCATATAGCATATATTCTATACCACAGGATTTATGGTATATACTATATGTTATATCCAGTATATGCTTCATAAAAGTATGATGTAGAATATATACTCTGTGAAAGTATACTATATATCATAGTATATACTGCATAATGTACACTATATGTATGGATATCTATATCACTAGATATAGACCTATATATAGATACATATAATTATATGTAAATATAACTATATACACGGCATGCAGAAAAAGAAATTTTACTACTTAACTGACTGCACGCTCACTTTTATTTTACTCACGGGATCAAGAAAAAAGAATACAAATTTGTAGATCCCAATGCATGAGTTTTCTTTCTTATCTGTTCATTTATAAACATTAATATATTTAAAATCTTTTTATCTGATATTTAAAAATACTTGCATGTTTCAGAACCATGTTGGATTCAATATGGCACCTCGTGTTTCTTTTATTTGAGTCTTCTGAAATAAATTTTTGAAAAAATTCCTATTTAATTGGAATGTGCCATGGAAACTTTTGTCACCGATTTTTATTTTCTAAAAGCAAGGAAAGGTGGTAAGGATTCCTACTATTTTTCCATTGATCTGATTTCACTGAATTGGGTCTATTAGCTGTGTGGACCTTTTATTAAGCAGAGGGCATCTGGGAAAAAGAGTATTCTGTTCATGTTGGATATTGGACTCTTTTTGATGAAATTCGGTGTGCATTTGAAAGGTAGAGAAACACATTTATTTTGTTCTCAAAGAATAGAGCAGAGGATTTTGAAAATCCAGATAAGTAAGCTTTAGCCTGATACAATCTATCTATTAAAGTTCTTGGAGGTGCACGGTCAGAAGCCTTAAACCAAGATAAACTCACAGAGCTTATGAAAGTCCATCATTTTCCCTTGTCAAACACTCCAAAGACAGCAAGACCTCTAAGTGGGATATCAGTGTCTTGCTTTTTAGACTTGACTTCCGCATATGGCATGTTTTAATTTCCATGAGTAAAATTAAAGATCGTGATGATTAAGGATAAAAGCAATGGACGTATCTTCTCTCCCTAGTGAAAACCTCAATGCTACCTGCATCCACATTTCCCAGCACCTGAGACCCACATTTTCACCTGTCACGATTTATTTGAGACATCATCTTGGCGGAGGATAGTCAAGTGCATTTCTAAGCCCTTGTGATCCATGTTATTTGCTAGAGATAGGTCATATGGTCCCTGTAGAAACATCAATGAACTCTCTGATGGGCTCCTTTTGATGACACGAGATTCTCCTCACGTGTAGCATAAGGTAGTACCTGGTATTTGTTACCAGACGTCTAAGAAGGCCACCACGTGCACCTACACGACAGGTCAAGATGTTCATTCACTCTGCTTACAATGCTTTTTGGCCGTAAAGGTCATTTTAAGACCAGACACGGGCTGCACTTCTCTCTAAGCCATGCACCCTAAGGGCCTCTTGAGTTTTCGCAAAGGTTGAAAATAAATTCATCACAGGATACCAACAACGTCAACGGTCAAGACAGCATCTCATTAGACCTACACTGAGAGCCTTGGTCCTGAGACCAAGTCAAAAAATTGAAATCTGTGTTGGTTGCATTTGCCGTGCCAGAAGTATCTTTGCATTATCTGAACTCCAATGGCATTTAAGTGAGGCCCTCGATGGACAATGCATCATCTGGTTCCTGAAAGTGCTGATTGTTGCAATATGTCCTACAGAGACCAACTTTTCTTTGGTGTCCCCACAAAAGAGTTCACACTGAATCGGTGTCTGATCCACAAGGACCTGGATGCTATGGACCAGTCAGGGCTCGCATTCCCAAAGAGATTTTCTATGACACAGGTTGTAATTCTTTCTAAGCCTCTGTAAACCTTGGGATTAGTTTTCATTTTTCCTTGGCATTGCTTTTCATTTAGCAAAACTTTCCACATCAGCTTTATTTTTAGGCTAGTACTTATTGTTTTGGCCTATGTTGTTCTTTTCCAGCACTGTTTCGGTTGAGTCTTCTTTTTTTATTTTTAACATTTATTTTTGAGAGAAAGAGAGTGTGAGCAGGGGAGGGGCAGAGAGAGAGAGAGAGAGAGGCAAAGGAGGGGCAGAGAGAGAGGGACATACAGAATCCGAAGCAGGCTCCAGGCTCTGAGCTGTCAGCACAGAGCCCGATGTGGGGCTCAAACCCAGGAACTGTGAGATCATGACCTGAGCCGACTGGCACCCTGGCAGCACCTTGGCTGAGTCTTCTAAGCTGGATCGTGGAACCCTCCTTCCTTCCCTCCCTACCCGCCTTCCCCCTTCCGTGTCTTCTATACCCACATTCCCAACATTTACTTCTCTGTGCTCCACAACAACAAAAAGTTGGCATATCATGTATTTACATTGAAAGACAGATGTAAGGTCACACCTGTGAGCTGTGGGTTGTATGAAAAGCAGCACGAGGGTATATGCCTTGCCTAACATCCAAACAGTAAGGAACAGCAGTGTGTTGTCTGTAAGGTACAGAAGACTGGAAACAGCAGCCAGTGATAATGGCAAAGCATGTCCTGATGCCATGGACTCCTCTCTCCGTAGACAAGGGCTGTGACAAATGGCTGGGGAGATGTTCTTATAATCTAGGTCCTGTCCCTCTAGTGCTGGTGGGGAGCAGTTGATGGTCTCTGTGCCACGGTCTGAGAATGTGTTCTGAAGAACAGAGTTAACCAGCATGCTCACACTGTGGCGTCAGACACGGTTTGTCCTACGTTGTTCCATTACTGGCACCATTTTGGCTCACCTTCCCTGGGACCACCGAAGCAGCCCCCGCCGGGGACAAGGAAATATGCCCCTGCAGAGAGCCTACTGCACTGCTACCCTAATTAAATAAATGAATAGCAACCACCTCTCACGACTTTGCCAAGTATTGACAAATACCGAAATCGCTAGACTGCCCACCCGTTCCATCCTCTGTCTCCTTGTTCAACTGGCCGCCATGGAAATATTACCCCACACATACTGACGCTGGGAGACTCCACTTTGCATTTCACATTAGAGGAAGTTCTGAGTGACTCTCTTTAAGGATGATTTGAGTCATTCCAATGACCTTTCCAAACGAATGAAGAAAACTGACTGCATTAATATCCCTAAGTATTATTTCAGCCGTGGCCCACAGGCACTGCGGAAGTAAAAATAGCTCCTGTTTGGATCCAGTCCAGGTTCTTGAGCCTGACATCCACAGCTCTCCATTGTGTCTTTCCCGTTTGCTCAGGGAGAGCTTGACTCTCTCTGAAGTTCTAGACTCCACTTAGATGACACCTGTTCCCCCAAAGCGGACGTCCTCCCCCTTCCGACCCCTTTTCCCATCTGTTCTGGCTGCTTTGACACCTTCATGAACACATACCATGAATGGTCACACGAATGCCTTTGGCCGTGATTAAGCCCAGGCTATTTAACAGTTCCGTCACTACGTTCCTCACACGAGGGTGTGAACCACAGGCACCGGGCACAGAGATCTTAGGAACCAAGCTATGACATGAAAAGAAGCACTCAATAGCAGAATGCTGTGGTATTTTTAATCCTGGCTCAGCCTTTGATAGGTCTTGGTGAAAATATCCATTTCGCGCTAGGAGATCTTTCCCATCGCGTGACACTAATTAATTTCCTTTACCGTTCTTTCTTTTTTAAATGCCGAGAGGGCATCAGCCCCAGAGCTCTTGGCAAGGCAAGAGGAGCTAACGAGAATTTAATGGCTTTGTTTGGAGTTTGCCATTTTTTTCATGGTTCAGTTACACTGGTGATGAATGATCACCATGTAAGAAAAATCATATAAAGTCCATTTTCAAAACACATAAGGAAAGAAGTATGTGGTTTTAACTAAAGCGAGTAAGGATGTTTAGATATTACCTAAAGAGTGCTATGTTTGGATGAAAATGTAGGGAAAGCAGATGGCCATCATTTGGGAAATCTTTCTGCTTCAAGAGCATGACACTTGGTTAGGAAAGGCATCACACACCTGAGTTCAATGACACAACTGGGCATCATCCTGCCTTTAAAAGGGGTGATGAGTTGAATTGTTCCCCCATCAAATTACTACCATATGCCAAAGTGCTAACCCCAGGGCCTCAGAATGTGACCGTATTTGGAAACAGGGTCATTCCAGATGGAATCAGTGAAGATAAGACGGGGCAGGTTGGACTTCTAAACCAATATGACGGATGCCCTTAGAAGAAGACGGCCATCTGCAAACAGACACATAGGGAGGCCGCCACATCACACAGACACAGAAACCACAGTCACGTGGCTATAAACAGGCAATGCCACAGATAGCCTGCAAGGCAGCAGGAACTAGGAAGGAGCACAAAACTGTCCCCTAGAGATTGGAGAGGGAACTCGGCCCTGCCAACACCTGCATTTTGCATTTCTAGCATCCAGAACTGGGCAACGATAAATGTCTGTGGTTTGAAGCCACATCATTTGTGGTACATGACTGTGGTACATGCGGTACATGGTTACAGTACCCTAGGGATGTTATAATAACATCATAAACAAGGGTGACATAAAGATAGTTGTTGACTAGGGGATGCCTGGGGGGCTCAGTCGGTTGAGCATCTGACTTCGGCTCAGGTCATGATCTCACGGTTCATGGGTTCGAGCTCCGCATCGGGCTCTGTGCTGACAGCTTGGAGCCTGGAGCCTGCCTCGGATTCTGTGTCTCCATCTCTCTCTCTCTTTCCCTCCCCCACTCGTGCTCTGTCTCTCTCTCTCTCTCTCTCTCAAAAACTACATAAACATTAAAAAAAATTCATTGGCTTGATGTCAATCATCTCCTTGTTGAGGAAAGAACCCTTAGGTGACAGGCAAGCATCTGTCCCAAATATCTGTACATCCTCCCTCCCCTACTGCCTCCTATGCCCACCGTGGTTAGACCAAACATGTAAAATGTGACAGTTGGACGTGGCTATCCATACAATACACTTGCCACTCTATAAACACGCCATACTTTTGCTAAGACCTCCAAAACTCTGAAGACAGCGTGCACACAGTAACATTTGGAATCGTTGTGAAAGAATGAGCCCTGAGCATTGAGCCCTCAGCACCACGAACCCTGTCTCTAGAGCTGCCTCAGACTCAGGCACTGCGGGCTGCTGTCGTGTGGGCGCCTCTGTCCCACATCTGGAGTGCCACGGGAAGACGCACATTCCCGTGGAGAGGGAGAGCGTCTCCGATTTTAATTCAGGGCAAGAGGCTCAAGGTTAATGAGAGAAGCCCACCCAGGTAGAACAGAATGATACCTCATTAATTTCCACAATCATGTTGTTAGGAAAAAAATGAAAAGTTGCTGTAACTTTGTAGCCATTTAAAATGCTGGGGAGTCGGGGCGCTTGGGCAGCTCAGTCGGTTAAGCATCCGACTTCGGCTCAGGCCATGATCTCACGGCTCGTGAGATGGAGCCCCGCGTCTGGCTCTGTGCTGACGGCTCAGAGCCTGCAGCCTGCTTCGGGTTCTGTGTCTCCCTCCCTGTCTCTGCTCTCCCTCACTCACTCTGTCTCTCTCAAAAATAAATAAAAACATTAAAAAATATTTAAATGTTGGGGGAGTCTTCTGATGCCTGGGTGGCTCAGGCGGTTGAGTGTCAAACTCTTGATTTTGGCTCAGGTCATGATCTCACAGTTCGTGGGATCGAGCCCTGGGATGACAGTGTGGAGCGTGCTTGGGATTCTCTCTTTCCCTCTCTGTGTACTCCTCACCCATCACACGCCCGCTTTCTCTCAAAATAAATAAACCTGAAAAAATAAAAACTTGGGGAGACTTTTCTATCCTTGTTTGCTTGGAAGCTGCTCAACAGGATATCGGTGGGACCTGTTGTTATGTGTGCCTCTTGTGGGTTTTGTACTACATTTAGCTGAGGTCCTTTCCTGTGAGGTATGTATATACACATATATATGAAATATATATTTGTTTATGAAATAAATATGTATAAATGATATATAGATGAATAAGTATTTGCCAATATGTGTATATACAGGAAATAAATCTCATAACTGTAGAGAAATATACATACGTGTGTGTTCATATATAGCATAAACACACATGGACCGTATTTCTTAGATGTATTATGAGACTGAATTTGTTCTCGTGGCTACGCAATAAACACAAATTGCCACGTGGTACACGTGTTTTGATAACCCTACTATTTACCAAAGGACACAGGGTCCTATTTTATAACCCTACTATTTACCGAAGGACACAAATTCTGGGATTGGCTTCCAAAGGTATTGCCGTTTACCCCTGAACCCTGGAGTGGCAGGTAGAAACAGACTTTTAAGTATGCAATGAGCACTCTTAGTAAAAATCTGGTTGGCAGAAAACAATTTAAGGAGGAGGAAAAAGCGAGGCCCCCCACCGTTACCGTGTGTGAATGCATCTTGCACTCTGTTCGTCATGGCAGAACCAGACAATCTAGGGGAAGAGCAAGAAAAACCTGCTGTGGGGAAGCACGTACCCGGTTTTGGCAAAATTGGTCCAGTAGGTCATGACCACTGCGCTGAGCATGACGTCGTTCTTGGAGAAGTTACAACTGAAGAGTTCAGTAGGGCCAATCATGGGGATCCCAAAGACGTAGGGGACTTCGTCACCATGGGCTGAGTCCGCCCAGCTGGGCTTCATTTCACTCTGGCAGTGGTGGTAGAAGGCATAGAAGTAAGTCGGGGAGCCGTACTGAGCATGCAGGTCGGCCGTGGCCACCGCGGGGGCCACCCACTGGTGATCCGTGAAGAGAGCCACCAGGGTCTTTCGCCGCGTCTCGGGGTTTTCCTTGTCTGCCCAGTCCGTGTACATGAACTTGATGGTCTCCCGCAAAGTGTCTTTCCCCTCCGGGTAGCCGTAAAGGTTGTCCACAAAGTTGGACACGGAGAAGTCAAAGTCGTTGGGCGTCACACCATCTTCGTTGTCCACGATGCCGTCGACAAACTTCAAGCCTTCCCCCTGGTTGACACCAAGCATGATGTCGTAATTGAGGAACTCCCCCTGCTCCATCAGGATCTGAGGGTCGTCTGGGATGACGTCCCCGTCGATGACGGGGCCAAAGGAAATGTGGTACGTGGCCGGGGTGATGGTCTGCTGAATGAGCTCCTTGTAGTTCTTATTCCGAAGGCATTCCACCATGTCCGTGGTGTCCAGCATGTTGCAGCCGACTTTATCTGCCAATATCCGCGTGTACTTGGCTGGCTGGTAGTTCACTGCCCAGCTGGACAGTGCGGTCCCGCTCTGGATGATCGCCTTCTGGAACAGACCTGCAGGTGCAACGTTGTACACATGCAAATGAAAACCCGAAAGACAGAAAAGCAGCTTTTACTTAGCAAAGAAGGCTCTGATTGTCTCCCGGGCATGTGAATTTCTGGATACAGTGGCATTCAGCGCTTTCAGGATTTTTCTGCTCATTTCCATCTCCTTCTCTCCTCCTCCCCTTCCCGCTGGACATTTGTTTTATGGGATGTTATTACACACACACACACACACACGCGCACACACACACACACACACACACACACACACACACGGTTTAAGAAAATGGTAAAAAAACTTTTAGCTCCAGTGGTAAAAAAAACGTGCAATCTGTTTATCACTCCACAATTTAGGGTAGTCTTGCCATTGGCATCCCCAGATGCTGTTATAAATAAACCCACCCAGGGTAATCACCTACCTCCCACTCCTTAAAAATATGCTTTGAGCCAAGAAGATGTTAAAGACCATTTTGCCTCACTGGCAAATCCAAGTACCACTTCAACATGCAGAAAGAAAAAAATCCACTAAAACCAATTTCAGGGTAAAAATTCAGAGATGTATTTCTGTTTCCACCCTCAATATATTGGATGTATTAAGCTTTCACAACTAAAATATTAATTAAGCTAGCTATTCCTAAAGGAATCCTCACTTGATTGCCCAAGTAAAATGTATTTTTTTAAAAAAAATCACTGGTCTCAAAATTGCATCCATTCGAATCCCAGACTTTCCTCTAATGTATTCTGCCACATGTTCAAAATGTCTGTTTCATGAGAAATAAAAAAAAAGGGCAATTTGATGAGTAAAATTCTGTGTGGCTTACAATATTCTCTCAGTTCTGTCTAGTGTATGAATGTTGGGAAGTAAAAAAAGATTTTTTTTAAACCCTGTATTTTTCACTACTACAGGACAAGAGCTGATGGGGTATAAAATGATAGCATTCTGTTTCTTATCTCTTCCTGCCATTTTCTTGAATTCCAGCATGATGTAGCTCTCATGCCTCAGGAGACGCTGGCAGAGTAATTCAGCTGGGAGCCCAAAAGTTCGTGCCCTGTAGAGTTTTAAGGTCATGCAAGCAATCAAGTGAGGAAACATGATTGCAATCAGGAAGATGTGATTCTAAAGACTGGAAGATTGCCCAAAGATGACACACAAGAGAAGACGTTAAGTTGATCTGGTTTTGCTCAATGCATCATCAAAGTCATTTGGGGGCCATTCTCCCAGAGTTTATAATGCTCTCAGACATGTACAACTACTGACGTTTGTGTTTGGCTCTAAAGATTAATGTGTTGAAGCCTCTTAAAGAAATGATGTCAATATGTGATCGATTGAAGATTTTCACAAGTTAAAATAATCAGGATTAGAAAAATTTTGCTAGATGTTTTTTTTTTTTTATCCTGTTACAACTATTGGCCATGACCGACGTAGCTATGTGTTTGTGTGTGTGTGTGTGTGTGTGTGTGTGTGTGTGTGTTACAGAATATAATTTGTGACAAAACTTGAATAATTGGATAAAGAAAAATACCACTCATACTTCATACTATAAAATTCAAGTTTGGTTAGCATTTTACTGTCATTCCTGCTTGGCTATCTATCTCCCCCTCAACGTTGTTTTGTACAACTGTGTCCAGTAGATGCATAGCTTTCACACTGTGTTTCCCAGACCACTGTACGTCTTCAGCACAATTCTTAAATATTTTAATTATTGTTCCTTTGAGTAAATGCATGTGTTCCTTATAACTTTCTTGTCTTTTTAATCTTGGAGCTTCTCATTTGATTCTTTGCTATGATACTGTGGCAAACATCTTCAAGAAAACATCATTTTCCATGCATCTGTTGATTGCTTTTTTTGGGACTACATCGCTAAAAGTATAATTCTAAGGCCAACTATCTAGTTATTTTCACAGGGCTCATTACATTGCTGGGTTGTTTTGAAAAGCTGCTGTGTAGAGACGCGACCCATGCCCAGCACGGCCATGGAGCTTGATCACTTCCGACATGCTGATTTAAGTAATTAATGCTCTTCCTCCAATTAGATTTGGTTTCCTGTGTTTGATTACTAAGGAAGCTGGTCCTGACTACTTGCTAACTTGAGAACTGGGATTCTATCAGTTGAAAAGTGGGAAAGTCTAAATATTTTCTGGAATGCTATAGGTATTGATATTGCCAACAACCCCTCTAATTGTCCACTGTTTCATTTTTGTAAAAATGAAGTGTTAATATAAATGTGAGCCCGTAATGTGACCTCTCCTTAGACATTATGAAATAATCTATAGCCCTGTCACCTTTGATTTGACTGATGGTTGCTTATGGCTCTTGGACTGAGCATCCTAATAACAGGTGCATTTTGAATCTCCTTACTAAGCCGCAAACCTACTGGTCACATCAGTGCCTGTTACTAGTTAAAATTTCTACTCGAGCTGAACATTTGTATTTCCTAAGAGCTACAGAATACCTTGAGAGGAAATCTGAACTTCAACACTGGAAGCCGAAAGTGGAGAAGCAGTTGGTAGGTAAAATACCAAACAGGAGAGACAATCAGGGCTTTCCTGATAGTTGTTCTGTGAGCAGATATCCATGAACCCCGTACAGCCGGTCTATTCTGCACAGAAGATCAAGGCTACCCTCTACTCTGGCACAGTTTTTAATAGCTAAGGAAGAATGGTGGGAATAGGTTTGAATCAGGGTCTGGGAAGTTGGGTTTCTTCCCTGCCTCCATCACTTACTGTGTGACCCTAGGCAGGTTATACAACCTCTTTGAGCCTCAATTTCCTTTTTGATAAATGAGGGCTTTGGGGTAGATACACTTCAAGGTCCTCTTCAGTTTTTTTGATTCTATTTTATTAAAATTCTATGTATTTATTAGTCTTTAAAATATTTTGACCTTTTCATTCCTTTTGCAAGACTCTTTAAAGAAAAACAAATAACTCCTTTAAGGTTTCAAGTGCTTTTGATGAAAATGGTTCAAATAAAAATGGTGCAATTCTTCAACCAACCAATGACATGGAAGGAAATATAACATGACCCTGATAATTTAGATCATCACCGAGAATGTTTATTTGCATTTTCCTGGGTTGTTTATTGTTTTTTTAAATGTTTATTTATTTTTGGGAGAGAGAGACACAGCACAAGCAGGGGAGGGGCAGAGAGAGAGGGAGACACAGAATCCAAAGCAGGCTCCAGGCTCCGAGCTGTCAGCACAGAGCCCAACGTGGGGCTCAAACTCATGAACCGTGAGATCATGACCTGATCCAAAGTTGGATGCTAAGTGACTGAGCCACCCAGGTACCTCTGTTATGTTTTTGTTTTTGAGGGGGGAGCCAGGAAGTTATTATGAATGCATCTAATTCTAGTTGACTTCTCTCTTAAACCCCTCCTCTCAAATTGCTTGGAACATCAGTCATCAGTGGACACGAGGCAGCCACCCCAAGTTAGTGTGGGTGACCCAACTGACTTTTAAAACCACACAACCACGAGCCGAGCCGCATTGCTTATGGAATGTAAAAATGTGCATCCGTCTTCCACATGACTGTTTCTCTTCTGTATTATCTCTCCCAAGTTGAAATGAGAAGGCCTTAAAATTTAAAGGCGACCGAATAAAGTCAGGAAGGCAAAAGCAAAGTGTTGGTCATTATGTTCCAATTGTTGTAACCAGCACTGAATTGCTGTCATTTAAATGGTTAAAATACAAACAAAGCTGAGCTAAAAGAAAACAATGTGAGGGGCTCCTGGGAGGCTCAGTCGGTTAAGCATCCAACTCTTAGTTTCGGCTCAGGTCATGATCTCATTGTTCTTGGGTTCAAGTCCCACAATGGGCTCTGTGCTGACACCGCGGAGCCTCCTTGGGATCCTCTCTCTTCTTTTCTCTCTGCCCCTCCATCACTCACGCCTTTGCATGCTCTCTCTCTAAATAAAAAAACTTAAAAAATTTTTTTTAAAGAAAGCAATGTGAGCTCATGTCATCTGGGGACTTTCTGCAGAGGATTCGAGAGAGACTTATGGTGACACCACCAGCAGGCACCTTGGATATGTCCTCCACATGTGTTCACCAGTCAGCCCTGGGAGTCGTGCACCAACACGGGGATGCCCTTGTTACCTTCTGAATAGTGCGACAAGGTCAACAGACTGACGCAAGACGCCCCTGCGCCTGAGCCGAAGATGGTCACTCGCTTGGGATCCCCGCCGAAGGCCCCGACATTCTCCTCAATCCACCGAAGTGCCTGGATCTGGTCCAGGAGCCCATAGTTGCCTTTGGCCGCCTGGTCACCGGTACTTAAAAACCCTACAAGAGAACACAGGATATCTTGGGTTGTTGATGATAACAAAGCACATAAACATCTCCGGTGTTTGGAAATAAATCTCATGGGGCGCCTGGGTGGCTCGGTCAGTTCAGCGTCTGACTCTTGGTTTTGGCTTAGGACATGATCTCTTGGTTTGTGGGTTCAAGCCCCACATGTCAGGCTCTGTGTGCTGACGGTGTGGAGCCTGCTTGAGATTCTCTCTCTCACTGTCTCTCTCTCTCTCTCTCTGCCCTTGTCCCTCCTGGCTCGCACACATACTGTCTCTCAAAATAAATAAATAAACACTTAAAAAATAAAGAAAATATATCTCATGGTTTACCCTGTTCATTCTTTGGTTGTCTTCCTATAAATGAGAAGCACCGGTGGAAAGCATTTTTCATGGCAGGAAGGATTATATTATGTAAATAATCGTGATGATGGTTATTGCTTCTGTTTCTATTGGTTCTGTTTCTGATGATAAAATGCCTCCTCTATGAGTCTGTACAGGGCTAACATATGAGGCAAAATCAATCTCAAATATTTATAATATATGATAATACCAGAGACCATAAATTTTACTAGATTCAAGTTATCATTTGTCTACACACGTTGGTTGTAAAATGAGAAAGTCCTCCTTGAAAAAAATTTTCAGGGATATCCTAAAAGAAGTTTTTCAGGGAAAAATAAGTGTGTGTGTTGGGCTGGGGCATCTGTGTGTTGGTGTCTGTGTGTAAGTGTGTGTGTGTGTACAGAAAAGCATTACATGTTGTCAGCTTTTCCCCACTGAATTCCTTATTGATATTTTCATTCTTTTTAATGCTTAAGTTTCAAACTAAATGACAGATCCTGGGACTCCACTCTTACTTAGTGCCCACCCCTCTCTATAAATTGAGGAATCAATTTCACCAAAGGCATCACATTCCTAATTCGTCCTTAGAGGCTGCAAAGAAGGCAACCCAAAGCTTTTCCTGTAGCAACGTGGTCAGATGGATACCAGACTTGTCTGTCTCTCTCTCGTGGCAAAAAAGATCGTGACCTCGAAACAAGCCTTCCCTCTGATGTCTGAAGTCGTTTTTCGGACAGACAGGTCCTCTCCTTCTCAAATTCGAAACGACCACTGCTTGTTCCAGCTTCTGCCAAGGTTAACGTACCGCACACATGTTGATGTACCTTTATATGCACTTCTGTCTTGCCTAGGCCTTCTGACAAAACAACACCAAATGCTAAAAAGGTGTTTTGTTTGCTTCTTAGTCATTTTACTTTCTTATGTGCCCTTGCCCCCAAACACCCCGTTCCATCCCACCTCCTTTTTTCCAGCCATTTCTTTTATTTTTTTTTTTAATTTTTTTTTCAACGTTTATTTATTTTTGGGACAGAGAGAGACAGAGCACGAACGGGGGAGGGGCAGAGAGAGAGGGAGACACAGAATCGGAAACAGGCTCCAGGCTCCGAGCCGTCAGCCCAGAGCCCGACGCGGGGCTCGAACTCACGGACCGCGAGATCGTGACCTGGCTGAAGTCGGACGCTTAACCGACTGCGCCACCCACGCCCCCCTCCAGCCATTTCATTAAGTGCTTATTCCGTTCCTACAGCCACCTGCTGCAGTGTTTGGGTGAAGACAGACTGACTGAGGCCCTGAAGTCACATGAATCAAAACCCGGTTCTGAAACTGCACGAAGTGCACTCACGATCTCCTGTATCTGCAGAGACGCACGGCCAGGGCATCTCGAAGATTCAGGCCTCTCCAGCATTCTCAGGGGTGGAGCTGAGATGAGCTTGTCATTAGTGGGAACGTTCCGACGTTACCAACCCCTCCCTTATTTAATTAGCAATTACTAATTAGCGTTTCATGCCAACGAGTGTTCCCTGGCTCTGGCATTCATCATGCAACCTTTTGCACAGTTTCTCATAAAATGCATCGCGCCCTGCTTGGGAGCAAAGGCCCTTTCATGCAGCTTTATGTATGAAACGGGCTCATAATGGTAGTTTGGGTGCCGTTTAATAACCATAAGACAAGCCTCTCTTTCCCCATTAAGGAAAGCGGTGATTCATTCCTAAAGGCTCCAGTAATTTTCTGGCAGAACCCCTCTGTCTTCAACACATTCTTCCTCCACTCCCTCTCCCCCTCTGTGAGCTCTCCCAGAATGACCTATTTGCTTATTTTGTTTCCGCGGGGCACCAGTGAGGATTTGCAACATACGGTGAATCGCTAGCCTTTATGGAACTGAAGCCCCTCCCCAGCAAAACATGACTGTTGTAACCTCTCCAATGGCAGGCTAATTCATATTCCATACCCTGGCAAATCTTAGCTTTTCTAACAGCCTCCTATTGAAAGGTTTGATCTTTGCGATTCTGAATTCCTTCCAAAAGTCCTGAGGGAAACAGCTCTCCGTGCATGCCTGAAGTTTAGCAAATGAACGTGGGTTTTCTTGAAGTTGGTGTTTCCATAGTTGCTGCCATGGAATCTTCATTCACTGCATCATCCAGGGATTTTTTTCCACCGTCTCTTTTAATTTAAACAATCAACAAGGCAGAGTTTTTATTGCAGGTGCAGAATGAAGGCAAGCAATTTTATTTTACCCTGCAAGAATATATTTCTTTCCTATTCTGATTGTGGAAATAGAGTGCTTGATATAATGCAGAAACAAGATGTGTATCAGTTTCCTATCATGCAATTCTATGAACGTGAGAGTAGATAATCCGTTTGGAAATGGCCATGCACATCACCAAAGCCGAGTGCTGGTAGAGGCATCCTTAGAAGTCTGTCCCCCCGAGAAGCACATCTCTTTCCATATACGCTGTAGATGAATTAATAGAAGCAGCCCCTTGGCTGGCTAAAACCAGAGATTTTAAACAAATGGCTTCTTTCACTGATAAGCACTCTTGGCTCCAAATCCGTTAAGCATTTCAGCTGATGAAACATTTGGCTTTTGAGATTTACTGTCTCTGAAATGAAGGTTGTAAATCAGTCAGCCCCCCAGCCCCCGTCCCCCCGCCCCAACCCCCCCGCCAACAACAGAACAATGAGAGAGAGACAGAAAGCACATACTTGAACTCAGACCTACTGTGACAAGATAGGGACCAAGTTTCATTCAAAGCGCTGGAAGGAACCAAACAATATACATACTCACAAGAGATAAGCTCAGGTGTCCAGTGGTCATTTTAAAATATGGTCCATGAGAGGGGTGCCTGGGTGGCTCAGTCGGTTAAGCGTAGGACTTCTGCTCAAGTCGTGATCTCACAGGGGTTTGAGCCCTGCGTCGGGCTCTGTGCTGACAGCTCAGAGCCTGGAGCCTGCTTTGTATTCTGTGTCTCCCTGTCTCTCTGCCCCTCCCCTGCTCATGCTGTGTCTCTCTCTCTCTCAAAAATGATTAAACATTAAAAAAATTTTTTTTAATATGGCCCATGAGAAATGCCCGCAAGCCAGAAATCACATTTCCGGCCTTGCTCGTTGAGTGAAATGGACATTGTGTAACAATGAGCACTGAAGTCGGTCTTCATACTGTGGCTAGGATACACAGATTCAGGCTTTTGTGGTAGGACATCACAATCTAAAGGTGTGTTGCTCTTCTGAATTGCACCATAGGGCTTAGGAGAATGATTCCAGCTCACGTGGCTTTTCACACAGGCAAGTCAGTGGTTGTAACGAAGCCCGATGGTGTCCGATGCGACGGCCCTTTTGTTCCTCTGGAATAGAACTTTAAAGCTACAGTTAATTTTCTTTCAGGACATAATTCATTACATAAGTACAGGAGACCTTTTCTTGGGTGACCATTAACTAAAAGATAATTACCAAGAGAATGCAGAATATTTTAGTGTATAATTTTATTGTGTGTATTCACTGGTGGTTGGTGGAACTGGAGTCTCAACTGTACTTCTAAAAGAATTTCTGAAATACAGTGGAGACTATAAATTATTAATAGTACCTATACACATATGTATATGTAGGTCATATATGTATGTACATATTTGTATAATGTATATGTATATAGAATGTATATGTATAAATACGTCATTGTGTGAGAACATACGTGTATATAAGTATGTGATAGATTAGATAGATGATAGATAGATAGATAGATAGATAGTTATAGGGATGGATAGATATAGATGGGTGGGTGGATGGATGGATGGATGGATGGATAGAGAAACAGATACAGAGTAGCATGGGAATTGACAAATCATTAGCCATTATTAAATCATAATACCTCTATCTTATAAATTTAATAGAGCAAAAGCAAAATGGAATGTTTACACAAAAATTCTTCAACAAGAATAGATAGAATTCACTTTAGGTCACATCAAGGAGCCTGGAAAGGAATCTATGATAAGAATAGAGCAGAGGTATAAAAATGAAAATCAGCCACATGAATGCAAATGTCTATTCTCTGATGTTTATAGAAAATCATTCACTGAGTGCACTTATTACAACGTGAAACTGAAGTTTTCCTGCTGGAATCATTTATGATTTAACAAAAGGGTATATACTTGCACAGGATGGATGGAAGGGGAGAAAAGGTATATATTCCAAATCTTTGAGCCTGATGGGGGACAACTAATTGAAATTTAATGTCTCTATTTGTAGTTTTTAGTTTACTTAACAATGACATGAGTCATAACTTTCTACTGCATTTAATTATCACACCAAAGTCATACAGGGTCAAAATCTACTTATAAATCTATTTATAAATAGAACAAAAATTTATAAATCTATTTATAAATCAAAGACAATTACGAACACACACGATTTCTGTAGCACAGGTTTCCAAACAAAGGGTCCATTAAGTTGTTAACGGGAATCCTTGCATTATTTCCATAAAGTATATTATATTTCCACACAGTATTTACACTGAGGCTGTGCAGGTTTTTCATACTACTTTAGCTGAAATTACATTAATTCACAAACTAAAACCAATTATATTCTGGAAACAAAGCACAAAATAAGAAACACAGTTTTGTTTAGTATATAATATAGATCAATATATGAAGGTTAATAAGTTTCACAGTGATGAAATTTTTGGCAATGGCCATGTTGGAACCAGATCCTTTGAGCCAACATTAGATGAGTTTCCGTTCAAGACCCCATGCTGGAACACTCCTCTAGATTTGTGGGACTTGCATTTACTTGGCCCTCAAATCTTTTTGCTTTTATTTCTGAAACAGCTAATGTACCTCATCACTCTGCTGGGTCCACACCCCAGTGCCCGAGATAAGACTTCCAGCTCACCCCTCCATCCTGGCCACTTCCAATCTATTCATTACCATTAGCCTAAACATAGTCCTCCCCAACTTGAAAAAATTGACAAAACCCATGAAGATGAAAACCTGAAACCCTCTGACACTGAAGTTCTATTTCCATGCTTTCTAGATATATATAAGAAAATCTTTATTTAAAGGTATAAAAGTTGCCAGCCACCCAAGGATCAATTCTTTTTGATTGTGACTTTGAAAATGAGAGATGACAGCAATGTCAGCGCCCACGCATAAAAGATTTGTTGCGTAAATCATGTTGGCTGAACCATATAATGAGAGGTTCTTGATTTCTGTGGACACAGAAAAACATCTAAGATCTCTCAGGAGAAAACAGTGAGTTTCTGAATACCGTGTGATAAGATCTCTTTTTTATTAACACAATAAAGCGGGGTGTAAATTATAAACTCTGGAAGGAAATCCAACATTTAAGTGTTTATCTCTAGGAACGTGGATTGTTTACACTTAATCCTACATCTGGGTTTACATTTTTTTCCAATTTTTGCTTTCTTTAGCAATCACTCTCACACACTCCCACACACACCACACCACCCTAAAGCAAATATGTTTTATAGTCAAATTCCTTAGTGGGACTTCCAGAGCCCCTCCGTGAGGTATCACGTCTATACCGCTGACCATGTCCTACGTATATTCTTCAGCAGACAGACAGACCACGTTAGTTGTTTGCTGACTGCCTCCAGGAAACGCCTCGCATTTCTGTATCTCTTTGCCTTTTTACACGCAGCCTGCTGCATCCAGGATGCTCTTGACCGAGCTGCGGTCAGCCTGTAACCTGCCTGGTACCATTGCCCGGGTCTGCCTTCCTCCTAGAAACCTGGCCTTACTGCGAGGTGCACCATTTGCCCAGGGAGCACAGCGCCACCTGTAGACCAACTCCATCACCTCCCGGCTGCAACCACTGAGGCAGGATTTCGCACCTCATTTTCCTTCCTTCCACCGAGGCAGGTCTCTTTTTAAAAGTTTCCTGATGGCCTCAAGTCTCTCGGCTCAGCAACTTTCTTTCAGTGACTTTCTATCCTAGAACGTACTGCTCTCTAGGAAGGATATGTGCTTGTAGCTCAGCAGCAGGTTGGAATCTATGGTAATGCCTTGGGCATGCCAGTTTAAGATTCCAAAGCCCCACGTGGCTCCAATGTGGAATCAAGAAGTCCCATAGCATTGCTTGGGAGAAATAACTGGGCAAGAGCAGTAACATACAAAAGCACTGTGCCTGGTGTCCAGTGTGTATTTTTAAAAAACGGTCACCGAGGACTATGACTTCCTTGATATCAGAAACACTGCTATTTATTTCTGTTTCACGTATGCATAGCAAGTATGAAGAGATGCCCTTTGATTAAAGAAATGGATCCAGAGGAAAAACTGGTCACTGGTCTACTTAGATTCCGACTTTAAGATTCTGCAGGCGATAGATGAAGAAAACATGTTGCTTATGCCAGATTTTGCATGAAGGTGATGCATATTTATTAATTCTGTTTACTAAATGTTCATTATGTGCTTAAGGTCTAAGGAGAAAAGCAAGGCAAGAAAAAACCCAAACAAAACAAAACACCCCACCACATAATCTACCTTTTCTCCATGTTGTGAATTAGGGAGATGCCATTCTATCAACATTTAGATATACCCAAAATGACCCAAGCAACATGCTAAAACCTGGGGTGGGGTGGGGCGGAATACAGTATTTGAGTAGATTTCTACAGATACCTTGAAAACTTGTACAATTTTTTTTTTGCATTTGCAAGCTTCTATTTGGTTTCTTTCTTCATTAAAAAATTTTTTTTCAACATTTTATGTATTTTTTAGAGACAGAGTGTGAGCAGGGGAGGCACAGAGAGAGAAGGAGACACAGAATCTGAAGCAAGCTCTGGGCTCTGAGCTGTCAGCACAGAGCCCCACGCGGGGCTCAAACTCACAAGCTGTGAGATCATGACCTGGGCTGAAGTCGGCTGCTCAACTAGCTGAGCCACCCAGGAGCCCCTTTCTTTCTTCTTCTTTTTTTTTAAATGTACTTATTTAAATTCAAGTTAGTTAATATACAGAGTAGTGCTGGTTTCTGGAGTAGAATTCAGTGATTCATCTCTTACATAGAACGCCCAGGGCTCATCCCAACAAGTGCCCTCCTTAGTACCCACCACACATTTAAAAACTGATTAGAACTGAAAGTTCTATTTTTGGCATCAAAGTGTATTTATAAAGCATACATAGGATGCACATTTTGTACATGGTAATCAGAGCCCTCTAAAGTGCATATAGAAGAAAAGCCAATTTACACAACAGTATTTTACAAATAGGAAACATTATTGCCATAATTTCTCCTAAAGTACAGTAATTCAAAATATGCTGCTCTGTTTCAACATGATTTTCTAGCCTCCATTGCACATAAGCATGCTAGTGGAGATACTCACAGTGTTTCCTAGTACTTACCGTTAGATACTATCTGGGGGCAGACCAGAACTACTCTGGTCTGTTCTTATTTTTCCATAACATAATCACGAGAACTAAATGAAATAAGGACAATGCATTCTCTCTCAACTCTTATCAAAACCTGACATTATCTCGTAGCTCACACAATCGTTTCTGTGCCCAGAAACATCCCTAGGTTTTCCATCACTGCTTTTCTCCAGCAAATCTGGAACACAGATACGGAAGTTGTTTTAATTGTTTTTTTTTCTTTTAAAAAAAAATTTTTTTTCAACGTTTTTATTTATTTTTGGGGGGGACAGAGAGAGACAGAGCATGAACGGGGGAGGGGCAGAGAGAGAGGGAGACACAGAATCGGAAACAGGCTCCAGGCTCTGAGCCATCAGCCCAGAGCCCGACGCGGGGCTCGAACTCACGGACCGCGAGATCGTGACCTGGCTGAAGTCGGACGCTTAACCGACTGCGCCACCCAGGCACCCCCACAGTCGCTATTTTTAAAGCAGTGAGTATTTACCCAAGTGTTCTTGTATACCAAAGGCATTTTAAACAAGACCATGCATAGTGAATTTAAAAGATCTAGTTAAGAAAAATATATATGTGTATGTATGTATAGATAAAGATATAGGTAAAGACAGATAGATAAACAGATAGGATATATAGATGATGGATTAATGGATAGATTGATGGATAGATGGATAGATGGATGGGTCAGTGGGTGGGCAGGTGGATGGATGGACGGATAGATGGAAAGGTGGGTAGATGGAGGGATAGAGGGATGGATGACTGGATGGATAAATGGATAGATGGAAGGGTGGGTAGACGGATGGATGGATGGATAGATAGATGGAGGGATGGATGGATGAGTGGGTGGGTGGATGGATGGGTGGATGGGTGGGTGGGTGGATGGATGGAAGGATGGAGGGATGGAGGGATAGAGGGATGGAAGGATGGATGGAAGGATGGATGGAGGGATGGATGGATGGATGGAGGGATGAAAGGAAGGATGGAAGGATGGATGGATGGATGGATGGAGGGAGGGAGGGATGAGGGATGGATGGATGGATGGATGGAAGGATGGATGGAGGGATGGAGGGATGGAAGGATGGATGGAGGAATGGAAGGATGGATGGATGGATGGATGGAGGGACGGATGAATGGAGGGATAGAGGGATGGATGGAGACATAGAAAGATAGAATAATTTCAAAGGCTGAGGCATAGCACAGACTCATTTCATTACTATCAGAACAGTTTCAAGGTTGCCAAACCTGACAGACAAGGGCAGAAAGTACTAAAAATAGGGACTCAGAGGGAAATGTACTCAGTTCCTCTCCCAGATGCTTCTGCCACATGACTGTACATTGCCTCTCGATATGTGACTCAGCTGCATTGAAAATGAACTAGAGAGAGCGATGCCACGGAGCACGTTCCGGGTGCAGGTGTACCTTTGTCTCCTGAACACATTGTTACGAGCATGTCTGCATCCTGCGCTGTGTTTCCTGGGTGAGCTAGGACCATCCTCTCCAGCCTTCATGGTACTTCCAGCCAGGGAGGGCTGGGCTATCTCAGAACCAGGGTGAGGGATTCATCTGGACCAGCCCGAGTTCCCAGGAAAAATGGACACAGGTAGGCTCCATCCCAGGCCACAGAAGCAGAACCTTTGGTGGTCCAACTCAGGGGTAGACACTAAAAACCAAAAGGGATTCCCAGTCGGAGGAGCGTGGCTGTCCACAGTTGCACTTGGCAGGTGTAGCTATCCAGAGTTGGCTTTTTAAGAACAAATGGAGCAAAACTAAGGTAGTATTTTTCCAGGTTCAAGACTCTAGGCGGTCATTACACATAATGGGCAGAGTCTGCTGAGCGAGGTTGTCTCAGACTTTGGTATATTTTTCTTAATGTCATCGGGGAAGGTGCCAGCCACTGAAGAAGAAAGAGAACTTGCCACCTTCAGGCACCACCTCCTCTATTATCACCAGCCCCAGAACTGCTCTTCAGAAAGAAACACAAGAAAAAAGGAAAAGCTGTCTCTTACCAGAAATAAAAATTCTAGAATCAAATGTTTTTGTCTCTTTCTCTCTCTCTCTCTTTTTTTTTTTTTTTTGCTTCATCTGCAGAATTTGTGACCAAATTCATGCTTACCTTCGGTACCTGAAACTCTGAGTGAATCTTTTTTTTTTTAAATTTTTTAAATGTTTATTTTTGAGAGAGAGAGAGAGAGAGAGAGAGAGAGAGAGAGAGATGAAGACACAGAATCCAAAGCAGGCTCCAGGCTCTGAGCTGTCAGCACAGAGCCCAACGTGGGGCTCGAACCCACGAATTGTGAGATCATGACTTGAGCTGAAGTCGGATGCTTTGCACCACCTAGGCACCCCATATATCTGGTTTGTTTTTGAGAAAAAAAACACGTATGGGGTATTACATTTTCATGCTACCTCGCACCGTCCTTAATTTGAGGAAAACTAAAACCAAAAATCTTATAAAGATATGTGTATACACATTTTTCTGTTTTCATCATTTTTTTTTAAGGTTTACTTATTTTGAGAGAGAAAAGGAGGGAGAGAGAATCCCAATGAGGCTCTGTACTGTCAGATCCTATGAACTAATGAGACCATGACCTGAGCCAAAATCAAGAGTCAGACACTCAACCGACTGAGCCACCCAGGCACCCCTGTTTTCATCGTTTCTAAGCACGCAATTCAGTGGGATTAATAATATCCATAGTGATGTGCATCTATCACCACTACCTACTTCCAAAAATTTTTATCACCCCTAACAGAAACTATATGAGGCTACCAGTTCCCATATGGGAAATACTCTGGATCGTAGTGTCCATAAGATATGTCACATACACACTGGGCTAAATCCACCTAATGAGGTATGACACCTGGATTGAATGACTAAGGCCACTCCCCTTCTGTTCCCCCTTGCAATGGACTGAATGCTTTTATTGCCCCCCAAATTCCTATGTTGAAATCCTTATCCCCAAGGTTCATTATTGGGAGATGGGGCTCTTGGGAGGCGATCAGCTCATGAGGGTAGAGCCTAATCCATGAGCAGGACCGTTGCCCTCCAGAAGGGTGAGAAATAAACATCTATTGTTTTTAAGTCACCCAGCCTATGGTATTCAGGCTATAACAGCCCAAGTAACAAAGAAACCAGTAGTGCTCATGCTGCCTATGAGGTCTGGACATCCATGTCTCCAACCAAGAGTGAAGGTCCTTGCCAAAGTCCACAGGAGTGCTTGTTAGATCCCTTTGCGTGACTTTAACGTTGTTGTTTTGTAGTCTATATTTACATAAGTAAAGCGCCCACAGAAGGTGTTTACCTTGAATGGTGTTAAACGCAAATGATGGAAAACGGAATCTTTTTTGTCTAATTATCCAAAGTTGATTGAAAAGCCAACTAATACACCTCATCCTGGGGAGAACTTGGGTCCGCCAAGATGTCTCTCTGGTCCAGTTTGCTCAGTGTAGAGTCATGGCTAATTGTCAACAGGATGACTCCAAAACTTGGCATTATGTTCAATGTGTAAGAAAGATCCCATTATGTTGAACACCTTTTTTTTTCCCATGGGAAAATTCTTTTAAGTGCTTTCAGGACAAAAAAAAAAAAATCAAATGTAAAAAACATATTATTTAACTGACCATGGCATTTAGATAGAACCTTCAAATAAGAGCTAACCTCTTTACACAAATCACCTTATCATAATTTACAAAGTGCTTTTTACACTTTATCTTATTTGTGCCACTGAAACTGGGGTTCCTTTCATTTACCAATATTTCTGGCTCCTTGCGTTATGTGTGTGGTCACACACCTATTATTTTCAAAGAGTTGGGTAACAGGAAACAGGTGACTACCCTCCCTGTCCACACTAAATATCTGGACATCTTTTAAGAAATAGTCATGCCCAAGCCCCAGTGGTAGAGATTCTTAATTAGTTGTTTTGGGGTAGGGTGTAGGCACACATAGTTTTCAAAGCTTGTACAAGTAATTTTAGCGAACAACAAATAACGTGATCTGCTGATCTAGAGACAGAGCAAATAAAAATAATGAGAAGATCTCTTCGGTAATAAAATTCATTTCATTTTCTGATCACATCAGTATCTTTAAAACATCAGGCAAATATTGCTGTGAAGCAAGGCTGTTCCATGTTAGCAGGCATGAACATCGCCAGCAGGGTCTGTGAAAACACTGGACCCAGGGGGCCCCTGCCCCAAATTTGAGATTCAGGAAGTGTGGGGTGGAAGCCAGAAATGTGCATTTCTAACAAGCTGATGTCACCCTGGTCTGTGAGCTCTAGTTTGAACACCACTGCTGAAAAATATCCTGAGTTCTAGAACAAACTGAATGCTTCCTACACTGTCTTGTATCTCATCCTGCTGTATTTCCTAAAAAACAAAACAAAAGAAAACAATTAGTATTTAGTTCACAGGTTTGGTTAGGTTCATGTTGCCTACTGGAGGCAAAAATGCTCTGTTTCATCATATATCCCGTAAGAACGTAAATGGTGCACCACTGTCTTATTTTTGACTATCTTAACAGTGATTGATCATTGGATTCAGGTGGTAACTAATCCCACCAACTATAAAAAAACATCTACCAAGTTTTTCAACGGATGTTTTACAAGGCACTGGTGAAGATCGACATCTATGACTTCATCTGGGTTCTGCAGAATTCTGGTTGCCTGCTGTGATTATTTCTTCTGCATTCCCTGTCTGGAATGGCACAAAAGTTCCCCACATTTTGTAGTTGCTCTGAGTTTCAGAGGGAAAGTGGGAGAAAAGCAGGATTCTTTCAGTTGTTGGTATCCAAAGATGTGTGATGGTGCCCTAGCAACGGGACCAATGAGTTGTACTTGGGAAATACACTTCAGTTTTAGAGGAGTTTAGCTTCATGGCAAAATTGACAGGAAGGTACAGAGATCTCCCATGTACCTCCTGCCCCCCCCCCATATAAGCATATGCTCCCGAGTTATCAGTGTTCCCCCCAAGAGTGGTATGTTTGTTATTATCAATGAACCTACATTACCATATCATAACCACTCAAAGTCCATAGTTTACATTAGTGCCCTTGGTCGTGCATATTCTGTGGGCTATGACAAACGTATAATGCCATAGATCTACCATTATGATATGATACAGAATAGTTTCACTGCCTTAAAAGTCCTGTGTGTTCTACCTGCTCGTGCCTCCTGCCTCCCCACCCCTTGACGACCACTGATCTTTTTTACTGTCTCCATAGTTTCGCCTTTTCCAGAACGCCACAGGGTTGGAAGCATACAGTATGAAGCCTTTTCAGATCAGCTTCTTCCACTTGGTAATATGCTCTTAAGGTTCCTTCATGTCTTTTCAAGGCTTGGCAGCTCATTTCTTTCTTAGTGTCGAATAATACCCCATGTCTGGATGGACCACGGTTTATTTATCCAGTGTCCTACCAAAGATATCTTGGTTACTTCCAAGTTTTGGCAATTATGAATCAATCTGCTATAAACATCCATGGGGAGGTTTTTGTATGGATGTGTTTTCAGCCTCTCTGAGTAAATACCAAAGACAATGATTGCTGGATCTTATGGGAAGAGCATCTTTAGTTTTGTTAGAAACTGCAAAACTGTCTTCCAAAATGGCTGCACCATTTTGCATTCCCACTGGTGGTGAACGAGAGTTCCTCTTGGTCCACATCCTCTCCAGCATTTGGTGCTGTCACTGCTCTGGATGTGCGGCATTCTAAGACGTGTCTAGTGGTATGTCGTCGATGTTTTAAGGTGCATTTCCCTGATAACCTGTGATGAGGAGCATCTTCTCATATCGGTATTCATCACCTGTCTATCTTCTTTGGCAAGGTGTGTCTTAAGGTCTTTGGCCGTCATTTGTTTTCTTACTATTGAGTTTTAAGAATTCTTTGTAACCAAAGAAGTATTATATGGAGTATCATGGCGAATGTATGGGTTATTATAAATTTGTCAGGTTTTAATTCAGTACACCTGTTATTCTTAAGGATGCTGAAATTGTCCCATTGTGGCCGGGGAGGGTCTTAGCAGTTGGCGTTTGGAGACTTTGTGTTTCTATTGTTTCCTTGTTTTATTTATTTATTTATTTATTTATTTATTTATTTATATACAGTGGACCCTTGAACAATGCAAGGGCCAGGGGTGCTGACCCCCTCTGACCCACGCAGTTGAGAATCCAAGTATAACTTTTGACTTTCCAGAAAGTTAACTGCTAATAGCCTAGTGCTGGGTGGAAGCCTTACCAATTACGTAAATGGTTGGTTAACACACTGTTTGTATGTTACGTGTATTGTATAATGAATTCTTACAATAAAACAAACTAGAGTAAAGAACAGGACAGTGAGAGAAATCACAAGGAAGAGGAAATACATTTCTGGCACTGTTCAGTATTTGCGGGGAAAAAAAAATCCACACGCGAGTGCAGTTCAAACCTGTGTTGTTCAAACCTGTGTTCTATATACATACACACACGCACGGACACATACACATATATTTGTTTCTTTATGCCCTTTGACATTCTAAATTTATAGCATTGAAGGTGTGTTATCTCAGCAATGAGACAATTACAAAAGCATAAAAATATTACACTTAAAGAAGGGTATCATCTGAAATAGAAGTCAGACAGACACTCCACACCGGAGGTGTCTTATGGTCTTAGAATAGTTTCGAGAAGCAGAAAGTAGGCTCTAAAACGATTGTTGTTGAGTTCCTGCAGCCAACTTTTGATCAATTGTACTTTCTGTAGCAAATCTGGGAATTCCTGAAAGCAAATTGGATGTGGAGATATACTGTGAATCAACAAACTTGAAGGAAAAATCATTAAATATTAAGTTTGGAACTCAGCCTGAAACAACTATTTCTGCTTTATCTGTTTTTCTAACAGATGGATAGCATCGGTGAATCCCTATTATTCTTGCCCATCTCTTCACAAAAGTACCAAGGGGAGCATAAAACCAGGTAAGAGTGAATTTACATGAATTCTTGCAGCACGAAAGCAGATCCTTCAGTAAGGATGCGCTCCCAACATGGGTCTGTGAGCCCACACCGGCCTGGAGCATCGAGGATCTGATGACCATTGCAGCCTGGATCTTTAGGGAGCCACAAGGGGCTCAGTTTTACACCCTGCCCAAGCATCATGGAGTTGTTTCGCTCCGTTGTGCTCCTTGTCTGTCAAGCTCAGTGTGTCCGATACGGAGCTGAACATCTTGACTTCCCTCCGCCCGCTCTCCCTTCCTTCTCACTCCCTGTGCCCATATCAGGAGCATGTCTCCAGCTACTGAGGCTGACACATCTGAAAAGGCGTTTCTGGCATCAGTGCCCATTTAGAAACCCCAGCATTTGGTTAACATTCAGGCTGTGCTGATTTTACTCTCGTGTATTGCAGTCCTTCCTACGCATTGTCACACTCACCCCCAATGCCGGAGGGAAGACCCGTATCTATGGTAAAGACACAGCTTCCCAGTTACTCCCCCCCTCCCCGATTCTAAACTTTACTGAATGCCCACACTTTGTTGACTGTCCTCTTGCTAAGTCTTGCTTAAAACTTGTATTCCTCAGAATTCTGTAGGAGTTGTGTGATACAAACACGATTGTGTTCCTAGTCTCGTCCGTCAAAGCCGCGCACACAACTTGCTTTTTCACCTAACATGTATCACCCTCCTGTTTCTGTGCAGTCAGGTTAGTCCTGTAAACTTTATGTTCTCAAACTCATATTGTGTCCATTAAATGGATGTTGAACGAGTAAGCAAATGCCCTCTTAAAAGGTGACAGATGGCCCCAACTCCAACTTCCAAAAATTACTGCTCCAGTATCAGGGCGATTTGAGTGGGGAAGGCGGCCAGGGATCAATTGATAGGAAGAGAGATGAGGTTACATTTAGAAAGGTGTACAGATATTTCGGACCGCATGCTTGCTGGATTCATGTGTTTTCCAATACGCAGTGAATAGCGGACCTTTTGAAAAGGTATCTGTCGATTGTGCAATTGTGTATTTAGGAAGAATGTGTGCACACCTCCTCTGGCAGTGACTTTCAGCTGAAAATGCTGTCCTGAGCTTTGCCAAAGCCTGTGAGCATCCTGCTTCCCGTCAGCAAGGACGTGACCTGGGCAGAGCTTGCTAACTTGACGTGTGAATCCCCGTTCAAAAATGTCCCCTAAGCCTGTCACGCAGTGGTTAACTTTTTATCTGACTCGAGCTACTAATTAATCCATTGAATGAAAAATGCAATGCTTCTTATTTGGCAGGCCCTGTTTTAGAGACTGAAGCTTGTCCGTTTTGAAACAAAACAGATAGAAGATTTGTTAATAAACCACTGTATGTTAATTTTTGTTTCATATATATCTTTTTATATATTATAACATTTAATAATATATGCATAGGCTATACTGATATTCTATAAGATTTAACTTCAGTTAATGTGGATAATTAGGGAATTGTTTAAGAAAACTCTTTGAGTTGGCTTCTCTCTGTAGTTATAGTCTAGAATAAATTCATTTTAGCCTAATACAATACAGATAGAGATTTTAGGAAGAGAGTGGTTGGGAACTGGCCAGCAATAACAATTACAGAGGACAAGTCACAGTTTTTATGACATCCAGAGGTCTATACACAGGACTACTCGAAGTGTGTCCATGGACCCACAACAACCACATCATGTGGGAACCAGTTAGCTCTATGAATCTTCTGCTCCCTTCCCATCCTCTAGAGTTATTGAATCCAAATTTTGGAGGATGGGCTCTGGAATCTGCATTTCCGCAAGCCCTTCAGCGGATTCTGAGAAATGCTGCAGCATGGCGGGTGACTGGGTGGCTCGGTCAGTTAAGCATCTGACTCTTGATTTTGGCTCAGGTCACGATCTCAGGGTCATGAGAGAGAGCCCTGCATTGGGCTTTGCATGGAGTGTGGGAGCCTGCTTGGGATTCTCTCTCTCTCTTCTTCTTCTTCTAGTGCTCACGCTCTCTCATAAATAGATGGATGGATAGATAGATAGATAGATAAACAGATGATAGATAAGGCTAAAGCATGAGAAGCATTTTGGAAGAGTGTTTGGTCATAGCAGTAATTATCACTCAAAATGATCAATTTGGATAAACATTAAGAAGACACCTGACAAGTCAACTAATGAACTATAGTTCCACCAACTTGATAAAATGTTTGTGCAAGAAGTCTTCAGACTTGTGAATAAATACGACTCATTTTGTTCTGGGTTGTGGGGGGAGGCACCTGGTCCCTCTTGCATTTAACATCTGAATCTGATAACGTATGAGATCGATGGGAAAAGGTGGTGAGATAGCCACCTATCAGTAAACATTTCTTAATCTGAAAAAGGCCATTTACCAGTACCATTCTCCAAATCTTTCACAAATGGTAGAACAATAGAAGACTTTCTTCTAAAGACAAGATGCCAAGATACACAGTCTCATTTCCACTCAACACTGTGTTCAGATGCCCTAGCAGCTCTATAAGAAACACAACAATGACAACAACAGAAAGTCTGGACGGAAAATGAGGATTGCTATTTCCAATTGGAAATAGTTGCCGAATCCTATTCTCTACGACCTATGCAAACCAACAGGATGTAAATGTTATTCACGCTAATGACACCATTTAATAAGGTATCTGCATAGAATATCAGTACAGAAAAGCCAATATTATTTTGATGAATCAGCAAGAATTTATGGGAAAATGTTCAAAAGATGTCATTTACCAATCCGTGGGAATGTAAGAGAAACTATACAGCTGTACCTGATCTGTATGGAGAAAATACAAAACAACTTGTTAAAATTGTTTGTCAAAAATATCGTGCCCCAAATTTCAAACTCATGGAATTATGCACTTAAGATATGTGTATTTTGTATGTAAGTTACATCTTTAAAAAGAAAGGTTTACAGGGGCAACTGGGTAGCTCAGTGGGTTGAGCGTCCGACTTCAGCTCAGGTCACGATCTCATGGTGTGTGAGTTCGAGCCTCCCATAGGTCTCTCTGCTGTCAGCATGGAGCCTGCTTCGGAGGGTCTGTCTCTCCCTCTCTCTGCCCCTTGCCCGCTCACGGTCTCTCTCTCAAAAATAAATAAGACATTAAAAAAATAAAATAAAATAAATGTTTACAGTCACCAGGTTGAAAAATAAACATAAAACTTAGACAACACCTCGTCCAGTGAAGAGAAAGGTCAACGGAAACTCAGATACTATTCTTGGCATAAAAGCTCAATTATTCAAAAAGTTGCTGCCTTTCGCAAGTACATGTAAATATGCACATAGAATGTGGCACCGTGGGCTGGTTATCGGTAATACCCCTTCTACTTCTACAACAAGAGAGCTCTACAAAGTGTTCATGGCTGCAGTGTTTATAAAAGGTCAACCCAGAGTAGATTTCCAGTTTCAGAAAAAAGTTAACTACACGGTGGCCTAGCCACACAATGTCATTCTGTGTATCAGTGAGTATAAATGAATTATAGCTTCACACATCATCTTGGCTGAATACCAAACATAGAGTAATCAATGAAACACCAGGCGAAGAATATGTAATAATCCCATTTATAAAAGATAGAAAACAGACCATACTTAATACACATTTTTAGGGTCACGCTAGTGGTGACAGTTTTGAAGAAATCGACTTTCCTAAAGGAAATTTCCTAAAGGAACTTTGATTTCTTCAAACTGTTAAGAAGGAAATCATAAGATTCAGAAAGGTTTGTGCAGGAGGGGAAAAGAGATCCAGAAATCTTCCCTGTGTTCTAATTTCAGGCCAGATTGTGTATAGAAAGATGTTTAATTAATTCTTCATGTCTATGGAGGAAGCATTCCCTAACAAAAAAAGAGAGAAAAAGAATAAAATGGTCTTAAAAAGCTAAAGCCGTAAATATCTGGAACAGCTAGAGATATAAAAGAGGTAAATCCTGTCTGTGCTTTAGATCGAATCGACCAGTTCAATAACCAGTATAACCACCAACCTTGCACTTTATGCAAAGAAACCAATGGGTTTACGTTCATGGCATAGCTCCAGGGACACATGAAAATAACTGTTTCTCTGGAATGAAGAAAATGATATGTGTTCTAAGTGTTCTAATTCTTCCGTGTCTTGTGCCAAATGCTAATTCTCAGGAGCTAGAACAACAACAAAGAATCTAAATAATTCAGTCTCGGGTAGCATGGACAAAGGATTTATTTAAATGGTTTTTTAAACGAACGTTCGACCGTTCTCTGTTGCCAAGCCTGCAGAATTTACCGCTTATTATAAATTTTTACCAGTGGTTTCCAGACCCAGCTGAACACCTGGGGTGTGTTTTGCAAAAGTCCCCAGCGATACCTCCCGGGGATTCTGACCTATAGACTGGCTACTGGCACTGGTAGAATGTAATTATTCAAATTGCAAGCGTAGCTAGGAGAAAGGATGTAGCTTCCAAGGGGACGTCCCTGTGTATGTACAACTCTCTTAATAGACGCACACATTGACTATTATTTTACCCTAAAGAAGCAAAACTCATCTTAGGGAGAAAACGGACTTTCATAGCATTCCTTCTTGAATCGTGAGTGACAGAGGGTAAAACTCCAGCAGAAGGACAGACTATAAATCTGTTCTGGCAGATCAGTGGCTTTGGTGAGTCAGGGTTCAGACATCTAGGAGAAAAACCCCCAGTTTTAGGATGCCCGAGAGGTATCTATCACAAGGCCAGGGATATGTTCCATTTGAAAGGTTTATCTTTCCATTATTTTGATAAAATGCTCAGTGTCTCCTCAAATCGTAATTACAATTTGATGAAAACCACACTACACTACACACACACACACAGACACACACACAGCTTGATACCCACAGTTAAGTGGATTTCTGTATATACTGAAGAGTAGCTAAGTTTCTTACGTTGCTGTCCAAGGTGGAGACTGCACAATGCATAACTGGAAGTAGAGAAAATTGGCTCCAGAAAGAGCTGTGTTAACCAGAGTCTCCATCCATGCCCTATGGAAACTGTGCAGGAATATGTGGGGAGGGGTTAGGAATTCCCTGTGGAGTGAATCTTGGAACTGAGTCAGAGTTATCCCCAACCACTAGGGGATGTCCATTCCAAGGGGCCAGGCATCTGGGTCTGTACTGCTCATGGCTATATCTATGTGCCTACCTGGTGGTAGGCACACCACGGGTACTGCATAAATACTTGTTGAGTAAATGGATTTTCAGGGATACAGAAGCCCACTGTTATCTCTGAACCTCAATTCTGTAATTAGGAGTATCACAGGTCAAGCCATGTGGATGTCAGTCACCTTGTGCTTTGTACAGACGACAGGAACCTTCCACACCTGGTTCTCCTTTTTCTAAAACTTGCCCAACTGTGTGGTGTCTGTAGGGCTGTAGGGCTGCAAATCCCATATCTACCTTCTAGAACCGAGACACTCACGTGCTCCTGTTGGGGTCAGTGACAAGGGTGGGTTTCAGATCTGTAGCTGGGCTGGGTTGAGTTCAAGTGTGGGTTCGGGTTATGATTCAGGTGAGAAAAAGGTTTTGAGTACAGATTCAGATTCCTGTCCAGAATGAGGGTTCATGCCCAAGAGTTAAGGCATGAAAGGTTTTGAGTATGGATTCAGGTTCAGGGTAGGGTGAGGTTAGATTTCTGATTGGATGTTGAGTTAGGGTCAAAGGTCAATGTTAAGATCAATAGATCATTCCCGTGTTAGTAGGATGGAGGTCAAAGGTCAGGACCAGGATCAAATGCCACGGGTCAGAGATTCTCTGCAGGCTGGTTTTACAGTACGAGTGCAGGGTTAGCAGTCAGGGGTTATGGTCAAAGGTCAAGACTCTGTTGAAAAGTTCATTTTTTTAAGTTAATTATTTATTTTGAGAGAGAGAGAGAAGGTTCTATCGGGGTGGGGTGCAGAGAGAGAGGGAGAGACAGAATCCCAACTCGGTTCCCCTCTGTCAGTGTGGAGCCTGACAGGGGGCTCACACTCACATACTGTGAGATGAAGACCTGAGCCAAAATCAAGAGTCAGGGCGCTTAACCAACTGAGCCACCCAGGTGCCTCTAAAGAGAAAATTTATAAATGCACGTTCAGTGTCCTGGTACCAAAGGCAAGAGTCAAAGAGCTCTGGGGTTTGCACGATTGGATAGAAATTTGGAAAGCACTGCACACAGAGAAAAGCAGAGTGCAGAAATATTTCACATAAGTGTGTCAACATTTCAATTGGTGTCTCCCAAAATACTTCAACTAGGTACATTATGGAAAAAAAAATCTGATCACTCAGAGGGACTGAACACACAGACACACCCTTCTAGCTCCCAACAGGCTGATCTGCGACCAAAATCAATTTGCTGTGTGAGCTACCAAGAGGTCAAGACATCCATATTCCATCAAGCAACTTGGCGAAATTACTGTATTTATACAACAGCCACTCCTGATATCTTTTGTGCTCTAAAACTGCAAAATAATTTGTTTTTTTAATAACCTTTCCCCTACCACGCCTAATTATTGTATGGTTGATCTCTTCTCTGTCTCATAAAAGGATGCATGGGTTATGAAGCTCTCCCCTCTCCATGCATTTTTCTAATTATGATCTTCAATCACAGGATCCAAGACGTAAGGATCCCTGTGGTGTGCTCAGCTTTCAGTTATGTTCTGAAATTAAAATCACACGAGGGAAAAAAAAGGTCAGGAAGAAACACCTAAAATAATTCGGTTTACTTAGCAACACTGACTCTGCAGGATATAAAGCATCAACAAGGGCCCCTGTTTTTTAAGTACCTGGAGATTCTGCTTAGATATTAATTCTTGACATTTGTCCCTGGAAGCTTACGCTTCCTGTCCAGGTAAGACAGTACTGATACACTCACAGAAGCCTACACTCACTGGACAATGGGCTAGCATAGGCAGAAAATTCCAAAATGGCATGCCATTGCTTCTCCTAACTCAGCCATCTGCGAGGTTGGGGAGACCACACTATCACAATATTAGGGATGCCGGAATCCGCTGTGCCCATACATTTCTTCTTTTAAGAGCTGCGTTTCATTTAGGAAAAGCAGATCCCCTTATTTCTAACACTCATTTATAAAAATAAAGCCATGTTTTTCAGGGATTCAGTCAGCACCTATAACTTTATTTTAAATGTATTCTACTGTCTTATCCCGGCACTGGATTTTAAACCCACTTTCGTATCTTGTAACCACAGTTTTATTAAACTGTCTAATTTCTTCTGGTTCTTAATTGACAGAGGATTTTTGAGGGCTAAATAGATGAGTCGAACTCTTCCTTAGAGTTCATCTTCAACGTTTTCTCTTAGAAGAAACTAATTTTATTGCCTTGAGTAAAATGGTTTAATAAATGGGAGAAACAGTAGGATCGTATCCTTGTGAGGATAAGGTGCTAAAAGGGTTCCCATTAATGTTCCATATATTAAGAGGAATATATAACACAGTGACACTGCTTGGTCCTATTTTCTAGAGAAAAACTTTTTCAGCTGAGCAAAATGAGATCTACAATCAGACATTACTTTAAAATATCTTTCTTCCACTACTCGGTGATAACCTACCCTGGCCCCAGAGAAGCTGTTAAAACATAAGAAGCTACAACAGTAAATTAGTAAGCCAGGCCACTACTTGCAGATTTGGTCTGGAACTGACACAAGGCAATGGAAATGTGAGTTAGAAACAAAGCTAAAATGTTGGTCTGGACGTTAGGCTGACATTTCCAAATTATTATTAGGAAAAGTAGTTTAAAGGCAGACTGCTTCACGGACAAAGCAGTATTTCCTAAGAAATGGCTAATTAAAGTACCAGAATGGCCCAAGCAAGACCCCAAGCCAGCAGACAAACACCAGGAAAAACAAACATCGGAAAACGTGTGTAGGTCAGGTGGAGTCGTACAAATTAACAGTCCTTACCGAGCCCGCTGGGGTTGCAAAATCACTTTGAATAAAATAGGTAAGGATATGTATAGAAGATGATGGGGGCGCCGGCTCTGAATTTCAGCAAGGTGTTGAACAGTTTCGCTCTCTTCCTAACTCTCTTCCTAAGAATGTAAGACTTCCAAAGCATAGGATGATCTCCCAAGGTCTTCCCCTGTTCTTTGACGTGATTGAAAGCTGATTAAAAATGCAAGGGCTGGGGCGCCTGGGTGGCGCAGTCGGTTAAGCGTCCGACTTCAGCCAGGTCACGATCTCCAGGTCTGTGAGTTCGAGCTCCGCGTCAGGCTCTGGGCTGATGGCTCAGAGCCTGGAGCCTGTTTCCGATTCTGTGTCTCCCTCTCTCTCTGCCCCTCCCCCGTTCATGCTCTGTCTCTCTCTGTCCCAAAAATAAATAAACGTTAAAAAAAAAAAAAATGCAAGGGCTGCCAAACAGTTGCCTTATGGAAATGTATCCACCTTTAGATTCACTGCTGGAAACTGATGAAGGTGAAAAAAATTAACCTGGGATGATCCAAGGGAAGGGAGAAAACAAGATGGGAATTCAAGGGGGCTCGGGTACTAAGTCCCTTTTAAGGTGACAGAAAAATCACACCCTAAGTAGAAATACTAGGATAACAACCACCAGATTGGTAGAGTCCATCAATTTCAGGATGTGGAATTTTGAGAAAAAGGATATACTAAGTAGAGAACAAAGTTAAGGAATAGAAGGAGGTTGGCATTTTGAGTCTATTAAATAAGAAAGCACAAATAATTGGGGTGGTGGCCAGCCACATCACAGAGGAGAGGCAGATATGATTGTCCCTGATGAGAAGCAGTGTCAGCTGAGGAATATTACATAGAATGGGGCAGGGTAAGCAACTGTTGGCATATCTTTCCCAGTTGGGTTTTCCCTCAACCTGGGGACCCTACTGGCTGAGTGGAGCCTAGCCTAGTCTGGTGGGTGCTTAAAGCCAGATGTCAAAGTTCAACCAACCACAACAGTCATTTATATAGGGGAATGTAGTAAGCAGAATTCTAAAGATGTTCCCCTCCCCCAAGATTCTTCTCCCCCTGATTATTCAGTCAAATGTGAATCTAGGTATTCTTGGGAAGGGACTTGGAAATGCAATGAAAGGTACTAGCCAGCAGACCCGAAGATGAGCAGATTATCCTGGAATATCCAAGATGCTCCAACGGAGTTGCATGACCCTTAAAAGCAAAAGATGGAGACAGAATCATCTGGGAGATGCCACAGAAGATGGAAGAGGAGCAATGACGGAGAAGGGAAGTCAGAGTGATTCAAAAGATTTGAAGGCACCATTATGGCTTTGAAGACAGAGGAAGGGGACAGGAGTTAAGAAATGCTAAGGTCCTCAGGAAGCTAAGAATGACCCACAGCCAAAAGCCAACAAGGAAACAGGAACCTTAAATACATGGTACTGAATTCAGCCAACAAACCAAATGTTCCTGGGAGTGGATTCATCCCTAGTGTCTCCAGGAAGGAACATAGTGGGTCCCCTACATCGATTTTGGCTGTGTCAGGATTGATTAGAGAAGCCGTCCTAGAAATGTGGACTTCTGGTCTACGAGAAGTGTGATATGATAAATTTGTGTTGTTTTAAGCCACTGAGTGTGGGATTATTTGATGATACACGGGCCACAGGAAACACATGCAGCGACGTGCAGGCAGGACTAACCCCATGGACACACCTGAAGGTGCAGACTTTGGGATTTGGAGAAACAATGACTGAAAATGCTCAGAAAGATATTTCCATGGAGTCCGAGACTCAGAACCCACTGGGAGGTGAACGTTCCTTCTAAGTTAAGGAGATAATTTAAACATATAGAGTGACCGTTTCTTGTTAAATCATGTACTTTCCCACCTGAATGAACCTGGAGAACATGCACCTTGGCAGTTTGCCAGAATTGCTTCGGAACAGAATTGTCTCCTTCTTGTGTGCCTGACTGGGGATCCCCAAACAGTATCTGCTGGGACTGACAAATGCCAGGACGATTCGAGAGGAAAATGCAACTGTGGGCACCATCTCTGACCATAAAGCTTATAAAGGGTTCATTCCAGATCTTTCGCTACCAGATCAAGGTGCCCAGAACTTCAACGAAGCAGCCACCTATTTGGGGGCACCCCATCTGCAGCACCAATGCCCAATCTTGAATGAACAAGGGTAGCTCAGATGAAATTTCGGTTTTGTTACAGTGCAAAGAGTTGCCGTCAGTCTAACGTGGAGGTGAAGGCCGCCCAAGCTATGGCAAAAGTCACCAAGAGTGGTGTCCAGGAGCCCTAGGGACAAATATCTAGTTGCCATGGGGCAGGGATGCTGCCCTCTGGGCTCATTTTGCAGTGGTCTTCTCCTGGCTGCCCCCATCCCTGCCTCCCTCCAGAACCACTGAGCAGGACCCCAAAGCTGCCCTCATTAATCAGTTTCCTTTAAGACACCAGTGAGGAAGGAAAGCATATGAATCCACACCAGTTAGGAAGATACGTACATCCGTGGCTCGCCCCAACCTTGGAAACTCCTCCGGTCTGAAAGAAGAAATTGGCCAAAGGAGAAACACTCTTAAAGTTTTCTTTAGTGTTATTTTTAGTAGAATAATAGCAAATAGCATGGAAAGAACAATCAATATGGAGCCAGAGGACAGCATCCAGATCCCCAGGTTTGCTGATTTTTGGCTTCGAAATCCTGGCGTGTGATGAAAACCCTTCTTTTGTCACATAAAACACAGGTGTAATAATGATACTTTCATCACGAAATTGTTGTGGAGGACAAAAATGAGGCAGGAGAAAGTCTTTGGAAAGAGTATTTATTAAAAGGACACAAAAAATAACACTAATAATCGTAAAGAAGGACGAGAGCATAGCAGAAGGGCTACTGGCCATCTTGTTTCACTGTCCAATATGCAAGAGTCGCAATAACTGATGATAAATGCCAAAGAGGAGCGGGGGCTCGTAAAGACACAGAGATGCTGGGAGAACACAAGGGTAGCAGTAAACAGTTTTCAGAAAGGCTACAGGCAGTGGCAAGATTGATGGCTTAGGTCAGCAAGCATCGTTATAAGAAACCACTTTGAGGAAGCACCGAGAGCGAACTCACCGGGAACGACGCTTAACCAGATGTACAGCGTGATTTAAACTCCCAGAATAAAATAAAATGGCATATGCTTCAGAAAAGAAAAGTGACATATGATTCATTTTGTGAAAGTTTCCAGCAGCAGAAAGTAGGCTGTCTGGCATGCCTTGTTGGTCAGCCTGGAGTAGTCAAATTTGGAAGGGGTTTTTTTGCAACGGTGAGAAGGTACGTGACCTGAAGGAGCAGGAAAAGCACACAAAATGTACCATTTCAGGGTCACGGCACTCGCGTTGCATTAGGAAACCTACATCCCCAGGGAAGTCAGTAGGCGCCATGGTTTCCCTAGCATGGACCATTCTGGGAAGTATCTTAGCTGATAGGTATTTCTCTCTTCGCTCCAGAATTTGCGTAAAGCACACAAGCAAAATGGTACTCATGAATTCCATATAACCAAGGCATTATTTCCTCCCGTGATCTTTTTTTTTTTTAAATTTAATCACGCATAAACCACGCAAGGGAAAAAGCAATTCTAAGTCACACTTTGTGCTTATCAATATACTCCTAGACCAGGGGTCCTCAACCTTGTCACTAGTGACACTTGGAAATGGATGAAATCTTTGTCACTGTTCTGGGCATTACAGGATGTGTAGCACCATCCCTGGCCTCTACCTTCTAGATGTCTGTCTAGAACAGACTTCCACGCAGCTGGGGCAACCAAAACTATGTCCAGATACTGAAAAACTTCCCCAGTTGGGAACCACCGGCCAAACAATCAGACATCTACTTATCTACTTTACTTCTTTTAACTGACTTTTCAAAAGTGCACTTAGTTATTATTGCATGTGTTGAAGACATTAGACAACTCATGTATTTTTACAGTCTTTGTACATGCCCTCAAGGAAAAAAATAAGAGAGTATGACGGTACTGTACATGGAGAATCAAATTAGGAAATAGTGCTTCCATGGCTTATAAAGAATTCAGTCAAGCAGGAATCACAGCAAAGCAGAAACAAATGTGGACAGAGAGAGAAACTGATTCATAAGCACAAGTAATAACAAGATGTTTTTGAACTTTAAGAGAGTGTCTCTGAGATCAAACGTTAAAAATCTGTATGTAAATATGGTGGGTGAAGACATATCATTTAGGATTAGGCAAGGAATCAGAGGGATAAGGGAATGTGTTCAAAGTGCTGCCGGTCTGAGGTACAAAATGCATTCAAGTTCGGGCAAAATTTGCAAAAAGGAAGTTTGAAATTCATTAGAGAAGTAAAAATAGCTTCCAGTGATTTCAGACCCTGTATGTGGGTTGATACTGAGGGCAGAGGACCTGAGTTCCATGTAGGGGAAGAACATATATTAAGTAGATATAAGTTTGATGGAGTAGTCATTTTTCAGAAGGTGATGGTATTGTGTGTGTGTGTGTATGTGTGTGTGTGTGTGTGTGTGTGTGTGTGTGTGTGTACATATTTATATTACATATGTACCATACACAAACATATCTGTGTGTATGTGTTTGAGACTGTCAAATAGGAAACTACTACACGTTCATAAAAAAATAACCCTTCTGTAAGAAGCTATGAATGTGCTTTCTTTATGTATCTCTTATCCTCACAATATAGGTGTTTGTAGTACAACTTGAACCTGAGCATGGAAATATGTATCTCTAAACAGAAAATGAAATAACTATGCAACTTAAATACTTGTTAGGCAGATAGAGGCTGAAAGGAACGTGAAGGGTATTTTCTGACTTGACACAAACATTCAATAGGTAGGAATGAATTAAACAAAAGAGTAAGTACACAGTTACACAGGAATAGACACGAAGGAAAACTCGTTGAACACTCAGTCTGAGAGGAAAGATAACTACAAACTGATGTTTTATAAATTGTTATTTTCTGTGGGAATATGTTTCACAAGATTCCTAAAGTAAACATAGATCTTTATATGACTCCAACAATGGGAAAGTCATGGATTAGATGACAAAATAAAAATGGTGCTCACAATTGACATTTAAACATAATAGAAAGAAATAAAAAGGAATATATTATTATAATTACATCCTTGACCTTTTGCTATGCAATGGAAATTATACTATACTGAGATTATAAATAACATACACCTCTGAAATTCATGTTAACTATTATATTCTTTAGGAATTACTGATGACAAATGTGTTCATCAGGATGCCATCTTTCCATTTGAAAAGACAAATATAAGTTTATGTGAAATTGTACAATGCCCAAAGCTATTTTTTTCCCTATAAGAGTCTGAATAAGTTAGTCTTTTGTATGGTTCTCTCTATCCATCCCACTTTACCAGAACCTCATTTTCTTCCCATTCTTCAAGCCCACTGTCTTCTACCCATGGCACTTCTAGCTCCCATCTGCCATCTGGTCCTAGAGGTCAACACCATACATTTTAGGTTTGAGGTTGTTGCTACAACAAAAGTGTCTTGTTTCAACGGCGTGCTGATTAGCTCATGCCATCTAACAAACCAGCCCAAAATGTGAGGCTTGCAACAGTTTACGATGATCTCTCATGGGTCTTTGGGTTGACTGAGTTCAACCGGGAAGTTCTCTTTTGAGATTTCCAGGGTTATAGCCTGTTAGAAGCTGGAGACTGGATCATCTGAGGGTTTAATGGTGGGATGACCTGTGTACTCACACGGCAGGCAGTTAATGCTCTCAACAGAGTGTGCGGCCAAGGCTGTTGATGGGAGCAAGACACATGGCCTCCCCGTGGGGCTTGAACGTCTTGCAATATGGAGTCTGTGTTCCAAAAGTTACTGTCCCAAGTAGCCTAAGCAGAAACTATATGACTTCTTATGATTCAGCTTCTACAATTGCCAGCACATTACTTCCAGAACATCCTATCGGTGAAGAAAGCCACTGAGGCCAGCACAAGATGCAAACCCTGTGCTTCTAAGTTGGGAAAATATTTGTGTGGTTTTCTCTGTTACACCCAGTACATGAAATCTGTTTTATCACGTGATGATTTCTAAAAGATAGATTATAGGGGCCATAAGAAGAACAATGCAATTGAGAGGAATTCACTCTTAACTCAGAAAACCAGAATGCTATGATCAATTAGTGATGTCTACCAAATGTAACAATGGCCTACCAGTTGAACATGTGACTCATACCAAAGTCATCCCTTTAAACACAGGAAACTTGAGAGGGCAGATGATGAACTTGCCTTCAAACTGCCCCAGATCATACATCACATGTCAAATCATACATACGTGGTTGATCACAAGTAGTACGTCAAGTGTGTTCCAACATATTGTTTTAACCATGAATTTCAACGGCATCACTGTTGAAACATTGTAGTTTAATTTCTATAGTAGTAATAAGGACATGTGACATCAGCTGGAATTTGACATTAGCTCATACTTTTTTTAATTTAATTTTTTTTAATTTTAAAATTTTATTTAAATGCGAGTTAGTTACCATGTAGTGTAATAATGATTTCAGGAGTAAAATTTAGTGATTCATCTCTTACCTACAACATCCAGTGCTCATCCCAACAAGTGCTCTCCTTAATGCCCATCACCCATTTAGCCCATCCCCCCACCCAACACCCCTACAAAACCACAGTATATACTGCATCATCCATTACAGGAGCAGAAGGAGTTTTTCATACATTAATTCAACTCAGCTGTGGGGGGGAGCTTCTATATGTGTTATGGTTTAGCCTCTCCACTAGGCATGACGGCTGGATAGTGAAGGGAGACACTGTGCCATCTTGGAGCTTATAACCCAGAACCGAGGCCAGATATACTCTAGAGACCAAAGGCATGGTAAATGTAAAAGACCAAGGTGCTTAGAGGTTTGGTCAGAAGACCTACAATATGAAGAAGGAAAGACAGATGACGAGTAAAGAGGCAAAATGGCTTACTAAGTACAGACCACTTTGAGTCTTGATGACCAGTACCCAATTATGAAGGTGATTCAAAGATATAGATGTGTTTTGATCATCTGTTTAAAAGGCCATTTGGTCTTTCTAGAGGCCAATTAATTTGGTGGGGCAGGAGTGGATGTCTAGAAGCCAAGAGATTGTCACTGAGGTAGAAGTGAGAACGTATGGGTGATAATGGTGTAAGTGTTCAGACTTGGGGCGCCTGGGTGGCTCTGTCTGTTGAGCGTCCAACTTTGGCTCAGGTCATGATTTCACGGGTCATGAGTTCGAACCCTGTATCAGGCTTGTTGCTGTCAGGGCATAGCCTGCTTGAGATCATCTGATCCCCCTCTCTCTTTGTTCCTCACTCACTTGTACTCTCTCTCTCTCTCAACAAAACAAAACAAAAACAAAAACAAAATATAAAGAAAAAGAAGTGTTCAGACTTTAATACCATGGTTTCCAATATGGTAGCTATAAACACATGTGGCTACTGAGCCCTTGAAATGTGACCTGCACAAATTGAGGTGTGTTCTAATGTATGTGGACATCAAACATTTAGTAAACTATACACAAAATACCCTCTCGATAGTTTGTCTGCATTACATGTTGAGTTAATAATACCTTAGAAATATTGGGACAACCTAAATGTATTATTAAAATTATTGCTATTGGTTTCTTTTTACTCTCTTTCATGTTGTTGCTAGAGAACTTAAAGGTACACATGTAGTTCATACGACATGTCAGTGGGCACTGGTACCTGGGAGGAAACTGGTGGTTCTTAGATGTCTTGGTTTTCTATGGTTTGCAAAGGTTGGCAGACATAAGTAACCACATTTAACAGCTTAACGAGCATCATACAACGTTGCCTTGTTCCAGAAACCTTGGTGCTAAGAACTTTTCTTTACGAGGAGATAAATATGTGTGACAGTGAAGGTTCCAAAGTTACCTACGGACACGTGGAGGAGAACTCAAGGGCCGATGGAGTAGTCTACCAAGGTGTGTGGTGGACGATAAAAAACTTCTGAAATTGTTTATGCTGTTCAATCACTGTGACCTTGAAACTTCTGTGCTCACACTGAGATGTGTTCCTATCTGCCTTCACTCCAGCAAAATGCTTACACCATTCTCAGGAGGAAGAAGGGTGGGCAGGAAACACTCCCCACCCAAGGTGAGTACAAGAAGACTCAGATTGGCCATGGTCTTTCAACTGCCTTTCTCTTATATTTCTGTCACTGCAAATCAGAATCAACTCTGAGAATCATCATTAACCTTTAATAATCAGTATTTGGCCACAGCCAAAGAGGCATGTTTCTTTCTTTTCGTGAAGTTTTTATTCAAATCCCAGTTAGTCAACACACAATATAATATTGGTTTCAGGTGTACAATACCGTGATTCAACACTGGCATACAACACCTGGTGCGTATCACAAGTGCACTCTTTAATCCCCTTCACCTACTTCACCCATCACCCCCCTTCCGCCATATTTATTTCTGGAGGGTGATGTGTAGTGATTCATTGTGTTTTCAACTAATTCTTCTGTTATAGAAGATGCCTACTCACTTCATATGACTATTACCTGCTCCACATCCTCAAGCACTAGGAATATCCTATTTATTTATGGCTTAATAAAACAAGAACTTGCCACAAGTTCGAGAGTGCACCAGAGTCTGACCACCCGCCTTTTCCAATTCTACTCCAGAATCCCAAAGAAGTCATTTAACCCATTTTTTCCTGACATTTGAACAACTGGACAACTGATTGCATGGACCAAGAAAATTAGAAATGTAAAGCAGGTCTTTCGCCCTACCTGGTGGACCAAAGGGCACCGAAGTTAAAGTGTGTCCTGCCTTCCCTGGGCTGTGTGTTGGAGCATGAAGGTGGAGAGCACACAGGAGTGTGAGGGCTTCTCCATTCCTTAGTATTTCTGGGAACAAGCCCAATCTCATGACTTCCCCCAAGCATTCTGAGATGTGGCTTTCTGAAACCCTGCCGGAGCAAGCTGGATGATGACTTGGGAGTTAACTCCCGGATGTCGCAGCTGAGGGCTCAATGGTGAATTAGCAACAGGAGTCTGATGGGAGTGGTCAGAAAGGTACACTGATGTGAGCAGATTCCAGAAGAGGGTCAGGAGGAGAGAGACTGAGACATTCATTGGTGAGAACTTTCCATGGGGAAGGGACTGGCATTAGAAGAACAAAGACTTGGGGCCACAGGAGCCATGGAGGGAGCACTTGTGAATGGGACACATGAGAGAACATTTGCAAAGGGTCAGGTATGACCAGCGGGCATGAAGAAATGCAAGATGTAGACGCTGGCGCAGGAGAGTGGCCACATGTTCTGGAGTAGGTGTGAAAAGGATGGGGTTTTCCACACAAGATCATCTATGGTTGAGTCTCTTTTCCTGTCTGCGGTGCCTATTTTTATGTTGGGCTGTTGACAGATCTCTTTGTGAGTGGGTGCGTGTATGTGTGACAAAAATGCCAGACAATGACTTACATTTTAGTCTAAGTTATTCCAATTTCTCTGAAAAGAGCCAAGCAAGAGTGGGACCCAGACGAATCAGTCACAGCTCTCTGTTAAATGTGTTCACCTGTATAGGTTGAATTGATTAACACTGTCTATTTTAAGGAATTGGCTTGTGTGCCTGAGGGGGCTGGCAAGACCGACATCTGCAGGACCGGCTGGCAAACTGGAAACTCAGGCAAAAGATGAAGTTACAGAGTTGACTCAGAATTCCTTCTTCTTTTGGAGACCGCAGGTTTTGCCATTAAGGTCTTGACTGATTGGATGGGGGCTCACCCACATAATGGGGGGAAATCTCAAGTTGACTTGGAGTCCACTGACTTTAGATATTTTTTTTTTTAATTTTTTTTTTCAACGTTTATTCATTTTTGGGACAGAGAGAGACAGAGCATGAACGGGGGAGGGGCAGAGAGAGAGGGAGACACAGAATCGGAAACAGGCTCCAGGCTCTGAGCCATCAGCCCAGAGCCTGACGCGGGGCTGGAACTCACGCGAGATCACGCGAGATCTCGCGACATCATGACCTGAGCGGAAGTCGGAGGCTCAACCGACTGCGCCACCCAGGCGCGCCCACTGACTTTAGATATTAACTGCATCTACAAAACTCCCACACAGCAACACCTCCACTCGAGTTTGATTATATAATTGGGTAAAATTCAACAGGCCTATTTTTTCTGCCGGTAGGTTAACAGAGGAGTGGAAGTAACCTTGGTGTATTTGTGTAGACGATACCAGGTCTTTCTGCACGCCCGTCACCAACTAAGCTCAGGTCAGGGCGACTTTGAGAGATCTTTTGATTATCTTTCACTGCAGGTATCTCCGAAAGCCCCGTCGGTAGGGAGATCCATCAAAAAAGTCAAGTCAAATACGTCACGAGGATGAAAAGTACAGCATAGGGAATATAGTCAGTGATACTGTAATCATGTACGGTGACAGATGGTGGCTATACTTATCATGGTGAATACTGAGTGATGCACAGAATTGTTGAATCACGATGTTGGATAGTGAAAAGTAATACAGCACTGTATGTGAAAAACGGTTCAATAAAATAAATAATTTAAAAATTAAAGAAAAATAAAAGCAATCGACAGGGGTGTCTGGCTGGCTTCGTTGATACAGCATGGGACTCTTGGTCTCAGGGTTATGAGTTCAAGCCCCTTACCGGGTGTAAAGATAATTTAAAATATATTTTTAAATCCTTTTTTTAAAAAAGCAATCCATGAGAAAAGGCGAGTCAGAGACATCATTGTGTTCATTTGAAAACGCAGCTGGTAGAATTAAAAATTGAGAGCTTTCCATTTTAAATTCTGATGAATAGGCTGGAATATTGCTCTTTTGTCTTCCTAGTCTGGAAATGCAACATGACTGATTGTTGCACTAGGAGCAAACGGGTGTGGGAACGTTTCCTGTGCTTCACTGCATTTGCCGTGTTACCAGCCAGGATAGGAAGCCTCCTAAGGAGGTCGAAGGCAGGCTGTAGTACTGATGGCCTCATCCTTCCTGCCATGGACTATGAATTGAAATGGAAGAGAAGACACTATGTGCCAACAGGCTGGGCCGTGGAGAGTCTCCGGTGGATAGCGAGCATATGTGCTCACCCTAATAAAGCTGTGATTTATGCCCGCTCCACAAAGCCCGGAGAGGAGGTGGGCACTGGCTGGTCGCCAGGGATTCCAGGCGACGTGGGCAGCTGTTGCGAAAACTCAGATTCTGAGCTCCGGTTCCCTTTCATCTGGGGAATTTAGGGAGAAAATCCATTTGTAGGAGATTGTAAGGCATTTAGGAAATAGAAAGGACTGGAAAATCATCACCCCATGGCATTACGTGATGACTCCCAGTGAAATGTTCCCATACTATTCCACCTTAGTGTGTGCTCTCTCTCTCTCAAAATATATGATAGGTGCTCTCAAACCTATCAAAGACTTCACTGATTAAATCAGATACTTTAACTATAAAACTATTCTAAAACAAAACTTGGAAACTTTGACTTTACGGAATCTAAAGTACACCCTGCCATTATCAGAGGATCTTGTTTTTACAATATTTCCCAAATATAAATCCTTATCATCGGGCAACAACTCAGGACTTCAGCTCAAAATAACCAGATTGTGGTCAAACAATCCATTGAGAACCAGGAGAGAGTCCTTTACTCATCAGTAAGTGATGCAGAAATAGTTCCGTGACATCAGACACAGCTGATGTGTCAGGTATGACAAGAAATGGATTTGTCACCAATGAGAATTTCAAACCTCACTCTCATACGGATGGATATTTAAAGCTTTAGCACATCAAATCATAAAAAGAAATGTGTTCTTTAAGAGGCATTCATTGAACCAGTAGAAAAAAATGGTAATTTCCATGCACATATCAAAACAAAATTAGGCTGAGTCTTAATATGTCAGAGGATACAAGTATGTCATTATCCAATCCAGTCAAATAAAAACCACTTCCCAGGGCTAGAGAAAAAAAAAAAAAGAGGTTCCAAAATCGTAGTATAACATAACAGAAAATAGTCAGATGGTGACAGACACATATTTAACCATAACATTAACAATATTTTAAAACTATTGTTTCCGTTAGAAATGCATGTTATGACCTTGCCCTGGCAAAGGAAACTATAGTCAACTCTCATTCTCAGTAAGACCGGTCTTAAAAATATGAAACATCTCAATATGTGCTAAATTAAAGAAACAAGGAGGGATATGAACTAGAAGACATACAAAAGTCTGTGGGAGCGCAGACCCACATACAGCAGTGGTCAAGGACACATAAGCAATGCTGCTGGTAGGGCATGTTTGTTTGGAAAACCCATGTAGACTAGTCTTGAATAGTCAAGGACGTGAGAAGGTCACAGGGCAACAGGAAATGAATACACTGTAAGCGTGTGTCTTCCAAACACTGTTGGCATGTAGCCTTGGGGGTGGAGGGGGTAATGCATGGATATAAATTTTGTGTTTGGTAGAAACTGACAGGAAGTACAAAAATGAAAAGTGCTGGTTGAGTGCGTGGCTACCTAGCCATGCCATCTGAGGATCACCAAGGTGACCGCCTCTCTCTCTGTTTCTGTCTCTTTCTCCTCTGATGGTGATCCTGTTATTTCCACTTCTTGTGCAATAAGTCATGGGAAAAGTCAGTGTGTGTGTGTGTGTGTGTGTGCGCACGCGCGTAGGGGCAGAGACAGAACCAGAGACCCAGAGAGACAGAGAAATAGACACAGAGAGAGAGAGAGAGACAAAGAAGAGAGAGAAGTCAATCACTGGTAAGGGAATCCTCAAACCTGTTTGCCCACTCATCCACAAGCACCCCTCTACAATCTTATTATTATTTTTTTTTAGAAACGCCAGTTACCGATAAAAACCCAATGCACTTAGAGCCACCCGCATTTTAATGTGTAAATAAGTAAAATATTCATATCTACTTTACGGAGGGGGCCCTGCTTCTAGCATCACCTTGACTTGCCATCTTTGCTGTCGTAATGCTGGGGAGAAACCGGAGGGAGAGGCACCAGAAGATTCAGGATTTATGAGGTCTTTCACACAAGGACTGACTCTCGCATTTAACACGTGCGACATTAGGTTATTGGCCTTTGCATCGATACGATCAGCGGCAAAGCCCTCACAGTAGATCGTTTTTTCCTCAGGGAGAAAACTTGTGATATGAAATATGCATTTACTTTTTAAGTTTATTTATTTATTTTGAGAGAGACAGAGACAGCGTGAGTGGGAAGGGGCAGAGAGAGAGGGAGACAGGGTCCCACGCAGGCTCCACACTGTCAGCGCAGAGCCCAACGTGGGGCTCCAACTCATGAAACCGCGAGATCATGACCTTAGCGGAAACCAAGGGTCGGATGCTTAACCAACCAAGCAACCCAGGCGCCCCTGAAATATTTATTTAAGCCTCCCTAATGCCAACCCCCCTTGTGTATCCCACGCAGACACACAGGCAGCCGCTGTCTGTGCTCCCTGACTTCCAGATGCTGCTAGTGCACCGAACACAGCGAGGTACAGGTGACGTAAAATCGCACGTCCTGCAAAGATTACAGGACTTGGTGAATTTAACTACAGAGCTGGAAGTATTCCTTGAACTACTAACAGATTGTAATGTGGATGACTCACATGTGATGTCCCCAAACCAAATCCTGCCAACAACAGTGACCCAAAAGCCCTTGGCCAATCTTTATTTTCTGTGGCTTTCCATAGAGTTTCATGTATATCTTACCTTTTTCTTAAATAGGAGATAAAAATCCCAGAGTTACAATGTTCCCCAAAGCATTTAAGACCAACGTTTTCCCTACGATGGAGAGAAATAAAATGTTGATTCTAAAAAGTATTTTTCAGTGAGTTCCTTTAAATGGCATTTTCCTGGTTTGTGATTACCACTGGGTAATGGGAACCATTTTTAGACATTTGCTATAATAACATTTTTTTGCCTTCTCCCCGACAAGGACAAGTTTCTATCTAACCAATTTTGCAGACTACATGTGGCGGACATATGGAATGCCATTAAGTGATATTTGCTGAGAAATCCACTCACACTAAGGGTCTGGGAAAGCAGGAAGCAGTGAGGAAAAAGCTGAACATTTCTACCAAAAAAAAAAAAAAAAAGGGATCATCTATGCATTTGACAGGGGTAATGATGATTCTCGGATCTTTTACAGACTTCTGGACAAAACAGAAGAGTATAATATTACATTTATCAGAGTCAGTTTAAATAGGTATCATCTTCTGCCCGATCAGCGTCATTATCTAACTACACATCTAGATCTATGCATCTGTCTATATGTCCATCTATCCAGCCATCCATCCACCCACCCACCCATCCATGAATCTTTCTTTCCAACTATCGTTAAATGGCAGCAGTGAGGATTGAGTAAGAAATAGAATAAGTAGGACTACATAATGATTAACGCTACATTGTCTGAACCACCTGCCTAAGTTCCATTAAGTGGATAAAAGTGTATTTTATCCACTTGAGGTCTAAGGAGCTATGCTAAGGCCAGGGACTCTGGCGGTTGCAAATCACTTTAAATGCTTAACATAGTATTATTATAACCTTAAACGTGGTTTTCTAAAATAATTATGTCTCCTAAATTTGTAATGGAACATGGGTGTTTATACCATTTTGGCTCACATTCAACATTGCTGTCTTATCCATTCCCCAAACTATCCCTCCACCTAATTGCCTTTCTCTTCTTGCTTGGTCATGATTTATTTAAGATTTGCCTACAGCCAGGGCATGCAGCATTTCCCTCTACAGAAAGGAGGTTGTGGAAAGCCAAATGATACAGTATGCTGCAACTTTATGTAACTTGGCTGAGTTTCATTAGGCTCAGCCCCTGGGATAGCCCTGGGTTCACTCTGTAAAGTCAGTGTCACACATCTCCCTGAGCCAAGTTGCTAATGCACAATTCGCAGGTTCGTTTCAGTAGGTAACAGTAACCCCTGAAGATCCGGGGGCAGATGGTTAGCTATACTCCCCCTCTGCCCCTATTCCATCCTGTACATCTTAAACCCAAAGGTCACACATACAACCATGTATTAGATTCCTATAACAGACACACCCCACTTCAGTCCCCTTTCAAGAGATCCGACCTCTATCTTGCATCAAGCAATGAGAAGTTGTTTTCCCTTCTTCATGGCTCTGCACAGGGCTACTGTTCAAAGCCAGGAGCATGGAGCCATGTCAGAGGCATAGATAATGCTACATTTGTGTACCTCGATCGTGCAAACGTGAAGACTGTCTCTAAAACATTTCAGGCAATCCACATATCTTCACTATCTTTAATGTCACCAAGAAGAGTCCAAGCTAACATTCCTTGAGACATAACAAGTAATTCATTTCATGAACAAAATGCATTGCTGACATGCTAATCATAAGCAGCACAGTTGGCCGTGATGTGGATGCCTAAGGGACTAGGCTATCTGATGTTGGGCTCACTGGCCAATCGTGGATGGTGGACATGCCATTAAAATAACGGTATTCTCTCAAAAATAACGAGCACGTACGTAATACCATACTGTCTATGCTTTTTGTTACCTCGACTTCCCTTTTAGCTGTATATATATGCTGTGCTCCGCATCGTAGAATCCACAGGACATAGGGCAAGGGTGGACAAAGAAAACTGTCAGATCCTCCTTTAAAAGCTAACTATGAAGTATTTGGGGAGTTGGGGGCACAACACCCTCAAGGAATGTTGTTGTTAGTTTCTTGGTGGTTTGCTTGTTTGGCTGTGATTTGCATTTCTACTGCAGGGCACCTCCAACCTCACACGAGAAAGATCAGTCTGCATGTTCTCGACAAGGAAAAGAGCTACTTACAGAGATGTGAGCTAATTGGCACTGCGTGTCCAATTTATTCCAGCGACATGGTGACGTGTCATAGACACTGTGAATGGACCGAGCCCTAATCAGCTTCCAATTACTTCTGGAATTTCCACAAAAGTGCAAATGGGTACAAAAGGAGAGTTTTCATGACAACACTGTCCATAAACGACCCCAAACAAGGGTTAAGGCAAAGTATGAAAAATAAGACAACAGGCCCCAAATGGTTGTTTATGTAAAGCCCTAGGTCACTAGGACTTAGTTTAACTATGGTGTCGGCTATCCCAGAAATGGGAGTACCAGTCAGTCAGGAATGGCCCGGACAGCACTACTTAGGGTAATTCGACTGACACACCCCTGCCATCCATTAAAGGAAGGTAACCTTCAAATAATCAATCAGAATTTTTGCTTAGTACAACTTCCTTCTGCCTATGAAAGTCTTTCATTTTGTACAGCTCTTGGGAGTTCCTTTCTATCTGCCAGATTGAATGCCTGATCTGAATTGATTTTTACTCAAATAAACTCCTAAAATTTTTAATATGCCTGTTTATCTTTCAACACAAGGAAGTAGTTAAATAAATTGTGGAGCATTCAGTTGAATATTATATAATTGTTTGAAAATGAATTCTTTCTGTAAACTTCCATACTGAGATACAGATTGTAGTAAATAGAGCAACTTGCAGTACAACAGGAATGACAGAATACCAATTTTGTGCAAAGACGCTAAAAATAAACATGCCTATAAATGCATAAATGTGTGTGGTATAGCTGTATAATAGATGTAGATAATTCAAGAAAGAACTATAAAAAATTATACAGAAAATACTGATGGAGGAACTTAACTGTCCATGTCATATGTTTCTAAATTGTTTGAAGATGTTAAAAACAATAGATTTTCGAGAATCTATTCTCGAAATATATATATTTCGAGAATATATCTTAAAGACATATTTCAAAGGACTTAATCAAATACCAGACTGGAAGTTAGAAAGTAATAAGGTATAAGAATGCCTAAGGATGCTTCCATTTTGATTGAGAATGGGGAAGAATTTATCTTTACTAAGCTGTTGTGTCTCATATATCACAGGAAAACCATATACGCTATGTCTGAGAGACCTAATTAACCATCTTTTCTATTAGCACATTAACCAGGAGCCTTCCAAAGACGTGATTCCTTAAGATAAAATAATCATAAAATTGAGGGGAATTTAAGGTAAAATGGTATCTCAGAAAGGGAGGTTTTGGAAAGCAAATGTATATTCATTTTATAAAAATGCAACAACCAGGCTGCCATGAGAGCCTGGCCATATGGTCCAACAATTACTTTATAATTAGTGTAAATATTCCATCAACTTGGTGAATTTTATACTTTACTGTGGTGTTTCCCATAGCTTGCAATATTGTTCCAAGAATGTTTTCTTCTAAAAATGTTTCCAATTTTCACATCAATAATAAATTTCAGATTTTAGGAGAGAGATTTTACTGCATACACATATACAGTAACAGTGTGGGACCTTCTTTGTGAAAGTAAGTTAAATTTTGAATAGTGATTTTTGTAGATACCAAAAAGATATTTTGGTAGAGTCATAATAATAATACTGAAAAGCTTTTGATGCTAATCATAGAAACCTACAGACACTCCATTAAGACTCTTTGACTTTCAAAGCAGTTCTTAGTTAAGTAAATTATAATAATTCCTTCAGAATTTCAACCGTGTTTTCAATAAGGATAGATATCCTATCACAGACATGCTAAATTCTTGAATCTGAAATTTGCATGCATAGAAAATGTAGCACAGGCTGGATGGGTATCAAAATCTATATTTTAACACCATATCCCTTTAAGATCTAAAAATGAGAATGTTAACTTGTTTTATATTAGGTTCCATGACATTTTCTGGAATATTCAATTCCATAAAAGTCAGCACAGCCATTTACATAAGACACTGGAGTTTAAAAAGAAAAAGCTAATTCTGATTTACTAAAATGTCAATGTCAATTTGAAATCCTATTAAGGTTGGAAAAGAAGTTCTTTGCCATGGATACTGAAAAACATGAGTCATTTCAAACTTTAAACATGTTTTTACATTTTTGTGAACCTCTGAGGTATCGTCAGGTGGATTTATCACCTGGAAGTCTTAAAACATAAGAAATATGTTACAGGCATACTTCAGATATACTGCAGCTTCTGTTCCAGAGCACTACAATAAAGGGAATATCACGATAAAGGGAATATTGCAATAAAGCAGTATGTTTACACTATACTGTAGTCTATTAAGTACGCAATAGCATTAGGTCTAAAAAAAAGTCTACGCCTTATTTAAAAACACTTCATTGCAAAAAAAAGTGCTAACCATCATCTGAGCTTTCAGCGACTCATAATCACCAATCACAGATCACCATTTAGCGAACAGAAGAATAATGAAAATGTAAGAAATGAAAATAAGAAATGAAAATGAAAATAAGAAAATGAAAATGTGTGAGACTGTGGGAATAACCAAAATATGACAAGGAAACACGAAGTGAGCAAATGTTGACAAAATGGCATCAGTAGTCTTGCTCACGGCAGAGTGGCCACAAACTTCATTTGTAAAAAAAGAGAAAAATGCAATATTTGCAAAGTGTAAGACAGCAAAGTGCTATAAAGCAAGGAATGCCTGTGTGTTGAACCCTCAAAAGCAAAGATGGCCTTCTATTTCAACTACAGAGGCACACATAGAGGGTATCACCTCTCCAAGACGCGCAATAACCGCAAGAGAAATTTGAAAAATTCACCATCACTTTACGCCATGTTATACCTGTTTTCTCTTTTGTGCACCAGGTTCCTCTGCCCCTGTGTTCATAAAAATGTGAATCAAAAGTTCATTTTGTCCTGAGTTCTAGGAAGAAGAGTTCCCAAAGAACAGACAATATAGTAATCCGAATTATTTGACATTAAGTGTTAGCGTGTGTGTCCATAGAAACAGGAAGTAGAAAGTCCAATGGATTATAATAATGCCTAGGACTGGGGTATCAGAGCCCTTGTTGATCTGTCTTTTGTTTACGAGGGCCTTGGCCAAGAACGTAGAAGGATAGTAGAAAAATTATTCTCTTCTCCCCCCAACACTCATTTTAAGATGCAAAAGGTCAAGTTCTCAGATATTGGGTAATCTTTCCAAGATCGTATCAACTCAGAGAAGAGGCTTACAGCAAATCAAAAGCCATGCTTTTGCCAGTATCTTAGATGACAATTAAATACAACCAGGGCACCTGGGTGGCTCAGTTGGTTAAGTGTCCAACTTTGGCTTAGGTCACGATCTCACTGTTTGTGAGTTTGAGCCCCGTGTCGGGCTCCATGCTACAGCTCAGAGCCTGGAGCCTGCTTCAGATTCTGTGTCTCCCTCTCTCTCTGTCCTTCCCCTGCTTTTACTGTCTCTGTCTCTCAAAAAATGAAAAAATGTTTAAAAAAATTAAAAAAAATAATTAAATACAACCATGTACATTTATTTTCTGGATAACGAATAATATACAGAAAGTACACATAGTAGAACCAAAAACATACTTTGAGTATATTTTAATCAAAACCATAGAAGAGTTTATGGATTTCAATAGCTTTCCTCTACCATCTCCTTAGCTCTTTAACAAATATCTTAAAAACCAAAATCAGGGCGCCTGGGTGGCGCAGTCGGTTAAGCGTCCGACTTCAGCCAGGTCACGATCTCACGGTCCGTGAGTTCGAGCCCCGCGGCAGGCTCTGGGCTGATGTCTCAGAGCCTGGAGCCTGTTTCTGATTCTGTGTCTCCCTCTCTCTCTGTCCCTCCCCCGTTCATGCTCTGTCTCTCTCTGTCCCAAAAATAAATAAACGTTGAAAAAAAAAAACAAAAAAACAAAATCAGGGGGATTTTGTCTTGAGACTAATATAAGTAACTGCTGTTAATAGAGTATGTAGGGAATCCTGTGCACAGCAGCAGAGATGGGCAATACACGCAATCCTGTATCACTTGCTGGGCACACAGAAAGAAATAAAAGAAAATCCCTTCCCTGGAGGAATCCTCAATTTCTAGGGCCGATAGCACATTTGGCTGATGGAAGTGCCCAACATAAATCATTAAAATACAATGCAAAGTTACTAAAATAACAGTCATTACACTGTATGCCTGGAATGGTACCATTTCTTCTAGTCATAGGTATTCTAAAAAGATTACAACTAACATAAGAACTGGCTGCCATCTAGCAAGTGACAGAAAGAAAAAGGAATCTCAGTTGAATTGGCCAGTTAATGCCTCCAAAGAATGCAGCCTGGCCAGTCGTTCTTAATTTTAGATGAGTCTTTTCTACAAAAATGTAAGTAAGATGAGATGTTGATGTCTACTCATGCTTTGCAACTTCAGGAAGAAGAGGGAATTTTCTACATAAGGCGTTCAGTAGTAACAGCTCAAATGTATAAAAATATGAGAATTTCCCCATCATTTGTATGAAGTTATCTGATATATACAGAACACCAAATATACCTAAATCAACCATATGCAGCTGTGCTATGTGGACCATGAGGGTAATGAATATAGATGTTGAGTTGAAGGAAGACATGTGCAGTGATCAGTCGAAATGCCACCTAAGCCTGTCCCATGTAATTGTTATAGACTGAGTGTCTGGGTCCCCCCTACAATTCATATATGGAAACCCATCCCCCCAGTGGGATGGCATGAGGAAGTGGGGCCACTGGGAGGCAATCAGGTCGCGTGGGTGGATCCCACTTGAATGGGACTAGTGCCCTTATGAAAGGACTCCAGATAGCTCCCTCACCTCTTACACCACGTGAGGACATGGCAAGAAGACAGCCATCTATGAACCAAGAAGAGGGTCTCACTGGACACTGAATCCACATGTGCCTTGATCTAGGACTTTCAGCCTCCCGAACTGTGAGAAATTAGTGTCTGTTGTTTATAAGCCCCTCAACCTATGACATTGTGTTGTAGCAGCTCCAACAGACTAAGACCCTAAGTGAATGCTTTACCAGCCTGAGAAAACGAACAAAACCAGTACCTGTCATAGGCACACAGTGAGCAGTGCTCGATGCACCTGATGATTAACAGTCATTACTTGGTAAGCCAAGGCAAGCATCACACATCACACGACAAATCTCTACATTCACCTTGACTTACTTGGGGGTTACTGTAAAAGCAACACCTGAGAGGGGCACTGGGGTACAGGTGGTTTATTTGGGTAGGGGAACAGTCAATAAACGGAGCTTGCATGAGTGTGTTTCTAATGTGGGCAACTGGAATTGAGTTCTTCTGGAAACCTCTGAGGTACTCTGTAGAACGTGCTTCAGAGCTGTTCCACTGTCTCGACAGAAAAGAGGCTGAGTGAGTGGGGCATTTTTCCACCCACACTTTTAGTTGAGAGCCATTCCTGGATTCTGCTGGTGTTACTTCCGTTGCTCTTCTGGGTGGTGCCTACATACAGCATGGTCCTCAACAGCTTCAGAGTGAGCACGGCAAAGAAAGACCACAATGGTACACATTTTTTTTTTTTTGGTGGGAGGATGGTGAAAATGCACCATTTGGAACTGTCCGCTGGGAAGGTGCTGAAGTTGGGCAGAGAGAGGGTGAGTAATCAAACTCCACGCTTGCCTCCTACAGCCCTTCTCTGATGGGCATAATTGCACTAGGTAAATGATAAAGTGGAATCTGGGAGAAGCTAAGTCATGGACCCACATTCAAATTGCCTGTAAGTAAGAAATCCTCACTTCCAAGTAAATGTTCTACAGCTCATGTAGGCAATGACCCCCAGACTAGGCAAATGCATGTGAGATATCCAGACATTCCAAATAGTGTCACTCAGTTGGAATGACAGGGAAAATTCAGTGCGTGTTGCCCAAAACACATAAAACCCCCAAGAAGCATCTCTCAGTTCCTGTATCACTAGCCTCAACTTGTAACATCTTTTTCAGTTAATAAAATTTAATGTCTCATTGGCTGTGAGGACCCCTGGAGGGAATGTGTCACGGTATAAAGAAAAATCAGCCACACGCCAAGATCCCTGAAAATGTTACTGGTCACTGATCCACTTCTCACAAGTTGTAAAGGCACAGCTTTGGAATATTCTTAATTATGGTTAAAAAGAAAGCATCCGGCAACATTTGGTCATTGGAGCTCTCAAAAGGGTAAAATATGGTATATCCTTTACTTTTATTACTCTTTTTAAATATGCTGTCACAAAACAATACAGACAGTTGGGAAAGAAAGAGACTTTGAGTGTGAATAAGATGCTGAATCATGCATAGCTTAAGTTAAACATTAATAAACACTTAGTAAATTAATCATTTTGATTTTCCATCACACAGCTTAACTTTTCAGGCCATACTTTGCTGCTTCTTTACAAAGCTGATCTGTTCCTGTGCTTCCTAGAACATGAAAATTCATAGAGAAAGTACAATTTGTATAATAGTGTAAGGGGAATATAGAATATATATAAGGGGAAAAGCCAATGGGTACACTGTACTTTTAGAACACAGGAGAGTAGTGACTTCCCACATACCACATCGGCCCATGATTAAAAATTGAATGTACTTAAGACTAAATAAATACAGGCAGATGTCGACATGCTTTAGTGTCACAGTTAAACACTCTTCAAATAAGCTTCCGTGTGACATCAGAGATAAAAGCATCGCGGCCATATATAAAATTTTAATTTTGAAATGTCTCCTTCAAGATAGCTTCGATGGCTAAGGTAGAAATGTCAAGGGTCAACCGAATTGCCAGAATGGAAGCTGAAGTCATTTGAGAAGCTGGCCACAGGCCAAGCTGGACATTAGAACAGATTAATGTGAAACTCAATTCCTTAAAACGTGGAGGGAAGAGGCAGCCTTGTAGAAGCTTTCACCTGAAAGTCGATGCAACATCTGTAGGACTGTTTCCTAATCTTACTATTTCCATAAAACATAGATAGTATCCCTGCACATTTCTCCTCAAGCCCCTCAAGAGAGCAGGTGGCATTAAAGCTCCAAATCAAACTGGGGACAAGTTCAGTCTGCCATCTGAGATGAAGGGAGAAAGGACTTCAGTTGACAGAACGAGGCCATTTTATTATGGGGGAAGAGATGTGACACCAGTGAGTAGGGCACAAGGAGCGCCAATGAGGTCTTACATTTCTTCCTTTCTAGCGCCTAGGACAAAATACTAGTTTTTACAGCAAAAGGTATTGCAGTCTTACTTAAAATATTACGAAATATTTTTACATAAAATATTTTTACACAAAATATATTTCCATAAAATATTACAAAATGGTGATTGTCACAGAATTGCCTTTAAAGCTTCATGGTGGGAATTCATCTTTTTAATCAGCCATCTAAAAATGTTAACATGCTTTGTAATAGAAGCACCAGGTAGGGGCTGGATGAGAAAAAAAGGGGTTTCTTATCCGTCTGCATCCTGGCCCCTGTCTGGTTTTCGTCATGTATGCTTCTGAAGGAGCACAAGAGAGCTCCCCTATAAAATCTCAAAACCAAAAGCTAAGGAAGGCAGAAGAAATTCAGAAAAAAAGCTGAGCCACTCCACTCCCCTTCTCTTTGTGGGCATTCAGCCTCCTTGTCACTCAGTCTTGCTCAGGGGAGTTGAATCTGGTGCCTGAGAAAGTAGTTCTAAGAAAGGTTTATTTTTAAACCTGTATCATCAGCGCTGTGCTTGGGTATACTGGAGAGAAGCAGACACAGATTGGCTCTCTCTCCTGCAAACCTCCAAAACATACACAAAGAAGGGTACTTGGAGGACAGGCAGGAAAGATTATCGCCCTTACAATTTGGAAATGTTGTTAGCCGTGTGGTACCAAGCCTTGTTTACCTCTTACCACCAGATACTACCTGCGATATGGTGTACTAAGGACTCAACCCTGCTCCCATTACAAAAATATCCACTCACCCTGCCCCTCATCATCTATTGAACTCCTCAAATTACTCAAATTCACAGCCCCGACATCTGATTTCCAATCGAGTTTGGATGTCAAGCAGCATTCTGTCCTGCACTTCCCTCCAGATGGCAAAACAGCATTTATGGACATACCTCCCCACTGGAGTGTGACCTGAGTTTTTGGGAGGAGGAGAAGCCACAAGCTGAGCAGCTGATCAATACGTTCTCTTCAATGAAGGGATCAATGATTCATACTGAAAAGGACCCTCGAAAATTCCTACCTCACTGTGTTCTACTGTTCTAGACATTTCCTTCTTTCCTGTCCATCAAAGGACAAATAGAAGTGCTCCATAAAAGTGCCTTTAACATGTCTTAGTGTATTTCCAATTTATGTGCATGGCAATTTTATCTACATCTGTTTGTACCAACTGTATCTGGTTGTGTTCTCTCTGACTGAGGTGGGATTCAGGAAATGCTATCTCAAAATATGGCACCTTGGCACACTGAAAAAAATATATACACACATGAATATTCATTCATTCATTCATTCATTCATTCATTTAAAAACCCAATAGTTTAATGAGAGCAATTAAATAACACTTAAACTAAATGGAGATAATGTACCATATTTACAGATTGAAAAATTCAATATTATAAAGATGTCAACTCTTATGTGGATCCTGAGAAACTTAACAGGAACCCATGGGGGAGGGGAAGGAAAGAAAAAAAAAAAGAGAGAGGTTAGAGTGGGAGAGAGCCAAAGCATAAGAGCCTCTTAAAAAATGAGAACAAACTGAGGGCTGATGGGGGGTGGGAGGGAGGGGAGGGTGGGTGATGGGTATTGAGGAGGGCATCTTTTGGGATGAGCACTGGGTGTTGTATGGAAACCAGTTTGACAATAAATTTCATTTATTTAAAAAATATAAATAAATAAATAAATAAATAAGATGTCAATTCACTCACTATTGACCTTAAAATTTACTCCAGTGATCATTAACATCTCAGTGGGCTGCTTTGTGTGACAGGCTCATTCTAAAATTTATATGGAAAGACAGGGACTAAAAGGGGCCAAGAAAATTTTGATAAAGTAGTAACAACTGCTCTATCAGTTATTGTGGCTTACTATAAAGCTACCGTAATTACACCAATGTGGTATTTGTACAAGGATGAATGAAAATCCAACTGAACAAAAAAGGAAGTTTGAAAACAGACCTTTGCATATTCAGATGCCTGTTCTGTAACACATTAAAGAATGATGCATGCATGTGTACAAATATACATGTAGCTAAGTTTCCACAGGTACTCTGAATATTTTAAGCTGAAGGAGTTTAAGAAAATGGCAGAGGCCAGAAGGTCACTTAGACCTCTTCCCTCCACTGGCCTTTCTCCCCTGAAACAGGTCATAAGATCCTCAGGTGACAGGTGCCTTCCTGTATCTGGAGGAAAGGAACATCCTTATCTCTAAAGCCAAAGGGACCTTGAGAAGAATCCCCATGAACAGGCCTTTCCCCCCTGGTTAACTACACTTGCCTCAAACTCTGCCCTATCATATTTCTCCATGGCTGTCCACACGTCATCATACCCAGTTTACACTACTGAGGTCTGGTGGGAGGAACTAGATAGAGTGTGTTATGCTAAATGAAATTAGTCAGAGAAAGACAAATAATCATATGACTTCACTCATCTGTGGAATTTAAAATACAAAACAGATGAACGTAAGGGAAGGGAAGCAAAAATAATATAAAAACAAGGAGAGGGGCAAAACATAAGAGACTCTTAAATACGGAGAACAAACTGAGGGTTGCTGGAGGGGCTGTGGGTGGGGGATGGGCTACATGGGGAAGGGGCATTAAGGCAGACACTTGTTGGGATGAGGACGGGGTGTTATATGCAGGGGATTAATCATTGGATTCGACTCCTGAACTCATTAATGCACTATATGCTAACTAACTTGGATGTAAATTTAAAAATAAATGAATAAATAAATAAATAAATAAATAACAAAACAAGAAAAAATTTTTAATTTTTGTTTTCAACATTTATTTATTTTTGGGACAGAGAGAGACAGAGCATGAACGGGGGAGGGGCAGAGAGAGAGGGAGACACAGAATCGGAAACAGGCTCCAGGCTCTGAGCCATCAGCCCAGAGCCCGACGCGGGGCTCGAACTCACGGACCGCGAGATCGTGACCTGGCTGAAGTCGGACGCTTAACCGACTGCGCCACCCAGGCGCCCCAAGAAAAAATTTTTAAATAAAAAATATTACTGAGGTCTGTCTGCTTCCTCCCATGTCTGTTTCCTTATTTTCCTGTCCTCTGTTTCCTGCACGCCATGGATGTAAAACCTACACTAAATAAATACCTAAGTTTTTTTTTTTTCTGTTCATGTGTCTTTGTTAGTTTAATTTTTAGACCCAACCCGGGGGCTCAAGAGAGTCAAGGGAAACTTTTTCCTCCCCTACAACAGTGCATTTATGTGGTTGATCTAAAATGCATATGTGCATTTATGTGGTTGATCTAAAATTCCGACATATTTGAAAAAGAAAACCAACTCTTATGAATGAATTCATGCATCTGAGTAATCACGGTATTCCCTGAGGAGTTTATGAAATCTGGGGCCCAAACAGCCAGTAAATAGCAGTTTGTGGTTTAAAAAAAACGTGTGAGGGGCGCCTTGGTGGCTCAGTTGGTTAAGCGTCCGGCTTAAGCTCAGGACATGATCTCACGGTGTGGGGGTTTGAGCCCCGCATCGGGCTCTGTGCTGACAGCTTGGAGCCTGAAACCTGCTTCGGATTCTGTGTCTCCCTCTCTCTCTGCCCCTCCCCTCTTCACACTCTGCCTCTCTCTCTCTCTCAAAAATAAACATTAAAAAAAACTAAAAGTAAAATAAAATAAGAAAAAATTTAAAGTGTGATTTTTATTGCTAAGTTGCTCTGGTCCCTTTATGACCCAGCCGGTGAGATGTGGAGGGGTGGTTTCAGGAGTCACAAGCAGTGCCTGTTGCGATGTAACAGGATCATCACTGCAGAGACATGCGAACTGGACCCTCGCCCACCGAACCCCTAGAGCTGCCCAAGCTTTTGTGAACGGCCCCTTGAACTCTCCCCCTCAGCAATTCCCACCTCCCCTCTAGAACGAGCTTGGCCATCTGTGTCAGCTCAGGGCTAACACAGAGTCATCGCACTCATGAGAATATATGCATCTACGCTGAAGTCCTTCGCAGATAACCGTATCTGAATTCTGGGAGAATCACCTCCTGCCTGCCTCACCAGGAGTGTGTTCGCCCGTCTAGAAACCAAAGGAACTTCCACGAGCATGTCCACCGTCCGTAGCTTTTTTGAGGCCTTCTCCCCAAGCTTCATTATTTAGCATCTTCCTACACTATCGGTAGCCGTCTTATTTTGGATCTCAAGCCATTTATAAAGCCCTCTGCTTTAAGATACTGTTTTTCTCTGAATGTAATAGGAAGATGCCCCCACCTCTAGTTCTACCTTAAGAAATGCACTCCCATCACTCGTAAGTTTAAGTAACATGAATGAGATACTGGCACGTAAGAGCGTGTGACTCTCTTATGTGGCTAGGAGCCTCTGTTTCCAGCCGTAACTTTCAGGCCTTAGAAGCGGTGAGAGGCATACCTTAGCTGCCAATCAATATAGTTGGCGATGATTTGAACAATGACGATGTTGGGAAGGTTTTGATGTTGAGGGCCTGGGCTCAGAGAATCTCAGCATGGCCACGAAACAGAGACCTGGTTCAGTTCAAATGTTCTTTCCAAATGGGAATGAGCTTTGAACCGTCCTGACTACTGCCTCTGTGGCTGATGTGTAAACACCTTCCGTGATAGGAGAATTCACGGTCTCCTGAGGAAGCCCACCCACGGCTCAAGAGCTCAAATGGAAACGAATGATAGTTATGATAAATAATTAATAAGCACTGGAAATGATATCCTATTATTAGAAATAGTTACGGGAGACCCCACAAGCCAGGTAGAATCTTAGCTTAGCTCTCTCGAATAATGGGAAAATCATCAATAATGCTGTCTTGCTCATTTTGTTCCGAAAACCATGGTTGCCTAGACATTTAAACTTGTCATTCACCGGATCAGGCAACCAGGTGAATAATAATACCAGGGCTGGACCATGATATCTTCTTCCTAGGCACCCTCCGTGGGAGGTGCTTTGGAACAACTCTAAGTCAGACCTCATCTGTGCCCCAGTCCATGCTTTGCAAACGGGTTGCTGAGGTTTTTTTGACAGGTATTTCTGCGGCCTGGGAAAAATCATAATGAATCCTCTCCAGCACGTCTTAATAAAGACCATGAAGTTGCATTTGCAATGATTTGCTATGATTTTCAACTATTCCTTTACAGACCAAGACACCTTCAGTCATGATGTGAATCATTGCCTCCTCTGTGACTTTAAAACGGTCCCTAATAGAAGGAGCAAGTCACAACAGATCCAAGGATAATGCATCCTGATTTTCACTTCTGAGAAATGCTTTCAGCAGGTAGATGTTAATCTCGCAAATAGGAAAGGAACAGAAGAGTGATGTCAATGCTTGGGTCCCATCAGCCACAGTTTCCTCAGTGACACTTTCCTTTTTGCAAGGGGGTGACATTTCTTTAATCAATTTCATCTCAACTGCCCATATTCTCATTTGGGCATGATCTGCACAATAAATGACATAACAGGCTTTGGGGAAATTATATTAGACAGAATTGGGCTTTGCACAGCCACCCTGCTGTGTTCCCACAGTATGTTCTGTTCTGGGTCAGAGGAGTGAAAATATTAATTGAATCATAATGTGTGTCCTAGAAGCAAAGACCACTGCTGGTGGGTGGACAGAGTGAAGTAGGACATTACTTCAAGAGCTTGATAGTTTTTTTTTTTAATTTTAATGTTTTCCTCTGTGCCAGACTCAAGAACATCCTTAAAGGCAGTTAATTGCTTTTTGCCATGAGAGCAATTTGAAACATTTTTTAGATCATGGTAATCTAGAACGTTGTGC